>NC_134359.1:252399214-252999214 GCF_048569485.1 Anomaloglossus baeobatrachus | reverse complement strand
GTATGCTGAGCCTTGTAGTTCTGCAGCTGTTTGCTCTCCTGCATACACTAGTGGAGAATGAAGAACATATTGAAGAAGGAAATGACATCAGACCTTTTTTTTTTTTTCCAACAATCTTTAGTGGCATTGTTCACTGTTAAAAAATGCATAAAGACGCAGTGAGCAAAAATGCAGCAAAACTCAGGAAAAAACGCACCAAATCACGGCAAAAACGCAGGCGTTTTCGCCGCAGGTGTGTTTTTGTGAGGTTTTTGCTGCAAAAAACGCACAAAAATGCAGCGTCAAAAAAACGCAGTGTGTGAACCTAGCCTTGAGTGTGTATTTGCCTCTGCGAAAGGAAATGAGTGTTTGTTTGTCGCTCTGCAAAGAAGAAGAAGAAGCAGTGCTCAGAAAAGTGTAGTGTATGTATCCTGAGAAAAGAGAAGCTACAGAGATCTGCCAGTTCAGGACAGAGACTGTCAGGAGTGGAAAACAGCTCAGGATAATTAAAAAACAAACTCTGTTGTGCAGCAGAAGTATAGCGGAGAGAAGTGACCACAGGACACACCCCTTCCCCCCACCTCACTGCAATGATAAGGTATAGTGTTCTGCTCTGTGTACATCCACTGTGTAAGGAGAAAGACTCTGTGTAAGTAGAGAAGATATTCTGTAAACAGACTGTCAAATATGTTACTCTGGAAGCCCTGTGTGAACATTATTATAGCCTTCCATCTACTAGCTGTGTTTGTTGGAAACTGTTACATCAGCTCATATAGAGACGATGCTGGTTAAGTGTGCCCTCATTTAAACCTCCAAATTTCTAAATAACTCATGTTTACTTTGCCCAGCCTCCCTATAAAGAGTGCCAGACATACAATAAGTATACTAATGACTGAAAAAGTCCGGATCCGCGAGGTTGCAATGTTGACCAGGTGCCAGATCCGGGCCCATGAATCTGGGTGTTCGATCCAGATCTGGCACTCGAGAAAATAAAAATAAAGGAAAAATAAAGAAAATAAGGATGAAGCAAAAGCTTCATACTTACCCAGGCTCTGGCCAGCTATACGCTGCTCCCATGCGGCTGTACGTTGCTCCTGCTGCCTCCCTGTGCCGCTCTTTTCATATGCATGGCTTTTCCTGTCCACCGACGGGCCTGGCTTCTGTGATTGGTTGCAATCAGACGTGCCCCCAGCATGTGTGATACGTCTCCCTGCATCCAGTCACCGCTCATCGCGGCTCATTCATTCTCTGGAGCACAGAGCGAGTGGTCGTGCTCTATGGCCACTCGCTGTGAGGATCAGATGTAGCAGAGCTGAATCACCGTGGGATCTCATGTGGATTACTTCGGACCTGCAGGAGGTTAATAAAGTGGTGAAAGAGGGTGTTTTTTGTATTTTATTCGAAATAAAGGATTTTTTTTGCTGAGTTTATTTACTTTTACTTACAGATTAATGATCTGGGTGTCATAGATGCCTGTGCCATCATTAATCTAGGGCTTAGTAACAGCTGTGCACTGTTATTAACCCCTTATTACCCTGATTGCCACCGCATCAGGGCATTCAGGAAGAGCCGGTAAAGTGCAGTGGTATGAAAATTGGGGGGGCCACACGAACGTGCAGCTGCATAGAACTACATGCAGATGTACACTCCTGTCAGGAGAGTGTGCGGCTGCTAGGTAATGCGATGCGAGACTTGCGCAAGTGTGTGACTCCGGCCTTATTCTGATACACAGCTATGATAAAGCCCGACAACTGGGTGCTGCAACCGTGGGCTTTATCTATGTTGGTATCAGAATATGGGGGGACCCTATTATTGTTTAATTTACTCATTTATTTTTATACCACGATACTCACCTGCAGACACTTGCACTGCTTTCCCCACCCACTGGCCATGCTGGCACCTGTGATTGGTTGCAGTTAGCTGACACAATGCCACTCAGCGTGGGGGCGCGTCTAACTGCAACCAATTACCCGCGCTGGTGGGCGGGGAAAGCAGTGAATATTCAATGAGGGTTAATTGTCAGCTCTGGAAGTAGCTTTCTGCCATGATGGAGGTTCAGTGAGTACACCGCGCAGGCTCCTACCCCCATATCCCTTCTACCGACATTTTTAATCTCCGGATTCTGGTTCCCATAGACTTATATGGGTACCAGATTCCAGACCGGATCTGGGATTTTTAAAAATTCAGCAGGGACCCGTCGGTCCAGGTTTTCTGCGAGTTTGACCAGCTCTATTAATGATTATTCTTGGGACTTTAGGGTTACACTGCACAAATTCTAATTAGAAATATGTCGTAAAACATCACTAGATTAGACCTGGTATCATTAGCCCACAAAACAGGGCGAGAGATCCTGAGAGCAGTTCATTGCCTGAGTGCCGTATCAGCATCTTTCCCCTAATATTACTAGAAAACTCGCCATGTAGGAACCAAACAGGCCGCAGATTTTATTTCATGTATTTTTTTGGGAAAAATTAAAACAGTGCTGTGATTGGTTAGTTTTGCACCAGTTTTTTAGGAAAAAAGAAGAAGGCAGGAGAAAATACCGCACAGATTGAGACTGAGGGCACATTCTACCTTTCTAATGTGAACAGGTGCAAACTGAATATGAAACATAGTAAAAAAAAGTAGACAGTTGCACTCTGTAGTGCTAAGACATGTGGAACAATGTATTGAGCACTCTCTTCATCCTTGGGTGATTTTAATTCTCCATTTTCAGGTTCCTGTCCGCCCATAAATTGTAGGTTTTTTAACCTAAAGAGAGGCATTAGAGTAGGCAGAGACCCAAGAAAAAGAGGTTGCCTTGCTGTTGGCTGTTGGGCTCACATAAAACTGGCCATTTTTGGCTGTTGGGTTCACATAAAACTGGCCATTTTTGTGTGCTAGCTATCTCAATTTTTACATATTTTTCTTAGCAGTAATGTATGTCTATATTCCTATATTCATTGTTCTATGTCTTAGCACTACAGAGTGCAGCTGTCTTCTTTTTGTTACTATCGCACAAAATTGAGTCAGGATGTAGTCATAATCTTTGGGGACAACTCCTCCAAATTGAAACTTTTCTGCTGGATCAGAGATGGTTGACAGTTAAGGCTCCTTTACACACTGCAAAATCGCTAACGACATCGCTGTAACGTCACCGGTTTTGTAACGTAATAGCGACCTCCCCAGCGACATTGCAGTGTGTGAAACGCATCAGCGACCTGGCCCCCGCTGTGAGGTCGCTGATTGCTACAAATCTTTCAGGACCATTTTTTGGTCCTTTGTTTCCCGCTGTGCAGTATGCATCGGTGTGTTTGACATTGTTACAACGACTTAGTTAGCGACTTCCCCTTCAAAAAGTTGCTTTGAACTTTGACATGTCCCCAATGACTAGCTAGGTCGTTATGTAGGTCCGTATCGCTGCTTAGTCGTTGGCCAGGTATGCCTGTTTGACAGCTCACCAGCGACTCACCAGAGACTTTGTAGCGATCCCGGCCAGGTTGGGATCGCTGGTGGGATCGTTAGAAAGTCTCAGTATGTAAAGGGGCCTTTATGGTACAGTACTGTGCAAACGTTTTAGGCAGATGTGAAGAAATGATGCAATGTTAGAATGCAAAAAGAGCACAGAAACAACACACAAGGTAGTTATACTGCATCAGTAAGGTCTCTCCTAGGCAAAAATTGTAAAGCAGCTTGACTTTTCAAGATGTCCCATTCAGCTTATTTGAAGAAGCTCCATTGGACTGCAACGGCAGTGGATGGCCAAGGACACATAGTGCAGCAGATGAAAGACTATTAGCTTTAAAATCAGAAGATGTTCAGCAGTGCCATCAGTGGAGAAATGGCAGAAACCAATAGGACCCAGCTACATCAATCAACTATTCAGAGAAGTCTAGCCAGAAGTAGTCTTTAGGAAAGAATTGAGCCAAAATACCTAGACCTTTAACATGCAAATAAGACCAAGAAGACCAAGCAACTCAGTTATGCACTAAAACAGGAATCCTGAAGAAGGGAGTCAATATTCATTTGAAATCAATACACGTTCTAAGCACTGATGCTGACACTGAGAGGTGGGATGGAGAAAGGAGTGAATATTCATGTTCATTAACACATTCCCACCACTGACGCCAGCACAGAGGGGTGGGTGGGTGAAGGGAGTGGATATTCATTTTCCATTAATGGGTGACCCAATCACCGATGCCAATACAAAATACTGTATAAGACATCCCCTGAAAATAAGCCCTAGTGTATCTTTTGGAGCCAAAAATAATTTAAGACCCTGATGCTTCAATGCTGATCTGTAGGCAAAGGGTGGTCACACCAAATACTGATTTCATGTACATTTCTCTTTTGTTCATTCTCTATGCATAAGTGGTTAGTTTTTAAAGCAGATACTGAAATGCCTGCATGTAAAATGCAAGGTTCTCTCTTAATATTTTTGCGGACACCTCTGTGACCTGTTGAGGGATCATCAAGTTTTAATTCTGCTCTTCCCCAAATATTCTTGTTAATATAGACTACACCCTTTATAATTAGTGATACATGCTTGTTCCTTATAATTAATTTTAAGATACTTCAAGTGATTTATGAACCTTGACTTCATGAGCGTGCTGTACATCAGAAATAGGGATGAGCAGACCCATGAAGGTTTGGGTTCACCGGGTTCTGCCGAACTGTAGTTAAAAGTTCATTTCGGTCCCTAAACTTGACCCTGGACCACAAAACCCATAGTAGTCCAACTTTGGTGATGTAAAATGGCTGTAAAATAGTCATAGTAAGGACTAGGGGCTGAAAAAGGAAGCAAAAAGAGGGTAAGAGCAGGATATTTTCCCTGCAAACAAATGTGGATAGGGAAATGACTTATAGAGAGTCTATCACCATAGTCTTTCCCATAAAATATAATGCTCCCAGTGTCCCCCCAACCCCACACTACACTTGGTTGTGTGCCTTGCTGTCACTTAGCGGCCACGGGAAGTCTGGCGTATGGTGCAACACACCACAAAATAAGGAGTACACCGGGAATACAATAACAACGGTGGGCCTTAGTGCTAGTGAGGGGGAAGTTGGGACACCTCCTTCACTCTCCTGCAGCCAAACCTGCACTCCTAACCAGTCCCTATACAGATTCCGCACCTGTCGCTAAACAGGATACCTGAGACCCTGGCAGACCCTGTAATAGTCCTAGCTAGTGAGCTGGCAGGTGAGGGACCCTAGCCCCACCGCTGTACTAATACAACAGGAGAAGGAACGACAGACAGGCAAAAACAACAGACAGTTGAAGTCAGAACCAGGACTGCAGCCTACACAGCAACTTGCGATAAGGGCTCCACCAGCTCCTTCCACCTCCAGGCCAAGCATCCAAATGAATCAGAATAACTGCCACCCTCTACAGTGAGCAGAGGTTATATACAGGGACTGGGAATGGTCCCAAACTTGAAACACCTGAGGAGATAATGAGAATGCTGTTGGAAGAGAATACTGATATTAACCCATAGCTTGGCAAAGCAAAGCAAATACATTTAATATAATAATATAATAATAAGTTTTATTTCTATAGCGCCAACATATTCCGCAGCGCTTTACAATTCATAGTTGACATGTGCAGACAATATGAGACAATACAAAATAACAAAATTAAGATACCAGGAGGAGTGAGGGCCCTGCTCGTAAGCTTACAGTCTATGAGGAAATAGGGGAGGTACAAAAGGTGAATGGGGGGAGAAAAGCTTGTTATATATGGTCCAGCCATCGATTTAATAGGGTATTCAAAACCAGCTGCATGAACCAGTCATTGACCAGAATTTATACAGGTACAGGGGACAAGAACTGGAAGTAAATTTTATGAAGGGCAGAAAGGGATTAGATTAGATCAGGGCAGTGAGGTGATAGGCTAGGCTAAGAAATGCGTTTTTAGGGCCCGCTTAAAGGTGTAGATGTTGGGAAATAATCGGATTGCTCTTGGTAGTGTGTTCCAGAGCATAGGCGCAGCTCGTGAGAAATCTTAATATAGAGAGTCTTGCATAGCAATAAAAAACGGCTAACCTGGAATCTGTCACTAGTGTCATACTGGAGAGAGACGACTGTGACACTTGCTTCTTCACTGCTCAGCTAGTCTCTGTTGCCTATCACGTGACCTGAGAATGTCTTTTGATCTGAAGTGCCTTCAGCTTCTATCCAGCCTGAATGGTGGAGCAGGGATCTGACGGCTCTCTTCTCCACTATAATATTCAACTGTATCTATGTTGCAAATACACTGATACAATAGAAAGTTGGGACATCCCCCCAACCTCCTGGGACAGCTCTCTAAATTGGAATCTGTCCTACTGGATATGAAACTGCTGGCAGGTATGTATAAAATTAGAGAAAATGGAGGTGTTTAAGGCTGCTTTCACACATCCATTTTTTCCTGTGCGGCACAATCCGGCGCTTTGCAGAAAAAACGCAACCGTTTTTTTTTTGCCGCCGGTTGCGGGTTTTTTTGCATAGACTTACATTAGTGCCGTATTGTGCCGCATGGGCTTGCGTTCCGTCTGGTTTTTGCCGCATGCGGCAGATTTAGCCGATGCGGTGGCCGGATGGAACGTTGCCTGGCATGTTTTTTTGTCCGGCGCGATTTGCAATGCATGCCTATGGACGCCGCATGCGGCGTCCTGCGGTAAACACCGCATCCGACCGCCGCATGTGTTTTTTTCCACTGCGCATGCTCAGTAGCCTGCCGCAAGCGGCAAAAACTGGACGGGCCGCATGTAAAAACTTATGCAAAGAATGCGGTTTTGTAGACGCATCCGTTGCATAGGTTTTAGAGCCGGATTGGCCGGCTCTGCTAAAACCGGAGGTGTGAAAGCAGCCTTAGTGGTACTTAGCCTTGACTCAATGACTCTATATAATATACTTTCAGACTCTTTCTGTGATAACAAAGTGGTAACTTTGCAATATGGTCATTGATCCTATTGATAAGGTAATCCAAAAACACAGTGAGCATGTCGACATAGTAAGCCCTTGCCAGCAATCAAGAGAATGAAAGAATTCATTGTCACTTTCTGGTGTAAACCTTCATAGATTATATTTTGCACTCTAAGAATATACTGACTACTGAGTAAGACAATGAAGGTCTAATAACCTTTTTTACCACCTCAGGGTGTATTGGTTTTTCAGAGGTCTGCATGGTGAAAGAGAATCTTATACTGAGGTGGTAATATTAGAAGCACTTTGTAACTTTGTCTCTTTGGAGATAGTTATAGGGATAAGCTTGCCGGATGCTTTTGTTGCAGAAAAATATTTCAAGATGTTATAGCTGATAAATGGATTGTCTGTGACGAGCATATTGATAACTTATCCTGAGGATAGTTCATCAAAATCAAAAGAGAAATGCAGATCAGCTCCTATTAAAGAAAATAGGAGATACAATAGGTGATCAAGGTGGTGCCGGCACCACCTTGATCACCTATTGTATCTCCTATTTTCTTTAATAGGAACTGATCTGCATTTCTCGTCAGTGAACACTATTTGTCAACGTCTTACATGGGCTGTAGCAGGGGCTAATAAACGTTGCTTGAAGACGTAGTTGGGTATTGGACCACCACTATTCTGATATTGATGACCAAAGAATGGGTCATAAAGGGCATCCATATCATAAGCTCAAACAAACCCTAAAGGTGCTATTCATATGAATTTCTCACTCGATGTCAGTAACAACCCATCCAATCCACGCAAGCAAAGTAATCAAACCATAGATGTCCATAAATTAAATTATGTGTAATTATGAGAAATGACACAGGGAAAAAGTATTCAACACATGAAGAAAGACAGGCGCAAAAAGCCATGGAAAGTCATGAGACCAGCTAAAATCTATCAGTAATTAGAAAGCAATCCTTACACTTAGTGAAAAATACTTATCAGCTGTTTTAACTGATGGCCTATAAAAAGTATCTCAGTACCAAGGCTCCACACAAGAAACATCTCATGATGGGTAAAACTAGTGAGCTGTCTCAAGACCTTTGCAACCTTATGGTTGCAAAACATACCAATGTCATTATTCATGGCAGAATTTTCTAAACTCATGAAAGTTTCAGTAAGCACTGATGCCATAATCCGGAAACGGAAAGAACATAATTTCACCATAAACTGGCCATGACCCCATTGCTCCCTGTAATATTTCAGACAGAGGAATGACAAGAATTATCAGAAGTGTTGTCAAAGAGCCAAGAACCACCTTTGGAGAGCTACAGAAAGACCACGAATCAGCAGGTACAATTGTTTAAATGAAAACAATAAGTAATGCACTCAACCTCCATGCCCTGTATGCACGCTCACCACGCAAGACTCCATTGGTGAACAAAAAGCATGTTCAAGCATGTTTAAAGTTTGCTCAACAACATTTAGACAAGGCTGTTAAATACTGGCAGAGTATAGTCTGGTGAGATGAGACAAAAATTGAACTCTCTGGATGTCATAATACACACCATGTTTGGAGGTCTAGAGGCAAATCACCCCCAAAACACCATACAATAGTGAAGTTTGGAGGTGGGAACATCATGGTTTGGGTCTGTTTTTCAGCATATGACACTGGCAAACGTCATATAATTGAAGGAAGGATGAATGGACAAATTTACTGAGACATTTTTGATAAGAATCTGCTACCATCTACTAGGATGATGAAGATGAAATGAGGATGGACATTTCAGCAAGACAATGATCCCAAACACACAACCAAGGAAAACTTAATTGGTTTCATAGAAAGAAAATAAAGCTGCTAGAATGGCAGAGCCTATCACCTGACCTGAATCCAATAAAAAATAAAAAAATTATGGAAGAAACTAAAGCTCAGAGTTCATAGAAGGAGCGCACTGGACCATCAGGATTTGAAGAGTGTGCGGAAGAATGGTCCAAAATCATACCTGAGCAATGCAGGGCACTTGTTACTTCATACAGGAAGTGTCTTGAAGCTATCATCACCAACAAAGGTTTTTGTTCGAAGTATTAAATCAATTTCAATAATCATGTTCAATACTTTTTCCTTGAATCAATTCTCATTATTATACATAACTTAATTTATGGACATCTGTGGTTTGATTTATTTGCCTATGGGGATTGGATGGGTTGTTACCGATATCTGATGAGAAATTCATGTCACTGGCACCCTTAGAAATATATTTACTTAGAAAATTGATGACATGTTCAGTATTTATTTCACCCTTTGTATATATATATATATATATATATATATATATATATATATACTGCTATCAGTATGTGGTATCCAACTACTCAATTAAAAAAATATTACAAATATTTCATCATGAGACTTGAAAACTTGGTTTATGGTTAATAATTCAATGTACGGTGACATGCGGAATAATGACCTGCGATTGACTGTAATCCAAACTACCAAATCTTGGTTATCTCAGAATATAT
This sequence comes from Anomaloglossus baeobatrachus, assembly GCF_048569485.1. Lineage (NCBI taxonomy): Eukaryota > Metazoa > Chordata > Amphibia > Anura > Aromobatidae > Anomaloglossus > Anomaloglossus baeobatrachus. Next base: position 252,989,842 of record NC_134359.1, on the reverse strand, counting down.
TAAGACAAAATTTATAAAATTGCCATTGTTGGGAACTTGTTGGGGTTGTAGAGAATTTTCGGAAACAATCCCGACAATTTGCACGTGTCCCAATCCATAAATCGATGAAGTTTACATAAACCTCGTTCAATGGTTAGCAAACCTGCCTGGTTTTGGGGTTAATTTAAAATATCCCCATTTTATTAACCTAGATGGTGATTGGTAAATGTGAATTGGAGGAATATCAGCAGAAGAAAGTCAGCACTCCGTTTTCCTTGGTTCAATGCTTTACTGTAAATCCGTGTGCGCAAATGACATACATTGCGCTGATTAAAATATGATCATATGCAGTCTATGATTAGGGAATAATATTCAGAAATGAATAAGATATATTGACGACTACACTGTGTCATATGCACACATAGATTTCCAATAACGTTTTCAACCAAGGAAAACAGTGAAGAGTTTCTTTTGCCAATATACATCTTTGCCTGATCAGTGTCAGGGAGTGTTACGCTGGCTTTGCGACTGTGGGCCCTGTGCTCGCCCTGACCCTGGAGGTACCCTTGATTTATGGAGGTCCAGATCACCATCATAAGCCCTGTCTCCTGTCCAGCCCTGTCCTAATAACACCAAAAGATGAGAGACAAAACAACATCAGAGGGAATAAACCAAAAGGGGTAGGAGTAATTCACACCAGGGAACTCTCAAACCGAGCATACAATGATTAGCTGGTCACCAAATAGTCATATGCCACGGACACCGGGATTTCACCACTGCAAGCAGAGACTCTTTTCGGCGATCACCTACTACACACCTCAGCCTTAAATAGAAGGAGACCAGCTGCGGAAGGAAATAAGCAACCTGGCTCTCAGCACACTGCTCTACAAGGATTTAAGGTGGCTTTACAAGCTACGAGATCGCTACAGCGATCTCGTTGGGGTCACGGATTTTGTGATGCACATCCGGCCGCTTTAGCGATGTCGTTGTGTGTGACACCTATGAGCGATTTTGAATCGTCGCAAAAACGTTCAAAATCGCTCATCGTGACATGCCCCCCTTTTCCCAATTATCGTTGCTGCTGCAGTAACGATGTTGTTTGTCGTTCCTGCGGCAGTACACATCGCTATGTGTGACGCCGCTGGAACGACAAACATCTCCTTACCTGCGTCCACCGGAAAAGGAGGAAGGAAGGTGGTGGGGGCATGTTCTGGACGCTCATCTCCTCCCCTCCTTTTCTATTGGGCGGCGGTTCAGTGACACTGATGTGACGTCGCTGTGACGTCGCTGTGACGCTGAACGAACCGCCCCCTTAGAAAGGAGGTGGTTCGCCGGTCACAGGGACGTCGCAGAGCAGGTATGTGCGTGTGACGCTGCCATAGCGATAATGTTTGCTATGGCAGCGATCACCACATATCGGCCGTAAGATGGGGGCGGGTGCTATCACGCTCGACATCACTAGCATTGGCTAGCCATGTCACAGTGTGTAAAGCCTGCTTAACTCCTGCACGACTAGTGAAACAACTCAGCCGATTCCCAATCGAGCTGAGCACTTAAGAGATATCAGGTTGTCGGTCGGATTCTGCAATCCAAACAAAGTCCGACGCAGTAGAAGTAATCCACGTACGTGGATATGGACGGTGCATGACACTCGGGCTGTCGTGCACCCAGGATGCAGTTGATGTGGGTTGGGTGAGCTGTCATTCTTGGTGTATAAATTGGAGGCACAAAGAGATACACTGTGAATTGTCTGTGCGCTATAATAGATTGTTCACACGTTACAATTTTGCTATGTTTTGGCCTTGGAATAAAATGCAGCATTTTACATTATCACATAAAACAGTTACATTATTAAAGGGAACCTGTCACCAGTTTTTTGCCCTATAAGCTGCAGTCACCACCAGTGCCTGAGCTGGGCAGATCAAAGTGCGCCTGCGCAGGACCTCAATGCCGGCGCGTGTGTATGATGTAGACGCATCATGCACCGCGGCTTCAGAATAAGGAAGACCAAGATGGCGGAAAGGGGAGGTGCCAGTCCCGGAGAATGGCGCCTCCCATCCGACCGTTGTGCACCGGAGCGACCTTCTAGGTCAATGTTATAAAGTGATTTTTATGTTATACCCAGTGGCTTGGGCTCTTATATACAGTATGTTAGAATGCTGTATATAAGAGCCCACAGGTGGTGACCGCAGCTTATAGTCACCAAATCTGGTGACAGGTTCCCTTTAATCCTTTTCCTTTTATTTTTCCTCTTTCTTTTTGTTACTTTTGACATGCTATTCTTGCAATTAAAATGAAAGAATCCTTGACAAAACCTTTATGGCTCCTATTTTACGTTGACGGGGTCCTTTATTTGGATCCATTGTTATAATGGATCCCCAACCATGGCTTCACGTAATTTGCACTACAGATAGGTAAGGTCTTTTTTAGTTCAGCATAAGGTAATAAATGTAAAATAAAAATCTAGGGTCCAATCTGATTCTCCTCCTGATAGAAAGATATATCCGTAGCGTGCAAAGGGCGCTCAATTCAGGATGCTGCCGTATATTGAGGTCGGTTTAAGATCTAGAGTTACCGGCATTACTTATTTATAGAAGACGCTCCTCATCTGAAACACATCTTTCTGCTGCAATTAGATGAACTGAAATAAATATTGCTCTTCTCATTGTCTGCAAACCGGACCCAAGGAGGACGCATCCTGCATTATTTGTATCTGTTGTGCTCGGTCTTTCTTGCAAATTCATTTCAAGAATTAATCACTTCTTTACAAGCTAAGGATTACACACCGAGGTATTCTCATTTATAATACAGTTGCAGTCAAATGTATTCATCTCCATTGTAAATTCGGTTTATTAGCAAATTTTACAAATTTTCTGCTGTTTGCAAAACAAGAAAATTTATACAAGTCTACACAACTAAAATCCCAAGTGGTTTCAACAAAATCGGCACATAATGTCACTTTTACTGGCTTTTGAAGTCTCAGAATTATTCATCCCCTTCATAACCAGCATCTTTAGTACTTAATAAAGCACCCTATGGCTGTTGTGATCAACTGCAGACATGATGTATAGCCCGACACCAGCTTCTACCGACACACCTAAGGAATCTTAGCCCATTTTTGATCGGCAATGCCCTCAAGTTCACTAGTATTCTTGAGTTGTCAAGAGAGTAGCCCAGAAAGTTAAAGAAGAGTTCACTACCTTGCATAAATGATGAAAAGGATACACAAAAAGATAGGAAAGGCATTGAATGTTCCTAGAGATAAAGCTGAAAGCTCAGTTCACGAGTTCAACATTAAAGGCAACTTGTTACTTGATTCACATTGCCCAAAATATGGGCTGTATGAATGCGCACCCTGGCTGCATGATTGCAGCCAGTTTAAGATGTGAAATGCTGTAACATTTCAGAAAAAATATAGTTTGAACAACGAGACCATGGGCATAGTATTGCGCCACCCATTGCCAACCCTAGGGGATTGACAGGTTTATGTCTGTGCACACACATGGAAAAGGTCTGTCAACTGCATCAGCAGGGGAAAAGGCTGGCCTTGTGTAGCCTAGGACTAGTCTCATCATTCTCTATGTTCAGATAGTCTGGCACCACCCACTGCCAAGCCTAGATGATTGTCAGGTCTCTCTCTATGTGCACACACGAGAAAGGTCTATCAAATAGATCAGCATGGTGACGGAGTAAGGGCCGTTGGCGCCGAAGCGCGGGAAGGCGGCACTGGCAAATCAGTCTCACACAGGTGCTGCGGTTCCAGATGTTTTAGTCACAGATCATGTGCTGCGCCCTCAGAGTACCGGTCATCGCCGTGATGGGCCCCAGACGATCCCGGATGAATCAGAGGTCACCACCGGTGTTGTGAAACGTGTGAGATCTTCCTCCTTGCGCCTTGTAGTGTGTATCCTCGTGGTGTGAAGCTACTTGGGGACCCCAGTGATCTTGGCTTTAGTTGCCGTTCTGTACACAGGCAGCGCGAAACTTGGTATGGACCCGACCGTGGCTCCTGTCTCTATATGCTGTTGGTGCCCTGGGACTTTTGGTGGTGGGCAATGGGACGTAAAATCCACTTTCCCTGCAGATTCTGATAGTCCAACGTGAAGCATGTTCTACCCTAGGGTTCTGTACCCTGTGTGGCTCCAGTCCCGAAGGGGCTGTTGGGGCTCACCCTCTGGCTACCAAGTTGCTCCTCTGTTTCACAGCTCCACCCGGTCATCTCCTGATTCTCTCTCTAAGTCTGCCCGGTACCCGGTCAGCCCCTCAGGGGGAAGCCTTTCAGCATCCCCCCAGAAGCCTTGCTTTTCTCTACCTCAAGCTGTTCTCTCTGCTGCGTCAAAACTGTTCTGAGGTAAAAACCGTTCTGAAGTAAAAACCGTTCTGAAGTGAAACTGTGTGTGCTCACTCACTTCCCCAGGCAGCCCCCACCTTCCGGATGACTCACTAGTGCTGGGGAAAACCCGTTGCTATGGTGCCCACCTGCAGTCCAGTCTGGAGGGAAACCACCTAAGTGTATTGTATAACTGCTGACTCATTGTGTTGTGTAAGCCATGGTTAACCTCTTCTTACCAAGGATGAGTATTGCACTTTAAGTCAGATGCAATACACTGTGGCGACTGAGCCTCAGGGGGCCACACAAGGACCTTAGAGTCAGAGCAGGGACACAACATGGGCGAGCACAGCCCCTGAATCGAACGTCACTGATGATGTTTCATTTTCGGTAGGGAGTAAAGGTTGTGAGTGACCTCAGCCTCTGCCACTTGCTCTGATGACACTTTGTTTGAGTATTCCAACATGCACTGGGATTCTCAAACAAAGTGTCATCATACAGAAAATAGGAGACAAAAAATAGAATAGCCGTTATATTTGAGTGTAGTTAGGGAATAGTAGGGAATTTTTAAAACAAGTATATTAGAAAATTCTTTAGATTATGGCACTAAATTAATAGGGATTTAGATGGAAATTTAGTTTGACTTCAGACCACCCCTTTAATTATGCAGAGCAGCTTAAAGATGTCGCCCCCAGAAAATCCTGAGAGCAAAGCCTTTTTAAAAACTATAAAAATGATAATATTTAGCACCAGAATACTTGGGGGTGCAGCAGGGATAAAATAATGCCATTTTCAATCGTAACAGCACCATTTAAGAGGTAGGAAATGAGGGAAGGTGTTCTTTGTGATTCCCATCTGCTCTTCCCTCCACAGTGAGTTAATGGCATTTTCATGGCAGCCAGGGGGCTACTGAAGGTCCCCGTGTTTGTACAATTTTACTGTACGTTCAAGTGACCATATGCAAAGTCACCGAAGAGGACAAATAAAGAATGAAAACAAAATAAAAAATTATTTTAAACATTTTTAAAACATATAAAATTATAAAAGATCATATCACCCCCGACCCTCTTCCTGGACAATAAAATCTAAAAAGTAAAAAATGTACATGTGTGGTCTCCTCGTGTTCGTAACTGTCCACGCTAATAAGATATTATAATATTCATCTCATATGGTGAATGCCAAAACAGAAAAATAAACCTAAATAGCAGAATTGCTGTTTAGGCCTCCTTTACGTGTCCGTGCAAAACACTAACATTTTGCACGGTCTGTGGTAAAAGTCCATACGTGTGTGCGTGTGTGTTTTACGTGTGCTGTCCCTGTGCTATCCGTGGGGCATCAGGATAACAAACGGACAGCATGAGCTGGTATACTTACGTCTCTGCCTCTGCTATTACTTCCGGGTCAGTAGTCAGTGCAGTGAATATTCATGAGCATAATAAGCGGGCCCAGAAGCAACAGCAGAGGCAGAGATAACAGCATTGGTAAGTATAAAATGTCTTTATTTTTATGTCACTTGTATTGTCACTCTGGTACATGTCACACTCATCACATCAGTGTGCGGTCTGTGTAACATCAGTGTTGCTAACAGAAAAGGGACATGTCGCCATGTGGAGCACATGGACACATACATGGTCCATGTCAAAACATGGACATGTGTGCAAACCCATTAATTTTAATGGGTCTACGTGTGTCCATGTCTCCAGTATATGTTCAAACGGACCTCACACATACTGGAGACACGGATGTGTGAAGGGGGCCTTATGGTCATTTCATCTAAGTCCCCCAAAAATGGATAAAATATAGATCATAAAGTCGTATGGAACACAAAATGGTAATAATAAAAACTACAGAACTACCGTATAGGTCTATATGAAACTACAGTATTTGGAGCCAAAAAGCCAAAAAGGTCTAACCCAAGGAAAGTAAGGAGAAAAGAGTGAAAGCAAAGTGAGGCCTAGTGTGACTCTGTCACCCAAGGACCTGGATCCACTAGTAGGCGCCATAGCAACTTCTGCACCCGTGTATCTAATATATAAATCTGAATGTGTGTGTGTGTGTGTGTGTGTATGTGTGTATGTATGTTTGTATGTATGTCCGGGATTGGCATCTGCACCGTCGCAGCTACAGCCACACAAATTTGCACACTCACACGTCTGGACCCCAAGAGCGTCATAGGCTATGTTGTGCGGCAAAATTTTAACCCCACGCATTCCAATTTACCAATCAATTTTGCCCCTATCTACATAATGGGGAAAAAGTGAAACAAAAAGTGTATCCGCACCGTCGCATTTACAATCACGAAATTTTGCACAGACACCTCATGTGACCCAGGGAACGTCGTACTCTATGTTTTGACAGGAAAATCTAACCCCGCGCTTTACAGTTACTCTCCAGAAAACATGCCTTCATTAAAGTAAATGGAGCCTGGAACTACAGGTTATTAGTAGGAGCTGTGATTGGTTGCTATAGGAACCAAAGGTATTCATAGTATAAGAAGCTTATATGTGAGGTAATAAGATATCGGTTGGGAGATGGATAGAGAGAGACAGACAGAGAGACAGACAGAGACAGGCAGAGAGACAGGCAGAGAGACAGACAGAGACAGACAGAGAGACAGACAGGGAAAGAGACAGAGAGATAAAGACAGACAGGGAAAAAGACAGACAGAGACAGACGGTGAAAGAGACAGACAGAGACAGACCTGGAAAGAGACTGACCTGGAAAGATACTGACCTGGAAAGAGACAGACCTGGAAAGAGACAGATCTGGAACGAGACAGATGGGGAAAGAGACAAATGGGGAAAGAGACAGACAGACATGCAGACAGGGACAGAGACAGGCAGACAGGGAAGGAGGAGACAGCCAGAGAGACAGACAAAGAGAGATGGGGAAAGACACAGACCTTGATAGAGACAGACGGGGAAAGAGACATAGAAATAGAGACAGACAAGGAAAGAGACAGACAGAGACAGGCAGACAGGGAAAGAGACAGACAGGAAAAGACACAGACAAAGAGACGGGGAGACAGACGGGGAAAGAGACAGACGTGGGAAAGAGACAGACCTAGAAAGAGACAGATAGGGAAAGAAACAGAGAGATAGAGACAGACAAAAAAAGAGACAGACAGAGACAGGCAGACGGGGAAAGAGACAGACGGGGAAACAGACAGACGGGGAAAGGGACAGACCTGGAAAGAGACAGACAGAGCACATTACTTGGCCAATTTAGTTAAATCTGTGTAAAATATCTGTGGTGTTGAAATATATGTTGTGAAATGCTTCTATTAGCTTAGTTTTTGCCTTTTAATAATTACATTTCTATTTATTTGTTTTGTGGTTTTTGTGTGCAGAATAAATTTTTGTTAATACGTTCTATTTTGTTAACAACAGTTATTAACCCGGGTGAAGCCGGGTAGTACAGCTAGTATGATATATAGTACCTATATTTTTACACTCAGGGGTACTAGTAATAGTGAATGGGTATATGACAGTGTCCTCCTAAGACATTTGGAATGAGCCATAGCGACGAATGCATGCTGTGATAGCAACACCACACTACAGGGAGTGAGATGACACAAAACCATAAAATATGATCACTTCACAAAAAACCCATCCAAAATACACCTCACTGCAAAGCAGTAAAATCGAGAACTTTGGTCAGAAAAAGAGAAGCAGCTGCAAATAGATTATGGAGGGCCCCTGAGACATCACATAAATATGCAGAGTGACAGCTGTCATAGGACCTATGTAGGGAGCATCTGCCATTTTATGTACTGCTCCATCCTGCCCCCTGCCTCTGCTGACAAGGGCCTCTCTATTTACAACAGACAGTTCACTTTCCCCTTTTGGGACAGTTCAGCGTTCGTCGTCATGGCAATCACTGCAAAATAATGAAAGGGGACCCTGGTCACTTTCAACTGTATGACGCCTCTGCCCTGCGAGAGAGCCCGTGAAATGAGGGTGAAGGCAGTAAGCATGTGCTGAGAGTCACTTTCTGGTGTGAAATATCTTGAAGAGCTTGTGAAGAGTTTGGTGACATGCAAGCGACGAATATGGAAAATAGTGCAAAGAGGCAATGGAGGTGACTGGTTACAGATTGGGACATTTGATTTCCAAATTGCCATGATAGATATGATTTTTACAGGGGTTATCATTGTTAGAAATATCTTCACTATATATTGATACCCAGTAAAACCTAATATAGGGCATTACAGTAAGTACCAAGGGTGTATCTACCGATATAAGTGGTACAGACTTGTAGATGCACCAGGGCCCTGATCCGTGAGGGGTCCAAAAGACCCTTCTGCTTCATGCACTACTTGGCCAAATTTAATGGCACACCCCTTAATCACTGAGTTTAGGTTTCTCATTCAATCCCAATATCACGTGTGTATAAAATCAAGCCCCTAAATTTAAGTGTGGCCCTGAAATAGGAGCCACCGGTGTAATAAGTCAGATCATCACATCTCTTCCCTCCTAAATAATCAAACACTTGAGCATACAAATCTCCTCTGGTGATAGCATCAGTACACTGTGCCTCCTCCAGGAGCTTTAGGGTTGAGGATTTGCATGCAGCCTTACATCACTAAGCACAATGCCAAGAATCGGCTGTAGTGATGTAAAGCCACCACTACTAGACTCTGGAGCAGTGGAAACGTGTTCTGTGCAGTGATGGATCAAACTTCACTATCTAGTGTTTGATGGAGAAGTCTGGGTTTGACAGATGCCAAAATATTGTCACCTGTCTGACTGAATAGTGTCTACTGAAAAGTTTAGTGGAGGTTGGAAAATACTATGGGCTTGATTTTCATGGGTTGTCTTTGGAAACAATTTGGGGAAGTCCCTTCTGTGTTCCCCATGATTGTGCAAAGAAAGGTCCATAAAGACATAATTGGGGGGGTGGGGAGGGGGGGTTGTGTGGAAGAACATTACCCATCTAATCTCGACCGTATCCAACACCTTTGGGATAAACTAGAACAGAAATTGTGAGTCTGGTCCTCTCCTCCAAATGTCAGTATCTGACCTCTTCTGGATGAATTGGCCAAAGTTCCAAAGTCGTGTAGAAAGTCTTCCCTGAAGAGTGGAAGCTGCTTTATCTGTAAAGAGGGGACCAACACCATATTAATGACAATGGATTTATAATGGGGGGTTATAAAGCTCCTGCAGGTGTAATGGGTAAGTAAGTGCCCTAGTTTTGCCCTCATATTTTAAAGAAGACATCAACACTACAAGTGACACTTGGTAAGTGGTGGCTCAAGCTCTTCTACCGATAGTTACACCTGTGGTCAGGACAATACAAAAAGAACAAGCAGACATTGAAATAATCCAATACCCTCCAAAATGGGAAATTTTTTAAAAAAAGGTGCCCATTATTGGCTTTACATCTTTATTATAGTCATGTTTTTTAAGCAGTTCTTTTAATAAATATACACCTGATAAGAAAATTAACAATTGGTTCAACTCTACCAATATCAAAAGTTTGACTCCTCAACATGTAATATGCAAATATTTCAAGTTTTAAAGGATTCTATTAGCCATTAGAAATTGTTTCATTGAGCACCCATAAGTACCCCACGTAAAACCCTCACAACATACAGATTCCCCCTGATATGGTAGTCATAGATGTCTACTGAGATGTCTCCCATGGTAAAACTCTAAGGGCGGCTTTGCACATTGCGACATCGCACGTGCGATGTCGGTGGGGTCAAATCGAAAGTGACGCACATCCGGCGTCACTTTCGACATCGTACTGTGTAAATGCTAGATGATATGATGAACGAGCACAAAAACGTTGTTATCGTATCATCGTTGCATTCACCGACATTTCCATAATGCCGGTGCCGCGACAGGTACAATGTTGTTCCTCGTTCCTGCGGCAGCACACATCGCTGTGTATGAAGCCGCAGGAGCGAGGAACATCTCCTTACCTGCCGCCGGCGGCTATGCGGAAGGAAGGAGGTGGGCGGGATGTTTACACCCTGCTCATCTCCGCCCCTCCGCCGCTATTGGCTGCCTGCCGTGTGACATCACTCTGACGCCGCACGACCCGCCCCCTTAGGAAGGAGGCGGGTCGCCGGCCAGAGCGACGGTCGCAGGGCAGGTGAGTGCATGTGAAGCTGGCATAGCGATAATTTTCGCTACGCCAGCTATCACACGATATCGTACCTGCGACGGGGGCGGGGACTATCGCGTGCGACATCGCAGCATCGGCTTGCGATGTCGCAAAGTGCAAAGCCCGCCTAAGGGTATGTGCACACGATCAGGGCCCGCTGTGTCCTGGACGTGGCGGTTCCTGACCTGCTGGGCCACGAGTCTCCTTCGCAGGAGACTGCATCTGCCCGTACCCACGATCAGGGTTCTCTCTGTTCTCCCTGTGGAGATCGCTTGCAACTCCGCAGCACACAATTGACATGCTTGCGGCTCGGGAAGTCGCACGGTAGGTCAGTTTACGCTTAGGGCAGTGCACACACAGTAGGCATGGGATTTCTAGAAATCCATTCCACTGTGCTTGTACTGTACATTGCAGCGTTTTGGATGCAGCTAAAACATGCTACGTCGAAAACGCTATGAACTCTCATCGTGGGCACATACCCTAAGGCTATGTGCCCACGTTACAGATTTGGTAGCAGAAATTTCTTCACCATTTCCTTATCTCTTAGCAGGAAAAACATTAGTTTTTATGTGGTTCGTTGCATTTTTCCATTCATTTTTTTCATTGCTTTCAATGGTGAAAAACGCAGCAAAAAACGTAGCAAAAATTGATATGTTGCAGATTATTTTCTGCACCAAATCTGCAAGGAAAAAAGCCTACACTTCAGGATCCTCATTGACTTTGTTAGCATAAGAATTTCCTTTTTTGACAAATCTTCACTAAGGAAAAGTATATAAAACGCAACATGGGCACACAGCCTTATGGTACAGGTCACACTTTTCCTATAATATTAAATCTTTGACTTCTGCACTTGGTTGTGCTGACAGCATCACTCTATGCAGGGTGCAGGGAACTTTCTTTTTACTTATTTTATCTTTTTAATCAGCTATAATTAAATCCTAAAGGATTTTGGTAGTAAAAGCTGAAAAATTCATGTTCTGTAAGAGAAGAAGGGGGTTAGACCAATGTTTCATTTCTAGATGGTGATGGGCACGGGTGTGTGCCTTCCAATTATAGAACGAGTGGAGGCATATAGAATTATGCTCGTGTGAATGAGCCTTAGATCAGGTTTACACACTGGATCTGCTTTCAACCACAGCCTGTTCTGTCCCTAATATTAATGGGATTGTTTTTCCTTATGTTTCTCTATAAATTGCACTTAAAGGAACTCATGTCAACAAGTCAAAATTGGGCAGTTTTTTCAATCTTATTTTATTTTTGCTGATCCCTTGAGAATCCTATGAGCTACGCCCACCTTGGTATCTAAATGAGTATATTCGGTGCCCATAAAAAAAAGAGTATCGGTAATTAAAGGGAGCAGCGGGATTAAAATAAGACGGAAAACTGGACTTTTGACCTAGCGACACGTCCCGTTTAAGACTTATTTAGAGTGTGCCCTAGCGTGGACCCATCCTCACTTGACTCCTTTGCTGGTGGATCACACATGGCACTGGTCTGTGATGCCCTAAGCCCCACTAGATCTTCTTACACCTTTAATTGACAGATGTCACATCTAAGAAAACAAGGTGAGAAATGAATCACTTTCTCTCACACTTAAGGAGTGTGGTCACCAGCAAATTACTCTTCGGTCACATCATTACAACTTTTAGAATTAATTTGAGTGATTACAAATGTTGCCTTCATGATCACAGCCTGGGTTGAGTAAGGTTTTATTAAGGACCTGAAATGTCAAAACATGGGCTAATAGAGTCCACTTTTTTATTTTCCAAAAGAGCTATTTTTGGAAGTGCTGCGTTTTTTTTTTTTTGCTATATTACATGACAACTTGATGATATGTCTTGGAGATGGAGAACTCGAAACATAATATCCTGGTGCTGCTTCACTGGAATTTTTATGCATCACTTTTTGCATAATCTTTTTTGAGAGCTATCTCTTTCCAGTTCTGTTTTTATTTATATTAGAAGACCTAATTTGGGTATATGTCTTTGGAGACGTGGCACCCAAAATGGAATCTGGGGCAGCTTCGTTGTCTCTTCACTAGATAGGTAGATAGATAGATATAGATAGATAGATGGCTGGGTAGGTGGGTGGATGGGTCGTTGGGAGGGTGTATGGATAGATAGAGAGATAGATAGATAGATGATGGGTGGGTGATGGATGGATGGATAGGTGGGTGGATGAGTGGTTGGGTGGAGAGATGGATGGGTTGGCAGGATGGATGGGTGGATGGGTGGGTGGGTGTTTGTATAGATAGATAGATAGATAGATAGATGGGTGGGTCGTTGGAAGGGTGTATGGATAGATAGACAGATGAATGGATGAATAAATGGATGGATGGATGGATGGATGGGTGTGTGGATAGGTGGATGGATGGATGGGTTAGGTGGATGGATGTATGGGTGGGTGAATAGATGGCTGTTTGGGTGGGTGAATAGATGAGTGGTTGGGTGGATGTATGGATAGATAGCTGGATGGATGGATGGGTTAGTGTATGATACAGAGATAAATAGATAGATAGGTAAGTAGGTGGATGGATGGATGGATTGATGGGTGGCTAGATGGACAAATGGATAGATAGATATATATATAGATAGATAGATAGATAGATAAGATGTTGTGCACAAACAGGAATTTTTGGGATACACCTTTATTGCAGAACCGAGGTGTAATTCCAATAATACCTTCATGTATTTAATTCCACATTCCTAAAAATGTCAGTGAATTTTTGTGTATTGATGATATCCCAAACTGTTAGGGAATTATGAGATTTGTAGTTTTGCATCAGCTCGGGAGCCAATGGTTGTGAATCACTGATCACCAGGACCAGAGACATAATTTGGAGGTCCAGGGCCCCCATTTTCCATGTAATATTTATGAAATTTGTGTATTCTTAAGGCCCCCTATACACATTAGACTATTGTCAGCTGGACCCGCCAATATTGGAGCGATTTGCTGGTAGATGATGTTTGAAAAGAGAAGTATCTGGCATGTTCGATTTTAGATGCTAATCATGTTGTTTTTTGGGAGACAAGCTACCACCAGAGGAGTATTGCTGCAGCTCTATCATAGAGACCACAGGGGGCGCAGCTGAGCTGAGAGTTCCTATGTATGTTTGCCCTATAGCTCTCTGTTGTGCTTGAGGGGCTTTGTGTGATGGAGAAGCCGTTGGAGCTCGATAGGCACCAGGGCCCATCCCGATCTTTCTTATTATTATTTCTACTCATTGACACTAAAGGAATAGCCCAATACTAGCCTAAGAATTTGCTAATTTATAAATACTATTGTATACTATTGCCATTTTCAGGCTTCCTTATATACACCCCTAAATAAAATCCAATCCAAACTGATTCCAAAACATGATTTTTATTGATAGCATTGTGTTTGCATCGTTCTTGTTACTTTAACACATCAACGTTTGGTATCATCATCAGTGTGTGAATTTACAAAAGGTGTAATAGTAGAAACAGCCGGCAATGCATTATCAATATAAAAAAAATATAAATAAATAGGCCGAGGCATTAAACTGCTAGCTGTGGAAGCTCAGGATCCCCATGGTAGTGGTTGAAGAGGAAATTGTAGACAGCGGTTATCAAGGAGATGACTTTTGCTTGTAGATCTTGGAGCAGAATCCTTCCCCCCCTTCAATGGGGCAAACTTGGATTTTTTTTTGACCCGGGTTCCATCAACAATTCAGTTTAATAAAGTAAAGGGTGGAGGGTTGTATTTCCATGATCATCTGTTTGGAGTATCACTTTAAGCCTTGACCAAAGCTTGGAACTCTGAAAAGGGGGAAAGAAAAAGAGTATTAATGAAATAATCATTTCTAAGATTTGACACTACTAGTTGTCTCGGAGGAGATTGAGTTGAGAAGTGGATGCCCATGTGTGATATGTGAAACTCCTTCCTCTAAAACCTATGGCAGATATGGCAATGTTCTGCGGATTTTCCATAAATAACAAACCCCTACCTTATAAGTTAAAGTCTAGGTGTCTACTGAAATAGCACAAAGCTGCAACTAGAGGATGTCAGCATTTTTATTGCTGCCTCGTGAAGGACTAAAGGCATCAACTATACAATGCAAATTTCATATTTCACCCTATTTTCACATAGAAAGTTGACTTTTCCATATTTACCTTCCACTCCAATTTTGCCGTCACCATCTGAGTCACCAGCGGAGAGGAAGTTCTTTGTTTCAGAGTCAGACAGTTCTCTGGCGCCAGCACTGAAGTTCTTCAGGAACAGTCTAGATATGAGAAAAGGGCGATCACAATGGAGTAAGGAACTCTACAGACCCAGATACCTAAACTGCTTAGAGTTGAGATTACGCTAAAGGCTGCAGATCTCATACTCGTATGTCCCAAGGATGGTCAGACTTGTATCTCTGCCTCCCTCCAATGTATCCCAAGGTCATTACTCACTTCAGCTCATCCTCCTCAATGAATCCACTCTTGTCCTGGTCCAGGATTTCAAAGACTTTCTTCACTTCAGCCTGGGACTTGCTGCTCAGACCAGACTTGGCAAAGAAAGCTTTGTAGTTGAAGGAGTCCTTGGCTGAAAGGAAATAATGAAGGTGTTAGATAGGTATATAGATATAGAGAGATAGATATAGTGAAATAGAGAGATAAATAGATAGGAGTTAGATAGATATAGAGAGATAGATATAGAGACATAGATAGATAGATAGATAGATAGACGGATAGATAGATAGATAGATAGATAGATAGATAGATAGATAGATAGAGGGATGGATAGATAGAGGGATAGATATATAGAGGGATAGATATAGATAGATAGACAGATAGATAGAGAGATAGACAGATAGATAGATAGAGGGATAGCTAGATAGATAGATAGATAGATAGAGGGATAGATAGATAGAGGGATAGATAGATAGCTAGAGAATAGATAGGAGATAGATAGATAGAGGGATAGATAGATAGATAGAGAATAGATAGGAGATAGATAGATAGAGGGATAGATAGATAGATAGATATAGAGAGATAAATAGATAGAGGGATAGATAGATAGATAGATAGAGGGATAGATAGATAGGAGATAGATATAGAGAGATAAATAGATAGATAGATAGATAGAAGGATAGATAGATAGATAGATAGATAGATAGAAGGATAGATAGATAGGAGATAGATATAGAGAGATAAATAGATAGAAGATAGATAGATCGGAGATAGATGATTAGAGATAGATATAGAGAGATAAATAAATTAACACACAAATAATTAGATAAATAGGAGATAGATAAATAGATAGGATATAAATAGGAGATAGATATTTAAAGAGATAGATAGTTAACTAGATAGAGAGCGATAGATAGGAAATATATACATATAAAGAGATAGTTAAATAGATAGATATAGAGAAATAGATAAATAAATAGATATTGAAAGATAGATAAATAAATAGAAAGAAATAGATAGACAGATAGATAATAGATATATAGAGAGAGATAGAGACATAATTAGATAAATAGGAGATAGATAGATAGATATAAAGAGATAGTTAAATAGATAATTAGATAAATAAATAGATAGGAGATAAATAGAGATAGAAAAATAGATAGATATAGAGAGAGATATAGAGAGATAGATAGATATAGAGAGATAGATAGATATAGAGAGATAGATAGATATAGATAGATATAGAGAGATAGATAGAATATTTGATAAATAAAAAGTAGATTGATATAAGACATATATGACAGATATATTGATAGACAGACATCCTAGCTAGTTCATGTGACTTTATATGTAGAAAGTCTGTGTATTAGCTGAAATGTTTCCCTGCAAAAAGATTCCTATTTTTTTGGCAAAGCACTAATTACCTTTTACTAAGCATAAAGCTGATTGTAATTTTTGCTCTTAAGCATAGTAGATATTTTCCATGGAGTAATGTAATGTCCTCTAAAATTGCAGGAATAATCAGATAGCACTTGCAATATATAATGGCAGTTACCCTCTCCTCCACTAGGAGGCACTGTCACTTCTAGCTTCTATCTCTTGACCTAATGTCCTAGTTCTATTATCTCAGGAGATGGGTGATGACAGACCAAGGTGCTGATAACAGATAGTACAGTACCTTCAGCGATGGCAGCTGAGATGTCAGCGTCACTGAGGATACCTGCAAAAGCCATCTTCTTATCTGCTAAGACATAAATGATGAATTAGACATTTCAGACCTTGCCAGTACAGGTGTAAGAAGATGCAGACATAGCAAGAATATGTACAGTACAACAGTTCTGAAAATGAGCATAGTCTATCACATTCTATCCATAGTAGTACAATCAACAAATGAACAATATTACAGTTTGTATAAAGACCTTATACAAATTTTGAACCCTTCCCCGACAACACAAGCTTTGCTTTGAATAAGACACGAGGAAACAATCCAGGTTCAAGGCGTTGGTGGCGATGAGAGTTGCGTTTATGGCAAATAACCAAAGTGATGTTGCCGGCCCATAAAAAAGAGTTATTCCTTTGCAATAACTGTAGTCCAAAAATTAAAGGAAATCTCCTTCCAGTCTGGTCCTTGTAGGTCAATGTTGGAAATAGTCTTTTTTTTTGGTAGCAAGTCTTCTAGTCTTCCAAGTTGGAGAAGATAGTATCCCAGAGATTGAGAGAGCGGAGAGCATGTAACTCACCTTAGGTAACTTTTCCGGAGGAGGAAATCTGTGACTTGTGCTTGTCCCCTCATGGGACAGCTCTTATATACCCTCCAGACACCACCCTCACCACCATATACAGTAGCATAGAAGACCCTGTCACAGAGCAATTCTTCCTAAGCTGGGCTGTAAAACCTGCTGGCTAATGAGTTAGTTATTTATACTCCACTTGGAATTTAAATGATGGTTTGGTCAACAATCTTATATCAGAATGAGAAGGGCTGGATCACGCTCCTTTCATGGTCTTCACATTGCACAATATACAAAGTGCAAAGAATTAAAAAAATATAGTAACTGAAGCAAGATAGTGACAGTATCTCACGGCACAGAGCCTTATATGACCTAATCAGGGCTGTCGAAGCTTCTTGGAAGCTCAGTGATGTATTTACGGGCACGGTATAAGTATAGCACTATTGCTCCTTGAAGCTTTACTACGAGGAGGCATTGCTCCTTTATATAATTTACATTAATATAATTGCAGCTCGGGGTCTGCAGTGCTATTTAATACCCTGTAGCTCTTCAGCTGTTGCAAAACTGCAGCCCTTAGCATTATTGCAAGAGCCGTAAGCAGACCTCTGCTCTAGTACGATATATTAGGGGTAGCAGAAAGGGTTAAAAATGTGTGCAAAATGTAGTTAAAAAAAATAAAAAAAATAAAAATTTTCAGTCAATACCGGATGGTTGACTATTGGGTTGACTTGATGGATTTTAGGATGGCTAATCGTCTATGCAGCTTGGAGATAAGCGACGCCTGGCGGCTGCTTATCTACCTCTCCCCATGCATGTGTACAGGATTTGCAAATGTATAAATCAATTTTTTTATTAAGCGTTTGTATCATCTGGATGAAGCTAGTGGGTGGAGGGACCTAGGTAGCTGTGACCAGTGGACAATTATCCTTTTCTTTAAAGAGGTTGACCTCTACTTTTACATTGATGGCTTATCCTTAGGATAGGTCATCAATGTTTGATCGTCCGAAGTCCAGCACCCAGCACCCCCGCCGATCAGCTGTCCTCGGTGCCTCTACTTTTACATTGATGGCCTCTCCTTAGCATAGGTCATCAATATTTGATCCGCCGGGGTCTGACACCCGGCACCCTTGCCGATCATTTGTCCTCTGTGCCTCTACTTTTACACTGATAACCTCTCCTTAGGATAGATCATCAATGTCTGATCCGCCGGGGTCTGACACCCGGAAGCCCGGCCAATCAGCTGTCCTCTGTGCCCCTACATTTACATTGATGGTCTGTCCTTAGGATGGGTCATCAATGTCTGCCGATCTGCCAGGGTCCGACACCATGCACCCTTGCTGATCAGCTGTCCCCGATGCCTCTACATTTACATTGATGGCCTATTCTTATGATAGGTCCTCAATGTCTCATCCGCCTGGGTCCGACACCTGGCACCTCCGCTGATCAGCTGTTTTTGGTGTGGCGGCAACAGACAGCCGGAAATGCTCAGTTCTGGAGCTGCCCTGTCTTCTGATAGCGGTCACAGCTGGGTACTGCACTTCCACCTCTTATTCAAATCTATAGGAGGCAGATGTGCAGTACCCAGCCACGGCCACTATCAGAAGACGGGGCAGCTCCAGAACTGAGCTTTACCGGACGCCTGCTACCGCCGCACTGAGAACACCTGATCAGCGGGGGTGCCGGGTGTCAGATCCCGGACAATCAGACATTGATGAATTATCCTAAGAATAGGCCATCAATGTAGAAGTAGAGGCACTAAGAACAGCTGATCAGCAGGGGTGTGGGGTGTCGGACCTCGGTTGATCAGACATTGATGACCTGTCCTAGGAATAGGCCATCAATGTAAAAGTTGTGGATAACCCCCTTTAACTTTCTATCCTCTGTACCTAGTGTCCTTCTCAGGAAATTCGATAGTTAACCCATCTCAGGTCCAAAAACCAATGTGAGTAATCACCATCTGCATACATTACTAGTGACCAAATAGGTGCTATTTAAAGTGATTCTCTAGGACTAACAAAATAAAGGCCTAAAGTTAGGATTTGACAAATATAAAGCTCTGACCTGCAAATCAGCTTATTGAAGGGGCCACAGGGAATATACAGCCTGTACCCCATATCACAGTGCTTGTGCCTGGTACTTAGACTTAAGCGGGCTTTACGTGCAGCGACATCGCTAACGAGATGTCATTGGGGTCACGGAATTCGTGACGCACATCCGGCTTCGTTAGCGACGTCGTTGCGTGTGAAACACAGGAACGACCGTTAACGATAAAAAATACGCGTCGTTCCTATCCCGATTGTCGTTGCTGTTGCAGGACGCAGGTTGTTCGTCGTTCCTGCAGCAGCACACATCGCTATGTGTGACACCGCAGGAACGAGGAACATCAACGTACCTGCGGCCGCCCGCAATGAGAAAGGAAGGAGGTGGGCGGGATGTTACGGCTGCTCATCTCCGCCCCTCCGCTTCTATTGGGTGGCTGCTTAGTGACGCCGCTATGACGCTGAATGAACTGCCCCCTTAGAAAGGAGGCGGTTCGCCGGCCACAGCGACGTCGCTAGGCAGGTAAGTATGTGTGACGGGTGTTAGCGATGTTGTGCGCCACGGACAGCGATTTGCCCGTAACGCACAACCGACGGGGACAAGTGCTTTCACCAGTGACATCGCTAGTGATGTCGCTGTGTGTAAAGCCTGCTTTGGTCATATCCATGAGTTGTAATACTTGATGCAGCCACTACTAAAAGTATGAAGCTGAACCTGGTACCATATTACAGTTCAGACCAAATCAGTTCTTTTTCCTAGGTACAAATTTCAATGTTTACAAATCAATCGAGGAACAAGGTAAAATGATACCGTAATTACTCGTTTTTGGGGACAAAATATTTTTTTTTTAACTTATTTTGGACAAAAAGTAAATTTTGCCTTTGTGCTCCAAAATGTTTTTTGCACTCTTTGTCTTCAATGGTTAGTTGTTTTTTTGCCTCCTGCTTGATGCCGAATGAGATAAACAAATCCCTCAGTGAGCTCTTTTGATAGAGTTTATAACTCCTTTACCTGTCCCTTACTGATCTCCGCTCAGCTGATGTCTATCCACAAGTCAGATCAAAGGAGAGCTGAACTTTCATAGGGTCGATGAAGCTACTTAGAGAAAAAGTGTACAAAAATGGGCAGGCTGACAGATTCTTAGTTAAAAGGAATCTGTCAGCAGGTTTTTGCATATAAGCTGAAACCAGCATGCTGCAAGGGTTAACATGGAAAATTCAGGGATGTCTGTCTTGTCACAGTCTGATCTTTTGTTTATTTGCTATGTTTAAGGCCTCTGCCACACTCACGTGCCTCCGATACATGTGTGGCTTTTTTTCACAACCGGAGACACGGGCCCACGTGGTCCTATGTATTGTTATTATTTTGGAAATACGTAAGTATTCAGGAACGGAACGTGTGTCCGTTCTGTACTTACGTGTGTCCGTTTTTTAAAACCGCTGACATGTCCGTGGTGCTCCGGCAGCACGGGTGTCACACGGCCCGTACCACACGGATGTAGTGTTTTGTCACGTAAGTGTGGCAGAGGCCTAAGGAGAAGGACCCCAGGCAGTCCAGCACTCCCCTCTTCTGATTGACATCTTACTGTCAATGTGCAATCTCTATGGAGAGCCTGGTGTGGGCAACTCACCGGACTCTGCTACATGACTAAAGCTAAAAATTCAGATTGCATCAGAACGGCTGCAGCCAGTAATCTAAGTGATACATCATTGGATTCAGAGTCTTTTTGCCTACATCATGCTGCTCTCAGTTGAGGTAGCAAGAACCTGCTGACAGATTCCCTTTACGTCATGTTGAAGCCAACAATAGATAGTTTTAAACAGAAGCAAACTGTAGAACATTTGCTCTGCTGTTCCAGGGTATGCCTGCACACTTGGCTCTGCTGTTCCACAACCAAAGTTTCATTCTGCATTTGACTCGCCCACCCCAGGGCTATGGGACACCCGATGTCGGGCCGGACTAGTCCGGGGGTAGTCAGTGGTGGCGGGGCCCGACTGCGTGACCCTGACGGGGTCAACTAATATGGCAGTGGTGGGGATGGTAATTAATAATAAAGCTGGTAGAATATTCGTGACGCCACCTGTGGATTGCGGCTATGGAGCCGCCGCTGCTGGATGGGACCTCCGGGGCTGATGGATTAGCAGCTGGGATGGTTCTGCTCCCCACAGGTGGAGCGGTACCCTGGGGCAACCGTTAGTGCTTATTAAAGTCTATGGTGGTTTTGTGAATGGTGCAGTGCATGCGAAATAATGGAGGCAACACCAGGGGGTGCAGTTTCAAGGTTTTACTCACTGGCTCATGGCTGTCGCGACCTGGTTGCCCACTGGTGTGCTGGAATCCCCTGTCAGGGACCTCCGCCGATCCCGGGTAGTTCTGGGAGTGAATGCCGGTGCACCCTTTTTGTTGTGTCTCTTCCGTTGGCTGTCTTCAAAGCCTTGACCTCTCTGGATAAACCTGTCTCGGCCTCCACCATAGGGTCTGGTCAAGAAGTCTTGCCTGGATGGAATCTTTCCCTCTTCCCAGGGGATCTACGGTGGGATATGGCCCTGGGCGCTTGCAACCACCCTGGGCCTTCGGTGTTTACTTTGGAATTACCTTTCTTTCCTTGGATTTTAGGGACTGTCCCTGGATGCAGCCTGATCCCTTCACCTGATGTCTTAGTGGAACAGGCCACGAACTTGAAAGCCTTTCAGTGGCCCTGGAATCCTTTCTGTACTTTACTGTTGTGGTGTCACCTGGGCCTAGCCGGGCCGCCAGGGTCTCCACCAGGAAGCTTCACACTCAGTCTTCACTGCTTCTGAGGTATCAACCTCTCTCTCCTTCTCTCTCCAACTTCTCACTCCCTTCTCTCAGCTCTCCTCCTAACTGACTTCTCCTTCCAACTAAACTTGACCTTCCTACATCTGCTCTACCCTCTGTTGGCTCCTCCAACCTTCCCAGTTGCTAGGCCCCACCCTATGGGAGAAGAGATGGGTTTTACGGCCCCCCCAGCGTGCAGCATGGGGGGTAGCTGCCACTATCCCCGGTTCCAAAATATGCCTAACAATTCTTGTAGTGTGAATTTGCCTGTGGACCGGCGTTTACTCCTTTCCTTACCCAGGATGGGACATCACACCTCTGGCTGGGGTGCAATGTCTCTGTTGCGACGGAAGCCTCAGGGGTGCCACACTCCCCCACAGCGAAACCCAGCACGTCCGCGGGCTGAAACAAGAAGACAGTGAAAGAAACTGCAAAGTTTTTTTATATGCATATAACAATAACATTTTTAAAACATTACATCCCTTTATGGGAGGCGCATTGCTTGAACGTTACTAACATTAAAATAAAATAAAACTTTAGAGTCTTTGGTATTCCCACCAGAATTCTGGTAGGGGGCACAACTGGTGCAACATATGTACAGGAGGATAGCTGACCACACCTAGTCCAGTGGCCCAAATGTCTCTGTAACTTTTAACTTAGGGGGGTGAAAGGAAAGAACCAGCCACTAAGTCCAGTGGCCTGGTAGAACATTACACAAATAACCACACATATAACTGTGGACCACTTTCCAGTCTAGTGGCCCGGTAACATATATAAACAAGAGGGGTGACATCTTCGAAAAGAACATAAGGGCAGGATTTCAGGGATGGGTGACTTCTTCAAAAAGAACAAGGGGGTGGGGCAATGCAGAGGAAAATCTTCAAGGAATAACGAGGGACAAACAGGGGCTATATACAGTTCAATTGCTTCTTCTTACATCTTAGTTGCTGGGCTCCCGATGCGGCAGGGCCCTGGGCAGCATGTAGGCCATGGAGATTCTGGTCTGTGTCTCCTGTGTGCTGGTTGCTGGCCTGCTGCAGGGTGCTGCGGTCTGGGCGCTGGCTGTAGTGGGACTGCTTGCTGGAGTTGTACGGCGCCACTCTGGCTCCTCCAGGGCTGCTTCCTCCCTCAGCACATGCACATCCAGAGCGTACCAGCCCCGGTTCCCCATCAGCCGGGTATACTCGACCAGGTCGCCGGGCTGGACGTCGCGCCCTGGGTGGTCTCTGGTCAGGTGCTCATCGATGTCCCGGCGGGAGACAAATACGTCCTTGCCTAGGCTGGGCTCCCGGATGAAGCCCCAGCCCTCCGCCAGTCGGAAGTCTATTACTTGGCCCCTTCTTACTGGGCCCTGGGATCTTTTGCGGGCCTTCCTGATTCGTGCCTTGGAGGCCAAGTTAGACGCTTCCACTGCCCTGCGTCTCTCCTCCCGGCGTTCCCGTTCACGCTGGAACTGCTCCAGCTGCTGCGTGCAGGCCAGGTGGGCGGCTAGCGGGGTCGCGGTGGGGAGTATTGGCAGGAGCAGTCTCCCATCTTGGACTGGTGCGACGTCCCAGTTCACCCCCAGT
The DNA here is from genome assembly GCF_048569485.1 of Anomaloglossus baeobatrachus. Classification (NCBI taxonomy): domain Eukaryota; kingdom Metazoa; phylum Chordata; class Amphibia; order Anura; family Aromobatidae; genus Anomaloglossus; species Anomaloglossus baeobatrachus. The sequence goes on along the minus strand of NC_134359.1, from coordinate 252,966,366 downwards.
GAGGACATACCGAGTAAGCCGGTGGGAGGGCTCGGCAAGGGGCCCACTAGGTGTTTGGGGCCCGCGCTGCCTGGGGAATCATCCTCGCTGCCGGGGTCTGCAGTGCTCTCTCCCGCCTCGGAGCTGTCGACGGGGACCTCTTGCAGGCCTGCAGGGGGGCTGGGCAATGGCGCTGCATAGTGCCCTGGGCTTGGACAGGTAGGGGCGGTGTACAGTTTACCCGGGTATAGTACCACGGCTTGCTCTCTGTAGCCCACGACCTCGGGTGCTGCCCGCTCCTCCTTGGCACGCGCCCCTCCAGCTTCTTCGTCCACCCTCTTCTTCACCTCCGCTTGCAAGGAGCTCAACCTCCGGGTGAGGAGCTCCACTTCTTCCTGGAGGAAATTCAGCTCGGGGTCCACTTTCTTGGTCCCTGGGGTGCCTGGCTGCAGTTTCTCCGCCATGCTGCTCGCCTGGTGACTGCTCGCTTCTACACTGTTCGAGTACTCGACCACGCCACTCGGCTGCACCCTTTCTCCTGCTGAAGGCGGGGCCGGGGGCTACACCAGTGCCTGGCGCCAGACTGGCACCCAGCCCACGGCCGGCATCACTCCACCTACCATCCAGTACATTCTTTCGGTCTGCTGGTCTGGCATTTAGAATCACTTTGCCAGCCGGTCAGCTTCTTGTTACACCATTTTGCATTCGCTGCTCTGCATAGCGGGCTCAGCTTCGCGCTCTTCTGCAAGACAAGGGGGCGGGGCTTACTTTTGTGCCCTTTCTTCAGGCACGCCCCTTTTCTTCCCGCGCTCAGCAGTTTCAATGACGGCAGTTTTTACAGTAAAACAGTCTTTAAGCATAGTTCTTCAAGGCGCACAGTACCCGCTGGGACCGGGCACGAAATCCTGTTCGTGATGCCAAGGTTGACTCGCCCACCCCAGGGCTATGGGACACCCGATGTCGGGCCGGACTAGTCCGGGGCTAGTAAGTGGTGGCGGGGCCTGACTCCGTGACCCTGGCGGGTTCAACTAATATGGCAGTGGTGGGGATGGTAATTAATAATAAAGCTGGTAGAATATTCGTGACGCCACCTGTGGATTGCGGCTATGGAGCCGCCGCTGCTGGATGGGACCTCCGGGGCTGATGGATTAGCAGCTGGGATGGTTCTACTCCCCACAGGTGGAGCGGTACCCCGGGGCAACCGTTAGTGCTTATTAAAGTTTATGGTGGTTTTGTGAATGGTGCAGTGCAGGCGAAATAATGAAGGCAACACCAGGGGGTGCAGTTTCAAGGTTTTACTCACTGGTTCATGGCTGTTGTGAACTGGTTGCCCACTGGTGTGCTGGAATCCCCTGTCAGGGACCTCCGCCGATCCCGGGTAGTTCTGGGAGTGAATGCCGGTGCACCCTTTTTGTTGTGTTTCTTCCCTCGGCTGTCTTCAAAGCCTTGACCTCTCTGGATAAACATGTCTCAGCCTCCACCATAGGGTCTGGTCAAGAAGGCTTGCCTGGATGGAATCTTTCCCTCTTCCCAGGGGATCTACGGTGGGATGTGGCCCTGGGCGCTTGCAACCACCCTGGGCCTTCGGTGTTTACTTTGGAATTGTCTTTCTTTCCTTGGTTTCTAGGGACCGTCCCTGGATGCAGCCTGATTCCTCCACCCGATGTCTTAGTGGAACAGGCCACGAGCTTGAAAGCCTTTCAGTGGCCCTGGAATCCTTTCTGTACTTTACTGTTGTGGTGTCACCTGGGCCTAGCCGGGCCCCAGGGTCTCCACCAGGAAGCTTCACACTCAGTCTTCACTGCTTCTGCGGTATCAACCTCTCTCTCCTTCTCTCTCCAACTTCTCACTCCCTCCTCTCAGCTCTCCTCCTAACTGACATTTCCTTCTGACTAAACTTGACCTTCCTACATCTGCTCTACCCTCTGTTGGCTCCTCCCACCTTCCCAGTTGCTAGGCCCCACCCTATGGGAGAAGAGATGGGTTTTACGGCCCCCCCCAGCGTGCAGCATGGGGGGTAGCTGCCACTATCCCCGGTCCCAAAATATGCCTAACAATGGGTGTAGTGTGAATTTGCCTGTGGACCGGCGTTTACTCCTTTCCTTACCCAGGATGGGACATCACACCTCCGGCTGGGGTGCAATGTCTCTGTGGCGACGGAAGCCTCAGGGGCGCCACACATTCACTCATTCACTCTGCTGTTCTAAGCCCAAGGGCACTATGGTGGCTCAGTGGTTAGCACTGTAGGCTTGCAATGCTGGGGTACTTGGTTCAAATCCTACCAAGGACAACATCAACAAGTTTGTATGTTCTCCCTGTATTTGTGGATTTTTCCGCTGGTTTCCTCCCACTCTCCAAAGACATACCACTGTAGTAGGGAATTGATGTGGGCGTCACATGAGACGATCTATCGTGCGATCACACTCACCCCCGTCGTTTGTGCGTCACGGGCAATTAGTTGCCCGTGGCGCACAAAGTCGTTAAACCCCCGTCACACGCATTTACCTGCTGAGCGACCTCGCTGTGGGCGGCGAACATCCACTTCCTGAAGGGGGTGGGACGTTCAGTGTCACAGCGACGTCACACAGCGGCCAGCCAATAGAAGCGGAGGGGCGGAAATGAGCGGGATGTAAACATCCCGCCCACCTCCTTCCTTCCACATTGCCGGCGGCCGCAGGTAAGCTGTGTTCGTCATTCCCGGGGTGTTACACGGAGCGATGTGTGCTGCCCCAGGTACGGTGAACAACCGGCGCAGAGAAGAAGAAACGACTTTTTGAAAATGAGCGACGTGTCAACGAGCAACGATAAGGTGAGTATTTTTGCTCGTTCACACGCTACGCTATATCAAACGATGCCGGATGTGCGTCACTTACGACTTGACCCCGCCGACATATCGCACGATATATCATCTCATGTGACGCCCGCATAAGATTGTGAGCCCTAATGGGGAAAGTGTTAATGATGTCTGTAAAGTGCTGTCTTGCGGAGACCTGACAAGCCAGTCTGGCTGTCAGTGGGTGGTCTTATAGCTGCAATTCCCCTAAGTCATATGAAAAGGCTTGTTAAAGAGCCACTTTTGACTTTTAGGATTGCTACTTCCAATAGGTGACACTAGAGTTCGTCTCCTTCCTCCTTGGAGAGACAATTTGTAAAGTGCTGTGGAATTAATGGTACTATATAAGTGAGTAAAATTAATAATATTTCCACCAATCTACATCTAAGATTGGTTCTGTGTAGTCTAAAGTCATTTCAATGCAGAAGATGAGGGGTAAACAGAAATTAAATTAAAGGGGGTGTCCACTACTAGGATAACCTCTTCTAATTCCACTTGTTTCCCCCAGTTCAAATAAAACACCCTGTACTCACCTCCCACTCTGACGCTGTTCGAGCGCCATTGATAATCATGGTTCGAAGCTGACGTGACACCGCCAACTTCTCTTTCCACGCCTTCGGACCAAATGAGCAATCAACTGGAAGTAAGTGCCAGCCGCAGCGCTCACTTCCTGTTGATTAACTCATTTGGTTCAAAGAGGGGGGAGAGAAGACAGCTGTGATTGGACGATAGCTCTCGTGATGTCACAAAAAAAGACATGAGTGAACCTAAAAAGTAAGGTTCGGTGTTTGTAATAAATACAGACTTTACTTTACTATCTTTACAGTGTTTTGTTTATGGCTGGCTGCATGTGGTTGAAGTTCCGAAATGCCCAATCAGTGACTTTCATTGGGGTTCAGGTCAAGTCTGGGTTCTAAAGCGAACTTTATCTACAGTCTGTAGAAAACAGCAGTCCTCGTTAGAGGGAAGCCACTTGGCAATAATAGTGTAAAAAGCAATTCAAGAGGCTAAAATATAACTTTTAATCCTAATATATTAAAAACATTATTAGGTAACAAGTAATCAAAAGCTCCTTAGTACACTGACAACTCAGATGGTACCATACACTAGGAACATGGTGACCAAGGAGCCTAAAGATAACAAACTAAACAAAAAAACACAAAAAACACAAATAATAATAGAGTAGATTACTTCACTCAAAAGGACAGTGGTCCATATAGTGAGTAAAAAAAATAATCATAAGAAACTCAATATAAATAAAGAATATTGTATACAGGTCCTCAAAGGAGAGACTGACAGTATAGTACTGTGTGGCACAGATGAGAATAAATTGAAACAATCTCACCCATGTCAAGTAGCTTGGGGTGCATCAGGGTTTCCTCTGTGTGGGTCCTCCAATTTTCATGTCGTTACTGACCCTACACGTCCCTAGGGAAACTCACTTTACCTGGCACCCACAAGCTTCTGCCCTAACAAGGGCAGACCACAGCTAACCCTCACTTAATACCCCTATACCGTTCCTAGCCTTGTCCCGACGCGTTTCATTGTGTAGGAATCATCAGGGGACTCCGGTATTGTGGTACAGGTCAGAGGTCCTATGCCCAAGCTCCCAAAAAACACATTGGAAACATTATCTACAGTCTGGTTGAATCCACCTAATCAAATTTGCACGGGTCCGCTCATCTCTAGTTACAATGTCACATGAGTCCCGAAATCTCATAATGCAACTTTAAAGGGAGTGAAGTTCTGATTTTCACTCGTTTATCTCCAAATTCTTTTACACACTAAGCCCCACTAGCCAACAATGAAGGAGTCAGTGTATATCACTCATTGGCAGACAATGATAGAAAAGAGCCCCTGTGCAAAAACAATGTATGAGCTCTTTTCAGCCTAAAAGTTCATCAAAAAGCAGAATTCCACCTACTTTGGAGGTAGAAATGGGCTCGTGCGACTGCACAGGCTACATCTATTATACAGTTAGGTCCAGAAATATTTGGACAGTGACACAATTTTCGCGAGTTGGGCTCTGCATGCCACCACATTGGATTTGAAATGAAACCTCTACAACAGAATTCAAGTGCAGATTGTAACGTTTAATTTGAAGGTTTGAACAAAAATATCTGATAGAAATTGTAGGAATTGTACACATTTCTTTACAAACACTCCACATTTTAGGAGGTCAAAAGTAATTGGACAAATAAACCAAACCCAAACAAAATATTTTTATTTTCAATATTTTGTTGCGAATCCTTTGGAGGCAATCACTGCCTTAAGTCTGGAACCCATGGACATCACCAAACGCTGGGTTTCCTCCTTCTTAATGCTTTGCCAGGCCTTTACAGCCGCAGCCTTCAGGTCTTGCTTGTTTGTGGGTCTTTCCGTCTTAAGTCTGGATTTGAGCAAGTGAAATGCATGCTCAATTGGGTTAAGATTTGGTGATTGACTTGGCCATTGCAGAATGTTCCACTTTTTTGCACTCATGAACTCCTGGGTAGCTTTGGCTGTATGCTTGGGGTCATTGTCCATCTGTACTATGAAGCGCCGTCCGATCAACTTTGCGGCATTTGGCTGAATCTGGGCTGAAAGTATATCCCGGTACACTTCAGAATTCATCCGGCTACTCTTGTCTGCTGTTATGTCATCAATAAACACAAGTGACCCAGTGCCATTGAAAGCCATGCATGCCCATGCCATCATGTTGCCTCCACCATGTTTTACAGAGGATGTGGTGTGCCTTGGATCATGTGCCGTTCCCTTTCTTCTCCAAACTTTTTTCTTCCCATCATTCTGGTACAGGTTGATCTTTGTCTCATCTGTCCATAGAATACTTTTCCAGAACTGAGCTGGCTTCATGAGGTGTTTTTCAGCAAATTTAACTCTGGCCTGTCTATTTTTGGAATTGATGAATGGTTTGCATCTAGATGTGAACCCTTTGTATTTACTTTCATGGAGTCTTCTCTTTACTGTTGACTTAGAGACAGATACACCTACTTCACTGAGAGTGTTCTGGACTTCAGTTGATGTTGTGAACAGGTTCTTCTTCACCAAAGAAAGTATGCGGCGATCATCCACCACTGTTGTCATCCGTGGACGCCCAGGCCTTTTTGAGTTCCCAAGCTCACCAGTCAATTCCTTTTTTCTCAGAATGTACCCGACTGTTGATTTTGCTACTCCAAGCATGTCTGCTATCTCTCTGATGGATTTTTTCTTTTTTTTCAGCCTCAGGATGTTCTGCTTCACCTCAATTGAGAGTTCCTTAGACCGCATGTTGTCTGGTCACAGCAACAGCTTCCAAATGCAAAACCACACACCTGTAATCAACCCCAGACCTTTTAACTACTTCATTGATTACAGGTTAACGAGGGAGACGCCTTCAGAGTTAATTGCAGCCCTTAGAGTCCCTTGTCCAATTACTTTTGGTCCCTTGAAAAAGAGGAGGCTATGCATTACAGAGCTATAATTCCTAAACCCTTTCTCCGATTTGGATGTGAAAACTCTCATATTGCAGCTGGGAGTGTGCACTTTCAGCCCATATTATATATATAATTGTATTTCTGAACATGTTTTTGTAAACAGCTAAAATAACAAAACTTGTGTCACTGTCCAAATATTTCTGGCCCTGACTGTATATATATATATATGTAAATATATATATGTATGTGTGTGTATATATGTGTGTGTATATATATATGTGTGTGTGTATGTGTGCATGCGCAGCAGAGCCCCCTTGTGTATGGTTTCCTGTCCCGTCCCCCTGTAGTGACCCCTCCGCTATAAATATCGGCTATGTAACATCAGCGTTGCCTCTTGTAGAGACGAGAACCTCTCTGGGAGTGAACTCACCGCCAAGTTGGAGCCGGCGTTCCTGTCCGGACTCCGCTGCTCGCAGCCCCACATTCGGGCTAAATTCTTCGAGGCCTTTGATACGTCCATGAAGCGGCGCGTCTACGATCGGCTGCTTTATGTCACTTGTTCTCAGAACTGGGAAGCAATGGGCAATCACTTCTGGATTAAACAGTGTATAGAGGTAAGCTGGCGCCAACAGCAGCACGTCTGATCTCATTTACATATTGTCCAAAAACTATCTCACCCTTGTGTCAGACTTTTGTACGGACGCACCCATTTTACATGGAGACACTGAGAGATATGCTTTTCCAGGAGGTGTAACTGAGGACATAAATATATTTATGCACACATTTATACAGTCATGGCGGAAACCCAGGAGGTTCCCTTCGCTAACGGATTTGGCAAATTCACGGCGACTCCTAGCTTTGCCGGGGTCCGTAAGCCCCTGCCAGATGGTGCTGACTTCTCTTTGTGTACCGGTCCGGTACCGCCGGGCCACCGCCCGTCCACGGTCCTTGCGGTAAACTCCGATAGGCCACTCCTGCAGACGGTCACCACCGTCTGCCAACTTTGCTGATCTGTCCGGGACAAACACCCGGACCAACTTCAGTCTGCTCTGCTACCAATTTCCTTCCTCTCACTTTCACCTCCAAAACTGTTCTGACTGTTTTCCCTCCTCCAGGACTGTGAACTCCTCGGTGGGCGGAGACCAACCGCCTGGCTCCACCCCCTGGTGTGGAGATCAGCCCCTGGAGGAAGGCAACAAGGGTTTGTGTCTGACTTCGGTGTGCCTGACCGGGAGTGTGGGGTGTGTTGGTGTTGATCTTTGTGGCCCCTGGCTTGTCCAGGGCGCCACATTCCCCCTTAGTAAAATGCAGACCGTCCGCGGGCTGCCCGTCCATCACCGGTTTTATTTTCACAAACTGAAAAAATAGGAAAAACGGTACAACAGTGATTACAAGTAAAATAACATCTTCCCACATCGGGAGGTACTCTTACTTAAACGTTGCGTAACGGTACGGCTTCCGCTCTCTCCCACCCAAGTAACCTGGCCCTGATGCTGCCCCTAAGCAAATGGGCAGCACCCCTTGACCCCAGTCCAGCACAAGTTACCCGAGCGGGTTCTTTCCTTTTCAGGGGACCCACGTCCATGGGGAACCCCTGAAACCCCTCCAGAGGATCGCCACCGGTTCCGGTGGTGGATGGGCCCCAGCCTGCTCCACTGCGGGCCCTTCCTCTAATCTGCCTCTCCGGAGGCGGTCACGGTTTAGCCAACAAAACATATTATTTACATGCCACAAGTTTGTGGTTGCCCTGCTAGTTCTCGGGCCTGTTCATAAGGAGTTCCTTATGCATAATTTGAAAAGGGGGTCCCAACGGGGACCAGTTGCCGGCAACGACCGGTGCAAATCAAGCTGACAATCAGGTAACTCTTCTCGGTAATCATTCATGTACTTATCATTTTCAAACTTTCAAACGGTACTTTCAACACACACAGTTCCCCCCCTTTCTAAATAATAGTTTCCCTGTACCTAAGTGGGGGTCTACCTAGGTTGGGACGAGTGGACCTCCGGGGTCCGGTGTCAGTGGTGACAGGCAGCGGGGGAGAGGGAACAATTAGTTCCTCTTCCCTGATATCGTGTGGGGCAGGCGGAGGCATCGGGGAGCTGGGCACAGGTTCATCCCTGGGCACTGGCACTGGCTCATGGTTGACCACTTCCATCACTTCCTCATCCACAGGTTGTGGGAACAGTATCACTGGAAGAATTACCGCGCCGTTCTGTGTAGGCCAGTCTGCTGGGAAATCACCCATCATGGTGTGGATTACCTCTTTTGCTTTCTCCGCCGGTCTGGGAACCGGAGCTTCAGCCGCTACCCTCAATGCTGGTGGGCACCTCTTTAGATGGTCCCGGGAAACCGTGGCCAGAGTTCCTCCCTGGTCACGGCTGATCTGATAAGCCTTCCCATTCTCCCATCCTGTGGGCTGTATGACATACGGGGTTTGTTCCCATTGATCATCCAGCTTGTGGGTCCTCCTTTTTCGTTTCAGCACTACATCTCCAGGCTGGAAGGGGCCAGCAGACGCCTTCTGGTTGAAGCGCTACTCCTGTTGTTCCCGACTTCGGCTCAAGTTCCTTTCAACATATTCCTGGACCTGTCAGTACTGTAACCTCCGCTGGGTGTCCCATTCAGCTGTCGAGGGGAGCGCTTCCGGGGCTTCCAAACCCATTTCCAAATCCACTGGTAACCGGCCGGGGCGAGCCCTCATCAGGTATGCTGGGGAGCACTTCGTTGAGCTGGAGGGGATGTTGTTATACATATCGACCAGGTCAGGTAGCTTTTCCGGCCACAGGTTCCGTTCTTCTAACGGCAACGTCTTAAGGAGGCCCAGGACCAGGTGGTTCATCTTTTCACACATGCAGTTGGTTTGGGCGTGGTAAGGCATGGTCCGGATCTTCTTGCAGCTGTACAAATGGCAAAATTCTTGGAATACCTCCGCTTCAAAGGCCGGGCCTTGGTCAGTAAGCACCTTCTCAGCAGATCCATGTGGTCGGCAGAAATAAGCCTGGAACACTCTAGCGGCGGTGCGGCCGGTTAGATCCTTGACTGGAACAACCACCATGAACCTTGAATAGTGGTCTACAATGGTTAGAGCGTAAGTGTACCCACTTCGGCTGGGGGTGAGCTTTACATGGTCCAGGGCAACCAGCTTCAGCGGTTCATGTGTAACGATCGGGTGTAGGGGCGCCTTCTGGCTGGCCTCATCTTTCCTTCTCAGCGTGCAAGGGCCACATTCCCGGCACCAGGCCTCTACAGATTCCCGCATTCCACTCCAATAGAACCGCTCCCTCAACAGCATCTCTAGTTTCTTCCATCCGAAGTGTCCAGCACCATCATGGTATGCTTGCAGGACGGTGGGCACGTTAGCTTGGGGAATCACCAACTGGCGGATCTTCTCATGGGTTTTTGGGTTAATCAGCTCACGATACAACTTCCCCTGGTGTAGGTACAGCCGGGTACGTTCTCGCCACAGGCGTTGGGCTTCGGCCGGGGCGGCAGGGTCTATCCCAGCAGCGCCTTGTTCCACCAGGATCTTGACTAGGCGGACAGCGGGCGCCTGGTCTTGAGCTTCCTGCCACTCTTGACTGGGCAGCGGGTCCAGGTTCACCCGTTGTTGGTGGACATGCACCTTCTCAGTTGGCGGCTGGTGAAATGCAGGCAACTTAATCTCTTCGAAGTCGTCATCCTCGCACCCTTCTTCCGACAGGTGGGGCATCCGAGAGAGTGCATCAGCATTAACGTTAGCACAGCCGGCCCTGTATTTGATGGTGAAATCATAGTTGGCTAGCCTGGCCACCCACCGCTGTTCCAACGCGCCCAGCTTGGCTGTGTCCAGGTGGGTCAGCGGATTGTTGTCCGTGAAAGCGGTGAATTTCGCTGCTGCCAGGTAATGGCGGAACCGCTCGGTGATAGCCCACACCAGCGCCAGGAGCTCAAGCTTGAAAGAGCTGTAGTTCTCAGGGTTCCTTTCAGTCGGTCGGAGCTTTCGGCTAGTATAAGCAATCACTTTTTCCTTCCCGTCTTGGACCTGGGATAGGACTGCCCCCAAGCCCACATTGCTGGCATCAGTGTAGAGGATGAATGGGTGGCTGTAATCCGGGTACGCTAGGATCTCCTCTCCGGTCAAGGCCGCTTTCAGCTGGCGGAAGGATTCCTCGTGCCTCTCTTCCCACACCCGTGGGGCTCCGAGGGGTCTACCACCTTTGGTCTGTCCCACGAGGAGGTCTTGCATGGGGGCAGCCATCTTTGTGTACCCCTTGATGAAGCGACGGTAGTACCCTACCAGACCCAGAAACTGCCTTACTTCCCTCACTGTGGTTGGCCTCGGCCAGTCTTGGATGGCAGTGATCTTCTCAGGGTCGGGGGCGACACCTTCTGCTCCCACCACATGCCCAAGGTACTGCACTCTGGGTTTCAGCAGATGACACTTGGAGGGCTTCAACTTCATCCCGTATTTGGCAAGGGACGCGAACACCTCGGCTAGGTGCTCCAGGTGGGCTTCATATGTCTGTGAATACACAATCACATCATCCAGGTACAGCAGGACGGTCTCGAAATTTAGATGCCCCAGACAGCATTCCATCAGCCGTTGGAAGGTTCCAGGGGCGTTGCACAGCCCAAACGGCATACTGTTGAATTCACAGAGTCCCATAGGGGTGGTGAAGGCAGTTTTCTCTCGGTCTTCGGGTGCCACGGCCACTTGCCAGTACCCGCTGGTGAGGTCAAGGGTAGAGAAGTAGTTTGCGGTTCTCAGCGCGGACAAGGACTCCTCAATACGGGGCAGAGGGTAAGCATCTTTATGCGTTATCTGGTTAATCTTCCGGTAATCCACACACATCCGCATGGTGCCGTCCTTCTTCTTAACCAGTACCAACGGGGCGGCCCATGGACTACAGCTGTCCCTGATAACCCCTGACTCCCTCATGTTCCTCAACATGTCCTTGGCACATTGGTAGTGTGCAGGGGGAATAGGCCTGTACCTCTCTTTGATAGGGGGGTGTTCACCGGTGGTGATATGGTGTTGGACCCCTTTAATCTGCCCAAAGTCTAGGGGATGTTTGCTAAAAACTCACTCGTACTCCCGTACCACCCGGTATACTCCTTCTTTGTGATGTGTAGGAGTATTGTCAGTGCCTATGTGTAGCTGTTGGTACCACTCGTCTAACTCCCCTTGGGGTGGGTGAGTGCTGGCAGTAGGTGGTGAGGTTGGGGGAACTGCCTCGCGGATGGTATGGGGATCCAGAGTGAGCAACTTGGCAAGTGTAGCGTACCGTGGAAGCCTGAGTTTTTCCTCCCCACAGTTCAGCACCCTCACGGGCACTCTCCCTTTCTTTACGTCTACCACCCCTCGGATGGCCAATACTGTGGGCCAGTGCTCGGAGGGCATGGGCTCTATCATGGCAGGGTAGTCACGCCCCTGAGGCCTTACTGCTGCCCTACACCAAATCATCATCTCGCTCCTGGGGGGCACAGTCAACGGGGCAACATCCATCACTCTCACCCCACCAATCTCTCCTCCTGTCGAGTTCACATGTTGGCGGTACATCAGGGCTCGGATCTCACGCTGCACAGCTCTCTGTCGGCTCCCCGCCGCTGTGGCGGCCAGCTGCTGCAGTAGGTTCAGCACGTCACTCATACAGTGCTCCATCACATTAGTCCCTAGCACTACCTTCGGGTTATGATCACTGGGTTCATTCATTATCACAATCATACCCTGGTGTTGCAGTTCAGCTCGTCCCACAGTCATGGCCACTTGTTTGTATCCCACTTGGGTCAATGGGAGTCCATCAGCAGCAATCAGTGTTATACTGGCATCTGGGGGAGCCAGCTCGTCTTTTCCCCAATACCGTTGATACAGTGTGTATGGTATGGTGGTTGCCTGCGATCCAGTGTCCAGGAGAGCCACCACCGGTATGCCGTCCACAGCCACGGGGAAGATGGGCCGGGCCCCGATGTACCGGTCCCGCCAGTCTGGGGGGCCATGAGGTTCTACTCCTGAGGATTGGCCCGTGGCCCCAGGGGTTGCTCGTTTAACGGACACCGTCGGGAATAGTGGCCGGGTTTGCTGCACCTGTAACAGATTGGGGGCCCATTCCGTGAGTCATTGGTCCTTCTCCGCTGCATCCAGGGGACGTCCTCAGGGCTGTCGGCGAGCTGCACTTTCACCGGGGCCTGGGATCTAGTCGGGGGCTGGAGTGCGGCGAGAATCTTAGCGAGGTCCCCATCCATGCGGCGAATTTGAGCAGCGAGCTCTTCCATCGTCCCGCTTGAGGCTGCAGGCACTGGAGGTGCTGGTGGGGTAGGGGCCACCATGACGGGAGCAGTCTCAACCGGCCACGGGGCTGGCTCAGGAGCTTTAAATGCGGGGGGTTGCAGGGCTTTGATGGCCCGTTCCTTTAATACGGCGAAGTCCACGTCAGGGTGTTCTAGGGCCCACAGCCGAAGCTGTTTGCGGTCTTCTGAGGACCTCATCCCCTGCACAAACTGCTCACTTAACATTTTGTTACTGTCCACACTGTTGATGGTGTCCACCCGCTTCAGTGTGCGGAGTGCGGTTTGCAGGTGCAGGGCATAGTCCCGAATGCTATCTGCGGGCCGTTGTCGGCATTGATAGAACTGCATCCGCAACTCAGCCTCGGTACGGGTCTCAAAGGCAGTCTGCAGCTTTTCAAAGATGGTGGCTACAGAGGACCGGTCCCCCTCAGCACAGGTCTCCGCCTCTTGCTCAGCCGCGCCGGTTAGCTGCCCCAGCACTAGCGCTGCACGTTGCTTATCAGTCAGGGGGTACAGTTCCAGTAGCGGACTAAGTTTTTTCCGGAAAACCTGCAAAGCATCAGGTTTCCCATCGTACTGCGGTAGCCAGGCAGCTCCGGGCACATAGGGCAAAGAGAACGGCATCACCTGAGCGAGAGCTGGGGCCGCGGCGCCCCCCGCCAGCGCGACCGGGACCTGGGCAGGCCCATTCCCATCTGCGGGTGCTCCCACGGCTGTGTCCGCCGCTCTTCCAGCGGCTCCGTCGGGCACAGACATCTTGTTTCCGTCCCCCTTAGTATCTTTCCGGCTCCTCCTCTACAGGGGCTGGGTTTAGGCCTTCGCGCCTCCAAAGCTCGAGGAGACGCTCGAGCGGGAATTTTTCGCGCCCAAGATGGCGGCTTCTCAAATTTTTCGGCCGGACACCTCTGGCGGTTACAAGGCGCACCTCTACCAGACGGCAGAGCGGTAAGATCCTGTTCGTGACGCCAAGTTGTCGCGGGCAGAGGAGGTGCGCTGCGCTCACCCACTGCTCGGGTCCGGCACGGCTACTGCTGCTGCTGCTCGGTGGTGGTTCGAGCGGTGGGCCGGACCCCGGGGCCTCGAGCGGTGCTCCTCGCCCGTGAGTGAAAAGGGGGTTGATTGTGGGGATTTTAGATATTGTCCGTGACGCCACCCACGGTTGTGGTGATATTGGTGACACCACCGCTGCTCTGGACGGGGATCCCGGGAGCGGTGACAGGGAGCAGCTTTGATGTTAGTTCTCCCCTCCGTGGGTAGGGGGTTGGTTGTCCCGGGGCCCGGTGATGGGGTAGGTAGGATGGATGGCAGGTGGGTTGCGGGGCCTGGTGAGGTGCAGGGTCGCGGGGGCAGCGCTGTGCCGCATGGCACGGTGGTACTCACTCAGCCAATGATGAGGACACAGTTCTCGGTAAAACACACGGCTGGATGGACGGGTCCCACAGACGGCTGCGGTGTTGTTTCTCCCGGCAGGTTGATGGTGACTGCCTTTCCCTGCACCTATGTACTGTAAACGGTTACAATGGGTTCCCACCGGTAACACGCTCCCCGGCTTGGATATGGGCCGGAGGAGCCCCTTTTGCCCACAGGCTCTGGCCCTGAGAAACGGTAGCCTTGGCGGTGGCTGTGTCTCCCTCTCCTGGTTGGACTGTTGCCTTCTGTCGGGACTTGGCTGCTGGGAAACCCAGGAGGTTCCCTTCGCTAACGGATTTGGCAAATTCACGGCGACTCCTAGCCTTGCCGGGGTCCGTAAGCCCCTGCCAGATGGTGCTGACTTCTCTTTGTGTACCGGTTCGGTACCGCCGGGCCACCGCCCATCCACGGTCCTTGCGGTAAACTCCGATAGGCCACTCCTGCAGACGGTCACCACCGTCTGCCAACCTTGCTGATCTGTCCGGGCCACACACCCGGACCAACTTCAGTCTGCTCTGCTACCACTTTCCTTCCTCTCACTTTCACCTCCAAAACTGTTCTGACTGTTTTCCCTCCTCCAGGATTGTGAACTCCTCGGTGGGCGGAGACCAACCGCCTGGCTTCACCCCCTGGTGTGGACATCAGCCCCTGGAGGAAGGCAACAAGGGTTTGTGTCTGACTTCGGTGTGCCTAACCGGGAGTGTGGGGTGTGTTGGTGTTGTTCTTTGTGGCCCCTGGCTTGTCCAGGTCGCCACACAACCACTGCTCCATTCTGATGATATTTCAGAACCTATTTGGATACGTGATAACTTTTAAGGATGGATAAAGCCTTCAAGGTGAACCTGTTAACATGTTTTTACATATGGAAGTATTAGTATGGCTGTATAGGTACTTATTCAAATTTTTTTTTTAGAAATTTAATGTAGAAACTATATACAATTTAGGCAGGATGTGGATAGGGGACATGTTGGTAAGAGCAGGGTAAAGATGCAGCACACAGAGGAGGAAGACGTAGTGGTGACTCAACTCTATTTATTAATACACTAACAGGGGTTGGGAAACAAAAGGCAAGGGAAGGTATCAAAAGGGAAAAATAGTTCATCTTCTGGTTACACTAGAAATTAACAACACAGCAGCTCATAAAGACTCAGTCTAACAGAGGCAAGGGATAAACACGTTCATTCTTGTAGGAAAAAGGTACAGATATGTCAGGGCCTCTGTCCGTAGTCCCCAGACCCTATACCCTCTGTCTCTATGGATTACGGTCACTGAATTGCTCAATACACTAAGCTTAAACCAAATCAACACAGTTCACTACATCAGGTAACGCATGGCTGTGCAGGAAGCAACAGCCTGGCGGATTCAGGTCACCCGAGAATGACTATCTTGACTGGTGATGTCTGCGGCTTGACCACGTAGTCCGGTCCAGGGGTCTTGACAGGCGGCAAAATCGGGGTTTTGACTGACGTAGCGGGGGTCTTAGGGGTTTTGACAGGTGCAGTCAGGGTTTTGACGGGCGTAGCGGGGGTCTTGACAGGTGCAGACGGGGTTTTGACGAGCATAGCGGGGGTCTTGACAGGCGCAGACGGGATTTAGACGAGCTTAGCAGGGGTCTTGGGGGTCGTGAGGACTGTCTTCAGGGGCTTGTTAGATACCTCACCTGATCATATGACCTTCTCCCATGCCTCCATTGGATCATCCACATAGTCATTGGAATTTCAAACGGGCTTTGACATGTGCTGGCGTGAGAAGGGGGACCTTACCTACCCTGCAACTTTAACCCACGACAACGTAGTATGATACTAAAGGTAATGTTTGAGACTGTGGTCACATCTCTCTTCACGCCATTGACCAGGTCCTCCCATGTAGATCTGGGCTGATTCCTGACTTTTCTCAGAATTATCCTTACCCCACGAGGCAAGATCTTGCATGGAGCTCCAGACAGAGTAAGGGTATGTGCGCACGTTGCTTTTTACCTGCTTTTTACCTGCTTTTTTGCTGCTTTTTCTTCTGCGCTGTTTAATGCCAAAATGGATGTGTTCTTCTATTCAAGCAAAGTCTATGGGAATTTGGGTTTCTTGTTCACACTATGTTGTTCAAAATGCTGCCTTTTTGAGGCAGAACTTTGGTCAAAAACTCAGCTTTTCAAAGAAGCAACATGTCAATTGTTTTTGCCATTTGGGTTTTGCACTGCAAAGCTGAGTTTTTGACCAAAGTTCTGCCACAAAAAGGCAGCATTTTGAACAACATAGTGTGAACAAGAAACCCAAATTCCCATAGACTTTGCTTGAATAGAAGAACACATCCATTTTGGCATTAAACAGCGCAGAAGAAAAAGCAGCAAAAAAGCAGGTAAAAAGCAGGTAAAAAGCAACGTGCGCACATACCCTAAGATTGACAGTCATCTTGTGTTTCTTCTATTTTCTAATAATTGCACCAACAGTTGTTGCCTTGTCACCAAGCTGCTTGCCTATTCTCCTGTAGCCCATACCAGCCTTGTGCAGGTCTACAATTTTGTCCCTGGTGACCTTAGACAGATCTTTGGTCTTGACCATGGTGGAGCGGTTGAAGTGTGATTGATTGAGTGTGTGGACAGGTTTCTTTGTAAAGCTAACAAGTTAAAATAAGTGTAATTAAGACAGGTAATGAGTCCAGAGTAGGAGCTTTTTAAAGAAAAAAAATAACAGGTCTATGAGAGCCAGAATTCTTGCTGGTTAGTAGGTGATCAAATACTTAGTTCATGCAATAAAATGCAAATTCATTATTTTAATATTTTAAAATCATGCAATGTGATTTTCTGATTTTTTTGGGGGGATCCTGTCTGTCACAGTTGAAGTGCACCTACAATAAAAATGACATACCTCTCTATTCTGCATAGGTGGGAAAACTTGCAAAATCGGCCACTGTATATATATATATATATATATATATATATATATATTTATATATATACAGTGGCCGATTTTGCAAGTTTTCCCCCCTTTGCAGAATAGAGAGGTATGTATATATATATATATATATATATATATATATATATATATATATATACTAGAAGGTGGCCCGATTCTACGCATCGGGTATTCTAGAATTTACGTATTGTGTAGTTAATGTATGATTTTTGTTATATATATAGATGTTGTTGTCTGTAGTTACCAAGTGTTTGTGTAGGGCGCTGTACATGTTCTGGGTGTTGTCTGGGTGTGGCGGGGGGTGAGAGCGGTGTTGTTTGTGTGTTGCGTTGTGTGTGTTGCGTTGTTTGTGGAGCGCTGTGTGTGTGTTGCGCGGTTTGTGTGGGTGTGGGGTGTGTGTGTGTTTTAGTGGGAGGTATGTTTTGTGCAATGTGTGTGTTGTGCGGCATGTGCCTATATTTGTGTGTGCCGCGCTGTTTGTGTGTTTGGTGTCTGTGTAGGGCGGTGTTTGTGGTTCCCAGTGTGTGTGTGGTGTGTTGTGCAGTGCGTGTGTGGTGGTGTGTGTGTGTTTTGGGGGGAGGTGTGCACCCCCCATCGTGCTCCATCCCCCATGCTGCGCACCCCCCATCGTGCTCCATCCCCCATGCTGCGCACCCCCATCGTGCTCCATCCCTCATGCTGCGCATCCCAATCGTCCTCCATCCCCCATGCTGCGCACGCCCCATCGTGCTCCATCCCCCATGCTGCGCACTCCCCATTGTGCTCCATCCCCCATGCTGCTCACCCCCCATCGTGCTCCATCCCCTATGCTGCTCACCCCCCATCGTGCTCCATCCCCCATGCTGCGCACCCCCCATCGTGCTCCATACCCCATGCTGCGCACCCCCCATCGTGCTCCATCCCCCATGCTGCCCACCCCCCATCGTGCTCCATCCCCCATGCTGCCCACCCCCCATCGTGCTCCATCCCCCATGCTGCGCACCCCCCATCGTGCTCCATCCCCCATGCTGCACACTCCCCATCGTGCTCCATCCCCCATGCTGCGCACTCCCCATCGTGCTACATCCCCCATGCTGCGCACCCCCCATCGTGCTCAATCCCCATGCTGCGCACCCCCCATCGTGCTCCATCCCCCATGCTGCACACTCCCCATCGTGCTCCATCCCCCATGCTGTGCACTCCCCATCGTGCTACATCCCCCATGCTGCGCACCCCCCATCGTGCTACATCCCCCATGCTGCGCACCCCATCGTGCTCCATCCCCCATGCTGCGCACTCCCCATCGTGCTCCATCCCCCATGCTATAATAGTTCTCCTATTATACTCAGAGAGGAGTATAATAGGAGGACTATAATAGGAGGAGTAGTCCTGGGGGGAGAGGAGTATAATGTCGGCTCCCTGCACATGTGTACCGGGAGCCGGTGTACGCTGGTAACTATGATACGCACTCCCCATCGTGCTACATCCCCCATGCTGCGCACCCCCCATCGTGCTACATCCCCCATGCTGCGCACTCCATCCTGCTCCATCCCCCATGCTGCGCACCCCCCATCGTGCTACATCCCCCATGCTGCGCACCCCCCATCCTGCTACATCCCCCTTGCTGCGCACTCCCCATCGTGCTCCATCCCCCATGCTATAATAGTTCTCCTATTATACTCAGAGAGGAGTATAATAGGAGGACTATAATAGGAGGAGTAGTCCTGGGGGGGCTCCGTCACGATCCCAGCAGCGCAAGGTTATGTCTGGCAATGCGTGCGGAAGGCCGGGGCGAGTGGCCAATCCGTGCGGGGGGGCGGGGCCAGGCCGAGGCAAGCGACCAATCCATGGGGGGGGCAGGGCCAGGCCGAGCCAGCGGCCAATCAGACGGTTGTCACCGTAAGGACACAATTTTGGAGCAAGACAGACAGACAGACAGACAGAATAAGGCAATTATATATATAGATATATATGGAAACCTGAAAGATTTTTCACTGCTATATTATGAAGGAGTAAAATAAATGTTGGCTTGCATGATGTATAACATGGGTATACGCTAGCTGAAGTCTTTACTCATAGATCCATATTCCAACATACAGGACAGGGGCGGACATATCATTGGTGTAGGAGCACAGGGGCCCAAGCGGTAAGGGGGCCCATTTCTACCTCCAAATCAAGTGGAATTGTGCATTATGATGATATCTTGAGCTGCAGCGGGCCCATATATTGTTCTTGCACAGGGGCCCTCTTCTATCTGCGTCCGCCAGTGATACAGGATCCATACACAGTATACATGAGCCCTTACTCCAGCAGATCTTCAGTTCTCCATGCTGTCTACCCCCTGCTGAGAATGTGCTGCCCAAGAACCTCCTGTCTGAGACAGCTGCTCCTGTTTGATTTATGGTAAACCCCTACCTGCTGGCATAGAGCAGCACAATAGTCATTTAACAGTCCAGTAACTGTGCAAAAGGTTCATGAGAATTACTCCATGAATCCACGGTCCACAAATGTCACTAGAAGATTTCAAACCATCCATATCATATATACACTGTGTGCAGAATTATTAGGCAAGTTGTATTTTAGAGGATTTTTTTTATTATTAATCAACAACTATGTTCTCAAACAAGGTAAACCAATATAACTGCACAAAATTTAGAAATAAACATTTGTGATAAGGAAAAACAAAACCCCAAAAAATTAGTGACCAATACAGCCACCTTTCTTTATGATGACACTCAACAGCCAACCATCCATAGATTCTGTAAGTTGATTGATCTGTTTACGATCAACATTGCGTGCAGCAGCCACCACAGCCTCCAGACACTGTTCCGAGAGGTGTATTCTTTTCCCTCCCTGTAGATCTTACATTTTTTGAGGGACCACAGGTTCTCTATTGGGTTCAGATCAGGTGAACAAGGGGGCCATGTCATTATTTTTTCATCTTTTAGACCTTTACTGGCCAGCCACGCTGTGGAGTAGTTGGATGCATGTGATGGAGCATTGTCCTGCATGAAAATCATGTTTTTCTTGAATGACACCAACTTCTTCCTGTTCCACTGCTTGAAGAAGTTGTCTTCCAGAAACTGGCAGTAGGTCTGGGAGTTGATCTTTACTCCATCCTCAACCCGAAAAGGTCCCACAAGTTCATTTTTGATGATACCAGCCCATACCAGTACCCCACCTCCACCTTGCTGCTGTCTGAGTCGGAGTGGAGCTCTCTGCCCTTTACTGATCCAGCCTCTGGCCCATCCATCAGGCCCATCAAGAGTCACTCTCATTTTATCAGTCCATAAAACCTTTGATAAATCAGTCTTAAGATATTTCTTGGCCCAGTCTTGACGTTTTATCTTATGTTTCTTGTTCAAAAATGGTCGTTTTTCAGCCTTCCTTACCTTGGCCATGTCCCTGAGTATGGCACACCTTGTGCTTTTTGATACTCCAGTAACGATGAATCTCTGAAATATCGCCAAACTGGTGGCAAATGTCATCTTGGCAGCTTCACGCTTGATTTTCCTCAGTTCACGGGCAGTTATTTTGCGCCTTTTTTGCCCAAAACACTTCTTGCGACCCTGTTGGCTATTTGCCATG
The DNA here is from genome assembly GCF_048569485.1 of Anomaloglossus baeobatrachus. NCBI lineage: Eukaryota > Metazoa > Chordata > Amphibia > Anura > Aromobatidae > Anomaloglossus > Anomaloglossus baeobatrachus. The sequence continues at coordinate 252,945,987 of NC_134359.1, read as the reverse complement.
AAATGCTTGATTGTTTGGTGATCACGCTTCAAAAGTTTGGCAATTTGAAGACTGCTGCATCCCTCTGCAAGACATCTCACAATTTTGGACTTTTCAGAGCCCGTCAAATCTCTCTTCTGACCCATTTTGCCAATGGAAAGGAAGTTGCCTAATAATTAAGCACATCTTATATAGGGTGTTGATGTCATTACACCGCACCCCTCCTCATTACAGAGATGCACATCACCTGATTTACTTAATTGGTAGTTGGCTCTCAAGCCTATACAGCTTGGAGGAGGACAATATGTATAAAAAGTATCATGTGATCAAAATACTCATTTGCCTAATAAGTCTGCACAAAGTGTATATTGCCACCCAAACTCCTTTGGTAATCTTCAGAATTTAAATGTCTTGCACACAGTGAAGGCCCCCAGTGCCAGAGGCAGCAAAACAGGAGAGAAGGAGTCCTAGGGCCCACGGGAAGTGCGACATACATGTCGCGGGCGGGGGGTGCGCTGCGCTCACCATGCTCGGGTCCGGCACTGCTCTGCTGCTTGCTGCTCGGTGGCTCGAGCGGTGGGCCGGATCCGGGGACTCGAGCGGCGCTCCTCGCCCGTGAGTGAAAGGGAATAGTTTTTGGGGTTTGGGAAGTCGGTCCGTGACGCCACCCACGGTTTGTGGTGAGGTTGGGACACCACCGCTGCTCTGGACGGGGATCCCGGGAGCGATGACAGGGAGCAGCCGAGATGTTTCTCTCCCCTCCGTGGGTAGGGGGGTTTGGTGGTCCCGGCGCCCGGTGAGGTGACTGGAATGTGGATGGCAGGGTTTGGTGAGGTGCAGGGTTGCGGGGGCAGCGCACGGTGGTACTCACTCAGCCAATAATGTATACGGAGTCTCTGGTAAAACAAACGGCCGGATGGACGGGTCCCGCAGCCGGCTGCGGTGGTCACTCCCAGTAGGTTGGCGGTGACTGCCTTTGCCTGCACCTGTAAAGTTCCTTCGGTTCCGATGGCTTCCCACCGGTAACCCGCTCCCCAGCTTGGATAGGCGCCGGAGGAGCTCCTTTTGCCCGCAGGCTCTGGCCCTGGGAATTGTAGCCTTGGCGGTGACTGTATTTCCCTTCTCTGGTTGAGCTGTTGCCTTCAATCGGGTCTTTGTTGTTGGGAAACCCCGGAGGTTCCCGTCGCTAACCCCGGTCCTACGGTTCCACGTCGATCGGCCTCTCCTGCAGACGGTCACCACGTCTGCCAACCTTGCTCTTAGGTGCCCGGGCCACGTACCCGGACACGGTCAGTCTGCTCCACTACCACTTCACTCCTCTCCTTTCACTTTCCCTAACTGCTCTCCTTCTGACTCCTTTTCCCGCCTCCAGGACTGTGAACTCCTCCGTGGGTGGGGCCAACCGCCTGGCTCCACCCCACCTGGTGTGGACATCAGCCCCTGGAGGGAGGCAACAAGGATTTTAGTGTGACTGATGTGCCTAACCGGGGTGTGGGGTGTGTTGTTGCAGTACCTGTGACGACATGGCTTGTCCAGGGCGCCACATACACCTGTGGTCTCGTTCCACAAACGGCATACTAGAGTGGAGGGACTAGGCCTCAGTAGGGGACCGGCCCCTCAACTTGTGGAGAACTACAACGCTCAGCTAGCAAATCGGAGGCTAAGGTTACTGCAAGTACTGAAGCAACATCGCACACGAATCCGCTGCAAGGTGACCATAAAGGGCCAAGGGACAGAGCTTCAAGCCACCCAACAAGATCCGCAGAAACCGGCTCAGGGCACCGTGTGTGTAGGCGTGGGACAGGCGGGAGAGGTCAGCGCGGGACAGGCGAGAGAGACGACCAGTAACGGAACACAGAAGGGTGCCTCGGGTTGTGCCTCCGAACTATCCGGGGGTCAGCTAGGGCCCATCACAGCAGGATTGAGCACTCAGGGGGCAACATTTGACTGGTCGTGTAAACCAGGAACTTTCAACAGTGAGTAACATTTTGAGATTGCATCCCTGTGTTGCCCAGTTATTTGCCTGCGCCTCCGGCCCTGCACCCCGCCTTTACATCTCTGTCATTTGTGAGGACTACTACTCCCAACAGCCTTGGTGCACCGCTATTCCTGTGGAAAGCTACACAAACTCAGCTGCATCACCACCGATACCCAGGGAAATGAATAGCAGCGGCAGCACATATCTGGCCGCATACCACAGGTGTCGTCACAAACTCTTATCTCCTGTAAATAATCCCCACCACTATTTATTTAAAACGACACCGCCGGGGTCACGGAACTGGGCCCTGTTGCCTTGACATCCTACGAGCAGAAACAGAGCCAGTCCGGTAACGAGTGCCCCCAGGTCCCGGTGGGGCGTGTCAGATACACCAGATTCTGGCAGCATTCCTGAGGAAAGTTACCCCATCCCATGGACAAGGGCCTTCAGTTCATTAATATTTTTGGGTTTGCTGCAACCACCTTTTTCAAATCTCACTAAAGATTTTTTATGGGGATTAATGTGATGACTGTGACGAACACTCCAGAATTTCCAGGGCTTCTGCATCCAAGTCTTGGTGGACTTTGCAGTATGCTTGGGATCTTTGAGGCAATCGAGAGTTTCTCACCACCTGCCTTTTCAGGAATCTGTTTGCAGCTGGTGGTAGTAGCTTCTTTCGGCCATGGCCTGGTAGTGTAGCCAGTGTTCCTTTAACCTTGAACTTGACTTGGCGCAAATTGATTTCCAGGTCAAATCAGTTCAATAATCTGCAGCCATCAAACAGAAGTCTTAAGAGCCACCTTCTACCTCCCGGCATCCATGGCTCCTTTTTTGATTAGCCACCCTGGTACCATGTCAAATGTGCTTTACACTGCAACAAAGGCATCATGCCAGGCTGGCTCATTGAAAGAACAGCAGCAGATGGTGGAAGGTAGGAGATGGTTCCCAAAGCTCCCGTCTGACAGTCACAGATTACCAAACCGGCTGATAGACCAGGTCCTGCAAGTTGATTTGCATCTACTCTATGAACTCTGCTTTCAACTGTCTTTCTGGGAATATAAATGCCTTAGCTATCTTTTGTATCATTCTTGTTGTTTCTGCAAGGCAATGATCTCTTCTTTTAACGTTTTGGACCTTGCTCTTGCCAAATTTGTAATATACAGTCAAATGTCACTGTCAACAAACCCCTAGCCGGTCCTGGTATTTGATGTCTTTTATCCCAAGTACAGCTGATGCAACAAATTTAAGCTTTTAAAGGCGAATGTCTCCTCCAAAAGGCAAATTGAACCATTTAGATATTCATATAGCGGACTTAGCATCCATAAAAATTGTACCTGTACTGAAAATTTTTACAAATTTTATATAAATTAGTATTATTACATACAGTCATGGCCTAAAGTGTTGACACCCTTGTTCCAGAAAATTAAGTATTTCTCCCAGAAAATGATCGCAGTTACACGTTTTGTTATACACATGTTTATTTCCTTTGCGTGTATTAGAACAACACAAAAAAATAGAAAACAAGGCATATTGGACATAATTTCACACAAAACTCCAAAAATGGGCTGGAAAAAAATTGTTGGGACCTTTCCAAAATTGCCGGTAAATAACTTTATTTCAAGCCTGTGATGCTCGTTCAACCTCACCTGTGTCAAGTAACAGGTGTGGGCAATATGAAAATCCCTCCTGGAATCAAATGAAAAGGGGAGAAGTTGACTCAATCCTTGCATTGTGTGTCTGTGTGTGCCACACTAAGAATAGAGAACAGAAAGAGAAGAAGGAAACTGTGTGAGGACATGAGAATCAAAATTGTTCAAAAATATCAACAATCTCAAATTTACAAGTCCATCACCAGAGATCTTGATGTTTCTTTGCGCATGGTGCACAACATAATTAAGAAGTTTACAACCCATGGCACTATAGGTAATCTCCCTGGACGTGGAAGGCATAGAAAAATTGATGAAATGTTGCAACACAGGCTAGTCCGGATGGTGGATAAGCCCCAATTAAGTTCCAAAGAAATTCAAGCTGTCCTGAAGGCTCAGGGTGCATCAGTGTCAGTGCAAACTATCCATCCACATTTGAAAAAAAATAAACCTATGGCAGGAGACCTAGGAGGACCCCACTTTTTACACAGACATATAAAAAGCTAGACTGCAGTTTGCTAAAATGTACGTCAGCAAGCCAAAATCCTTCTGGAAAAGCGTCTTATAAATAGATGAGTCCAAGATAGAGCTTTTTGGTAAAGCACATCATTTTACTGTTTTCCGAAAATGGAATGAGGCCTACAAAGAAAACAACACAGTACCTCCAGTCAAATATGTGGAAGGTCAAAGATGTTTTGGGGTTGTTTTGCTGCCTCTGGGACTGAGTGGCTTGACTGTGTGCAAGGCATCATGAAATCTGAAGATTGCTAAAGTTGCAGTTGGGCTGCAAAGTAGTGTCTAGTGTCAGAAATCTGGGTCTTCCAGAAGGACAATGACCTCAAACATACTTCAAGAAGCCCTCAGAAATGAATGGATACAAAGCGCTGAAGAGTTCTGAAGTGGCAGCAATGAGTCTGGATCTAAATTCCTTTGACACCTGTGGAGAGATCTTAAAGTTGTTGTTGGGAGAAAATGCCGTCAAATATGAGAGACATGGAGCAGTTTATAAAGAAGAGACCAAAATTCTAGGTGAGAGGTGTAAGAAGCTTGTGGATGGTTAAAGGAAGTGATTGATTGCAGTTATTTATTCCAAACGATCAACTAAATATTAAGTTAAGGGTACCAACAATTTTTGTCTTGCACATTTTTGGAGTTTTGTGTGAAATTAAGTACAATTTGCCTTTTTATCCTCTATTTTTGTTGTTCCAAAACAAACAAAGGAAATAAATGTATATAACAAAACATGTGTAATTGCAAAAATTTTCTGAGCGAAATACTTCATTTTTTGGAACAATTTCAAGGTTGCCAACACTTTTGGCCATGATTGTATATAAATGAGGGGGATTCAGTGCACCCTTGGCATGGCCGATTGCTCAGTGCACCACTTCGCCCTCTCAGTTACCATTTTCCATACCGCCTGTTATGGTGATTGACAGCGCTCACTTTGCAACGCTGCCTGATTTAAACCCCCAGCCCTGCGGTCGGCGAGTACATACAGTAGATGAGAATAAGAGCATGCACACACTAGCACTGCACATTTAACTTGTTCAGTTTGAGTTTTGGGGGTTACAAACTCTCTTTAAAACTTAAGAAAATGTTATTTGCAAATATGTCCAACCCCCTATTCAGTGCAGTGGTCCAGGGCAGTAGTCACGGGCGAGGGGCTCAGCAGTCCTTTGGTGGTCTGAGGCCTGGGCACCTCCACAGAGCAAGGAGAAAGGGATTAGTCCCATTGATCCTGGCTGGGTGTGTGGTCTTTGTGTGTGCAAGCCATACCTGTGATTAGGCCATCGGGCAGACCAGGATAAGTCTCCTGGGGAGTCATCAATACAGATATGGAGTTCTTTTTTAAACAGTCTTTTACTAAACGTTACTCACAGGCAGTGCTTTTTTTGCGGCGGTACGGGTTGGTACGAGCACCGGAAAATCTGAAGAGCGCTGAGGGCCAGCACCTCTGGCTCTGTCCACATGGCTAATTTGTAAACTATGCAAATTAGCCATGTGTGGAGTGGAGGCACCAGCAGAGCAGCTACTGGAGCTGCAGGACCTGCGATGATATCACGTACATGTGACTCGGGTGGGTGGAGCCATGGAGTTTTGCCCAGCGGGAAAGAAGCTGGAGAAGATGGAGGAGTGCAGGGTATGTGAGAGAGGGGTGCACAGGGCAGCAGGCTGTGCAGGGGGAAGAAGGATGCAGGGGGGATAGAGTGAGATCAGGGGTATGGAGAATTGAGAGACGAGGGGGATGGAGGATGGAGAGATCAGGGGGATCGAGGATGGAAGGAGCAAGGGGATGGAGGATGGAGAGACCAGGGGGATGGAGAATGGAGGGAGCAGGGGGATGGAGCATGGAGGGAACAGGGGATGGAGAATGGAGGATGCAGGGTTCATTGAGTTTTGCTTCTCAATCTCGGCCGCCAACTGACAGATCCCCCACCCAGCTCCTCAATCTCGGCCGCCGGCACCCGACAGCCTGACAGCACCCCCCTCAGAGATGCGTACCGGCTGCTCATAGGACTTCCAACACATCGATACTGCGGGCACAAAACTTGAGCACGTTCTGTACAGCATATTCGACTTTAGGGCACACTTTTACTTTAGGCTTCTCCATTATTCCTTATACTACTGTTGCTGTTTGTCCGTCCTCCTCCTTACTGCCTGGCACCACAGTCCCACACGATAAAGTCATATAGTTTTCCTTGGCCACGGCCTCCTCCCACCCACAAGGACCTGTTCTCTATAACGGTGTAGACCGCCGTCAGACTCACCTCGTCTACCGTAGTTTCTGTGCTGAAATGTTCACCCAGGTCTATGCCAAGCCTCCACTTGAGGACTAGTACCATTGAAGTCAGTCCATCGACAGAGGAACCTCGGTAGAGTTTGGGCCTGCAAATCGTGACTGCGGGATGTAGGTGACCCGCTACCCATCCCCAACTGGAGTCCTTCCCGGGCACTCTGTTGATAATGCGACCCTGAGAGTCAGTTGATGGATGCCATAAACACCCACTAAGGTATCTATCCAGCTTCCACACTGCTCCAACTCACAATGTGATGCCCTGGACACCCCAGGGGTCACAGGTCATTACACTCAGCACATACACCCCACCCCAGTAAGGTACCACCAGTCAACCAAAAGACCTTATTGCCTCCCTCAGAGTCAGAGAGGCACACCAGGTGGGCGAAGTCAGGTGGATAGATACGCCCTCCGAGGAGTCTGCTGGCCTGAGGCAGGAAAACACAAGCAGTTAGTCGGATTGAGTGTGGAGAGAGGAGTGAGAAGAGTCAGTTCTGCTTGTGGCCTAGGTTGGAGCCTGGGACCCCAGATCAGTCAGGCAGGCAGACGGTAGTGGCCGCCTGCAGGAGACCGGGAATACGACCGGTGGAACCGTAAGGGACCGGGACAGGGTAGTGGCCCGCCGGAACCGAACTGGGGAGCCAACTGGATACGGAGCACCAGGCAGGGTTCTCAGACCCCAAACTAGGCTATAAGCCACCACCATAGTCAAATTAACTGATTGCGGTCTGGACCTCAGGGGTTCATTCCCACCTAAGTCCCGATTGAAGGCAACAGCCCAACCTGTCCGGATAGGAGCCACCTCCAGAGGCCAAAGATCCAAGGGGCCAGCGTCTGTGGGCAAGCGGGCTCCTACAACACATATACGCCGGGTAGCGGGCTACCAGTGCTCAGGCACAGTAGCCAAGATCACATACAGGTGCAGGAGAAAGGCAGACATTACCAACCTATCTGGAGAAACTTCAGCCGGCTGCGGGCCCCGTTCGTCACCCCGTTTGGTTTACCAGTGACTCTGTGTGGTTTAATCGTGAGTACACCAGTGCCCTCAGGCACCGCGCTGCACCGTCACACTGCGCCCTGCATCCCGGCCCCTTGCAAACCGGGCCTCGGAACCAACATCCCCTACCCACGGAGGGGTCAACACCTAGCTGCGCCCCTACACCGCTCCCGGGAGTCCCTGTACCTTTACCGCAGCGGTAGTGCCCACCATCACCACAACCCGTGGGTGGCGTCACGAACTTTACAATACAACCACCCCCTGTGTGCACCGCCACTACACCCTTCCAGAGCGATGTGAGCCCCAGGTCCGGAGGCGCTTGAGCCTCCGACACACGCGAGCCCGGACCAGAGTGGCTCGGCAGTCGCAGCCGAGGCCGCGGGGCGGTACAACTATACTACCAACTAGTACAGCTTTGTTCTAACTGTTACTGACTAAACATGGATAGATTCAGGCTGTATCCTGCAGCTGGCCCATCCTCCTGTGGGCAATCCATAGAACTTAACTGTTCCCAGCCTATAGTCCTCCTGTTGCTAGGCAGAATCTATTTTCTACACCAGGGAGCAGTACTTAAAACTGGCCACTAGATGGCCAATCTTATACTTTATATTGCAGACATACACACAGTTCATATTATCTTAACGGCAATCGGTGTCTTCAGGGCAGAAGCATACGGGCTTAGTCCATCCTCTTATATGGAGATCTTAAAAATTAAATATGGAAAAGTTATGTTGAAAAATTTAAAATACTAAATTTAATAAACCAAATCTGTGGTGGGTTGGTTGAGTAATTTTCATTGCAACTGTATATCAGCCGCTAAGCTAATTGTCACATTTTACAATGATTGGCAGATAGTTAGAGAAATGGTGAGCTATTGCAGGAGAACCATGGCTTGTTAGGGCTACTTTCACACATCAGTTTTTTGGCATCAGGCAAAATCCGGCGTGTGCCTGATGCAACGGATCCGGCGCAGAATATGCAAAAACGGATGCGCCGGATCCTTTTCTTTTTACAGATCTGGTAAACCGGATCCATCAAAAAACGGATCCGGCGCATCCGTTTGCGCATCTGTTTCGTCCGTTGTTTTTTTTTTTGCTGGATCCTTTTTCTCAATAAATTGGAGCATGCTCAGTTTACCAAAACGGATCCAGTGGCTGCATCCGTTTTTTTGTCGCATTACGTGGGATCCAGCATCCATAGGCTTCCATTGTAAATCATGCCGTATTGCGCCGGATTTGGCGCGATGCGTTTTTTTGTCAGATACAAAAAACGTTACAAGAGACGTTCCATCCGGCTGCCGCATTAGGCTGCTTTCACACATCAGTTTTTTGCCATCAGGCACAATCCGGCAGGATTGACTATTGTCTATTCACGCCGGATGAGTTTTTTTCCCCATAGACTTTTATTAGCGCCGGATTGCGCCGGATGGTCTTGCGTTCCATCCGGGTTTCGCCAGATCCGGCAAAATATGCTTGTCCATCGGCCGGATGGAACGTTGAGGTGAATGTTTTTTGTCTCCGGCGAAAAACTGTATCGTGCCGGATCCGGCGCCGTACGGCATGTTTTATAATGGAATCAGTATCAAAACGGATCCGTCAAAAAAAATGAAGATAAGGATGGAAAAACTGATGCAACTGATCAGTTTTTTCGCCGGTCCGTCGCATCACTTTTTTCGCCGGATCATGCCTAATGGCAAAAAACTGATGTGTGAAAGCAGCCTTAGCCAATTATGCCGGATCCGGCAAAAGCCGGATGCAACACAGTGCCATCTGGCACAATCCGGCCCTAATACAAATCAATGGGGATAAAACGGATCCGGCGCCGGCGCCGGATTGTGCCTGATGGAAAAAAAACAATGTGTGAAAGTAGCCTTATACTGTACACATGGGCATTTTGTAATCTGTGCCACAATGTAAACCATCACTGGCACGCTGACTTATAGCTTTTACTGTCTGGGTCCCACAAGCTCAGCAAAACGGGCAGGTGCAGAGGAAAATCAGCCAGAAAAGGAGAGAATCAAGCACAGAGTCACATTTATAAAACATCCAGTTATGAGTCAAACACAGAAAGCCATTCATGAATAACACAACTGAGTATGTGGTGCAGAAGCTGCAGAGCTGAGGTTGCAAGAGATGCATTTGCAAAAATGACAGCTGGGAATTCCACGCCTGACAGTGATCTGACGGAGTTCAACAGCGGGAACAGCAAAGATGAGTTTGCAAACAGGATAAAGTTTGGATATTCAGGTTCAATGTCAAATTTAGATACCAGGATGCAGTGTCGGCAGTCGAAAGAGGCCCAGGCGCAGGACTCGGTGCAGAGGCTCAGATTCTGGATTAGGGCTCACGTTCGGGATTCAGGGAAGAAAGCAGAGCTGAATTTGCTAGGTCTTAGGAGGCTCATATTCAGGTTAAGAGGCACAAGTGTCAGGGTTTAGGATACAGAATCAGATGCAACATTCAGGATAAAAGTTCAGATGGATGGTTTTAGACCACATGGGCTTTTTGTCAATTAGTAAGGCCCCTTTCACACATCAGTTTTTTGCCATCAGTCGTAATCGGTCGTTTTGTGAAAAAAACGGATCCAGCGCTGGATCAGTTTTTTTCTCATTGACTTGTATTAGTGACGGATTGCAACGGATGGCCTCACGTTTCATCTGTCGTGCAACGGATCCGTCGAAAAATGTTTGTCCGGGCGACGGAGCAGACGTCCACATGAACGTTTTTTTGTCTGCATTGAAAAAACAGACGGCGACAGATCCATTGGCATCCGTAGTTTGTTATAATGAAAGCCTATGGACGCAGGATCCTTCGCAATCTGTCAAATGACGGATTCTGGCAACGGATCCGTCTTTTTGTTACCGAGCATCCTCAGATGTGTAAATTCCATTCTGGTCTCTCTCTCTCTACGACGGATACATTTTTTTACAGGATCCGTCGCATCAGTTTTACCACAATCTGCAACGGATCCGTCGCATCAGTCACAAAATGCATTGTGACTGATGGAAAAACATTGATGTGTGGAAGAGGCCTAAGCCCAAATGGTTAAGGACAAGGTCCTACTGTGTGCTTTGGGCCTACTGTGCGCTTTGGGCTTACTGTGTGCTTTGGGCCTACTGTGTGCTCTGGACCTACTGTGTGCTCTGGGCCTACTGTGTGCTTTGGGCCTACTGTGTGTTTTGGGCTTACTGTGTGCTTTGGGCCTATTGTGTGCTTTTGGCGTACTGTGTGCTTTGGGCCTACTGTGTTCTTTGGGCCTACTGTGTGCTTTCGGCTTACTGTGTTGCTTTGGGCCTACTGTGTGCTTTGGGCTTACTGTGTGCTTTGGGCCTACTGTGTTCTTTGGGCCTACTGTGTGCTTTCGGCTTACTGTGTTGCTTTGGGCCTACTGTGTGCTTTGGGCTTACTGTGTGCTTTGGGCTTACTGTGTACTGTGGGCCTACTGTGTGTTTTGGGCCTACTGTGTGTTTGGGGCCTACTGTGTGCCTTAGGTCTATTGTATGCTTTGGGCCTACTGTGTGCTTTGGGCTTACTGTGTGTTTTGAGCCAACTGTGTGTTTTGAGCCTACTGTGTGCTTTGGGCCTACTGTGTTGCTTTGGGCCTACTGTGTGCTTTGGGCCTATTGTGTGCTTTGGGCCTATTTGGCAGTATGCACATTGTGCGGATGGAGCGAGCTCAGAAGCTGAACTTGTTCCATACTGCATACGTGCCTGTTGTGTTATACCGCCAGCACCTGAGTATAAATTCTGAAATTGCAGTAGCTAAACCCCTTAGATTGGGGTCACACTAGCAAATGAATTGGTAGAGTGGACTGAGAGAAAATCTTTCACTGAACTCGGCCCAGTGTTAATCAATCAGATAGCTCATATCTTCTAGTTTTTCCTCAGCCCTAATCGTAATGAGGGAATAAATGGCAGCACGCTGCGATTGTCTGCGAGTCTCTGCTCACTCGCACCCTTACAAGTCTATCAGTGGGAGTGAAATATTTGACTGTACTCGGATCTATTGAAGTGTATTGTACAAGTGATCACAGGTTCAATTTCCCTATGGGACTAATAAAAATGTAAAAAAAACTCTAACAAATATTTTAAGTATAAAATTGTTTAATCTGTCCAGTAAACACTTATCAAGACATCCCAAAGTGATATCAGACCAGGATGTAAAAGTATTATAAGCACTACTTATATATTTGTTACTTTACATAAGACTAGGGGAAACTATAAGCAACTGGGTAAGGAATTGGCTAAAAGATAGGAAAGAAAGAGTAGTCATAAATGGTACATTCTCTAAATGGGCTATAGTCAGCAGTGGGGTGCCGCAGGGATCTGTGCTAGGACCAATTCTTTTTTAATCTCTTTATTAATGACCTTGTGAATGTGATTGTTACTAAAGTGTCAGTCTTTGCTGATTACACCAAACTATGTAGGATGTTAAAAACTGACCTTGATAGTATAATATTATAAAACGATCTGGATAAGATGTCAGAATGGGCAGATACTCGGCAAATGAGATTTAATGTTGATAAATGTAAAGTAATGCACCTAGGACGGAGTAATCCTATAACTGCGTATACATTAAATGGAAGTAAACTTGGGACTACAGAACAGAAGGACGTAGGTATTCTTATTACAAATAAGCTGAGCAGCAGCACTCAATGTCAGGCAGCAGCTGCTAAAGCAAACAAGATTTTAGGGTGTATAAAAAGAGAGATTAGATCCCGTGATCCCAACGTATTGTTACCCCTCTATAAATCACTTGTAAGGCCACATCTGGAATATAGGATCCAGTTTTGGGCTCCACATTTTAAATAGGACATTCAGAAGTTAGAGTCAGTTCAAAGGCGGGCAACTAGACTACTACAAGGAATGGAAGGCCTCCCATATCATGAGAGGTGGAAAAAGTTACATATGTTTAGCTTAGAAAAAAGACGTCTCAGAGGAGATCTCATTTATATGTATAAATACATGTGTGGTCAATATAAAGGACTGGCACATGACTTATTCCTTCCAAAGACAGTACTAAGGACCAGGGGGCACTCACTGCGAGTGGAAGAAAAGCGATTCCGACACCTAAATAGGAAAGGGTTCTTTACAGTTAGAGCAGTCAGACTGTGGAATGCCGACCACAAGAGGTAGTAATGGCAGATACTATAACAGCTTTTAAGGCTACATGCACACAGTGTGTTTTTTGACAAATCTGCCCCAAGATCTGCATGCCTATATGATGCATTTTAGGTTCATTTTTTGGTGTATTTTTCTGCAGGCTTGGACTGGCCCACCAGGGAGCCTGTGAATCCCCTGGTGGGCCACAAAGCCAACAAGTGAACCACCCACTGCGCCCCCCACCTTCCAGGCACATTGCACATCATCATGTCTTCATGGTCACTTTGTCCAAATAATAAAGTGAGTAGTTTACTAGTAACAAGTGGCCACCAAAATTATAACTTCTCCAGGGCCTGGGTGGGAGCAGCAGGGCTCATTTCATTCCTTCATCTGCCTCCTGAACGTCATAACCACATACAGCCACCAAATCCCGTTTACGTGAGCGCAAATGCTTAGGCAGCATATCATCACTGGCTTCCTCTAGCCTCAATCTGCAGAGTGATAGGGATGAGGGATTGTCTGAGAAAAAGATCCAGGCGGCAAGATTCCCAAAAAGAAACGTGCAAAGAGTATTTTTACATTCACTTTCCATTAAAATTAATTCTATATGTCTTCTCTCAGTCACCTTACAGGTGACTTTCTCCAAGACAGCATGGCCAGGGACAGCGCCGGGGACAGGTGAGTATCCAGCAAGCAGTGTGTGCAGTGACATCCAGGAGGATGAACTCTGATGAACCCGTGATGTCACCGCCGTGACACCCGTTGTAGTGCGGGTGTTGCGGGGGTGTCATCAGGAGATCATCAGAGTTCATTGAGAACTCGGATGACCTCCTGGACGTCACTGCACACACTGTTTGCTGGATACTCATCTGTCACCGGCAATGCTGTCCCCAGTGCTGTCCCTGGCGATCCTCTTCTCGATGCTGTCTCCGGTGATGCTCTCCCCGATGCTGTCCCCGGCGAAGCTGTCCTTGAAGCTGTTTCCGGTGATGCTGTCCCTGATGCTGTCCCCGGCGATACTGTCCGTGATGGTGCCCCCGGCGCTGTCTTCGGTGATGCTGTCCCCGGTGATGCTCCAGCTTCCAGGTCCAAGGTGCAGTGAATACTCAATGAACATAATTAGCGGGGGTCAGAAGCAGGAGGCAGCAGAGCCGAAGAAAGAAGCGCTGGATAAAGGTGAATATAGAAAGTCTTTTTATTTCACAGACATGTGTTTTCTCCGGTACGTGTCACACGTATGCAAACACAGATGTCACACGCGTGACACACGTATGGCCATACCCATGCGTGTGGCTTGTACCTGATTAAACACGGACGTCTGAAACCGGCCTACGCTGCTGATTCTCTAATTATCACTTTAACGCAGCTATGCAATACTTTTATGCTATATGGGTGATTGACCAGCAGATGGCGCCATTACCCTAAGCCAGTTATCTGTCTGCTCCTACTTTTTGAAAGCGCCTGCACTGTTAAACGTTTATTGATGCCTAATTGCTTATATCACTAGTATAAGAGCACGGATTCATGCCTATATCCAGTGATGCATTATAATTATAATTTATTATGTAGTGTGTAACTTTAAAAGATCAATTATAGGATTTAAAGGGTTTGTCCATTATTTTGACTTGATTTGCTCAATTAGTTAATTGAACAGGGCCAGCCTATCCTGGAGAATCATGTTATCAGGTTATTTTTCCTTGGAGGCAGCACTGTAAACATCATAAACATACAGCTAAAAAAACCAATGGTAAAATTGCGTTTTTTTTCCACCATGCATTTTTACTGCACTTGGATTTTTTTTTTGGGGGGTGGGCAGGGGGGCGCTTTCCCTTATTCTATATGATAAAATGGGTGGTGTCGTTCAAAACCTCAACTCATCTCACAAAAATAAACCCTCATAAATCTGATGGAGTATAAATAAAAAGTTATGGCTATTTGATAAAGTGGAGGGAAAAAAAAGGAAAAGGTTAAAAACAAAAAATGGCGACTTCCTCAGGGTTCTAATATATGTTGTAGAACTGCCAGTGCAATGTGTCTTATACAGCAGATTTTTTCCATAAAAGTCATAGGGGCAGATTTGTCAACGATGCCTCAAATATGTATTTGTTGTCCATAGCAACCAGTCAGAGCGCAGCTTTCATTTTACCAGAGCTGTTTGAACAATGAAACCTGAACTCTGATTGGTTGCTGTGGGCAACAAGGAAAGTCTTCATAAATGAGACCTAGAGTGTGTAAATAAGTACATTGGACATAAACTGTATCGGTCACATGCAGAGTGGCTGAGGTGACGGTACGTGCATATTTTGGCTCTGAAGTCCTATGTATATACTCTTTTCTGCCATTAGGTGGCGTACTTGGAAGACATTTGAATACAGTTTATGGCTTTTGGATACGATCGGGCGTGTCAGAAAATATACCTGTTACAGAATGTAGTGCAGGTGTCATCATTTATAGAGTAACAGGTGACATCTGTGACATGTAGAGCATGCTGGTTTTTCTCCCTGGCTACATAGGGTTTTATATCCCCCAAAAAGTCCCTGCGTCTTCTTTAAATAGCTAATTTTAGGGGTTGCCATTATTTGGACCTCACCTATTTAATATTGATCCCTTATCCTGAGGGGTTGTGCAGATGCCCGTATCTTCGGTCTAAGGGCGGCTTTGCACGTTGCGACATTGCACGTGCGATGTCGATGGGGTCAAATCGAAAGTGACGCACATCCGGCGTCGCAGTCGATATCGCAACGTGTAAAACCTTTTTGATACGATGAACGAGCGCAAAAGTGTCATTATCGTATCATCGCTGCATCCTCCGACATTTCCATAATGCCGGTGCAGCGACAGGTGCGATGTTGTTCCTCGCTCCTGCGGCAGCACACATCGCTGTGTATGAAGCCGCAGGAGCGAGGAACATCACCTTACCTGCCGCCGGCTGCAATGAGAAGGACGGAGGTGGGCGGGATGTTTACATCTTGCTCATCTCCGCCCCTCCACTTCAATTGGCTGCCTGCCGTGTGACGTCGCTGTGATGCCGCACGACCCGCCCCCTTAGGAAGGAGGCGGGTCGCCGGCCAGAGCAACGTCGCACGGCAGGTATGTGCGTGTGAAACTGCCGTAGCGATAATAATCGCTACGGCAGCTTTCACTAGATATTGCACGTGCGACGGGGGCGGGACTATCGCTGCAGCATCGGTAACACATTGTTACCGATGTCACAGCGTGCAAAGCCCGCCTAAGTACTATCCGTTAAAAAAATTGGAATGAACTCGGACCAAAGAGTGGTCACAGGAAGAAAATTGCAGCATGGATGCCTCCAAAATTCGGATAACGCTTGGCCATTCAAGTCTATGGGTGCGTGTAAAAAAAACAAAAAAATCAGCCAACACCCGGTTGTCCCATTTTGTATTTCAATGGTCAAAATCTAGAGTGAAAATCTGCAGCACAAATATACATGCTTTAAAGGGAAATTTAGATATCCAAGATCCTATCTCAATATGTAATAGGTGTAATAATAATTAGAAATGTAGTATAGTTCTTCTGATTCACTATGTCACTTACCTCATGTGCAGGGCATTTCAGGACTTTTATGGTTAATGGTTTATCAACTGTATACAAATCAAGGATTAGCACGTTAAATGTGAGATATTGGTATAGCGCAAGTATCAGTAATACAGTTAGGTCCAGAAATATTTGGACAGTGACACAAGTTTTGTTATTTTAGCTGTTTACAAAAACATGTTCAGAAATACAATTATATATATAATATGGGCTGAAAGTGCACACTCCCAGCTGCAATATGAGAGTTTTCACATCCAAATCGGAGAAAGGGTTTAGGAATCATAGCTCTGTAATGCATAGCCTCCTCTTTTTCAAGGGACCAAAAGTAATTGGACAAGGGACTCTAAGGGCTGCAATTAACTCTGAAGGCATTTCCCTCGTTAACCTGTAATCAATGAAGTACTTAAAAGGTCTGGGGTTGATTACAGGTGTGTGGTTTTGCATTTGGAAGCTGTTGCTGTGACCAGACAACATGCGGTCTAAGGAACTCTCAATTGAGGTGAAGCAGAACATCCTGAGGCTGAAAAAAAAGAAAATATCCATCAGAAAGATAGCAGACATGCTTGGAGTAGCAAAATCAACAGTCGGGTACATTCTGAGAAAAAAGGAATTGACTGGCATCTAGATGTGAACCCTTTGTATTTACTTTCATGGAGTCTTCTCTTTACTGTTGACTTAGAGACAGATACACCTACTTCACTGAGAGTGTTCTGGACTTCAGTTGATGTTGTGAATGGGTTCTTCTTCACCAAAGAAAGTATGCGGCGATCATCCACCACTGTTGTCATCCGTGGACGCCCAGGCCTTTTTGAGTTCCCAAGCTCACCAGTCAATTCCTTTTTTCTCAGAATGTACCCGACTGTTGATTTTGCTACTCCAAGCATGTCTGCTATCTCTCTGATGGATTTTTTCTTTTGTTTCAGCCTCAGGATGTTCTGCTTCACCTCAATTGAGAGTTCCTTAGACCGCATGTTGTCTGGTCACAGCAACAGCTTCCAAATGCAAAACCACACACCTGTAATCAACCCCAGACCTTTTAACTACTTCATTGATTACAGGTTAACGAGGGAGACGCCTTCAGAGTTAATTGCAGCCCTTAGAGTCCCTTGTCCAATTACTTTTGGTCCCTTGAAAAAGAGGAGGCTATGCATTACAGAGCTATGATTCCTAAACCCTTTCTCCGATTTGGATGTGAAAACTCTCATATTGCAGCTGGGAGTGTGCACTTTCAGCCCATATTATATATATATATAATTGTATTTCTGAACATGTTTTTGTAAACAGCTAAAATAATAAAACTTGTGTCACTGTCCAAATATTTCTGGACCTAACTGTATATCTGCTCAGGAAACATTGGCCAACGGAGATAGTACTCTGCTACAGCAGAGTCGTCTCTCAGGCCTAGTTCGGAATGGGTCTCCTACTGGTGCTGATCATGGTCTTCTACTGGTGCAGGTCACGGTCTTCTACTGGAGTAAAGGCTACTTTACACACTGCGATATCGGTCCCGATATCGCTAGTGTGGGTACCCGCCCCCATCTGTTGCGCGACACGGGCAAATCGCTGCCCGTGCCGCACAACATCGCCCAGAGCCGTCACACATACTTACCTGTCCGGCGACGTCGCTGTGACCGGTGAACCGCCTCCTTTCTAAGGGGGCGATCCGTGCGGCGTCACAGCGACGTCACTGAACCGCCGCCCAATAGCAGCGGAGGGGCGGAGATGAGTGGGACGTAACATCCCGCCCACCTCCTTCCTTCTGCATAGCAGCCGGGAGGCAGGTAAGGGGAGCTTCCTCGTTCCTGCGGCGTCACACGCAGCGATGTGTGCTGCCGCAGGAACGAGGAACAACTTCGTTACTGCTGCAGTAACGATTTTTAAGAATGGACCCCGATATCGCCGATTAGCGATTTTGCATGTTTTTGCAACGATGCAAAATCGCTTATCGGTGTCACACGCAACGGCATCGCTAATGCGGCCGGATGTGCATCACAAATTCCGTGACCCCAACGACTCCGCATTAGCGATGTCGCAGCGTGTAAAGCCCCCTTAAGTCACAAATCTTCTACTGATGCAGATCATCGTCTTCTACATGCACAGGTCATGGTCTTCTACTGGAGTAAGTCACGATTTTCTACTGGCACAGATCATGGTCTTCTACAAGCACAGGTCATGGTCTCTACTGGTGCAGGTCACGGTCTTATACTGGCGCTGATCATGGTCTTCTACTGGCTCAGGCCACGGTCCTCTCCTGGAGCAAGTCACAATCTTTCTACTGGCGCAGATCATGGTCTTCTACAGACACAGGTCACGGTCTCTACTGGCGCAGGTCACAGTCTTCTTCTGGCATTGATCACGGTCTTCTACTAGTGTAGGTCATGGCTTTTTACTTAGCTTAGGTCACCGGTCTTCCTCTCAGCTCGGGTCATGAATCTTCCTCTCAGTTCAGGCCTTCTCGGGGTTGTGACTGCTCTAGGACACTTTTGTGACAAGGGGGCTGTAAGCCCACTTTACTGCCACACAACCTTCCTGGAACAGAATTCTGGTGCCACCTTTCTCCTCTTGGATTGGCCAGAATTTTTATATTTAGTTGCTGCGGCACAATTCTCATCTGAAATGGTGCCTCCTCCAAATTCTTCCCTTCAGGAAACACACATGTTACTGTTCAGTTCCTGTTTCCTGGCATTATCTTCTGCTCTTTTCAGCAGATGGCAGTGGTTCCTTACAGACACTATGGGAAATTATCTGAATGCATCTTCTGATTCAGTTGCTCTCTTACATAACACAGAGCTTGTACCGATCATAACATAGTTATGTGTTTGAACCAAAAAGCCTGGTTAAAAAGTTAAAAAGATTGATTCTTGAAA
Organism: Anomaloglossus baeobatrachus; assembly: GCF_048569485.1. Lineage (NCBI taxonomy): Eukaryota > Metazoa > Chordata > Amphibia > Anura > Aromobatidae > Anomaloglossus > Anomaloglossus baeobatrachus. The sequence goes on along the minus strand of NC_134359.1, from coordinate 252,927,069 downwards.
ACTCCCTCTATACATTTGCCCCTTTTATCAAATATATAGAAAAAAAAACAACCAGGTTTAGGGGCTATGTAACAATCATTTAGTCACCCAAGCTTCATAAAAAGGATTACCCCAATGTTAATAGACCTTTAAGGGTTTAATGCAGTATCCCTATATCTATGGCTGAAACTAAATAGTAAAAATTGGCATGATGAACTGTCAAAGGGCAAAGATATGCTCTCTCTCTAAAGGGGGCTTTACACGCAGCGATATCGCTAGCTATATTGCTAGCGAGCGTACCCGCCCCCGTCGGCAAATCGCTGCCCGTGGCGCACAATATCGTTAGGAGCCATCACACGGACTTACCTGCCTAGCGACGTCGCTGTTGCCAGCGAACCGCCTCCTTTCTAAGGGGGCGGTTTGTGCGGCGTCACAGCGGCGTCACTAAGCGGCCGCCCAATAGAACCGGAGGGACGGAGATGAGCGGCCGTAACATCCTGCCCACCTCCTTCCTTCCTCATTGCCGGCGGCCGCAGGTAAGCTGTAGCTCGTCGTTCCCGAGGTTTCACACATAGCGATGTGTGCTGCCTCGGGAACGACGAGCAATCTGGGTCCTCAACTATCAACGATTTTTTGAAAATGAACAACGTGTCAACGATGGACGAGTATTTTCCAACGTTAACGGCCGCTCGTTGGTGTCACACGCAACGACGTCGCTAACGATGCCGGATGTGCGTCACAGAATCCGTGACCCGGCGATATATCGTTAGATACCTCGTTGCGTGTAACGGGGCCTTTAATAACTGTCATTTTAAAGGGTTAAAGGATCCAGGCTGATTTATTAATGGCTAATTCACTTTCTGCCTACCATGGGGGTGATCTGATTTGCAGCACAAGCACAGTCTAGGGTTGTACCCTTGTCAGTAAGAAAGGTTTTTCTACTTTTGGCATTTCATCACAGCTATCTGACTGCACATCTGCTAAGGGATTTCCTTGGAGAAGCACTTAGTATAAATACCCTTAGCTTGCCAACTTTTTTCTCGCCACCTTTTACAGCATGTCTCAGCCTTAGAAATATCACACAGGGCTTTTGTCATTCAGTGGAGTCCGAAGCACTATTGTGTATCAGTGACGTGGGGCCAGTAACTCGGGATTGTAAATGAACACGTGTCTGTTTATATTTACTACATATTACAATGTATGGATAGTCGATCAGTCAGGGTCTCTGCCGGGATGTCACGTCTGTACCAAGGAGAAAACAAACCAAAGTCAAAGAACAGAGCCGAGGTTGGATACTGGGAGAGCAAATAAGCACAGTCGAGGACATGGAGAACACAGTACAGGACAGGAGACTGGAAGACAGGAAGATATGTACAAAATGATGGGTAGGAGGGATGGAGGTCAGGATGGGCGGGCAGGAGGGACAAAGGTCGGGGAAACGGAGGTCAGGTAAGGTCCGGCAGCAGGGATGAAGGTTAGGTTGGGAAAGAGGAATGGACGTAAGGACAAACAGTACCGGGTAGCAAGACAAGAAACAGAGAACTTCTCTCAGGAACAGTACATGCAGCAGAGGCGGAAATATTACTGGCGGCATCCTGGAGGTAGCAGCACCAAGATATGGCAGCGTGACCCCCGGAACAAGGCCAGGACGAACAGGCCCCTCCCAAGGGACCTAAACCCCGGAAGCAGGATACATGCACTGACTCAGGAACAGCAGAGCCATGAATCATGACAAAGAGGGCGCTAAACCCAGGCTTCTGTTTTCATAGAGCGGTGCACTGACAAATTACTCTCTATTGGCATTCCAGTCCGGTTTGTTTAAACTTTGTGCATATATGTGTTTATAATGCTGTCATTTAACTCCTAAAAGGCAAAGCAATTTTGGACCTTGGGCCCACAGACATATTTTACATTTTTACATACTGTAGCCTTAGGCTACTTTCACACTAGCGTTGAACGGCATCCGTGACAATGCGTTGTGTGACGCATGTGACGGATGCGTTGTAAATAGTGTGATATAAAGGCAACGGATTCCTGTGAAATAACGCGTTGCATTCACCTGAGAGAGAAAGAGAGAGTGAGTGCGAGCCCCCATCATCACCGCACCGAACTACCGCACTCATCATCATCACTGCACACACCCCGGCACTACCGCACTCATCATCATCACTGCACACACCCCGGCTCTACCGCACCCATCATCATCACCGCACATACCCAGGCACTACCGCACCTATCATCCCCGCACATACCCAGGCACTACCGAACCTATCATCCCCGCACATACCGGCACTACCGCACCTATCATCACCGCACACCCCGGCACTACCACACTCATCATCATCACTGCACACACCCCAGCATTACCGCCCCCATCATCACCGCACACACCTGCACTACCACACCCATCATCATCACCGCACACACCCAGGCACTACCGCACCTATCATCCTCTACGCACATCCAGGCACTACCGCACCTAACATCCCCGCACATTCCGGCCCTACCGCCCCCATCATCACCGCACACACCGGAACTACCGCACACACCCTGGCACTACCGCAGTCATCATCATCACCGCACACACCACACATGTACCGTCGATCTTGGTTCCGGTCCTGTAGGTGCAAACTGAAGAACAGACTGCTCCGCAGCCGGGGTTGCAGGGTCCGGGTGCTCCGCCTCTGAGGACGGGCCCGGTGATGCGGCCGGGTCTGTTCTGGCCGGTGTCTGGGTGACCGCTGCCGTGGCTGGAATGAGGGTCTTGGCCGGGATCTCTGCAGCTGGAGCTTCTGGTAGATACATTGAAGGTTCCGCTGCCGGGGTTGGTGGGGGCAGGTCGGTGTCCGCCGAGGACGGGCTAGTCAGTGATGGAGTGCTCACCGCGAGCGGAGACGTTCCGGATCCCTCTGCCGCTGTGGCCGGTTTTGGGCAATCAATAGGGACTGAGTAACCGCTTACCCTCTCTTCACGTGGTATTTCAATATCACGGGCTCGCACCGCCACCTCTAGGCTCCTCTTCTTTTCCCTCCAGTGGTTCAGGATGAACAGGAATTGCGTTTGCATTCTCCTGCACAGCTGCTCCGTTTCCTCCTCTATCCATGCCGCGGTCCCAGGGACAGCACGTTCTGGGGACCAGTCTAACTCCGCCATCTTGACACTGCGTCTTCCAGGAACGTTGTCACAGAGTCCTGGCGTCCCTGCTCCACTTCAGCTAGTTACACATTCTGGCCCGCCCTCGCGGTCTTTTCGCAGCACTCGCTTGCTGACCGTCGCCCTCTGGGAACGTCCGGTTCCGGCCTCACAAAGAAGACGAAGGGCGGGGCTTAGGCTTTGCGCGCTTTCTCCAAGAAGACGGGGTTTTGGCGTGAGAAAATGGCGGCAAATGTCGGAATTAGCGGGAAACAGAATCTTGACTCGTGGTCGTCGGCTTTCAAGGCGCACGTCACCCAGGTAAGTGGGTCCTGCTCGTATCCCATTCGTGACGCCGGTTTTTCTGAGGTGTACCGCCCCCACGTCAGCGGCCAAGCCGCTCGGATCTCGAATTAAAAGAGAGGGGGAATATGTACAAAAGGGATTAGAAAGTTTGTGACGCCACCCACGATGTGTGGCAATGTGAGAGACGACCGCTGCCGTTAGGGAGCCCGGTGACGATGGTGTGGCAGCCTGATGTTTAACCCCTCTGTGGTTAGGGGGTTTGTGTCCCGGGGCCCGTTGGATGAATGATGCTTGGGGTGCCATTGGGGGTAGGAACAGGGGTTTTCAGTGTACTCACTTAGTACAGGAATAACTACACCGACAGCTTGTAAACCAGAATTCTGAGCACCACTGCAGCTTGTAGGGAGCATGCTTGGGTCCATGCCCTTGGTGTTGCTGTTAGCCTGTGGCCCTTTGCTTGACACCTCTGTCTCTATTTGGACCCTCGGGTATAAAACTCTTCGGGTCCCACTCACCCGTATGGCTAACGGAGTGAGCTTGCTCTCAGGGTTCACGCGTAGGATTTCTTTGGACTGTATTGGGAAAGTCCTATCTCATCGGTGCGCTAGTACCCCGATTTTGGAGCGGGTTGGGGATGAATCTTGAAGTCTTCACCCCCATCGGGTAAATTACCGGAACGCGTGAAGCTACTTTCCGGCCTAGGGTCCATGTACCCCGTCGTGCTCTGGCCCCTGCCCGGTGATAGCTCAAGGCCGCCGGCTGCCCTCCTCGGCAGTCCGTGCCCCTTGACACAATCCCCTCTGACCGGGGTTCTAGCTCCTACTAGGCCCAGACCAACGTCTGCCACCTAGTAACTACAGGAGCCCTGCTCCAGGCCGGTGACCTCTCCCTCTCAGATAGTCACTCTAGCCTCCTTCCTCCACTCTCCTCTCCTTTGACTCTTGCTCAACTCTCCTGCTCAACTCTAGCCCAACTGTCACTTTTTCCACTTTTTCCTTACCAACCCCCCATATGGGCGGCCCTATTCCCTTCAGGCCCCCCAATGGTGTGTCTCGTGAGTCTAGTGTAAAGTGTTTGTAGGATTTTGATTGGCTAAGCTGTTAGCAAAACCAAAGGACCGGGACCCGTAACCAAGGAGGAGTGGATACTGTGCAGAAGGGCAGATTGCACAATACCCTGTGACGACCTGATAGGCCAGGGCGTCACACACCCATCATCATCACTGCACACACCCAGGCACTACCGCACTCATCACTGCACCCCCCCCGCACTACCGCACTCATCATCACCGCACACACGCAGGCACTATTGCCCCCATCATCATCACCGCACACACGCAGACACTACCGCACTCATCACCGCACACACCCCAGCACTACTGCACCCATCATCACAGCACACACGCAGGCACTACCGCACTCATCACCGCACACGCCCCAGCTACCGCACTCATAATCACCGCACACACACCGGCACTACCGCTCCCATCATCACCGCACACACTACCTCAGTGACGTCCCTGCTGACAGCGTGACTCCCTTCAGTTGCTGCCTGGAGCTGACAGAGAGCGGCGGTGTTCTACAGCCGCTCCTGTCAGCTTCATGTAGCAGAGCTGGATGCATCGCGGGACCTCGTGTGGATTACGCCGGACCTGGAGGGGTATTTGGGGATTAATAAAGTGGTGAAAGTGGGTGCTTTTTTATCTTTTATTCCAAATAAAGTTTTTTTTCGGTGTATGTGTTTATTTACTTTCACTTATAGGTTAATCATTGTGGGTGTCTCATAGATGCCTGCCATGATTAACCTAGGACTTAGTGGAAGCTATGGGCTGCTGCCATTAGCTTCTTATTACCCCGATTGCCAACTCACCAGGGCAATTCGGGATGAGTCGGGTAGAGTCCCGGGACTGTCGCATCTAATGGATGCGACAATTCCAGGCGGCTGCTGGCTGATATTTTTAGGCTGGGGGGCTCCCCATAACGTGGGGCTCCCCATCCTGAGAATACCAGCTTTCAGCCATGTGGCTTTATCTTGGCTGTATCAAAATTGGGGGGGACTGCACGCCATTTTTTTTTAAATTATTTATTTATTGTACTGCACGATATAGACCCGCCTACCGGCGGCTGTGATTGGTTGCAGTGAGACAGCTGTCACTCAGCGTGGGGGCGTGTCTGACTATAACCAATCATAGGTGCCGGTGGGCGGGGGAAGCAGTGAATACTAAATGGAATAATGAGCGGCCAGCATTTTCAAAAGAGGAGAAGCCGCCAGAGAAGTGTGACAGCCGTGCAGTGCCGCGACAGTGATCGGTGATTATGAGAGAGGGGGAGAGAGGGAGAGACAGACCGACAGAGAGAGATAGAGACCGACATTGACAGAGAGAGAGATAGAGACCGAAATTGACAGAGAGAGAGAGATAGACCGACAGAGAGATAGAGACCGAAAGAGACTGACCGACCGACAGAGAGAGAGACTGACAGACAGAGTGAGAGACCAGGAGTGCTTTTAAATGATTTAGAACTTTCTGCTGGACATGCTGAGCATGCTCAGTAGAACGTGACGGAATCCTGCACTGGAAGGCTGCTTTCACACATCAGTTTTTTGCAATCAGGCACAATCCGGCGCTTTGCAGAAAAAACGCATCCTAGTTTTTTTGCCGCCGGATACGTTTTTTCCTCATAGATTTGCATTAGCGCCGGATTGTGCCGCATGGCCTTGCGTTGCGTCCGTTTTTTGCCGGATGCGGCATATTTAGCCGATACTGCGGCCGCACAGAACGTTGCTTTCAGCGTTTTTTGTCTGCAGCAAAAAAACGCATTGCGCCAGATCCGGCGCGATGCTGCGTGATTTACAATGCAAGCCTATGGACGCCGGCTGCGGTGTCCTGCGGCAAAAAACGCATCCGGCGGCCGGATGCGATTTTTTTGAACTGCGCATGCTTAGTATCATACCGGATCCGTCAAAAAACAGACGGGCCGCATGGAAAAACTTATGCAACGGATCCATTTTTTTCGCCGCATCCGTTGCATAGGTTTTTGAGCCGGATTGTGCCTGATGCAAAAAACTGATGTGTGAAAGCAGCTGAATCCGTCGCCAAACACATGGTGATGGAATCCAGCACCATAGACATTCATTATGCCTCTTAACGGATCCTAACGGAATCCTGCGGAGTGCGTTTTTTCAGAGCAACAAAAAACGCTACATTCTGCATTTATAGCATCAGTGTTTGTATGCCAAAGCCAGCAGTGGAATTTACAGTGAAAAACTATAAAATAAAGATTAACAGCTATGTTTTGGAGACACTCTTGGTTTGGCATACAATTACTGTTAAAACCCAAGAAAAAAACAAAAAACAAGTTGAGCATATACCCTATACTAAGTAAATAAGTAAACTTAATAATTAGTGATGGGCAAAACAGCACAAAAAAAAACTGAGAAAAAGAGCAAATTAGACATAATTTCATACAAAATCCCCAAAAAATGGGCAGGACAAAATTTTTGGCACCCTCAACTTAATATTTGGTTGCACACCTTTTGTACACTGCAATCAATCGCTTTCTAACAAGCTTCTTACGCCTCTCAACTGGAATTTTGGACTCTTCTTTTGCAAACTGCTCCAGGTCTCTAATATTTGAAGGCATCTTCCCCCAACAGCTGTTTTAAAATCTCTCCACAGATGTTCAATGGGATTTACATCCGGACTCATTGCTGCCACTTCAGATCTCTCCAGCTCTTTGTTTCCATCCATTTCTTGAGGATTCTTGAGGTATGTTTTGGGTCATTGTCCTGCTGGAAAACCCATGACTTAGGATGCAAACCCAGCTTTCTAAAGGCGACGTCACACGCTACGATATATCGGACGATATGTCGTTGGGGTCATGGATTCCATGACGCACATCTGGCATCGTTCGAGATATTGTAGCATGTGACAGCGACGAATGACTGTGAACGAGCAAAAATACTCACCTTATCGTTGCTCGTTGACACATGGTTCATTTTCATAAAGTTGTTCCTCCTTCTGCGTGCCGGTTGTTCGTCGTTCCTGAGGCAGCACACATCGCTCCGTGTGACACCCCGAGAAAGACGAACACAGCTTACCTCCGTCCCGCCGGCAATGCGGAAGAAAGGAGGTGGGCGGGATGTTACATCCCGCTCATCTCCGCCCCTCCGCTTCTATTCGCCGGCCGCTGTGTGACGTCGCTGTGATGCCGAACGTCCCTCCCCCTTCAGGAAGAGGATGTTCGCCGCCCACAGCGAGGTCGTTCGGGAGATAAGTACGTGTGACAGGGGGTAAACGACTTTTTGCCCATGACGCACAAACGACGGGGGCGGGTGCGATCGCTTATGCGATCGCACGATATATCGTCCCGTGTGGCGAGGCCTTAACACTGGGCACTACATTGCGACCCAAAATCCTTTAGTAGTCTTCAGATTTCATTCGTAATCTTTCAGATTTACACACAGTTAAGGCACTCAGTGCCAGAGGCAGCAAAAGAAGACCAAAACATATTGTCTTTGAGCCTCAACCATATTTGACTGTAGGTACTTTGTTATTTCCTATGTAAGCCCCATTCTGTTTCCGGTAAACAGTAGAATGATGTGCTGTACCAAAACGCTGTATTTTGTGATAGTGATAGATGGAGGCAGATTGAATGTCATAATTTAATTTGATTGTTAAATGAGAAAGGAATCAGGTAAGATAATTTATAGATACATTATGCAGGGTGGGCCATAAGTATGGATACACCCTAGGTGGGCCATAAGTATGGATACACCCTGATAAAATGGAAGTGGTTGCTGATATCACCTTACCGTTTGCGGCATATTAGTACATGGGAGGAGCAAAACATTTGAGACCCATGGCGGCCATCTGCAAAGCCATTTTGAATTCAACTTTACTCTTTTTTATCAGGGTGTATCCATACTTTTGTATTTTTTTGTATGTTTTTAAATGTTTTTAAAATTTGTCTATGGTTGTTGTGATACCATTTGGTGTTGTGTGACACAAATGTGCTTTTTATGTTCCTTGATATACAATAAAAAATTTTTTTTTTACTAATTATGTATATGGTGATCCCTCAGTTTTTTGGCACTTCTTTTCTCTCTATTATCCATACTTATGGCCCACCCTGTAGATTATTATTACTATATTGCACTAAACCCATCACCATTAATACCTTTATCATCTTAAAGCATCATATTATACACTCTAAATTTAGATTATATAATATACTGTGTAAATCATTACATCACCCTAAATAATAATTGATTCCATCACAGAAAATGTATTGCATTAATAACCCCTTAGTATAGGCCAACATAGATACTAGGCACTAAGTGTTTTTCAAATATTTTTATTGATTTATAAAATAAGGGGAAAAAAAAGGGGGAAAGAGAGAGGTGGGGAAACATATGAAAATCGTAGGGGTATTATGGAAGCAATTACATATAAACGAATCAATAATACCATATCATACATATTTAAACCATCTGAATATACTGATAACTTAACCCACAGCGATTTTACCTGAGGACTATTATGAAACTCGAAACCACACTATGTAAAATTTGTGACGTAGTTCATGTGCAAAGTCGTCAAATTTAATATAATAATGGGTGGAATTGGACAATGTGGCAATTTTTTTTCATAGGCATTAAAACAGACTGTATTTTTCAACTATGATACATAGTCTTAGAGATTATGATCCGCCCAGAATTATCAGAATCAGATATACCTTTATTTTCTAGTACAATGTTCACACGCAGTGTTTTTGCTGTGTTTTTTTCTGCAGCCAAATGTGCTCTTTTGACAGTGAAAAAAGCACTGTTTATAAACTTGGTTTTCAAAATTTCAACTGCTTTTTTGCTGCATTTTTACTTTTTTTATAGCACTTTTTTCACTTTTTCATTTTTTTCTATGAGTGAAAGAAATGTTGCAAAAATGCTGGATCAATTGACTTGCTGAAAACTTAAAAAAACGCTGCAGCTTTCCAATTCAGTCAGAAAAAAACAATGTGTGCAGGAGATTTTTGAAATCTCATAGCTTGTGCTGGTATTGTAAAAAGCAGCTTGGAATTTGCATAAAAAATGCAGAAAAAACCTGCAAAAATTATTTAGGGTCAAGATAGAAACACTATATACATTCAGTGCTGTGTATGTAGTTCTGCTGGTACTCTTTAGGGTCTTGGGGAATAAAAAAATATTAAAAGGGATGTCCATTATTCTGACTCTTTTACCGGTTTCCCCATGAATCAATGTTTAACTCGTAACTGTCATTAAATTTTTATTTCATAAATCAATAGTACACATGAAAATAAGCAACTTTGTAATATACAAAATAGACAAATTTGCTTCTTTCTCTGCCAAAATTGATCAGACATTATCACAATTCTTAGGTAAAAATTTGTATTCAGTTAAGATTTTCCTATTACTGATAGGAGATAGCAGTTGTTACTGATGAGATTCTATGGTAACAGGAGGAGGGAGGAGTTAGAGTAAGAGAGAGGAGCTACAGGAAGAGAAAGGAGCTACAGGAAGAGAAAGGAGCTACAGGAAGAGAGAGGAGCTAGAGGAAGAGAGAGGAGATAGAGGGAGGAGCTACAGGAAGAGAGAGGAGCTACAGTAAGAGAAAGGAGTTAGAGGAAGAGAGAGGATCTAGAGGCTGAGGGAGGAGCTACAGGAAGAGAGAGGAGCTACAGGAAGAGAGAGGAGCAGCTACAGGAAGAGAGAGGAGCTAGAGGAAGAGAGAGGAGCTACAGGAAGAGAGAAGAGCTACAGGAAGAGAGAGGAGGAGCTACAGGAAGAGAGAGGAGCTACAGGAAGAGAGAGGAGGAGCTACAGGAAGAGAGAGGAGCTAGAGGAAGAGAGAGGAGCTAGAGACAGAGGGAGGAGCTAGAGATAGAGGGAGGAGCTAGAGGAAGAGAGAGGAGCTAGAGATAGAGGGAGGAGCTACATGAAGAGAGAGGAGTTAGAGGAAGAGAGAGGATTTAGAGGCTGAGGGAGGAGCTACAGGAAGAGAGAGGAGCTACAGGAAGAGAGAGGAGGAGCTACAGGAAGAGAGAGGAGCTAGAGGAAGAGAGAGGAGCTAGAGGAAGAGAGAGGAGCTACAGGAAGAGAGAGGCACTACAGGAAGAGAGAGGAGCTACAGGAAGAGAGAGGAGGAGCTACAGGAAGACAGACGAGCTACAGGAAGAGAGAGGAGGAGCTACAGGAAGAGAGAGGAGCTAGAGGAAGAGAGAGGAGTTAGAGACAGAGGGAGGAGCTAGATGAAGAGAGAGGAGCTACAGGAAGAAAGAGGAGCTAGAGACAGAGGGAGGAGCTAGATGAAGAGAGAGGAGTTACAGGAAGAGAGAGGAGCTAGAGACAGAGGGAGGAGCTAGATGAAGAGAGAGGAGCTACAGGAAGAGAGAGGAGCTAGAGACAGAGGGAGGAGCTACAGGCAGAGAGAGGAGCTAGAGGCAGAGGGAGGAACTAGAGGTAAAGGGAGGAGCTAGAGGCAAATCTCCATCCTTCATCCCTCTTCAATCTATGTAGAATCTTTTCCGAGTTAGGCAGCAGACGTCGGGTTGCTCATCAAGGGCAGTGCATGGCAGTGACATCATGCACTGCTTGTGCCGGCACAACGAAAGTCAGCTGCTGTCTTCTATAGAGGAGGGATCGTAGGAGCAGGTGAAGGTAAGAATAATTGTTTTTTCTTTTTAAAATGTCCTGAAGAAGAAGGGAAGATGCCCAGGATGGGGGATATTATACCAGGAAGGGACCCTGTACATTGAGGGGTTAAATTCTTGTTGTCTCTTTAGCCTTGATTTTTTGATGTTTTACCATAGCAAGGAAACCTGAAATATAATAGACAGATAATTGTGTTTTGTTTTTATAAAATTTAACTTTGTTAGAAATTCAGTTTAATACTATTTTTGTGGCATGTATTAATGAAATCTGAATAATTGGAACAGATTTCAAAATGTAGATTCTTACTATTACGTCTGTTAAACATGAAAATTGTATAGCCCTAGGATGGAATTAGGATGGCATCCGACCATTATCTTCGACATTTAGACTTACATTGGTGAGTTTGATCCTACAGTAGTGTCAAAATAGGACAACTCCATTTTTTTTTTTGCAAACCACTAGGTCTATGAAAAAACTCAGACATACAAGTGAACATACGCAAAGACTATAATTGGTAAAGGTTAATATAATAAAAATTTTATTCATTTATATAGCGCTATTAATTCCACAGCGCTTTACATACATTGGCAACACTGTCCCCATTGGGGCTCACAATCTAGAGTCCCTATCTGTATGTCTTTGGAGTGTGGGAGGAAACCAGAGAACCCAGAGGAAACCCATGCAAACACAGGGAGAACATACAAACTCCTTGCAGATGGTGTCCTTGGTGGGATTTGAACCCAGGACCCCAGTGCTGCAAGACTGCAGTGCTAACCACTGAGCCACCGTGACACCTATCTCAAAGTTCTATCTCAAAATCAAAAGGAGCTGCCAGCAGTAGATCTTGATTTGCCCAAGTGTGTTCACCATGGCAGAACATTCCTCACACAACCAATAATAATATCATTGAGCGGGTCTTGTCCCTTTCTTGGGCAATCCTGCCTTTTTCCCTTGTCCTTTCCTTGCTAAGCTACCCCCCTTAATGTTTCTATCTTAGATTCTAAGTAATCAAAAGTTTGAATCTTGCCATTTTAAGATAAATATTAACAGTTTGTAAAAAAAAAAGTCTCATTGATAGTTGCCAAGGACTAAAGGCCACTTTACACACTGCGATATCAGTACCGATATCGCTAGTGTGGGTACCCGCCCCCATCTGTTGTGCGACACGGGCAAATCGCTGCCCGTGGCGCACAACATCGCCCACAGAAGTCACACATACCTGCCTAGCGACGTCGCTGTGACCGGTGAACCGCCTCCTTTCTAGGTCCGTGCGGCGTCACAGCGACGTCACAGCAGCGTCACTGAACCGCCGTCCAATAGCAGCGGAGGGGTGGAGATGAGCGGGACGTAACATCCCGCCCACCTCCTTCCTTCCGCATTTTGGCCGGGAGGCAGGTAAGGAGAGGTTCCTCGTTCCTGCGGTGTCACACGGAGCAATGTGTGCTGCCGCAGGAACGAGGAACAACTTCGTTACTGCTGCAGTAACGATAATCGAGAATGGACCCCCATGTCACCGATGAGCGATTTTGCACATTTTTGCAACGATGCAAAATCGCTCATAGGTGTCACACGCAACGGCATCGCTAATGCGGCCGAATGTGCGTCACGAATTCCGTGACCCCAACGAGATCACATTAGCGATGTCGTAGTGTGTAATGCCCCCTTAAAGGAGTTGTCCGACATTAGCTTAACAAAAATTTTTGAGTTTATCTGTGCTGTATTGTCATATAAATCACACCTACATTGTTATTTTTTGTTTTCTAACTTTTGTTCCTCTTGAATTATCCCTTTATTCTCTGCAGCTTCTTGTTTACATTCAGCTCCAGCAAACATGACCACTTCCTGTGCTGAACCTCAGTCAGAGCTGTCACCGCCCGGCCTCAGTGTCCAGCCTCGCCCCCTGCCCGCCCCCTGCACACACAGTCCCTGTCAGTATTCTTCCCCAGCACCTGACCTGGTATCACTACAGCATTGCAAATAACAGCCCCACATCGGGCTCAGCACCGTACACGCACACACATGGCTCTGCACCGTACACGCACACACATGGCTCTGCACTGTACACATATGGGTCTGTACCGTACACGCACACACATGGTTCTGCACCGTACACGCACACACATGGCTCTGCACCGTACACGCACACACATGGCTCTGCACCGTACATGCACACACATGGCTCTGCACACGCACACATATAGCTCTGTACCGCACACGCACACATATGGCTCTGTACCGCACACGCACACACATGGCTCTGCACTGTACACGCACACACATGGCTCTGCACACGCACACATATGGCTCTGCACCGCACACACACACATATGGCTCTGCACCGTACACGCACACACATGGCTCTGACCGTACATGCACACACATGGCTCTGCACCGTACACGCACACACATGGCTCTGCACCGTACACGCACACACATGGCTCTGCACACGCACACATATGGCTCTGTACCGCACACGCACACATATGGCTCTGCACACGCACACACATGGCTCTGCACCGTACACGCACACACATGGCTCTGCACACGCACACATATGGCTCTGCACCGCACACGCACACATATGGCTCTGCACCGTACACGCACACACATGGCTCTGCACCGTACATGCACACACATGGCTCTGCACCGTACACGCACACACATGGCTCTGCACCGTACACGCACACACATGGCTCTGCACACGCACACATATGGCTCTGTACCGCACACGCACACATATGGCTCTGCACACGCACACACATGGCTCTGCACCGTACACGCACACACATGGCTCTGCACACGCACACATATGGCTCTGCACACGCACACACATGGCTCTGCACCGTACACGCACACACATGGCTCTGCACACGCACACATATGGCTCTGCAACCCCCCCATCCCCATCCCCATCCCCATAGGGAACACATGTGGAGTACATACTCACCTGTCCTCGGTCCCCGCCGCTCCTGCACGTTCGTGCGCTGTCTGTGCTCTCTTCAGCACAGTAGTGACGTCACCGCTGTGCTGCAGAGAGCACAGACAGCGGGAGGGACAGTGATGAGAAGCAGCGCTGCGCTGCTTCTCATCAGCACTTTCAAATGTACCGGCATCGGTGATCTGTGATGCCGGTACATTTGAATGTGCGATCCTGGGCAGGGGGCCCGGTACTGGCGCTGACACCACGGCAGCTGCCGCCAGGCCCCGCCCCCAGGTCACGGACCCCACAGCAGTGCAGGGGGAAGTTACTGGAGGTGCGGGGGGAATGTGTGGGAGGGTGCAGGGAAGGGGGCGGTGACTCCTCGCACTGTAGACACCCAGCAGGGAGGTGACATGCTGTTCCACATTTGCATGTCAACATGGCCCTGCCCATGTAGACGTGCAATGACCGGAAGCAGCAAAATCGCGGCAGGAGCGGTCACATGACCGCTCTGAGCCGGGGGAGAGGGGCTGACAGCAGGGCAGGTAAGTGGTCTCCATCTACTTACCTGCCCCAATGTAGCCCAATAGGGAAATAAAAAAAAAAATGTCAAAGAAGCCGGATAACCCCTTTAAGTGCAAGGTTTTCTTTTTGTTCCCATCATATTCGATACTGAATAAATCAAGATGTTTTCAAATATTTTCATTATTCATAATTTGCAATCAATTAACATGTCTATTGATTTCTGTAATTCCACTACTTTATTTCTTGTTGAATAATTGTATTTTGCTCTACTCTGAGAACACCCCATTGGTACAGAAGAATTAGACCAGTTGTTTGACTTCTCTGTGTTTTCTTATTTACCTTCCCGACACTTTTCCTCTCTATTTAGTAAGGTTGGTTGGAGATTTTCTCTTGCTTACATTTATTATACTCCTTTTCCCCTCTTGTGCACATGGCTTTAATTTTCCTCCCCTTGCGTCCCCATCTACCTCTACACACTTTCCTTCTCTTGGTTAGTGGTGCATAAGGCGCCTCCCCTCTGGTTCCTGAAGAGGAACGAGAAACCGCTTAATGGCCTTTCAGATTCGAGCCAGGTTCAAGTTGGTGTTTTTAGTTGTTTGCCTAGGGTTTTCTAGGCTGTACAGGAACCAACAGAGTGTGGTTTCGGCTACTGTGTTGTAAGCTGTATTTCTCCCTTTATCTGTGTGTGTGTTAGGTATGGGCATAACATTATAGCCAGCCCATTAAAGTGTGATGTGGCATTATTATGCATCCTCTTAAGGTCTTAGCCACGCAACCATAGGCCTTGTCCCTGGAAGTGACGAATATCAAGCTCCAGCAGCAGCACCCACGTTGTGCTGCTACAGAGGATTTGGTGCATCTGATGACACATTAGAAACCAAGGTAAAAATGGTTAGATGGGGATAAAACTATATTTCTATTTTTCCTGCTTCATGTAAATTGTACTTTTGCCTCCATCCTGTCTCTTCTGGATTTGAGAGCCAAGTTGGCATTGTTTTGTCTTTGCTCTGTGGTGATCAACGGCTTGGGTATTTTGTTTGCCTGAGGACGCCCTGGTATTTTCCACAGTTGAGGCATTTTTTTCAGCTCTTGGCCTCATTTATGACTACCTGACAAAGTTGCTGTTGCTGAATCCAAGATCCTCAAGCTGGTTCAGGGAGGCCGTAGAGTTGAGGACTACTGCTCACAGTTCAGATGGGCAGACGCCTTACTGAAGGACTTGGTTTATATTATGGTGAACAAGATAATTTACACATAACTAGTGATGAGCAAGCACTAAAATGCTCAGGTGCTCATTACTCAAATCAAGCACTTTGGACTGCTTGGGTGCTCAACTTGAGTAATGACTATAATGGAAGTCAATGGGGAAACTCGAGCATTTTTCTAGAAGACCCTCCCAGGAGATCTGTGTCGTGGGCGAAGGGGACGCGCGCTCGCTAACGCTCGGGTCCGGCGCTGCGGCTGCTGCTCGGTGGCTCGAGCGGTGGGCCGGATCCGGGGACTCGAGCGGCGCTCCTCGCCCGTGAGTGAAAAGGGGGTGGTTTGTTTGGGGATTTATTCCGTGACGTCACCCACGGGTTGTGGTGAAGATGGGCACCACCGCTGCTGGTGACGGGGATCCCAGGAGCGATGGTAGGGAGCAGCTGGGATGTTGTTTTCCCCCTCCGTGGGTAGGGGTTGGTGGTCCCGGGGCCCGGTGGTGTGACGGGGAGGCAGGGTCGGTGAAGTGCAGGGTTGCAGGGACAGCGCGGCGCGGTGCCGGATGGCACGGGTGTACTCACTCAGCAAATGAGGCACAAAGTCTCCCGTAAACCAAACGTCTGGATGGACGGGTCCCGCAGCCGGCTGCGGTGCCTCTCCCCGGACAGGTGATGGTGGCTCTCTCTCCCTGCACCTTTGTGTACTGTTTGACTCCAATGGCTTCCCAACGGTAGTCCGCTTCCCGGTGTATACATACCGGAGGAGCCCATTTTGCCCACAGGCGCTGGCCCTTGGACTTCTAGCTGGTGGCGGTGGCTGTATGTCCTCACGGTGTGAGCGGTTGCCTTCAATCGGGACTTAGTTGTTAGGGAACCCCGGGGGTTCCTGTCACATTCGGATTTGACTATTGACAGCGGCTCCAAGCCTGGTCGGGGTCCGATGGCCCTGCCTGGGTGTGCTTAGCTTCGCTCCGTTCCCCGGTCCGGTACCGGTGGGCCACCGCCCAGCCCCGGTCCTTGCGGCTCTGCGGAGTTCCACCAACTGCTTCAGATGGCCACCACCCTCTGCCAACCTTGCTCTCAGTGCCTGGACTCCGACCCAGACACTTGCAGTACGTGACATCTCACTTTCACCTCCTGAACTGAACTCCTCCAGACTCTATCTGACTGCTTTTCCCGCCCCCAGGCCTGTGAACTCCTCGGTGGGTGGGGCCAACCACCTGGCTCCGCCCCACCTGGTGTGGACATCAGACCCTGGAGGGAGGCAACAAGGGTTTTTGTCTGACTAATGTTACTGTGCGGGGGTGGGGGTGTGTGTGTGTTTTGTCTGTGGCTACCTGGCTAGTCCAGGGCGCCACATCTGCTGGGCTAGAAAAAACAAAGAAATGGATGGCAATAGCAATCAAATGAAATGGATACATCATTTGGAACAAGGTTAGATGCATCTCTGACTCCCAGGTTGCTGCTGTGAGCAATGTTATTAGAGTATTAGGCCACTTTTTTGGAGTTACAGTAAAACAAACAAAACCAAACATAAAATGGATTTTACAGGAAAAAATTATTTCCTGTATAAAGACTTGTAAATAAGACTAATTAAAAAAGAAAAAAACTCCTCTTGAACCGCTTAGGCTATGTTCACAAGTAGCATTTTTGCTGCATTTTTGCACTTTCTCTCAATGAAAAAACCACTCAATGATAAATGTAATTTTAACATTTTACTACCGTATCTGGGCATTTGGTGTGTGTGACATGGTCAGACAGATCATGTTTAATTTATGTATGAGGGACTGTAAAACTCACAAAGCCTATGCAGACAATGCAAGAACTGCCAACAATTTGAAGGTAGAAGCATTCCGATACACCCTGTATTAGACCTAAAGGAGGGCCTGATACAAATTCTGTTAAAATTGTTAGGCGAATGGGGAACATCTGATTTTTGTAATTGCCTCAAAACTCTACCTCAACCACCATCCCTAAAACTTTGCTCGCCTCCATTTTTTACAATTTATCTGTTCCCTACCAGGAATTTGCAGATGTCTTTTCTAAGGTACTAGCTCCTCCTCGACCATTTGGCTTTGCCATTCCCCTTCTTCCAGATACTGAACAACCTAGACGGAAAGTTTATCATCAACTCTCCAAGCGACTGCCCACCTATATCAAAGAGAATCTGGAAAGGGGGTTTATCCAATAATCTTCAATACTTGGACATAGGTGAGTTTTGAAGAGGTTCTATGTTTGGAAAATGGGGGTATGTGTAAGGGGGACATACATGCTACCTTTGTTCCTCCTTGAAGACACATGTACTGTTATGATGTGTAATTGTATTGTGACATGCTTTATTAGTGATAGAATGTATTTTTCCCGACAGTAGGGGGAGTTAGAGTTACTGTTTGGGACTATCCCAGAGTGGGAGGGGCTAAATTGAAGGGACATAGACAGTTTCCTGCCAGGAAGTTAGATAGGGCCCAGTGTGTGACAGAAGCAGACTTGACTAGTGAGCAAAGCTGTATGACTTTGGTTTCCCTGACACAAGAGGAGACAGAGATAGAAGATAGCAAGATCCTGAAGAGGGAGAAAGAGAGAGAATTGACCAAAGTACACCTTGTTAGATTAGAGATGGGTCCTGGGACCAGACACGTAGCAGTATGGCCGCGAGTTTATAACTCAAAAGGTAAAGGGTCAGGACGTAACAGAGAATGTGAGACAGAGAGTTACTCAGGCGGGAGTTCCAATGCTCCAGAAGTAGAAAATCTAAGTACTGATATTATTGTCAAACTAATCCTTTTAAGAGAAAGAAGATGCGTAATCCCGATTGAGAATAGGATTCTCACTAACTGAACTGTAACACTGAGCTGGGTTGTGGTGAAGACAGATGAAACATACTTAAAGTGAGTTAAGAGAGAGGAATTGAGACTGTGTGTGGAAATGCTCCATATTTTGAAGGAAATATTCCTTAGGTCTCTTTCAGAAGCCCAGTTTGCGCACAGACCAGAATGTACAGACTCGCGGCTCTCCCGACCAGACCATGAAGGCTTTGGATATTTCTATGGGGTTGTCACGTTCGACACAGGAGGCTCGTGGCCAGTCTATGAACTGACCGCAATGTAACAGAATGAACGGGGGTCTCCTGATCCAAGCTTGACAGCCTCAATAAATATATCAAGCTGTCACGCACTGATCGGGAGAGCTGCGGCAAGTCTGTGCGTTCTGGTCTGTGAACTGACGTCGGAAAGAGCCCTTAAGCTGTGTACCTGCTATCTACTGTACATAATGCTCAGCAAGTTGACATTTAGTAAAAGACTGTTTTATTTTTGAGAGGTGGTCTCTCTCATTGAACTGTTCAAACATCTGGTCCTGGCCAGCCAAAGTTACTGGCATAATGTGGCCTGCAAGGGCATAGTGCCTCTATAGCGCAAGTCCACACACCCAGCCCGGACCCTCATCTTAATGTGACGTGCTAGGGCATAAGAATCAAGTATTAATAACATTAGGTAACACCATAAACATGTCTTTTTCATTTTTTTCTAGCTTTATTAATGAGTCTTTATCTATGAGAAACAAGCAACCATCCATCTACCATTCTGATGTTTAGTACTGGTCATATGTATGTCATCACTGAAGAACCTTTTCAGTAGAGACGCTATCAAGTGTTTATTACATATTATATCTATCTATTATGTGTATTATTGTTTCAGTATATATATACAGTTATTGATATTAATCTGTAGGGCAATTTCTCCCATGGAAATTTACATAATCTGTATGGAGACATATGTATGGCCAGCTTCTCAATTATTACTTTATTATTATTTTATTTTATTTTTGTATTTATCATCTATCATCATTCCATCACTTCTATGGGTGTGCGCTTGCATATGTTTTCAGACTCCTGCGGTTTACAGTGTGCGCTGTCAGCGCGCTTATGCCAATCGCGTATAGGCTCTGTATAAACTTCTGCACGCGCTGTAAAAACCTTTTCGTTAAAGTGTTATCAGCGGTGGGTATGCGCATGCGCGGTCTGATGGACCCTCGGATCTTATCTGCAATACGCATATAGCGCGACACTGCTAGGTCCTTGAGAGGGGCGGACCGACCTGCTCATGTGCCGCTGTATTCACTGCTGTTTCACCTGCATTGTCTCCCTATATGGGAGAGGTATTTTTGATGATGTGGATAACAACTCCACATGGTAACAGTGCACATATATTGGCTGACGTGCGGCTCATGATATGTGTGAGTGCGCATGTCAACCAAATCTTACCATCATAGCACGTGTCTCATTACCCGCAGCTGCTTGACATTCCATTTGTCTTGATTAAGACTCAGTATACTATATAAGGCTACCTTTTTCCCCACCATGACACGCCTCCTGGAAGAAGCCCAGAGGCGAAACGATCGTCGAGGTGGAGGGATGCTTATGCTGCTAGTGGCTTATTGATTATTTTTGCTGCTGTTATTCAAGGTATTATTCGTTGTTCATATCTTCTAAAGTGTCTTGTTCTGCACAGATCTCTCATATAGCATTCTATATTTCCCGATTTGCCTTATGAATGTCTCCTGCACAGGGAATATTGTATGACCAAATGCACATGGCATTATATTATGTGCTTCTGCTTGATTACTGGCTTGAGTGATTTGAGTCAAGATCCATAGTGTTGATAGACTATATTACTGCGATATTAGCCTTCAGCTTACCATGTATTGACTGTCTTGTGGTCTCATTTGCAGTACCGCTTGCCTTTTTCTACACTTAAATTTATTATAGTAAGTTTTTTCATACAACACTGTGGACTTACTATGCATTCCTTTCAATGTTAATAACATGCCTCGCTCATAGCAGAAACATATGTATATACAGTCATATGAAAAAGTTTGGGCACCCCTATTAATGTTAACCTTTTTTCCTTATAACAATTTGGGTTTTTGCAACAGCTATTTCAGTTTCATATATCTAATAACTGATGGACTGAGTAATATTTCTGGATTGAAATGAGGTTTATTGTACTAACAGAAAATGTGCAATCCGCATTTAAACAAAATTTGACCGGTGCAAAAGTATGGGCACCCTTATCAATTTCTTGATTTGAACACTCCTAACTACTTTTTACTAACTTACTAAAGCACTAAATTGGTTTTGTAACCTCATTGAGCTTTGAACTTCATAGGCAGGTGTATTCAATCATGAGAAAAGGTATTTAAGGTGGCCACTTGCAAGTTGTTCTCCTATTTGAATCTCCTATGAAGAGTGGCATCATGGGCTCCTCAAAACAACTCTCAAATGATCTGAAAACAAAGATTATTCCACATAGTTGTTCAGGGGAAGGATACAATAAATTGTCTCAGAGATTTAAACTGTTAGTTTCCACTGTGAGGAACATAGTAAGGAAATGGAAGAACACAGGTACAGTTCTTGTTAAGCCCAGAAGTGGCAGGCCAAGAAAAATATCAGAAAGGCAGAGAAGAAGAATGGTGAGAACAGTCAAGGACAATCCACAGACCACCTCCAAAGACCTGCAGCATCAGCTTGCTGCAGATGGTGTCAATGTGTATCGGTCAACAACACAGCGCACGTTGCACAAGGAGAAGCTGTATGGGAGAGTGATGCAAAAGAAGCCGTTTCTGCAAGCACGCCACAAACAGAGTCGCCTGAGGTATGCAAAAGCACATTTGGACAAGCCAGTTACATTTTGGAAGAAGGTCCTGTGGACTGATGAAACAAAGATTGAGTTGTTTGGTCATACAAAAAGGCGTTATGCATGGAGGCAAAAAAACATGGCATTCCAAGAATAGCACTTGCTACCCACAGTAAAATTTGGTGGAGGTTCCATCATGCTTTGGGGCTGTGTGGCCAATGCCGACCCCTGGGAATCTTGTTAAAGTTGAGGGTCGCATGGATTCAACTCAGTATCAGCAGATTTTTGACAATAATGTGCAAGAATCAGTGACGAAGTTGAAGTTACGCAGGGGATGGATATTTCAGCAAGACAATGATCCAAAACACCGCTCCAAATCTACTCAGGCATTCATGCAGAGGAACAATTACAATGTTCTGGAATGGCAATCCCAGTCCCCAGACCTGAATATCATTGAAAATCTGTGGGGTGATTTGAAGCGGCTGTCCATGCTCGGCGACCATCAAACTTAACTGAACTGGAATTGTTTTGTAAACAGGAATGGTCAAATATACCTTCATCCAGGATCCAGGAACTCATTACAAGCTACCGGAAGCAACTAGAGGCTGTGATTTTTTCAAAAGGAGGATCTACAAAATATTAATGTCACTTTTATGTTGAGGTGCCCATACTTTTGCACCAGTCAAATTTTGTTTAAATGCGGATTGCACATTTTCTGTTAGTACAATAAACCTCATTTCAATCCAGAAATATTACTCAGTCCATTAGTTATTAGATATATGACACTGAAATACCTGCTGCAAAAACCCAAATTGTTATAAGGAAAAAAGGTTAACATTAATAGGGGTGCCCAAACTTTTTCATATGACTGTATATTGCCAGCAAAGAGCTCTATATGTATTAAGGGAATCAACTATTTCCTGAATGATAAGCTGTCAGATTCTGTGTGCACAAACTCTTAAGCGGGCTTTACACACTACGACATCGCTCAAGCGATCTCGTTGGGGTCACGGAATTTGTGACGCACATCCGGTCGCTTTAGTGATGCCATTGCGTGTGACACGTACGAGCAATTTTGCATCGTCGCAAAAACGCTCATCGGTGACATGGGGGTCCATTCTCAAATATCGTTACTGCAGCAGTAACGAAGTTGTTCCTCGTTCCTGCGGCAGCACACATCGCTCCGTGTGACACCGCAGGAACGAGGAACCTCTCCTTACCTGCCTCCCGGCCACAATGCGGAAGGAAGGAGGTGGGCGGGATGTTCGTCCCGCTCATCTCCGCCCCTCCGCTTCTATTGGGTGGCGGTTCAGTGACGCTGCTGTGACGCTGAATGAACCACCCCCTTAGAAAGGAGGCAGTTCACCGGTCACAGCGACATCGCAGGGCAGGTAAGTAGTGTGACAGGTCTGGGCAATGTTGTTCGACACGGGCACCGATTTGCCCGTGTCGCACAACCGATGGGGGCGGGTACCCACACTAGCGATATCGGTACCGATATCGCAGCGTGTAAAGTACCCTTTATAGAGATCATCTCTGGTTGAAGCACGTTTATTTAGTATTAATACCTCATTGAAACACGGGCTTGTTATGAATTACTAGTACAAATTATATATATATATATGCAATTTTTTGCATTAGTTATTTATTATCTGAATTGTATCTATGTATATTCATTATTCCGGTTGTTTTAATTATGCAATATAGCAGTATTTAGTGAATACACTATTTATATGCAGTTTTGTCTCTCATAGGAATGTGTCTGTTTGATGTCTGTGTATTTTGTATATATCTTTTTCGGAAATATTATTAAAAACTTTTTGCATGAATCTCTTGTTTCCATTGTTTTATATAATGATGGTCATTGAGTGAACACCATAAACATATATGAAATTTATATGATCACAATCCTTACCATCTGGTCCAATTTTGCCTGTATTATTTGGGTCACCAGCATTTTTTAAATTTGCAGTCTCAGCGGGAGTCAGACGCCTGGCATCAGGCTTGAAGTCCTGCAGGAATAGTCTGATAAGAAGAACATTTGTTGTGAGTCTTAGGCGGGCTTTGCACGTTGCGACATCGCAAGCCGATGCTGCGATGTCGCATGCGATAGCCCCCGCCCCCGTCGCAGATACAATATCTTGTGATAGCTGGCGTAGCGAACATTATTGCTACGCCAGCTTCACATGCACTCACCTGCCCTGTGACCGTCACTCTGGCCGGCGACCCGCCTCTTTCCTAAGGGGGCGGGTCGTGCGGCGTCATAGCGACGTCACACGGCAGGCGGCCAATAGCGGTGGAGATGAGCAGGATGTAAACATCCCGCCCAACTCCTTCCTTCCGTATAGCCGGCGGCGGCAGGTAAGGTGATGTTCCTCGCTCCTGCGGCTTCATACACAGCGATGTGTGCTGCCGCAGGAACGAGGAACAACATCGTACCTGTCGCTGCACCGGCATTATGGAAATGTCAGAGAATGCACAGATGATACGATAACGACGCTTTTGCGCTCGTTCATCGTATCATCTAGCATTTACACACTACGATGTCGAAAGTGACGCCGGATGTGCGTCACTTTCGATTTGACCCCTCCGACATCGCACGTGCGATGTTGCAACGCGCAAAGCCGCCCTAAGGGTATGTTCACACATCAGGTTTTTGCTGTGCAGCACAATCCAGCGCTTTTCTGAAAAAACAGATGCGACGACAGCTGTCGCCACATCCGTTTTTTTCTCCATAGACTTTCATTAGCGCCGGATTGTGCCGCATGGCCGTGCGTTCTCTCTGGTTTTTGCCGGATGCGGCGCAATTGTCTAATCTGGCGGCCGGAAAAAACGCAGACCTAGACATTTTTTGTGTCATGAGAAAAATTGCATCACGCCGCATCCGGCGCGATGCGGCGTAATGTATAATGGCTGTCTATGGACGCCGGATGCGGCGGGATGGGGCAAAAAATGGATTACATGGACAGATACGTTTTTTTAAACTGAGTATGCTCAAACTGGCACAACACAGCTATATGACACTATGTAGCTCCTCCATTGCAGAAAAAAAAGAGAATAAAAATTGAAATATTAAACTTGTTCCAAAACCTTTGTATTTGGTGTCATTTTCTCAAAGGAAAGCACCTATGGTACTTTGGGGGTCTTTGTTTAAAAAAAACATGGTGTATACAAACGGGGAAAATCTTTTTTTTTTTTTTTTTTTTTTAAATTAAGGGTTTTTAAACATTACATATGTGTTATATATGTAATAAAAGGGGGGATTAAGGGATTTAACCCCTTCCCGACCGGCCGATTTTTCGCTTTCCTTTTTTTTTTCGCCATTCTTCTTTTGAGAGACGTAACTTTTTTATTTTCCAGTCAATATGGTAATGTGAGGGCTAATTTTTTGTGGAACGAGCTGTACTTAAATAACATACAGTGTACAGGAAAACGGCAAAAAAATTCCAAATGCAGAAAAATTGCAAAAAAAAGTGCGATAGCACTATTGTTTTTGAGATACTTTATTCACTGTGTTCACTATATGGTAAAACTGATGTGTGGGTGTGATGCCTCAGGTCAGAGCGAGTTCGTAGACACCAAACATGTATAGGTTTAGGGTTTAAAAAAAATCACAAAAAAAACGGATCCGGCAAAAAACGAATAGAAAAACGGATGCGCCGGATGAAAAAACGGATGCACTTGATCCGTTTTTTGCCATATCCGGTATGCCGTATTCTGCAAAAAATGGATCAGGTGCATCCGTTTTTTCACAAACTTTGCCGAATCCGTTACGGGACACAAACGCCGTATTCTGCCTGAAGGAAAAAAACTGATGTGTGAACTTAGCCTTAATATTTTCATATTCACTTTCACAATATCTGAAGTCTCAAGGTTTTTTGGTGCTTGGTTAGAAGTTTCCAAAAATGTTAGATTTATTGATGCTGCAATATAATAATCTACTTCTGATGTTTTAGAATAAAGCATTTAGCTGTATCCTTACGCAAGCTCGTCTTCCTCAATGAATCCACTGCGGTCTCTGTCCAGGATTTCGAAAAACTTCCTGACTTGATCAGCAGACTTGCTTCTCAGACCAACTTCCTGCATGAATAGTTTGTACTCAAATGAGTTTTCAGCTGTGTAAAAATATAAATAAAATTTTTTTTTTAAGTTATTTAATCTAGAGTAGACTAACATGAACTTAAAGGGAACCTGTCATGTAAAAAAAAAAGCTATTAACTTGCCGATATGGTGTAAATCTGCAAGTTAATAGCATTCTAAAATTGTGTAGCCGCTGCGCTTAAAGCCTGGTTACCGTGAAGAAATTAACTTTATTGATGTATATAGAGGTGTGCATAGAGCAGCTTCAGTGAGTGCTCAGTACATAGTGAGCAGCAGCTATAACCACACCCCCGACACTGACTGACAGCCAGCTCTGCAGTGCATCAGTGTTGAGTTGGTTGTCAGTCAGTGCCAAGGGCACGGTTACAGCCGCTGCTCACTATGTGACTGAAGCTGGGCTGGCCAAACCTCTATAACTGAAAGCAGGTGGCTGCTGGGAGGAATAACGTTAATTTTCTAACTGTAGCCACACAGCTTTAGAATGCTATTAACCTGCAGATTAATCCGATATCTGCAGGTTAATTGCATTTTTTTGATGACGAGTTCCCTTCAAGAAATTGTAAATTCCATCCTTTTTGTCTTGCTTTTTTTAATTTTTGTATACATTTATCAAGTACATTAGTAACCGTGTAAAAAATCTAAATAATAAACTGTAATACTATAAATCCTGAGGATTACTACATTCGGATAGAGAAAAAAAGAATGGCATGTAGTCTATTTTTGAAAAAGAGTTTGGTATATATAAACTTGAAATGTGCAATAAAGTTACTATTAAACACTATAAACCAATAATGTCTATCTCCTTTTACTCCTGAATGAAACATCAGGATGACAGATTCACTTTCCTGATGTATTTGTTTAAGTAAATTCTTGTGTGCTTCATTTTAGGGAATCTATCAGCAGGTTTTTGCTATGTAAGCTGAGGACAGCATGCTGTAAGAGTTAAGAAACAAAAGAAACTGTGCTTCTCTTATCAGTGTGTGTACAATTGTTTATGTAATCTAATAGCTTTATTACCATGTGATTAACAATACAGGACTAGAAGATTAAAAACTCTTGTGCACAGCAGTCCAACACGCCCCCTGCTATGATTGACACCTTACAGTCAATGGACAGTTTCTACTGAGAGCTTGGTGTGGGTGGGACATCTCCCTGGGTTCAGCTACGTGATTTGATTGTATCGGAATGGCTACAGCCAGTAATCTATGTGATACACCATTGGACTCAGAATCTCTTTGCCTACATTATGTTGCTAGACTCAGCTACATGATTTGATTGTGACAGGATGGCTGCAGCCAGTAATCCATGTGATACACCATTGGACTCAGAATCTCTCTGCCAATATTGTTTCTGGGCTCAGCTACATGATTTGATTGTGACGTAACGACTGCAGCCAGTAATCTGTGTGATACAGCATTGGACTCAGAATCGCTTTGCCTACATTATGTTGCTGGGCTCAGCTACATGATTTAATTGTGAAGAAACAAAAAAAAGCCAGCACTAAATGTGCACTACAGCACTAAAAATTCCAACTGTACTTATTATAAATTTGAGATTTTTGGCAAAAAATTGCAATTTTTTGAGCTACCTCGCCACGTCATGGCAAATCTCTTTGGGGCAGTCCTACGCTAAAATATTTTTATAAAATGTGCCAGACGGCCTCACATATGAAATAGTAGAACTGCTCTTAGCAGCACTCACCTGGTCTATTTCAATCCTGTACCTATGACTGAATCATGGCTGTGGGCGGGACAGGTCCAGGCAAATGCTGTGTGAAGTAAATAGCCTGTGGACAGGGCCTGATGGCTGAATGTGAACAGTCACCAACCACCAAAATCTAGACAGGAGGAATCCATCCCAAATTGGGGTGCATAGCAAGGTGGGGGTCAGCCACCGACCAATTCAATGAAGAAACAAAAAAAAGCCAGCACTAAATGTGCACTACAGCACTAAAAATTCCAACTGTACTTATTAGAAAATAGACCAGGTGAGTGCTGCTAAGAGCAGTTCTGCTGTTTCATATGTGAGGCCGTCTGGCACATTTTATGAAAATATTTTAGCGTAGGACTGCCCCAAAGAGATTTGCCGTGACATGGCGGGGTAGCTCAAGAAATTGCAATTTTTTGCCAAAAATCTCAAATTTATAATAAGTACAGTTGGAATTTTTAGTGCTGTAGTGCACATTTATTGCTGGCTTTTTTTGTTTCTTCATTGAATTGGTCCGTGACTGACCCCCACCTTGCTATGCACCCCAATTTGGGATGTATTCCTCCTGTCTAAATTTTGGTGGTTGGTGATTGTTCACATTCAGTCAGCAGGCCCTGTCCACAGGCTATTTACTTCATGCAGCATTTGCTTGGACCTGTCCCGCCCATAGCCATGATTCAGTCATGGGTACGGGATTGAAATAGACCAGGTGAGTGTTGCTAAGAGCAGTTCTACTATTTCATATATGAGGCCGACACATTTTATGAAAATATTTTAGCATAGGACTGCCCCAAAGAGATTTGCTGTGACATGGCGGGGTAGCTCAAGAAATTGCAATTTTTTGCCAAAAATCTCAAATTTATAATAAGTACAGTTGGAATTTTTAGTGCACTAGTGCACATTTAGTGCTGGCTTTTTTTGTTTCTTCGATGATTTGATTGTGACAGAATGGCTGCAGCCAGTAATCCGTGTGATACACCATTGGATTCAGAATCTCTTTGCCTATATTATGTTGCTAGAGTCAGCTACATGATTTGATTGTGTCAGAACGGCAGCAGCAAGTAATCCGTGTGATACTCCATTGTATTCAGAATCTCTTTGCCTACATTATGTTGCTGGGCTCAGCTACATGATTTGATTATGTCAGAATGGCTGCAGCCAGTATTCCATGTGATACACCATTGGATTCAGGATCTCTTTGCCTACATTATGCTGCTGTCAGATGAGGTAGCAAAAACCTGCTGACAGATTCCCTTTAAATAATCGTTCTGGAGCTTCATTTATTCAGTATTATTTTACATTGGCATCTATAAGCCCCTCTGTTTTTGGACACAATTTTTAAATGATCACTGTCCTTTTATCAAATTTTGCATAAACCAACAGCACAAGTGAATATGAAAAACTTAATATAATGCAATATATTTTATCTGAGAACTCTGTTCCTTTCTCCCATATGGAGCCACAGTATAGGATCAATTTTTTATGGATATATTCCCGTTCTGTAACATAGGAAACTGTAAACGCTCTTTATTAAAGGGAACCTGTCTCCAGGTTTTTCCTTTATAAGCTGCAGCCACCACTAGTGAGCCCTTGTATACAGCATTCTAGAATACTCTATATAAGAGCACAGGACAATTTGTATAATGTAAAAAAGACCTTTATTATACAAATTTCTGGGTTTTTTTCACCACTTAAAACGCACCAATCACCAGGATTTTCCTATATAACCTAAAGCCAGTGCTATACTGGCACTATCAGGCTGATTCTATACATACCTCTAGTTGTCAGCTAGGATGTATAGATTTTGAAACACAAGCAAGTAAAGTTTGTAAAATGAGCAGCTTTTTGAATTGCAGCAGCTGACGATAGGCTGATAGCTGGGGTGGGTTTTGATAGTGATTCCCGCCCCCCAGCCTGTCCGTCCTCCTACTATTTGTTATTTATGCAAATTCTATTATAGAAGTGTTTTACTGAGTGACTAGAAGGACCTGTGCTGATGTCATACCCATGTGACCAGAAGGAGCGGGGCCTCAGCCAACATAGCTGATACCAGGAAGCAACATTATTTTTCTGTTGGCTGAGGCCCCGCCCCTTCTGGTCACATGGGTATGACATCTGCACAGGACCTTCTAGTCACTTAGCAAAATGCTTCTTTAATAGAATTAGCATAAATAACAGATAGGGGGAGGACAGACAGGCGGGGGGCGGGAATCACTATCAAAATCCATCCCAGCTATCAGCTGATCGGCAGCTGCTGCCATTCAAAAAGCTGCTGACTTAACAAACTTTACTTGTTTGTGTTTCAAAACCTATACATCCTAGCTGACCACTAAAGGTATGTATAGAATCAGCCTGATAGTGCCAGTATAGCACTGGCTTTAGGTTATATAGGAAAATCCTAGTGATTGGTAGACTTTAAATAAAAAAAAACAAAACTATACATGTTCGGTATCTATGACCTAATGCTGACCTGGGAAATCATGATAGGTATGATAGTTAGTTTTACCATATAGTGAACATGATAAATAAAAAAAACTATTGTGGAATTGCACCTTTTTGCAATTTCACCACACTTGGATTTTTTTCCTCGTTTTTCAGTATATGTGGCAGAATGGATAATGTCATTCAAAAGAAAAACAAAAGTATCAACCTTAGAATGGGATGCTGTGTACATGCATATGTACCATGGACAACTATGTAACAAAAAAAATCTTTAAAATAAAGCCTTATATGAGCTGATAGTAGTTAAACCTTGTGAGCGCCACATCGTTATAAATCTGTAGCACATTAGAATTGATAATTACAGCTATTGAAGAAAAATGGTGTCTTGTCAGTACAAACTGACGACTACCATCCTTTATGAGTATTTGTATGCACTAAGATTATATAACTGTTGTATAGAAAACGTACAGTATGTGCCAGTATAAAGTGAAATCTACAATCGTAGGTGGATAGCTTGTATCAGTGTGATTGTAGAGAAATCGTATTATCGTAGTGTAAACTGACAAATCCTTTCTTACGAACATTCCGTATGAATACAAAATTATTACGAACATTCCGTATGAATACAAAATTATTACGAACATTCCGTATGAATACAAAATTATCGTGCACCACAAACAGTCAAATATATCTATGACATCTGTCACTGTCACTTACCCTTTACGTCAGCTACAGCTTTGTTAATATCCGAAGAAGATAAGATGTCAGTAATAAGGAATGCTCTGCAAGTATATATAAAAAGAAGAAAATTTACAATTGTAAAAGCTCCCATTCTTTTGAGTATTCTTCTATATACTTTTGAGCAAGAAGCGCAAAAAGTTTCCAAATTCCTGAATTTAACCTGGAGCCCAATGTAGCAGACAATGCACATTACACACTTATATATTTGACATTAAAGGGGTTGTCCTGGCTTGTGACAAAAGTATGTAAAATACATACATGAGTCACGTGACCTGAGGAATAGCGGCAGCGTCCACACCGCACCCCATCACTCTTCATTAAACCTAAAAGACCCCTTTCATACATTTTTTCTCCAAAAATTAAAAGTATTACTGGAATGATACCTTTAATAGCCAACCAGAAAAATCATATCTGCAAGCTTTTTTCAAGAATACAGCACCAGTCCTCTGGCATGTTTGTCATAACTTACCTGATAAATGATTCTCTAGGCTCGGAAAGTTTGCAATGGTATGTTTTTTTAAATTTAGCAGTAAAGGTATTTATTCTATCTCACTTTTGTCTTTTTGACATAAAAATATGACATAACTTATATTTTTTTCCTAACTCAGTTACACGCTATCTTTTGCTGTACATCTGTATACTTACCTGTCACTTGTTTTCTCTATGTAGTAAATATTGCATTATACAGACTCTCATAACTCTATATATACTTCATATACAGTTAGGTCCAGAAATATTTGGACAGTGACACAAGTTTTGTTATTTTAGCTGTTTACAAAAACATGTTCAGAAATACAATTATATATATAATATGGGCTGAAAGTGCACACTCCCAGCTGCAATATGAGAGTTTTCACATCCAAATCGGAGAAAGGGTTTAGGAATCATAGCTCTGTAATGCATAGCCTCCTCTTTTTCAAGGAACCAAAAGTAATTGGACAAGGGACTCTTAGGGCTGCAATTAACTTTGAAGGCGTCTCCCTCGTTAACCTGTAATCAATGAAGTAGTTAAAAGGTCTGGGGTTGATTACAGGTGTGTGGTTTTGCATTTGGAAGCTGTTGCTGTGACCAGACAACATGCTGTCTAAGGAACTCTCAATTGAGGTGAAGCAGAACATCCTGAGGCTGAAAAAAAAGAAAAAATCCATCAGAGAGATAGCAGACATGCTTGGAGTAGCAAAATCAACAGTCGGGTACATTCTGAGAAAAAAGGAATTGACTGGTGAGCTTGGGAACTCAAAAAGGCCTGGGCATCCACGGATGACAACAGTGGTGGATGATCGCCGCATACTTTCTTTGGTGTAGAAGACCGTTCACAACATCAACTGAAGTCCAGAACACTCTCAGTGAAGTAGGTGTATCTGTCTCTAAGTCAACAGTAAAGAGAAGACTCCATGAAAGTAAATACAAAGGGTTCACATCTAGATGCAAACCATTCATCAATTCCAAAAATAGACAGGCCAGAGTTAAATTTGCTGAAAAACACCTCATGAAGCCAGCTCAGTTCTGGAAAAGTATTCTATGGACGTATGAGACAAAGATCAACCTGTACCAGAATGATGGGAAGAAAAAAGTTTGGAGAAGAAAGGGAACGGCACATGATCCAAGGCACACCACAACCTCTGTAAAACATGGTGGAGGCAACGTGATGGCATGGGCATGCATGGCTTTCAATGGCACTGGGTCACTTGTGTTTATTGATGACATAACAGCAGACAAGAGTAGCCGGATGAATTCTGAAGTGTACCGGGATGTACTTTCAGCCCAGATTCAGCCAAGTGCCGCAAAGTTGATCGGACGGCGCTTCATAGTACAGATGGACAATGACCCCAAGCATACAGCCAAAGCTACCCAGGAGTTCATGAGTGCAAAAAAGTGGAACATTCTGCAATGGCCAAGTCAATCACCAGATCTTAACCCAATTGAGCATGCATTTCACTTGCTCAAATCCAGACTTAAGACGGAAAGACCCACAAACAAGCAAGACCTGAAGGCTGCGGCTGTAAAGGCCTGGCAAAGCATTAAGAAGGAGGAAACCCAGCGTTTGGTGATGTCCATGGGTTCCAGACTTAAGGCAGTGATTGCCTCCAAAGGATTCGCAACAAAATATTGAAAATAAAAATATTTTGTTTGGGTTTGGTTTATTTGTCCAATTACCTTTGACCTCCTAAAATGTGGAGTGTTTGTAAAGAAATGTGTACAATTCCTACAATTTCTATCAGATATTTTTGTTCAAACCTTCAAATTAAACGTTACAATCTGCACTTGAATTCTGTTGTAGAGGTTTCATTTCAAATCCAATGTGGTGGCATGCAGAGCCCAACTTGCGAAAATTGTGTCACTGTCCAAATATTTCTGGACCTAACTGTATATCTCCATGGTGGCAGCAGGCAACTAGAAATACTCAGTTCTGGAGCTGCCCTGTCTTCTGATAGCGGCCACGGCCGGGAACTGCACATCCGGCTCCAGTTCAAATCAATAGGAGGTGGATGTACAGTACATGAAGTCGTTATCAGTTTGTAGGTCAAGGCTATGCCACCCCCCTTCAGAAGTAGCCAGCACACCTTAGGTTTATCTGCTGTAAATAAATGCATATGTATATTGTGTAAATGGCCACCAGGTGGCAGTGTGGATTAGTGACGGCAGTCCTGGCACCTAGGTAGGTAGACAACTGGTTAATAGAAAGGAGGAGGATAGTGTATATATTGGACAGGACTTAGAAGAGGGTAGGAGAGTCCCCATTGCCATGACAGGGTTTAGTGTAGGATCAATGATGATCTGGGGATGCTTCATCAAGGCTTGAATTGGGCAGGTTAATCTTTGCGAAGGACGTATGAACCAAGCCGCATACAAGGTTATCCTGGAATAACAGTTGCTTCCTTCTGCTCAGGCAATGTTCCCCAACTCTGAGGACTGGTTTTTCCAGTAGGACAATGCGCCATGCTGCACAGCTAGGTCAATAAATATGTGGATGAAGAACCACCACATCAAAACCCTGTCATGGTTAGCCCAATCTCCAGACCTGAACCCCATTTAAAACCTCTGGAAGGTAATCAAGAGGAAGATGGATAGTCACAAGCCATCAAACAAAGAAGAATTGATTAAATTAATTCTTTAGGAGTGGCATAAGGTCACCCAAAAGCAGTGTTAAAGACTGGTGGAAAACATGCCAAGATGCATGAAAGCTGTGATTAAAAATCATGGTTATTCCATAAAATATTGATTTCTGAACTCTTCCCGAGTTAAAACATTAGTATTGTTGTTTCTAAATGATTATGAACTTGTTTTCTTTGAATTATTCGAGGTCTGAAAGCAATGCATTGTTTTATTTTGACCATTTCTCATTTTTAGAAAATAAATACAATATTTCTTGCTTGGAAATTCGGAGACGTTGTCAGTAGTTTATAGAATAAAAGAACAATTTAGATTTTACTCATAAATATACCTATAAAGAGAAAAAATCAGAAAAACTGAAAATTTTGCAGTGGTCTCTGTTCTGCTTTCTTTCACGTAACGCTGTGAATCTCCGGCATACAGCTAAACCCTCGTTCACATTTCAAATAAACAGACTGGAATTCAGTAGCCTTGATTTATTAGCTGGTAACGTGAACTTGATTGCAGTATACGTGGGATATACAGAGAATATAGGAATATCCAAGATGCAGGTGAATACGGTATATCCAAGATGCAGTTGAATACGGTATACGGGTAAAAACTATAACAAGAAAATGATTACCGTCAATACAGTGTTAATACAGAGTTAACATAGCATAACAGTGCATGAGATACAGTTCTTATGAGAATGTAGGTGAAAGGTCACTGCATCTGCAATACATAGAAAATCTTATCTATACAAACAAGGCAGGGGCTAAGATGTAGGATTGCAATGTACAATACATTTACTACAGTCTTCCACCTAAGATTCTATCACTAACACATGTAATTTGCTTTGCTCACCGGATTACACTAGGCAGGGGTGAATGTACAGAGAGGTATGTCAGCAGGTCCTTTCCTAACAAATCCAAACAGAAAATGGCTGCAGGCTTCTTCTCAGCTCCGAGGAGGGTGTTTGTTACCCAGAATACATTTTGCTTAAAGAGAAACTCAGCAATTCAAAAGAATAACAACGACCTCTAGGGGTTATAACAGAAATTGCAATGAATGACTATTAGCAGGCTGCCATGAAGCAGAAAAGTCTCCTAATTTTTGCCAGAGCTGTATATATACTGTATATATATTGACATAGACATATAGGTGGGCTCTGCCAGTTCTGGCAGTTATAACATAACCCCGAGTATGCTCGTTACATCCAACTAGCGTGTCAGTCATGTCATTGCAATGTTCTGTTCATAGATGCAGCTGAAACACGTCACTTGTCACATGACTGCAAGTATGACTGCGCTGGAACCCGCAGGTCCGAATACTAATGGATATGTACTGTATATACAGTACAGACCAAACGTTTGGACACACCTTCTCATTCAAAGAGTTTTCTTTATTTTCATGACTCTGAAAAGTGTAGATTCACATTGAAGGCATCAAAACTATGAATTAACACATGTGGAATGAAATACTTAACAAAAAAGTGTGAAACAACCGAAAATATGTCTTATATTCTAGGCTCTTCAAAGTAGCCATCTTTTGCTTTGATTACTGCTTTGCACATGTGACGCCCTGGACTATCAGGTTGTCACAGGGTATTGTGCAATCTGCCCTTCTGTACACTATCCACCTCCTCCTTGGTTAGGAGTCCCCAACTACATGGTGTTGCCTACATCAGCCAATTAAAGTCCTAGGTACACTCTGCACCACACCTACCAGACACACCAGTGGACGGACTGAGTGGAATAGGGTTGCCCACTTGGGGGGTTGGTTGAGGAGGTCTGGACTGTCAGCAGTAAGTCAATGAAGTGTAGGAAGTGAAGGAGAGAGAAAGTCAGGAGCCGGGCTCCTTGGAAGTAACTAGGTGGCAGATGGTGGTCTGGGCCTAGTAGGAGCTGGAACCCCGGTCGCAGGGGATCATGACAAGGGGCACGGAACTGTCAAGGAGGACAGCCGGCGGCCTTGTACCATTACCAGGGTGGGACCAGGGTATGACGGGGTATGTGAACCCTAGGTCAGGGAGTGGCTTCAGACAACCTGACAATTGACCCGACGAGAACAGAGCCTTCAAGATCCGTTCTCCACCCGCTCCAAAATCGGGGTACTAGCACAACGAGGGGGATAGGACTTTCCACCAGAACGGTCCAGGAAATTCCAAGCGTGAATCCTGAGAGCAAGCTCCCACAGTTAGCCACACTGGGGAGCGGGACCCGAATAGTTTTATGCTACCGGGGCCAACCAAAAAGAGAACTAAGTGCTAGGAGGAAGGTCACAGATCATCAGGCAACACCATCGGGGACGGGACCCAAACTAGCTCCCCTCAGCGGCAGCGGTGTTCAGAACTTTGGTTTATCCAGTTGTCGGTGTCACCTTTATGGACTGTGTGAGTACGGAAGTGTTCTCCTTGGCTCCCCACGGCACTGCCTAATCAGCATTACCGAGTCCCGGGGCATCCCCCCTACCCGTGGAGGGTTCTAACACCTGGCTGCCCCATTTCATCACCCCCGGGTACTCCCAACTGCAGCGGTGGTACTCCATATTACCACAAACCACAGGTGGCGTCACAAACTCTAAACTTAACCCCCTGTAAATACCCCCCTTAATTTGAGTGGTCGCACGACCCTCGGGTCCAGCGCCCCCCGAGCCACCGCGGATCTGGATCCGAGCAGCCCGGCTGCTGACACGGGAGCGGCACACACATTCTTGACATTCTCTTGATTAGCTTCAAGAGGTAGTCACCGGAAATGGTTTTCACTTCCCAGGTGTGGCCTGTCAGGTTTAATAAGTGGGATTTCTTGCTTTATAAATGGGGTTGGGACCATCAGTTGTGTTGTGCAGAAGTCTAGTGGATACACAGCTTATAGTCCTACTGAATAGACTGTTAGAATTTGTATTATGGCAACAAAAAAGCAGCTAAGTAAAGAAAAACGAGTGGCCATACTTTAAGAAATGTGAAGGTCAGTCAGTCCGAAGAATTGGGAAAACTTTGAAAGTGTCCCCAAGTGCTTTGGCAAAAACCATCAAAACCATCAAACGCTATAAAGAAACTGGCTCACATGAGGACCGCTCCAGGAAAGGAAGACCAAGAGTCACCTCTGCTGCGGAAAATAATCCGAGTCACCAGCTTCAGAAATCACAGGTTAACAGCAGCTCAGATTAGAGACCAGGTCAATGCCACACAGCGTTCTAGCAGCAGATACATCTCTAGAACAACTGTTAAGAGAGACTTTGTGCAGCAGGCCTTCATGGTAAAATAGCTGCTAGGAAACCACTGCTAAGGACAGGCAACAAGAAGAAGAGACTTGTTTGGGTAAAAGGGCCAACAAGTGAAGGCAAAAAGACCAACAAGTGCTAAGCATCTCTGG
This sequence comes from Anomaloglossus baeobatrachus, assembly GCF_048569485.1. NCBI lineage: Eukaryota > Metazoa > Chordata > Amphibia > Anura > Aromobatidae > Anomaloglossus > Anomaloglossus baeobatrachus. The sequence goes on along the minus strand of NC_134359.1, from coordinate 252,890,249 downwards.
GAACTCCTTCAAGACTGTTGGAAGACCATTTCCGGTGACTACCTCTTAAAGCTCATCAAGAGAATGCCAAGAGTGTGCAAAGCAGTAATGAAAGCAAAAGTTGGCTAATTTGAAGAACCTAGAATATAAGACATATTTTCAGTTGTTTCACACTTTTTTGTTAAGTATTCCATTCCACATGTGTTAATTCATAGTTTTGATGCCTTCAATGTGAATCTACAATTTTTGAGAGTCATGAAAATAAAGAAAACTCTTTGAATGAGAAGGTGTGTCCAAACTTTTGGTCTTTACTGTATACTGTATATATATTTCATAAAAAAAACAATACAAAAAATATATATACAGTACATATATACAATACATATATATATATATATATTTTTTTTTTTTTATGGTGGGCCCAAATAAACCTTTTGCTGTGAGACCCTGCAATTTCTATGTACACCACTGCTCACCTCAGAAACAGCATATTGACAGCATCTCAGTTAAAAGCCATCATCGATGATGCACTCACCTGCCCTCAACCCATTTGAGGTATTTTGGGCGGGAAAGCGAAGACAAAGCAGCCAATCAGGACTGATTTGAAACTCTGATGAACCTACTAGTGAGAATGTAAAAAATCTACTAATATTGCCTCTGCAAAAAATACCTGATGGTCTCAAACACTTTCTGAAGGTCAGCAATTACACAAATGATCTCTTCAGCATCCATGTTCATTGGAAGCTGTTCTAGCTGGCTGAGAAGCTGTTTTTTTTTAATACCAAGGATATATATATAGCTGTCCTCAGGGTAAAAGGTTTAGATTCTTCGAAGGTTTAAGAAAAATTCTGCTGTTTAACACTTTTTTTTTATTTTTTGCTTTTATATTCATTCCTTTCAGGTTTTGTCTCCTTCAGGCCGAATCTACAATGTCTGCAATCAATTAAGAAGAAGAAAGCCCATTACATGAGCGGATGTATCCAAATATAATGCAAATTAACAATATTTAAAAGAAATATGAGTTACAGTTAGGTCCAGAAATATTTGGACAGTGACACAATTTTCGCGAGTTGGGCTCTGCATGCCACCACATTGGATTTGAAATGAAACCTCTACAACAGAATTCAAGTGCAGATTGTAACGTTTAATTTGAAGGTTTGAACAAAAATATCTGATAGAAATTGTAGGAATTGTACACATTTCTTTACAAACACTCCACATTTTAGGAGGTCAAAAGTAATTGGACAAATAAACCAAACCCAAGCAAAATATTTTTATTTTCAATATTTTGTTGCGAATCCTTTGGAGGCAATCACTGCCTTAAGTCTGGAACCCATGGACATCACCAAACGCTGGGTTTCCTCCTTCTTAATGCTTTGCCAGGCCTTTGCAGCCACAGCCTTCAGGTCTTGCTTGTTTGTGGGTCTTTCCGTCTTAAGTCTGGATTTGAGCAAGTGAAATGCATGTTCAATTGGGTTAAGATCTGGTGATTGACTTGGCCATTGCAGAATGTTCCACTTTTTTGCACTCATGAACTCCTGGGTAGCTTTGGCTGTATGCTTGGGGTCATTGTCCATCTGTACTATGAAGCGCCGTCCGATCAACTTTGCGGCATTTGGCTGAATCTGGGCTGAAAGTATATCCCGGTACACTTCAGAATTCATCCGGCTACTCTTGTCTGCTGTTATGTCATCAATAAACACAAGTGACCCAGTGCCATTGAAAGCCATGCATGCCCATGCCATCACGTTGCCTCCACCATGTTTTACAGAGGATGTGGTGTGCCTTGGATCATGTGCCGTTTCCTTTCTTCTCCAAAATTTTTTCTTCCCATCATTCTGGTACAGGTTGATCTTTGTCTCATCTGTCCATAGAATACTTTTCCAGAACTGAGCTGGCTTCATGAGGTGTTTTTCAGCAAATTTAACTCTGGCCTGTCTATTTTTGGAATTGATGAATGGTTTGCATCTAGATGTGAACCCTTTGTATTTACTTTCATGGAGTCTTCTCTTTACTGTTGACTTAGAGACAGATACACCTACTTCACTGAGAGTGTTCTGGACTTCAGTTGATGTTGTGAACAGGTTCTTCTTCACCAAAGAAAGTATGCGGCGATCATCCACCACTGTTGTCATCCGTGGACGCCCAGGCCTTTTTGAGTTCCCAAGCTCACCAGTCAATTCCTTTTTTTCTCAGAATGTACCCGACTGTTGATTTTGCTACTCCAAGCATGTCTGCTATCTCTCTGATGGATTTTTTCTTTTTTTTCAGCCTCAGGATGTTCTGCTTCACCTCAATTGAGAGTTCCTTAGACCGCATGTTGTCTGGTCACAGCAACAGCTTCCAAATGCAAAACCACACACCTGTAATCAACCCCAGACCTTTTAACTACTTCATTGATTACAGGTTAACGAGGGAGACGCCTTCAGAGTTAATTGCAGCCCTTAGAGTCCCTTGTTCAATTACTTTTGGTCCCTTGAAAAAGAGGAAGCTATGCATTACAGAGCTATGATTCCTAAACCCTTTCTCCGATTTGGATGTGAAAACTCTCATATTGCAGCTGGGAGTGTGCACTTTCAGCCCATATTATATATATAATTGTATTTCTGAACATGTTTTTGTAAACAGCTAAAATAACAAAACTTGTGTCACTCCAAATATTTCTGGACCTAACTGTATATAGTTTTAAGCAATTAAATTGCAAAGTGAATAAACAAATGAGAAATCTAAATTAGATCAATATTTGGTGTGGCCAGCTTGGGAATAAACCTAATAATGCACTGAATAAGGAATGTGAGAACAGATTGTAATTTCTAGTATACAGGAAGAAAAAGATTTCTCCGCCACCAGGAGACAAACAGTAACAATGCAGTGAGATGATAAGAATCAGAAAATCTAACCATATGATAAATAGTTGCAAGTCAAATTTATGTACGAAATAGCCAAGATGATTGTCTAAAACATGTAGGAAGTGTCACGCTCAAAGCTGTAGTGGATGGTGAGATATGGAGCCTAAAAGTCAAAAGTAGAAAACATTGTTACCCTTTTGCTCATTAGTGTGTTATTTTGTTTTAGAAATTACAGCTGCTGTTGAATTTAAAGAAAAGGAAGCATGGAGGTGTTTTAGCTCATATGTTGACTTGCCTGTTGAAGTCGAACAGGTTATTTGGCTATGAGGCTAGTTCTTTGAAGTAGATGAAGTGCCTTCCTTGTTATTGTTAAATAATAATAATAATAATAATAATAAAAAAGCTGTGACCGACCTTCACCCATCATGTAGTGTACATTGTGTTTATTCATTAATATATTTACTTTGGTGGGGAGTTAACCACTTGAGTGTATTGCATTGGGGTCTCGGCATTCTATACAGTATTTTAGTGGGTATTAGATGTTTTGTAAAAACCCTTAATCTGGCTGTTACATTCTAACCTTTGCCAGGGGCCAAAAACTTAATTTGAGAGATGAGGTGGAGTTGGGGGGATTGAGGACAAGTGATGCGTAAGTGTCTTCGTGGCATCAGATGCTATTCACACTACGGATTCGGTCATCCGCACTATGGTTTCTCAGGTGTTTCTGAGTTACTCAGGCAGGCTCGGGCGTTGACCAGCTGTGTGCTCATTAATAGTCAGGCTAGTGAGAGTTAACCTCTGCCAACCTCCTGGTTACCTCTGGAATTACATGTTGTTGGAATCCTATCACATTTACTTCCTGCCTTTTTAAGATGGTGGAATCTGTCTTCTCATGCCAACTATAGTTTAATACTGTGTTGTCTGTGTGCTGATGTGTCCCAGTCCTGCAGGTGATTATATTCTGTGGTGTTTGGAGTTGAGGAATTCTCTCGTTGTCTTGTTGTTTCCTACAACATCCCCACGATCACATACAAATATATAAAGAATTTATATGAACAGATAGATGAAAAGTTATATACAGGATTGTATATCAGGAAAATTTAGATGTCTAGAAAAAAGAAAATCAAAAGGCCATATATGGATTTATATTCTTTATTTTTAATATTTTTATTTAAACAGCCAAACTATACCGAGGGGACAATTGACGATGATAAAGGAATTGTCCATGAAAACTATATATAACATATTTTGGCCGTATATTAAATGAGCTAATTGATAACCACTCAGTGAGTGATCAGAGATGAATTTATAAACGTGTACGAGTCAACACATACCGTGTTTTTCCAAAAATAAGCCCTCCCCAAAAAATAAGCCCTAGCAGGGATTTTCAGCATTTTCGGAGCAAGGCTTAAATATAAGCCCTCCCCCGAAACTAAGCCCTAGTCGTGGATCAATAATGAAGTGTCCGTGCAGCTAAAAAAGTTACAGATACTGCCTGACACTTCATTACAGACAGTGTGCACCCCGCAATCACACTCACAGATGCCGAGCAGAGGACTTGCAGTGATCGCACACCCGCACACATCAGATCTCACACGCACACAATCAGATCTCACACACAAACATCCGATCGCACACACAATCAGATCACACACACAGTCAGACCGCATACATAATCAGATTGCACACACAAACATCAAATCACACAATCATCGGATCACATACACATCGGATCGCACACACACCACATCCAGCGACACCAATTTCTTCTCGCCGGCAGAATCCTGAGAGGCTGTGTGGTGGAGCTCAAGGACCTGCTGCAACAGGGCCTGCGGACATACGTGACTTCCTCCCATCATTCCCTGCTGCCGGAAGCGCTGGATGTGATGTGCTGTGATGTGTGGTGTGTGTGGACGTGCGTGTGTGTGCGATCTGCGATCTGCTGCGTGTGAGTGTATCAGCCAGAAGCAGGGGAGGATGGCGTGCAGCACCAACCGGAGATCACAGGAGGACCTGGGAGCAGCGCAGACGTTCGGTAAATATGAGTCTCCTGGGAAGGGGGGGTGTCTGCTTTTTTGGGGGGTAAACTTACTTCCCAACCGTATTTCTCCAAGAATAAGACCCCCTCCAAAAATAAGCCCTAGTGCTTTTTGGGGGCAAAAAAATATAAGACAGTGACTTATTTTTGGAAAAACATGGTAGTATATAGGTCATATCAAGAGGAATATATATATATATATATATATATATATATATATATATATATATCTCAATAACAATCATCTGTGTGTGAAAAGATGACTTTACAATGACTGATACCTCTGCAGTGATATTACTAATCGACTGTAATGCTGCCACCAGGGGGAGCCAGAGCTCTGTGGCATAATACACTACACAGAGCAATGAGAAACAGGAAGTGAATTCACAGCGTTCTCATGCATTACCTCAAAGCACAGCTGAGAAGCAGAGCTGCAGAGCATGCAAGGAATAGTCACACAGGCTGGGTCAAACACCGTACGGGCAGAAGCAGGACCGGAGGGACGAGCAAAAGCGGAGTCAAAGTCAGGCCAAGGTCAGTACCGAGGAAGCAACCGAGTGGGGAAATAGGAGAGGGGACAGAGGACAGGAGGCACGACCAGGGGATGGAACACAGACAAGGGCACGGGGGCACAGGAACAGACAGATCAGGATATCACTCACAGGACCAGCAATCACAGGCAAAGCAGTGCTAAGCTTATAGCCGGCACTGGTTCACTGGAAATGCCAGCTTTTAAGACATTCAGGGTCTGGAAGTGAGGCTCGAGAGAAGGCTCCGCCCCCTAGCCATGTGGACAGGGAGGCGAACCATGACATCGACTATATACAATGTATGGCTACACAATGAAAAGGAAGGTTTAGGATATACCATATCATTATACAAAGCCTTATTAGCTTAGCTAAGTAGGACAATTAAGGATGAAAAGAAACCTGTCCATTAGAAATATAGAACATTGTGACCCAAATTTTTGAAAGGCCTTTTCTTAAAGGGGTGGTTCACCCATATTTTTTATTGTCTAGATCGATATTATATTGAGAAACAATGTTTCTCTCAAATAACTTGTGTTGGCAGTAGTGACTGTGAGAGGCGCTATTGCAGACCGCTGTTTCCCATCCAGTGACGTACCCGTCAAGTGCTGCACACGTCAAATCCGTGCAGCCGGCGCAGGACCTCAATGCCGGCTAGTATGCATGACATAGGATGCATCATACACCCAGGCTTCAGAAGAAGGAGGACAAAGATGGCCTAAGGAGGAGGCGCCGGACCCGGAGAACGGAGACACCCATACAATCAGTCTGCACCGCACCGCCCCCCTAGGTGAGTATTATAAAGTGATTTTTACTTTCTACACAGTGGCCCGGGCTCTTATATACAGTATGTTAGAATGTTGTATATAAGAGCCCACTGGTGGTTGCTGCAGCCTATAGTCGCCAAATCTGGTGACAGGTTTCTTTTAATATTTTCTGGGTCTCCGCCCTTGGCCGGCAATGAAGTAGAATCATTGTCCATTAAATTAACAGCTAATCTTATAAACAATGGACCTAATTGGCGCCTATTACTTCTCTGTTTTTTTTCCCGATTTTTTTGTTGTCTAATTCTCATTTTGTTTTGTGCCTTTTGTAAAATCTCTTTATATGTGTTTGCCTGGTTTTTATGTTCACCATTAGTGGCAGAGTTTAAGTTTTCTAGATATTTTTGTCTGATTCATCAGTTATCTATTCCGTACTCTAGTCCCCCGGAGACATTTTATGTTTGCCTAAAATTGTGGCGCAACATTTGCATCATATTTAAAGCGTGGAAAAAGTGGCAAACCAAGTCACAGGCCAAAAAAAGGACTTTGTTTGTTTTTCATAAAATTTATGAACCACTTTCAAGAATGTGGCCTAAAAAATCTTTGACAAATACCAGGAAAACTAAATAAAAAATATGACACAAATAATGTATCGGGTCTAATGTGTTTTACAGAACATCAAGAAGACATAGTAAATATTCCACCTCCTCCTCCGCTTCCAAGCTACAAGACACTTTTTGGACAAGGAATGGACATGATTAAATCAGAAGGCGACAAAAAGGAATGTGACCTCCAACCACAGTAAGTTCTAACCACTTATCTGTATGCATGTTTGTACTTATATACTGTATATATATATATATATATATATATATATATATATATATATATATATATACATATATACACAGTACAGACCAAAAGTTTGGACACACCTTCTCATCTCTAGAACAACTATTAAAAGGAGACTTTGTGCAGCAGGCTTTCATGGTAAAATAGCTGCTAGGAAACCAATGCTAAGGACAGACAACAAGCAGAAGAGACTTGTTTGGGCCAAAGAACCCAAGGATTGGACATTAGACCAGTGGAAATCTGTGCTTTGGTCTGATGAGTCAAAATTTGACATCTTTGGATCCAACCACCGTGTCTTTGTAGAAAAGGTGAACGGGTGGACTTTACATGCCTGGTTTCCACCGTGAAGCATGGAGGAGGAGGTGTGATGGTGTGGGGGTGCTTTGCTGCTGACACTGTTGGGGATTTATTCAAAATTGAAGGCATACAGAATCAGCATGGCTACCACAGCATCTTGCAGCGGCATGCTATTCCATCCGGTTTGCGTTTAGTTGGACCATCATTTTTTTTTCAACAGGACAATGACCCCAGACATACCTCCAGGCCGTGTAAGGGCTATTTGTCTAAGAAGGAGAGTGATGGGGTGCTACGCCAGATGACCTGGTCTCCACAGTCACCAGACCTGAACCCAATCGAGATGGTTTGGGGTTAGCTGGACCGCAGAGTGAAGGCAAAAGGGCCAACAAGTGCGAAGCATCTCTGGGAACTCCTTCAAGACTGTTGGAAAACCATTTCCGGTGACTACCTCTTGAAGCTCATCAAGAGAGTGCCAAGAGTGTGCAAAGTAGTAATGAAAGCAAAAGGTGGCTACTTTGAAGAACCTAAAATATAAGACATATTTTCAGTTATTTCACACTTTTTTAAGTATTTCATTCCACATGTTTTAATTCATAGTTTTGATGCCTTCAATGTGAATCTACAATGTTTAGAGTCCTGAAAATAAAGAAAACTCTTTGAATGAGGAGGTGTGTCCAAACTTTTGGTCTGTACTGTGTATATATATATATATATATATATATATATATATATGTATATATATATATATATATATATATATATATATATATGTTTTATGATATATGTAGTTTTAACATAAACAGGTAATGACCTACATTAGAAATTGGGTGCTTTAGAGCTAAACATTTTAGTATTATGTATTTATGAATTTATCTAGAGCAGGGCTTCTCCAACTTTTCTACTCATTCCCCTTTTGACATACCCAAGAAATGCCCAAGCATCACCAGGAAAATCTAGCCAGTGATTGGGCGTCGCAACCTGTAATGGACGGCTGTGATGTGGTCACCTCTGCTGACGGTAAGTTAATTTTATCTTAATTTTAAGCAATTTCTAATATTTTCTGGTTCTCCAACCCCCGACTGGCAACATGAAGTCAGTTACTTACACTGAGGACATTCTGGTTTGTGTCTTTCCATATTTCAAAATGTATTTAATGGAGAAACAACCTTTTAAGAGAAAAAAAGTCTCTGAATCCTAATCTCGTCAGTGAATGAACCTGAGACATAAAGGAAATTGTCTACAAAAAACAGATTGATGCTTTTTATTTTATTAATGCTGATTTCAATATTCTGTGTTGCAGGAGAATATGAGGACAAAATACAGATTATTGTTGATGATGCTCCTCATGGACCTGAGACTGAAAATAGAGAGATCCTTGAGGAGACCAAGATCTCTGTGTCTGGCCCCCCTGATGCAGTAATCAGCATGCCAGATGAGGATGTGGTCACCTCCTCTGACGGTAAGTTTATTTTCTTCACTTTGTTTATGGGTGTCCAACCCCACACAGGGAATGAAGTAGAATCAATGTCCATTAATATGTACAGTATAAACATTGTGTTTTACTGAAGGAGAAGAGGAAATTGAAGATGTTCTACCTTTTCTAACAAAGATCCACACTTGCCAGTGTGTAAACATGCCCTTTAGGGTAGAACTTTTTGCCTGCTTCAAAGCAAAGGACGGAGACCTCCTGCCCTGGTAAGTTCTTATGACTTTGCATTCTGCCTATGTTTTATGATATATGTTGTGTTTTAACATAAATTGAAATTGTCCACTTTTTCTACTCATTCCTCATTAGACACAGCAAACTAATTCTTGGGCGTCACCAGACAGACCATGGGTGGTGACTGGGCCTCACCAGACAGACCATGGGTGGGGCCTGGGCCTCACCAGACAGACCATGGGTGGGGCCTGGGCCTCACCAGACAGACCATGGGTGGGGCCTGGGCCTCACCATGTAGAGTTAAAGCCCATACTATTATCAAAATATTTCTCAGTGTTGTTTATCTGATAAATCCAATATAATAATATTATGTTAGTATAACTACAAAATGTACAACGATGTTTCTAAATTAAATATTGCTGCCGTCATAGAATGGACTGTGTACCACATGATTAATTCTAGTGAAACTGCCCCCCCACCCGCTGCCTTTAAGGGAAGCCTTACAGTTTGAGAGGCATTGATCTAATGGATGACTTAATCTTTCTGGCTGTCCTGCTCGTTATCGTATACATCCATGTATTTATATTATTCCTTACTATTTTCCTTATTTTTGATTATGTATTACAGGTGAGGCAAAGCAAGGTCTTCAAGAGGCAGATTCCGGGCTCGGTCTCTGCCTCCACCCACTGGATATGACTTTTACCGGACTTTCCGCAGTCAGATGTAGTCACGATACAAGTGACTTTCCTGCTGCATCTAGAGGCAGATTCCGGGCTTGGTTTTTGCGCTCACACATGGATATTACATTTACTGGACTTTCCGCAGTCAGACGTGTTCACAGACAAGTGATTTTCCTGCTGCAAAAAGAGGCAGATTCCGGGCTTGGTTTCTGCTCTCACCATTGGACATGCAAAGCCCAAGGGAAGGGCTCTCCTTTAGCCATGGTTCCCTAAAGGTTTCCTCCACTGGGGGTTTTTCCTTTCATGTGTGCTGAAGGATGATTCTTCATGAGTCAAGGCCCCTTGTCATCATCATCATTAGGGCCACATAAAATATTGTCCTGACTTTTAATGGAAATTTCTATATTACACAAATTGGATGAAGTATATCATGTGTATCTGAGTACTTTTATAGATGTTGCTGCAGATTTTTTGTTCTGACTCAAAATTAGATTACCGGATTACCAAGGAGGACAAATTGTGGGAGTAGGCCCTCTTAGTCACGAACTCACGAGCTCTTGTAGAAACGAACACACACCGGGCGTGAGCATAAACTATTCTGACTATTCCCCTGTAAGTAGTTTTCTTAATACTGCATGCAACGTTCCCACGGGAAGTTTCACCGCCCTCCCCCCCTCTCAGAAATGTTATGATAACTCTTATGTATCATGCCTCTCGCAGTACACTGCCTATAACATAGTTTTTTCAGAATATTGCATATGAAATAAGAAAATATTAGACCAAATGTGAAACCTTCAATATTAGACTATAAGACTAGTTAATACTAAAAAAGTAGAATGGAGAAAAATATTAACCCTTCTATTTTAATTTCCCCCCTTTCATAAATGGTGTAACATCTACCACTGGGTTAGTTGGTGTCCACATAGGGGCTTCTTTGTCATTGGTCTATTAATCATTACGGGACTTTCTACGCGCTTCACCCTTCCATCCTCAGTGTGGACATCTACAACCCACTAGTAGTGGTGTCGCCCATCATCTAGGGTCTATAATAAACCAGAAATGATTCCTCCATTCTGGATCTCTTGACACACAAAAACATGGGTAATACATGCAGTATATAACAAAAATGAGTAAACCCCTTATATTGGTGTAAATATTTTATCATATCTTTTCATGGGACAACACTGAAGATCTGATACAGTATAAAGTAATCAGCGCACGGCTTGTATAACAGTGTAAATATTTTATTATATCTTTTTGTGGCACCCTGGACAAGCCAGGACATCACAGGTACTGCAACAACACACCCCACACCCCGGTTAGAAACATCTAAGTCAGACACAAATCCTTGTTGCCTCCCTCCAGGGGCTGATGTCCACACCAGGTGGGGTGGAGCCAGGCGGTTGGCTCCTCCCACCGAGGAGTTCACAGTCCTGGAGGCAGGAAAAGGGTTCAGTGAGTGCAGTGCAGTTTGGAGTGAAGTGTAGAGCGAGAGTGAGGGAAGTAGTAGTGGAGGAACTGACTGGCCGTGTCTGGGTACGTGGCCCGGGCACAGAAACAGCAAGGTTGGCAGACGATGGTGACCGTCTGCAGGAGAGGCCGATTGACGCACAATCGTAAGGACCGGGGACGGGCGGTGGCCCGCCGGTACCGGATCGGGGAGCGAAGAGAAGCCAGCACCATCCGGCAGGGCTTACGGACCCCGACCAGGCTTGGAGTCGCCGTAAAACTGGTCAAATCCGTCAGCGACGGAAACCTCCGGGGTTTCCCAGCAATAAAGACCCGACTAAAGGCAACTGTCCAAACCGTGAGGGAGATAAAGCTACCGCCAGAGCTAGAGCTCCCAGGGCCAGAGCCTGCAGGCAAAAAGGGGGCTCCCTTAGCCCACATACTGCAGGGGAGCGGGTTACCGGTGGGAAGCCATCGGGGCCGAGAACATAACACCGGTGCAGGGAGAGACAGTTACCGCCAGCCTACCGGGAGTAACCGTCGCAGCCGTCTATGGGACTCGTCCATCCAGCCGTTTGTTTTACCAGAACCTCCGTGTGCGTTACTTGCTGAGTAAGTACCACCGTACCGTCTGGCACTGCGCTGCCCCGCGACCCTGCACCTGGCCAAGCCCCGCAATCCACCAAACAGACAACAACTCCGGGCCCCGGGACTGCCAAAATCCCCCTACCCACGGAGGGGAGAGAAACATCCCAGCTGCTCCCTGTCATCGCTCCCGGGATCCCCGTACAGAGCAGCGGTGGTGCCCCAACCTCACCACACACCGTGGGTGGCGTCACAAACCGACATCCCAAGCACCAACAAAACTCCCCTTTCACTCACGGACGAGGAGCGCCGCTCGAGTCCCCGGATCCGGCCCACCGCTCGAGCCACGAGCAGCAGCAGCGCCGGACCCGAGCGTGGTGAGCACAGCGACCCGCCGCCCGCGACATTTTCATGGGACAACACTGAAGATCTGACAGTTTGATACAATATAAAGAAATCAGCACGTAGCTTATATAACTGTAAATTTGTTGCTCTCTAAATAAAGAGTATCTTTGATAATCCGCTGTCAACAAACCTGCCGCAACAAAATTAAGTACATGGGGGCGTGGCCTAATGATGGACGACACAGGACGTATCTTTTAATTGCTGCTGTATCTCCAACCTCAAAAGCGACGTAGAAGAAGATAAAACTCATTCATTTCTGGTAAAAAAGAAGTATAAAAGCTTCAGGAAGACATGAGGAGCCTTTAGAGACTAAATTTGACAGATTTCACATCAAAATAGTTGTAACCCAGGTCTCCTGTAAGTTGTAAGTGGCGCATCGAGGTGCCTCTATGACAGGACAATTATTCTACTACTAAACACCAGAGAAGATAATTTCTCACTAAATAATCTAATATTCTTTATCTGCTTTTATCAATAATCTAAATTATCCCACAATTAATGGATAATCTCCTCACACTGCTGAATAACATCCCTCTGAGGAGACAGCAAACTGCTTTTATGTAGTGAGGGAGCCATCTAGTTGTCATGGGGACACCTCAGAAAACATAAGTTACAGCTATTGAGGAAATTTACTTCGACTAAACTTGCCCTCAAAGGAGTAAGAAAAATCCCCACCTACAATTTAGGATCTTTTTGGGGCAATTCTGACTTGGTACAAGAGAATTATTTAAAGCTGAAATTGACAGTGTTGAATTCCTGTCAGTGGTGCCTATGAGCCCTGTTTAACTCTGATCTATGACAGGATAACTGCCCTGAAAGAAATCATTCTTGACAGCTTTTTGGAGAAATTGTTCTGATTAAAACGAACTACACTTGATAAGAAGAGACCCTAATAAATAAAAAAAATAAAACCTGGTCTGACTTGTTTTGACACTTGGCAGAAAGAGAGCCCTTTACTGAATGATTCTAGGCATACCCTATGAAAAATTAAGCTGGTACAACGTAATTATTATTATTATTATTATTGTTATTATTGTTATTATTATTGCATGTGTAAACTGCATAGGTGAATACCAGTGCAACTTTAACATAAACCCTTGCATGTCAGTCACTTCTGAACATCTGACAGCCTAAACTAAGTGTGGTCCAACTAATCTCAATACTCAAGGGAGAGAGGACTCTCCCCTGCATAATTCCAGACATCGTTCAAGAAAAATAAAGCTGGCACAAAAAAGTTAGAGACTAAAACATTGCGGGATTGCTGACAGTAGTAATGGATAGTAAAGCTCTCTAGACATCAAAGAGATATAATAGATTAAGCAAACTAGTTATACACCAAGTTTAAAAACTATTATTAATCCCTTAAGTGAACTACTATATAATATTAATATTCCTGAAACAAAATGTCTCAAAAAGATAACAGAAAAGGAAAAGAGGAAAATACTTCGACTACATCAACAAACACGAAAGAGGCACCAACTAACACAACAAATATTTCACCTGGGAATCCAAGCTCTGGAGCAATTCCCAAAATAATTAAAGACAAACGCCAACAAGGGAAGAAAAGAGGCTCAAGACAAAAAGAAAAGGATGCGTCAAAAAACAGAGATGCTGACTGGGATGCTTGGGCCATGGATTCAGATTCAGATTCTGGAAATGAACTTTCTTCTTCACTCAACAGTCCAGATAAACAAAGAGCACGCTTGGATGTCGAAAATAACTCACCTGATACCTCACCTATGGACTTAGGAGCTGTAAAAGAAAATGTTTGTTTATCACAAGATATACTCTCTCTCCAAAAATTCATTTCGGACTCACTTTCTAATTTCAGAATGTCAATTCAGTCGGACTTAGATCAACGGTTCAACGAGATGAGATCAACTTTCAATTCTATGTCCACAAGAATTAAACAAACAGAAACTGAAGTCGATTCATTGAAAAAAGATACCAAAATGGTCGCTATAGAGCAATTGAAAATGAAAGAAGAAATCAGAATTTTGAAACAAAAACTAACTGACCAAGAAGACAGGAATCGCAGGAATAATTTTAAGGTTTAAGGCATTCCTGAAAATGTCAAAAATAACGAACTTTTGCAATATATCCAGAAACTACTCAAAACAACCTTGCCTAACATGTCAGAATTGGATTTGACTGTAGATAGGGCTCATAGGCTACCTAGACCAAAATTTATATCACAAGACACTCCGAGGGATACCATTCTCAGGATAGATTTCTATAAAACGAAAGAAAAACTATTTGAATACCTAAGACTTCACAAGAATCTTCCTTCACCGTACAAGAATTTAAAGATTTTTTCGGATTTATCTAAAGAAACCCTTCTACAGAGGAAAAGTCTCAACAGTATCACTCAACTACTTAGACAGAACAACATATCATATAGATGGGGATTTCCTACAAAGATCCTAATCCATCATCAAGGAATGACTTGTCTATCATCTCTGCGAAAGAAGGCGAGAAGATGCTAAAGGATCTTGGACTCGTTGCAACTTGATTTATTATTTCTTCTCTAGGCTCATCAATTTAGTTGGACAATATTTATGGTCCACCACCTGGATTTGAAGAACACTTCATTATCACTGGATTTGGATATCCACTCATAAAAGAGGTTGAAGTAAGACATTGGCTGTTGAACTTTACCCCCATCAGGAGTGATCCTTGAAATGGGTTTCATTTCATTTCCATATCAAGATCCTCCAGGAAGACTTTGGGACTTCTGTCATACAGTTATGTTTTTCTTGTTTGTATTACTTGTGTTTAACCTTTTTCTTTCCATACAGGAGCAAAATAATAGTCAAGTTATATGTTTATACAAATCTAATCTTTGGTTACCCCACACAACATTCGGAATAACCACTTTTTTCAATACTATTGCTAATGACACTTAATCTCTTGACATATAATGTCAGGGGACTAAACAGTCCAAGGAAGAGATTTGCGATATGGAAATTCCTGAATGAATCAAAGGCGGATGTTGTAGGTCTCCAAGAGACAAAATTTAAAAAGTCCAAACCGCCTTCATTCAACCATAGACGTTTTCCCCACAAATATTCTTCCTCAAATGGAAAAAAAAGGCTGGAGTGGCTATTCTAATTAGAGATTCTGTAACCTTTGAACTTATTACTAAGGTATCTGATAATGCAGGTAGGTATTGCATAATAGTGTGCAAAATCAACAACACAATATATACATTTGTTAATGTATACGCACCAAATAGAGGCCAGATACACTTCCTTAATAAGTTGATGACTATTGTCAGAGAAGTTCAGAAGGGGGATTTGATTCTTTTTGGTGATTTTAATATGGTACCAAATGGCATGCTAGATTCAACATCTAAAACAAGATATCTTTTACCTACATTAGATAATTGGCTTGAAGACGAAGAATTGTTTGATATGTTCAGGTGCTTAAATACGAGTTCAAGAGAGTATACATATTATTCTGACTCCCATAAGACTTTTTCAAGAATAGACTTGGTTCTAACTACATTATTTACAATAAATACATTTATATCTGTAAGCATAGATCAAAGAACCTGGTCTGACCATTCCCCTGTAAATTTTCAGATAGGTTCTGGAAAATTAGATAATAGTGATAGAATATGGAGGTGCAATTCGTATTTGCTTAGAAACCCAAAACATACTGCAGTAATTGAAGAAGCCCTTAAAAATTATTTCAAGGAAAATTACACAAACGACATCTCAATTAGCTCTCTTTGGAACGCACATAAAGCGGTCATAAGAGGGATAATGATACAAATTAACAGTAAAGATAAAAAGCAAAAATTGAAGAAATTCAAAGAAAGTTCAGACAAAATTAGGGAACCTGAACACATGCAAATAATAAACCCATCGAATGCAAATCACTCCCACATTCTGAATCTGAGATTAGAACTAAATTCTTTACTAACCCAAGAGTACAACAAAGTGACGTTAATAAACAAAACTAATTTTTACCATTCTAATAATAGACCCACAAAATTAATGATGAAAAGAATTAGGCAACAAAGAGTTAAAAGTAGAATACCAGCAATTAAAAATAAAGACAGTATCCTTTGTAAACATCCTAAAGATATTGCAAATTTCTTCGCCAGATACTACCACGATTTATATAACTTGAAAGATAACGATAACCTAATACAACCCACTGAAAAATCAATAAAGGATTTTCTAGATAAAATTGACCTTCCCAAAATTTCAAATAATGATTTTAAAGCTTTAAATAAGCCATACACAAAAGAAGAAGTTTTATTAGTCATCAAACAGCTTAAATTAGAGAAATCACCAGGTCCCGACGGGCTAAATAATGAATATTATAAAACATTTGGAGATATATTATCCCCATATCTGACCAGATTAATTAACTACTTATCTACAGAAGGACATATCCCAAAAGAGATGCTTACAGCTAATATTACTATTATCCCAAAAAATAAAGGTGATCCTCTAGACATGTCAAATTATAGGCCGATATCCTTGATTGACACAGATATGAAGTTAATCTCTAAGCTTATTGCAAACCGGCTTTAGAAAATTCTTCCTAATTTGATCCACTTGGATCAGGTGGGGTTTATTAAAGACAGGCAGTCATCTGATGCGACACGTAAACTTTTGAACCTTGTGGATCTGGTTGAGAAAAATCAGGAGCCTTCTCTGCTCCTTTCATGCAGAGAAGGCTTTCAATAGGATCTATTGGGGTTACATGATAGCAACCTTGAAAAAATTTGGATTTAATGGTCAGATATTAAAATTAATATTAGAAATTTATTCCCAACCCACTGCAAAAATCTACGTCAATAACTTCCTCTCTAGTAATTTTCCTATAAGCAATGGAACCAGACAGGGCTGCCCACTCTCTCCTTTATTATTTGCCATAATGATGGAACCCCTAGCTGAAAAAATTAGAGTAAGAGAAAATATAAAAGGTATTTCCACAAATCACAAACAGTATAAAATCACACTATATGCTGACGATGTAATTCTTAGTATAACCGACCCACTAGAGTCACTTAGAAATACAATTAATATTCTGGATGATTTCTCAGCCGTATCATATTATAAAATCAATTATTCTAAGTCCCAAATTTTGGGTTATAACATAGACCCTGATTTAAAAGATTGTATTCAGAAGGAATTTGCCTTCAAGTGGGAAACTGAAAAATTGAAATATTTAGGGATATACATTACAAACCCAACCAAAAAAATTGTATCTATGAACATTACCCCATTATTAAACAACATCCAAAATGAATTGAAAAATTTAAAGATGACTGAAGTTTCATGGATGGGAAAGGTCATATCATATAAATCTATTATTTTGCCGAACATTCTATACCTATTCCGGTGTTTAACAACAACAATTTCTAAGCACTGGATCCAGAAACTACAATCTCAGTTATCACTATTCATCTGGCAAAATAAGAAACCTAGAATTTCCCAAAAAATTTTATGTAAACATAAGAGGAATGGAGGCCTAGGTTTACCAAATATTTACGCTTATTATTTAACTAGTCTCATTAAACAGACCCAAAATAGTCTAATTACAGAATTTAAAAATAGTTGGGTACATATAGAAAAACATTATAATCGAAACATTCCCAAATCAGATATCATTTTGGCCCAACTTTTAAGCACACAAAAAACATTAACTAAATTTCAAACAAGTAAAGCAGAACTATGGGCATGGAAATCCCCATTAAAAACATTGATGAAAGATAATGTAACTTTGGAGGATATGAAATATTGCCCAATTGAAACAATACAAATTCTGACTCCCAAAATGAACATAATAAAATGGAAACAATACAACATAAACAATTTTCTCGACCTAATAGAAAATAACAAAATCTTGCCCTTCAAAAACATAGAAAGTAAATTCAACATCCCAAATAAAGAGAAAAAAATTTGGTACCGTATAGAAAATTTTCTTACAAACAAAAAACCTAGATTTCAGCTTCCTAAACCCCTAATAAATTTATTGAATAATCCATTAAACCAAATTATTTGAAAAACCAGTAATATATATTCCTTGCTAAATGAAGATTCTGAATTTGAGAAAAAGCTAAATCTAAATAATTGGGAGAAAGATTTGCACAAGGAATTCCCTATAAGTACATGGAAACAAGCTCTGGAAACAACTTATGCAACTGCAACCTGTGCTTCTCTTCAGGAGACATATTATAAAGTGTATTCCAGATGGTACTATACCCCTCTAAAGTTGTGCAAGTTTTCTGCTGAAAACTCACCACTATGTTGGAGAGGTTGCGGGAAAAATGGATCCTTTATCCACATTTTCTGGGAATGTCCTTTACTTAAACCCTTATGGAAGAAAGTCAGAGACCTCTTAAAGCAATTAACTACAAAAGATATAAATCTTACTCCAGAATTGGTTATTCTTTCCATAGGGTTAGAAGAATATGAGAAAAAGTATAGATACATTGTCTGTCACATTTTCTTAGTTATTAAGAATTTATTAGCAGCCAACTGGAGAGAAGAAAGAATACCATCTATTTCAAAAGTTACGGACAGGGTTTCAGCTCATAATTTATATGAGTATAATATTGCCTTAAAAGAAAAAAACTATCATAGATATAAAATAAGATGGTCTCTTTGGTCCCAGAAATATATGCCAAACCTTGTTTTGACTTAGTTCCTTGACATTATCTAAATAATATAAATGTAATATGTTATTTCCGAATGTGTTTATATACTGTGCAAAATGAATATGAGTTTATAATCTTGCTTGACTTTGAAACTTAACGAATTGCCTCAACATCTTCCTTCTTCCCTTTCTCCTCCCCCTTTATATTCCCTAACTCCTTCCATTCCCCCTTCCCATCCAATACCCCTTCCCATCCACTTTTAGCCTACCCTTTCTTCCCTTCCTCTTCCCCTTCTTTGTTATTTCAACAATATTTTTAAGAATGCATTTTAAATACTTCAATTACCCCCTCCCCTGTTATTGTAAACCCCTTAACATTTAATAAAGTATACAAAAGTAAGTACACCCCTAAATGAAAATGGGCAAATTGTGCCCAAAGTGTCAATATTTTGAGTGGCCACCATTATTTTCAGACACTGCCTTAACTTTCTTGGGCATGGAGGTCACTAGAGCTTCACAGGAGCCGCTGGATCCTTCTTCCATCCTCCATTACGACATCACAGAGCTGGTGGATATTGGACATCTTGCGCTCCTCCAACCGCCGTTTGAGGAGGCCCCACAAATGCTCAATAGGGTTTAGGTCTGGAGACACTTCGTCAGTCCAGCACCTTTACCCTCAGTTTCTTTAGCAGGGCAGTGGTTGCCTTCAAGGTGTTCTTGGGGTCATTATGTAAGAGGGTGACCTATGGTCAGTGCTTTCCTACAAACACCATGGATTGCGTTATAAATGTTTATGTGTAAAGAATATAAATATCAATGTGATTGAGTCACTAAGGGAGTGAGTTATGAAGGTTCTAGAATGTTTTATAAGGTAATGTCGCCACCTATTGGTCGGTTATTGTATTACGGATATTTTGTAGGATGATTAATAGTTAATGTGGGTGGAGGCAGGCAGCAGCCATCTTAGAAAGTCAGTTAGTGTGATGACAGAGTGAAGAGAGGATGTAGGACCCTTGCCTGTCAGGCCAGGCGGGCCCACTTCTGGCGGGCTGGACCCAGAAAATCCCGGATTTGAAGACTACTGCAGGTACGGAGCCTAAGGCTCAGGATTGGTGTTAGCAGAGCACCTGAAAGCCCCCTTCTCTACAGGGGAAGTGAGACCAGGAGTCACCAGGTGGGAGGAACAAGGGGTCCGAAGCAAGAGAGAGACCCTGTGCCAGGAAGTCCTCAAGAAGCAAGCAGGAGTAGTCTATGTGTAAAGCAGGAACAATATGAATGTATACCGTACCATGAGCAATGTTACTGAAAGATGCATTGTCTCACATACTGTGTTATATGTTGATATGGAAATGCTAAGTAAAGTTCTAGTTGAAGAGAAGTGTCTGGTGTCCGCTGAATTCTGTGTGTTGTGCTGAAACTGATCAGTTTGAACCAGCTGCTACTGGCAGCCTAGAAGCTGTCCAGAAGATTGGGACAGTAGGGGTCTCTGGCTCACAAGTGAGTACCATGTACCACAAGTCCCAGCAAATATTCCGTTTCACTGTAGAGGGGGTCAAGGCATGGACTAATGATACAAGGCTGCTAAGCAGCTGGGATTCATCACCGACTAACGACTACAATTGCCCCGTGCCACTCCTACATAAACTGGTGTAGTCGGCAGGATCCAGCATTTGTCATGAACGGAGGAAAGAAATGATCCAGGTACCCTGTCAGCCGCGACGAATGCAGGAGGGTATGTGTCTGTAGCGCCAGAAATGTAATGACCGGAGCTCTGAATGAGATCCAGCGAATCACAAACTGAGGCCCAGGCAGAAATGTCACCAAACGGTATTTACTGGAAGGGAGAGGCCCAAAAAGAAATTGCGTTCACAATTACTTCCAAGTCACTACTATACTTACTGTATACACAGATAGGCTATATGCCGTGGTCAGGGTGTTAACTCCAGAGATCCTTCCAATGTGTTTCACGAACTGCATGAAAAAAATTTACCTAAGGACCCTATGTGGAACAGAGACTCCCTAATGCTTCCGCAAACAGGGTGTAAATTCAATGGGTGTAACTTAGTGAAGATCTCTGGAATTAACACACCGGATTATAATTTACTAATACTAAATGTCACAAATGTAAATCGGAACCTACAAGTGCATAAACTGCTTGGATGCATGGGTATCGTTAGTGGTACTGTGTTACTAATGGAGTCCAGTAAATGATGCTCTGGAGGAGAGCGCGCAATAGGGTCTTACCTGGTAGGAAAATGAGACACAAAAGGATCACGGTACACTCACCTCAGGTTGTGAGAGTCACAACCCCTATGTCACACACTCAGTAATAGCAGCCCCGAAATGTAGAGTAAGTAGTAGAACGTAGATGGAAATCGGGTATATACCGCGCTGATACTCAATGGTATATTAATACAATTCCTTTATTGTTCATACAGGTCTGTATGAACAATAAAGGAATTGTATTAATATACCATTGAGTATCAGAGCAGTATATACCTGATTTCCATCTACGTTCTACTACTTACTGTTAGAATCCAAGCAAATAGCCACATCATGAATCAAGGTCTCATATGGGTCACACCGGATAGGCCATAATGGGAACCTCCCAGTGTGGCCACTGAGACAGCACACTCCAAAAAATATCAAAAACAAAAGAGCACTAGGAGTTATTGAAGCAAATAGTGTAAATTTATTAAATATGAATAAATAGAAAAAGGTAATAGGACAATACACGCATAATTTCAGGGAATAAAAATCTGGGTCCCACTGACCATAATAATGTACACAGTAAAAGGCAGAGGCGAAAGCTATGATTCAAAATCGTGCATCAACATACCATAATGGTGCAAGATAACCTATAGGGAAGATAGAATTAGCACCTGTACATATAGGTGGCATCCATAAGCTCCGTCACACCCATGCATGTAGCAGGTTTGTAAGTAATGCTCAAGTGGGCTTATAAATGTGACATAAGAGACAAACAACCGATGCAAAAGAATATATATATATGCACAAGTGACAATGTGGTTAGGGCACATATCATATCTGCAGGGCCTGGGCTACATATAGCGTGGTAAGGTATTATAGTAAATAGGAGCCCATGCCAAACATAGCTGATCGCTTACCAGAAAAAATGGTGGTTCAGGGGAGCCAGACCAGCCCAGAGGGGACCTCCGACGGCCGTTTCGCGGGAAAAACCCGCTTCTTCCGGGAGGAGTAAGTGCAGTGTGCTGAGGCGCGCCATCCTTTTAAAATCGCCACCCGGTCACGTGATGCAAGTCACGCGACCGGATGCTAGGGAAGACCGGAAGGCCCGCGTCAACTCGCGGCAGGATCCCGGGCAGAGCACCCAGCGCGCATGCGCGGGATATGCCGGGAACCCCCAGCAACACCCCGGGCAGCGCACCCAGTGCGCATGCACCGGAAAATGCCGGAGCGAGCACTGAGTCACCGCTCCCCAGCAACAGGAGGGATGCGAGGCGCAGGCAGCCACGGCAAGCAGAGGGCGCCAAACACCCAGTGCGTGCCGGACATTACGCGCATCGCACCCCCCCTGGTGGCGAAATAGGGAAGGCAGCAAGATTGGAAAGTATGATTTTACCTAACGTCCCAGTGGTCTACCGCAGGTATTATACATCATCGAGCAAAAATGCCATAAGGCTCAGGGAGGGGACGCGTCACCACAGACGAGCCACATAATTACTCCAAATGGAAAATAATACCAGCAGGAGTCATGGGATAACAAGGGTAACACATTCCAATCCAGCCGTCCCACCCAAGTCAAAAAGGATGGGTATAAAGCAAAAAAGAGGGGGATGGAAGAATATAAAGGAATAGACATATGGAACCATAAATACATGTGCATAAAAGATGTTAAAACATACAATCGTATGGTACATATCACAAATAGGGCTTGAAATTTTAATTCAAAAAAACCATGATAATAGAAAGAGATGTCATATTCCAAACATCAATGGTTCATATGTTTGATGCATACTCTGGTTCCTTATTCCAAAAGTTTTCATTATTCAAAATCCTCCATTTAGGGTAAATTCATGCTTCTTAATTTGTTGAATGATGTAAAGAAAATTATTAAGCACACCGCATACATCATCACACGGGATGACAGAAAAAACCTGACAAAGGAGATAAAATACGTGAAGTGAGTGAAACGCTAAAAAAATTATTTAAAACACAAATATGGATGAGAGAATCATAACACTCCGGTTGCCCGGATGGTAATTCCAGTCCTCCTCAGGACCGGGGGTATGCAGTTTTGTAGTCTCCAAAAATATCAATTACCAAAAGATATATAGGACTGAGGACTGAGAAATCAAGGACCAGAAGGAGAAGGGAGCAGCGGTAAGGCCAGGAAGTCCAGCAAAAATAGTCAAATTGGCCTATAAAAAAGGGGCATAACTAATAGACTCATTGAGACCGGCCGGAGTTAGTGTACCTAGGGTAGAAATCCAGCGGGTCTCAGTTTGGGCTAAACGTTTTTTTAAATTGCCCCCTCGAATGCCCCCATGTATGACGTCTATGCCCAGGACCTTTAGTGATCTAGGATTGCATTGGTGCACAGTCCTGAAGTGTCTAGGCAAGGTTTTCAGAGTTGAGATGTCAACAACTGTTTTAGCCCCACATATGTCCCTTACATGTTCACGTGTACGGACACGGAGTTCTCGCGTGGTTAGGCCCACATAGATCAAGTGACAAGCACATGTAGCATAATAAATGACATGGGTGGTTTGACATGAAATGTACTCCCTAATCTGAAAGGTGCGCAAACCATCAGCGGAGGTAAAAGAATTCCCCCTACTGATGTTGACGCATGCCACACAGTGGCCACATGGGGTACATCCCCTTCTGGGTACAACTGAGCCAAGAAAGTGTTTGGGAGGAGTGGGGACATAATGGCTGCGCACCAATAGGTCCCGAAGATTCCTAGATCTCCTCGACGTCATAGAGGGGACATCAGGGAGGCAATCTCTGAGTGCTGGTTCAGACTGCAGAATCGGCCAATGTTTGGCAAGTATATCACGCATGTTTCCCCACTGTTGATTGTGGGTAGATATGAATCTGATAGTATTATCAGACCCCCTCTGTTTAGATGGAAGGAGGAGTTGACCACGGGTCGTACGGCTGGCACGGTTATAACCGTTCTTGATGGCTCTCTCACTGTATCCGCGGTCCCGAAACCTCTCTCTCAAATCTTCTGACTGACGCCGAAAATTGGCCTCTGTTGAACATATCCGCCTCATCCTGAGGAACTGACCAATCGGGACTGCTTTAATAGTTGAATAAGTATGAGCGGATGATGCATGAAGAAGTGAATTTACAGAGGTCGATTTCCTGAATACATCAGTCTGGATGACCCGGTGGTGGTCTAATTCCAGGCTAATGTCCAGGAAATCGACCCTGTTAGAATGATATTGATAAGTTAATTTGATGTTATACGGATTATTGTTCAGTTCTTTCATAAAATCCCCGAGCTCGTCGGCCCTGCCCTGCCACAAAAACAAAATATCATCAATGTACCTCATCCAGCACAGCACATGGTCGGTAGCCCCCACGCCTCCGTCGCCAAAAATTCCCCTCTCCCAGTATCCCAGGAAAAGGTTGGCGTACGAAGGCGCACAGGCCGCCCCCATGGCTGTGCCCCGGGTCTGGAGGTAAAAAATATCTTTAAAAACAAAAAAATTGTGAGTCAGGACAAAGTCAAGGAGCTCGAGGATTAATTCTAATAGATGCGAGTCCAGATTGGTCATTCCCAGGAAGAAGCGGACAGCAGTGAGGCCATCACAATGTGAAATACATGTGTATAAAGATTCGACGTCAGTCGTCACTAAAAGTACACCAGGATCCACAAATATCCCATCGACCCTACCCAGAACGTCCGTAGTGTCACGGACATACGAAGGAAGAGTTTCCACAAGAGGTTTCATGTAAAAGTCAAGGAATTTACAGATTGGGTCACTCATTCCTTCGATGCCGGACACTATGGGACGTCCCGGTGGGTCGAGGGGATCCTTGTGGATCTTGGGCAACAAATAGAAGGTCGGGACTTTAGGGGACACAGTGAGAAGGCCATCATGTACTTTTTTCGTAATTATACCCTCATCCACAGCCTGTTGTAAGATGAGTGACAATGCTGCCAAGAAACGGGAGAGTGGGTTCTGATCCAATCTTTTATAAGTATCCCTGTTTCTAAGGTGTCTAAAGGCCTCCCTTTCGTACCTGTCACTAGGCCAAATAACAATGTTGCCCCCCTTGTCTGAAGGTTTAATCACAACATCAGTCAGAGTTTGTAGTTGTCTAAGTGCAATACGGTGGTTGCGATCCAGGTTGTCGCCACGTCTATGAGTGGTGATTTTCTTAAAATCCTGGGTCACTACTTTGGTGAAAATATCCACCGCTGCACATAAAGACAAGGGGGGAAACCTAGATGATCTAGGATAGATATTGGGAGGAAACGTACCTTGGGCTTGTGCATCCTGCTCCTCTAATAGATCATTAAGTGCTTGTAATGCCTCCCTTTCCTGTGTACTGTCCAGTCCGTCCTCCCCGCGATTTCGATCGTGTAATTTCCTTAAAATCAATTTTCTCGCAAAGAGATGTAAGTCCTTCACTGCAGTGAAGAGGTTAAAACAATTAGCTGGAACGTAACTCAAACCCCTGGAAAGCAAATCAATTTGATCTTGTGTTAAAATGTGATTAGAAAGGTTGATTACCTCCAGGGCGTTAGGTTTTTTAGCGGCTTTTCCCTTTGCCTGGTATCTGGTAGGGGGATTATTAGATCGATTTCTACCCCTTGTATTGATTATGTTGGTTTTTTTGTTTTACTTACTGTTAGAGTCCGACACAGGCCTGTGGTATGTGTGACGCCCCTGGACTAGTCAGTGTGTCACAGGGAACTGCACTCCTTTTTTCTTATAGTGCAGAACCCACCCTCCATGGTTCTGGGATCCTAATATTTGGTATTGCTTCTATCAGCATTCAAATCCTAGTCACATTACACCACACCCTGTCAGGCACACCAGTAGGTGGTCTAGCTGTAATAGGGCCACCCGCCTAGGGGTCAGGCAGACTGGTGGGAGGGACTTGGTCAGTTCAGTACCAGTTTCAGTGAGAGAGAAGCTGAAGTGGCAGCTCCTGGGGAGCTGGGAGAGGAGTTGATTGATAGCCCTCAGAGAGTGAGGAGCTAGGGGAGTTGTAGCTCCCTGGGAGAGTTTGGCTAGGTTGCAGACGGTGGTCTGGGACCAGAGGAGTCAGAGACCTGGTCGCAGGGTATTGGAGAAAGGAGCCAGATTTAGTTTTGGAGAGCGGTCGACACCGGAATATCTAGTAACCGGACTGGTACCAAGCACGGCGGGGTACTGGACCCTAGATCAGGGAGTAGCTTCATGTAACCTAATAATTAACCTGTGGAGGATAGTCTCTTTATGAACTTTCTCCAAGAGCTCAGAGATCGAAGGCACAAACACAACGAGGGGGATAGGGCTTTCCAACCCATGCGGCCCACTGAAATCCCAAGTGTCAGCCATCGAGAGCACAGGTCCTCTATTTAAGTATAGGGAGCGGGACCCCGACAGCTTCAGGCCAAGGGGTCACTCAGAAACGTCTAAACATCAGTGCATAGAGGCAGGTCAGGACCATCAGCAGTACCAACGGGAATGGATTCCCGGACGAGCTCCCCAGAGAGGCAGCGGCACCCAGAGACTTGGTTTACTCCTGTGTCAAAGTCTACTTAATGGTCGCACCAACATCCACACGGTCTGAGTGAGTACGCTGTTGCCCCCCTCTGCGTCCTGGCTGCTGCATAGTCTGCACCACGTTTCCCTGCACCTTCACCATTCAGAGAGTCCCGGGGCCTTCCACTACCCGTGGAGGGAACGTCATCTGCCTGCCCCACTCCATCTCCCCCTGGTACTCCCATTGGCAGCGGCGGTACTCCCCTTACAGCGAACCACGGGTGCGTCACGAACACTAATCCCCTGTAAATAGTTCCCCCTTATATTTTCGAGTGGCCGCAAGCCCCCGAGTCCGGGGATCCTCGAGCCACAGCAACCCCCGGTTCCGAACAGTCCGACTGCTGCAGGGTCGGTACATGGGTATCTCAGGTGTAAGAATTAATTGCTGGGCCTATGCATCCTGGCTCAAATAGATAAACCATGAACTACAATTTTCTATTAGCACATGAAGCGGCATAGCCTGCTCATGTGGGAAAGACAAACTAACCAGTAATATACGCAAGGCTCAAGCTGTCCTTCTACCTTTAGTTGAACTCGTTGTTCTGGTAACCATGTGGCATCCTCAAGTCGGTGTCATCATAATCTGCTGCTTTTTATACTCTTAAATCCTCCTCATCCTTCTGCTTTGCATCATTAGATATTCACACCTGATTGTGAGGCTAGGAAACAACTTACGCTCCCATATGGCTAGTGTACCAACTAAACTTCCACCTGGTCAAGTTGCTGGTGGTTCAGTCACTGCCAAAGACTCAGTAAATTACAATGCCTTTTGAGAAATAATCATTAGGGTTCAGCCTCACTGGAAGATACCCAGCACCATTATTTCTCACAGAAATGTAAGAAGGTGGTTAAGTTCCTACTTCTGAAGACACCAAATGTGTTTGTTGCTTAATAAGGTACTAGCTGTACTACCCGACTTCGCCCGGGTTAATAACTGTTGTTAACAAAATAGAATGTATTAATAAAAATGTATTCTGCACACAAAAACCACAAAACAAATAGATAGAAATGTAATTATTAAAAGGCAAAAACTAAGCTAATAGAAGCATTTCACAACATATATTTCAACACCACAGATATTCCACACAGATTTAACTAAATTGGCCAACTAATGTGCTCCGTCTGTCTCTTTCCCCGTCTGTCTCTTTCCCTGTCTGTCTCTTTCCCCGTCTGCCTGTCTTTCTCTTTTTTTGTCTGTCCCTATCTCTGTTTCTTTCCCCATCTGTCTCTTTCTAGGTCTGTGTCTTTCCCAGGTCTGTCTCTTTCCTCATCTGTCTCCCCGTCTCTTTGTCTGGCTTTTCCTGTATGTCTCTTTCCCTGTCTGCCTGTCTCTGTCTGTTTCTTTCCTTGTCTGTCTCTATTTCTCGGTCTCTTTCCCCGTATGTCTCTATCAAGGTCTGTGTCTTTCCCCATCTATCTTTGTCTCTCTGGCTGTCTCCTCCTTCCCTGTCTGCCTGTCTTTCTCTTTTTTTGTCTGTCCCTATCTCTGTTTCTTTCCCCATCTGTCTCTTTCTAGGTCTGTGTCTTTCCCAGGTCTGTCTCTTTCCTCATCTGTCTCCCCGTCTCTTTGTCTGGCTTTTCCTGTATGTCTCTTTCCCTGTCTGCCTGTCTCTGTCTGTTTCTTTCCTTGTCTGTCTCTATTTCTCGGTCTCTTTCCCCGTATGTCTCTATCAAGGTCTGTGTCTTTCCCCATCTATCTTTGTCTCTCTGTCTGTCTCCTCCTTCCCTGTCTGCCTGTCTCTGTTCCTATCTGCATGTCTGTCTTCTCTTTCCCCATGTGTCTCTTTCCAGGTCAGTCTCTTTCCAGGTCAGTCTCTTTCCAGGTCAGTCTCTGTCTGTCTCTTTCCAGGTCTGTCTCTGTCTGTCTCTTTCCCCGTCTGTCTCTGTCTCTTTCACCATTTGTCTCTGTCTGTCTCTTTCCCTGTTTGTCTCTCTGTCTGTCTCTGTCTGTCTCTCTCTGTCTCTCTGTCTGTGTCTCTATCTGACTCTGTCTGTCTCTCTCTATCCGTCTCCCCATCGACATCTTATTACCTCACATATAAGCTTCTTAATCTATGAATGTCTTTTGTTCATATAGCAACCACTCACAGCACCTACTAATAACCTGTAGTTCCAGGCTCCATTTACTTTAATGAAGGCATGTTTTTTGGAGAGTAACTGTAAATCGCGGGGTTAAATTTTCCTGTCAAAACATAGTCTAAGGGGTACTTTTCACACTACGACATCGCAGCTGCAATGTCGTCGGGGTCAAATCGAACGTGACGCACATCCGCCGTCGCTGTCTATATCGGAGTGTGTAAATCGTTTTTGATACGATTAACGAGCGCAAAAACGTCGAAATCGTATCATCAGTGTAGCATCAGTCGTTTCCATAATTTCGGAAGAACCGATGTTACGATGTTGTTTCTCGTTCCTGCGGCAGCACACATCGCTGTGTGGGAAGCCGCAGGAGCGAGGAACATCTCCTACCTGCGTCCTGCGGCTCACGCCGGCTATGCGGAAGGAAGGAGGTGGGCGGTATGTTTACGTCCCGCTCATCTCCGCCCATCCACTTCTATTGGCCGCCTGCCGTGTGACGTCGCTGTGATACCGCACGACCCGCCCCCTTAGTAAGGAGGCGGTTCGCCGGCCAGAGCGACGTTGCAGGGCAGGTAAGTGCATGTGAAGCTGCTGTAGCGATAATGTTCGCTACGGCAGCTATAACACAATATTGTATGTGCAACGGGGGCAGGGACTATCGCGCTCGGCATCGCAAACATCGGTTTGCGATGTAGTAGTGTGCAAAGTACCCCTGCTAACTGCTGTTAACAAAATAGAATGTATCTGTCTCTTTCCCCGTCTGTCTCTTTCCCCGTCTGTCTCTTTCCAAGTCTGTCTCTTTCCAAGTCTGTCTCTTTCCAGGTCTGTCTCTTTCCAAGTCTGTCTCTTTCCAGGTCTGTCTCTGTCTGTCTCTTTCACCGTTTGTCTCTGTCTGTCTCTCTGTCTGTCTCTCTCTGTCTCTGTCTCCCCAGCGACATCTTATTACCTCACATATAAGCTTCTTATACTACGAATGTCTTTTGTTCCTATAACAACCAATCACAGCTCCTACTAATAACCTGTAGTTCCAGGCTCCATTTACTTTAATGGAGGCATGTTTTTTGGAGAGTAACTGTAAAGTGCGGGGTTACATTTTCCTGTCAAAACAGTCTACGATGTTCCCTGGGTCACATGAGGTGTCTGTGCAAAATTTTGTGATTGTAAATGCGACGGTGCGGATACACTTTTCGTTTCACTTTTTCCCCATTATGTAAATAGGGGCAAAGTTGATTAGTAAATTGGTACGCGCAGGGTTAATATTTCACCTCACAACATAGCCTATGACGCTCTTGGGGTCCAGCACCCAGCGCTGCCTGGGATAGTAACTGTCTCTCTGTTTCTCTCCCATTTTCTGTCTGTCTCCCCCTCTGTATATCTCTCTCTGTCTCTCTATCTCTTTTTCTGTCTGTCTCTGTCTCTGTCTCTTTCTCCGTCTGTCTCAATCTGTTTCCCTGTCTGTCTATCTATCTCTTTCCCTGTCTGTCTCTGTCTTTCTGTCACTTTCCCTGTCTGTCTCTTTCCCTGTCTGTCTCTTTCCCTGTTTGTCTCTTTTCCTCTCTTTTCCTGTCTGTCTCTTTCCCTCTGTCACTTTCCCTGTGTCTGTCTCTTTGTCTGTCTCTTTACCTGTCTTTGTCTGTCTATTACCCTGTCTGTCTCTTTCCCTCTCTTTCCCTGTCTGTTTCCCTGTGTCTGTGTCCGTCTCTTTGTCTGTGTCTGTCTCTTTACCTGTCTGTGTCTGTCTCTTAACCTGTCTCTCTCTTTCCCTCTCTTTCCCTGTCTGTCTCTTTCCCTGTCAGTCTGTCTCTTTGTGTCTGTCTCTTACCCTGTCTGTGTCTGCCTCTTTCCCTGTCTGTGTCTGTCTCTTTCCCTGGCTGCATTGTGACACGCCAACATTCCATTTAAGGGCGTGGCTGCGCATTCTTCTGAAGTTCTGGCTGCACTGTGGCTCCCATCTCCATTCGCTTTAATGAAGGCAGGTTTTTTGGTGAATAACTGTAAAGCGCAGGGTTAAAATTTCCCCTCAAAACATAGCCTATGACGTTCTCGGGGTCCAGACTTGTGAGCATGCAAAATTTTGTGGCTGTAGCTGCGACGGTGCAGATGCCAATCCCGGACATACATACACGCACACATACATACACACATTCAGCTTTATATATTAGATTATAAGTGTTAGGCCCTGTGCGCACAGCGCAGTTTTTGCTTCGTTTTTGGTGCAGTTTTCGGTGCAGTTTGTTGCCATAAACTGCATGTGTAGCGCCCCTGAGACACTCAGGGTGCTACAGGGCACTGCATCCTCTAGGGAATGCAGGACCTACCCCCTGGGACCTGGAGTATTAGTGCTGATACCACCAAAGCACAACTAAAATCCTAGTTCTCCACTCCACACATAGAGGGTTAACCATGTAAGGGTGTAAGGGGATGGTCGCCATGGAAAGGAACGAGTCCCTGGGATTAGCCAGCCTGCTGGGAGGGGTCAGCAGTCAGTAGAGAATCTAGAGAGGGTAGCACACAGGAGAGGTGTGCGGACGTGCCTAAGCTGGGTCTGTGCAGCGGTGACCCGGGGGCACAGGAGGGAGGTTGCCAGGTCGGGTACCGGAGATACCGCTGGGACTGGAGCATGCACGGGGCACAGGACTCTAGCTAGATCAGGCACCAGTTCTACACGGCTTGATAAATACCTGCCTGGTGAGGACACCTTCACGGACTTCACCGAACCAAATAATCAGGGGGCATCAGCAGTAAACTAGGATCGGGGTTCGGACACTTACCTCCCCACAGGGTCCTCACTGCCCGCCGTACGGAGAAGGAGACTGTACCCCAAAAAGGACAGTCAGGGCCCCCAAACGCTCCACACTACGGGGACCCAACCAACAGAGAGTGCTGGGGACAGAGCAACCTGGGTCACTACATTGGCACTGATACTCCAAGGGACCTGGACCAGTAAACCAAGGGCCTGAGTGAGTAGAGACTGTTAAAGGCAACCTGGTGTGGTCTCCGTTATTGCCCCTTATAATCTCCCAGGCACGGCCCTACCTGCGGAGGGCCTAACACCATTGCTGCAATTACCACCAGCCCTGGCAGTACCCACATTTAGCAGCGGCGGTTCTCCATCCTTAACCGCACCCCACAGGTGACGTCACATGACATTAACTATTATCTCCCCTGTAAATACACCCCCCCTTACAAAAGGGGCCCAGGGCACGGAACCGGGCCACCAAAGTGACATCCCTAACGGTATATTCATTCTGCCCGGAACGGAGTACCTCACTCCATGGGCGCTACACATGTCTCGTCATCAGGCTCAGTCTGGCCCGTCGGGGTACCGGGGAATGCCCCGGTATGCCCTGGGCCCTCAGTGTGCCCCTGTTGCTTATATAATGCGGGGGCCGGGCAGTGTATAGCGCCGTCCGGCCGCCGGTTTTTCGGGGCCGGCGGTATGTGCGGGCAGACTGGGCAGGGGCCCCACGCTCTGATGGGGCCCCCCAGCTTTTCAATCACAAACTGCAGCGATAGCGCAAGTTCTGTACTATCGCTGCAATTTGCTCAGCTGCAGAAGGACCTATGGTGACATCACAGTCATGTGATGTGATGTCATCGTAGGTCCTGCATTGCGGAAGTCCCAGACCTGTGCTGCAGACCGCGCCGCTATTCAAATGTACGCGCATCTTTCAGACGTGCGTACATGTGAACAGTGCGGCCGGTGTCAGGAGGAGATGCTCAGCCCCGCACCGACACAGCGGCCGTCATCACACTGCCGGTGGGGCCGCAGAGAAGAGGACGCGCAGGGCTGCAGGTAAGCGCTCAGCAGAGCCGAAGAAAAAAATATATATATTCTCACCTCTCCTCCTCGTTCCCGTGGTGCCTCCAGCTACTTCTTCCATACCGCAGGACACAGACCCCCCTCAGTGATCCCGTCCGGTGTACGGAGCCACTGCTGCAGGTGACTTCATAGCTTTACTGTAGTTAAATGCTTTACGGCGCCGCAAAGCCATTTAACTGCAGTAAAGCCATGATGGCATCCTGTGGCGGCGGCTCCGTGCACCGGACGAGATCATGGAGGGGTCTGTGAGCCTGCAGACTGGTAAGGTAAGGACAGCGCAGGAATGGAGAACAGGTGAGAATAAGGTTAAGTTCACACAGTGCGTTTTTCGGATGCTTTTTTGCTCAGAAAACTGTATGACTTTGCTTCCCCAGCAAAGTCTATGAGTTTTCATTTTTGCTGTCTGCACACAGCGTTTTTTTTTAGCTGCGTTTTGTGGTGCCCACAAAAACGCAGCATGTCAATTGTTTCTGCGTTTTCACTGCGTTTTTCACCCATTGAGTTCAATGAGATAAAAACGCAGCTATAAATGCAAGGGGTGGGTAGTAAAGTGACATGTACAGGAAGAGGATTCCTTCTGTTAGTAAACACAGAAGCGTGAATCCTCCCGGTACCGTCACCGCCGCTTCCACCTCCCCCCCAGCGCCATGTCCGCTCCCGTGTGGCGCCATGGCCTGGCGGGAGATGGAAGCAGCTGAAAATCAAAAGTGAACAGTAGAAAAAAAGTCATACTTGTCCCGGCACATGTCCGCTCCCAGCTCTTCTTCCCGGTACCGCCACCCCTGCTCCGGCTGTGTGCAGACTCCCACGCACATCCGATGGATGCAGGACCTGCTGCTGATCAGCTGATACGGTCACCTGAGCTCCAGAGTGCATCCTAGACTGTACCGCGAGAGCTGAGTGACTGATTCCCCAGCGCTTGCAGCCAGTTCATGACCGCTGCAGACAGGCCGGGCTGATCTCCGGAGTTCAGGTGAGAGCACCAGAGATCACCCTGGCCTGTCTGCAGCTGACATGAACTGAGCCGCAAGTGACAGAAGTGAGTAGTTTGTTTTTTTTTTTGCACTGATGCATCAGCTGATTGCATAAACAGCTTTTATACAATCAGCTGATGTGTCATGTGATTCAGGCCCTTGAACCTGACACATCATCTGATCGCTTTGCCTTCCAGCAAACCGATCAGATGATATTGGATCCGAATTAGACGGTGCAGGACCCTTGACCCAGGATTACTGCGGAGGGGGGTTCTTTATTTCAATAAAGATGGAGTCACTAATTGTGTTTGTGTTTTATTTCTAATAAAAATATTTTTCTGTGTGTTGTGTTTTTTTTATCTTTACTAGAAATTCATGGTGGCCATGTCTAATATTGGCATGACACCATGAATTTCGGGCTTAGGGCCAGTTGATAATATACAGCTAGCCCTAACCCCATTATTACCCAGCGAGCCACCTGGCATCAGGGCAGCTGGAAGAGTTGGATACAGCACCAGAAGATGGCGCTTCTATGAAAGCGCCATTTTCTGGGGTGGCTGCGGACTGCAATTCGCAGCAGGGGTGCCCAGAAAGCTTGGGCAACCTGCACTGAGGATTCCAATCCCCAGCTGCCTAGTTGTACCTGGCTGGACACAAAAATTGGGCGAAGCCCACGTCATTTTTTTTATTATATCATGAAATTCATGAAATAAAAAAAAAAAAAGGGCTTCGGGGTTTCCCAGCAGTCAAGACCCGATTGAAGGCAACCGCTCAAACCGTGAAGGGAAATACAGTCACCGCCAAGGCTACAGTTCCCAGGGCCAGAGCCTGCGGGCAAAAGGGGCTCCCTCAGCATCCATCCGAGCTGGGGAGCGGGTTACCGGTGGGAAGCCACCAGAACCGAGAACATAACACAGGTACCGGGAGAAGAACCACCGCAGCCGTCTGTGGGACCCGTCCATCCAGCCGTTTGTTTTACCGGAGACTTTGCATTCATCATTGGCTGAGTGAGTACCACTGTGCCGTGCGGCACCGCGCTGCCCCCGCGACCCTGCACCTCACCAGGCCCCGTAACCCACCTGCCATTCCTCCCTCACCGGGCCCCGGGACAACCAACCCCCTACCCACGGAGGGGAAGAACAACATCTAAGCTGCTCCCTGTCATCGATCCCGGGATCCCCGTCCAGAGCAGCGGTGGTGTCACAACCTCACCACAACCGTGGGTGGCGTCACGGACAATAAATCCCCAAAACCATTCCCCTTTTCACTCACGGGCGAGGAGCGCCGCTCGTGTCCCCGGATCCGGCCCACCGCTCGAGCCACCGAGCAGCAAGCGAAGCAGCAAGCGAAGCAGCAGCGCCGGACCCAAGCGTGGTGAGCGCAGCGTCCCCTCCCCGCCCGCGACACATACAGTCCTGGATGGAGGATGCTGAGCCTTGTAGTTCTGCAGCTGCTGTCTGCTCTCCTGCATACACTAGTGGATGGAGGATGCTGAGCCTTGTAGTTCTGCTCCCCCTGCCTCTCCCTCCAGCATACAGTTCTGGATGGAGCATGTTGAGCCTTGTAGTTCTGGAGCTGTCTGCTCTCCTGCATACACTAGTGGAGAATGAAGAACATATGGAAGGAAATTACATCAGACCTTTTTTCTTTTTCTGTCAACAATCTTTAATGGCATTGTTCACTGCTAAAAAAAAAAAAACGCATAAAAAGGCAATGAGCAAAAACGCAGAAAAATGCGGTAAAAACGCATGTGTATTTTTGCCGTGTTTTTTTGACGCGGGTGCGGTCTTGTGCGTTTTTGCCGCAAAAACGCACAAACGCAGCATCAAAAAAACGCAGTGTGTGAACTTATGCTAACGTGTGTGTGTGTGTGTGTGTGTGCAAACAACGGCATAATAGGGGACAGGAAGGGAACTGGAATGAGGACATTACTAAAGGATGGGGCGCCCATTCATACACTACACAAGAATGGGGGGGGGCGTTGGTACACGGCACACGGATGGGGGGGCCCGTTACCTATATACAGATCTCTTGTTTATAAAGTCATCTGTGATCACTGTATTACCTGTACACTGACACTATATACAGAGCTCCTGTGAGTAATGGCACTGATAATAATATTTAGAGTTGAGCGCGGTTCGTGGTTCGTGGTTCTCCAGTTCTAGGCTCGAGTGATTTTGGGGCCTGTTCTAGATCGAACTAGAACTCGAGCTTTTTGCAAAAGCTCGATAGTTCTAGAAACGTTCGAGAACGGTTCTAGCAGCAAAAAAACAGCTAATTCCTAGCTGGCTTTCCGCTGTAATAGTGTAAGTCACTCTGTGACTCACACTATTATGACATTTCAGTGTATAGTGTGCGGGAACAGCGCCTTCAGATCACTGCTGTTTGTATAATGGCGATCGCCATTTTTTTTTTTTTTCCTTGTCTTCCTTCCCTAAGCGCACGCGTCTTGTGGGGCGGGCCAGCATGTCAGCCAATCCTAGACACACACACAGCTAAGTGGACTTTTAGCCAGAGAAGCAACGGCATGTGTGATAGGATGTCCATGTCACATGTCCCTGCATTATAAAACCGGACATTTTCCTCCAGCACGCCATTATCTGCCTTCTGCGTCCTTGGTGTCAGACATCATGGCGCAGCTCCGTCCTTTGTCCTATCGCCGATACTGCTGTATGCGCTCCATACACAGCGCTGTACAGAATAGGGATAGCACTTTCTATCAGTCCTTTTAAGGGCTCGTACCGGCAGGGTCAGAGCCATAGGTGACAGGTCCTGAAAACAGAGACAGCGTCTGTGTAGCAAAGGTCAGGGATTTCGTCGCTGCATTTCCCCATTAGGAGGGAATAGAAAGGCAGGCTTCCATTCCTCTACCCAGAGCCCCACAACCCTGCCACTGTACCCTCCTGTCCTCTGCACACTCCAACTCATTATAACTAAGCCATTATACTAGCAAACACTGAGTGTACCTAGTGGCATCCTAAACGTGGCTATTGGACTTTTGTGTAGTCACAC
Organism: Anomaloglossus baeobatrachus; assembly: GCF_048569485.1. Lineage (NCBI taxonomy): Eukaryota > Metazoa > Chordata > Amphibia > Anura > Aromobatidae > Anomaloglossus > Anomaloglossus baeobatrachus. The sequence goes on along the minus strand of NC_134359.1, from coordinate 252,853,904 downwards.
TAGTGGAAAGATATTTGCAGCACGTCTGCCTGCATTGCACACTCAAACTCTTTTTAACTAAGCCATTATACTAGCAAACAGTCAGTGTACCTAGTGGCATCCTAAACGTGGCTATTGGACTTTTGTCTAGTCACACTAGTGGAAAGATATTTGCAGCACGTCTGCCTGCATTGCACACTCAAACTCTTTTTAACTAAGCCATTATACTAGCAAACAGTCAGTGTACCTAGTGGCATCCTAAACGTGGCTATTGGACTTTTGTCTAGTCACACTAATGGAAAGATATTTACAGCACGTCTGCCTGCTTTGCACACTCAAACTCTTTTTAACTAAGCCATTATACTAGCAAACAGTCAGTGTACCTAGTGGCATCCTAAACGTGGCTATTGTACTTTTGTGTAGTCACACTAGTGGAAAGATATTTGCAGCACGTCTGCCTGCATTGCACACTCCAACTCTTTTTAACTAAGCCATTATACTAGCAAACAGTCAGTGTACCTAGTGGCATCCTAAACGTGGCTATTGTACTTTTGTCTAGTCACACTAGTGGAAAGATATTTGCAGCACGTCTGCCTGCATTGCACACTCAAACTCTTTTTAACTAAGCCATTATACTAGCAAACAGTCAGTGTACCTAGTGGCATACAAGAAGTGGCTGTTGTACTCCATTAGTGCCCCACTGGTGCAAATCTATGTGCAGCACCTGTGCATGACACCCTCCTGCTCTGTTTTTAATAAGCTATAATGATAGCAAAAAATACTGCCATTTAGTGGCATCATAGAACTGGCTGTTGTATTCCATTAGTGCCCCACTGGTGCCAAGCTATTTCTAGCACCTCTACATGACACCCTCATGCACATTTTGCTACGCTAATGTTATAGCAAACTCAGGGAATTCATTGCTGCATTTGATAATTCGGAGGGATAGAAAGTGAGGCTTCCTTTAGCTTTTCCTTCTGTTCATAGACAGCATCTCCAAGTTCACACCCGAAGAGCAATTTCTCCTCCACGTCTAAGTGTGGAGAGGCAGCTAGTGCGCATGCGTGTGCCGATTTACCCCAGCTGCAGCCTAACTACAGTGTTTCGCCTAGTGAGTATGCTCAGCCTGGCTGTGCCATTCCTGACGCTAAGTCTTCATTTCGGGATACAGCGCATGCTCCCACACTAAGTGTGAAAAGCCTCTTTGCATAGGTACTTGCATTCCGTGCCGGGTCTAAGTCCTGTTTTGTGCCTAGACACCATGCTAAAGCTGATAGTCTTTTTTCAGAGACTGTATTTCATGCTACTGAGCATGCTCAGGCACTTACTGCATCAGAGACTAGGTCCGGTAATGAACTCTTTGGCCCTGCCCCTGATGTGGGGGTCCCAAATAGACCACAGGGCATCAGGTGTCCTCCCAAATGGCTTGCAGAGGCCCACCCCTATGACTTGTCACCGCATTATTGATGGTCAGACGATGACTGGTGAGGTGTTTGGGTCATGGCAGCCATGAGGTCATCATTGAAGTTGCGGTTCCAAATAGGACGCTAGTTATGCCACTCATGACGTGTCACTCTACTTTTGTCTCCAGGAGGTGCATTGTGGTTCACCCTGGTTTGGGGCGGACCCAGGTTATAAAAGGGGCTGGAGCCAACAAGGAGGTGCGCAGTCTTCTATTATGCTCCGAAAGAGCACACCTCCATGTGTTGAACCCATTGCGGCTTTAGGCCAGAGGTAGGCAGGGATAGGGTGTCGATGCAGGCCACCACCACAGTTGGTAACGCAGAACGGTTAAGACCAGCTCCTGTCCTACCAGTCCTGCTTGTGCAGCCCAGTGGCATTAACAGGCCTGCTGCTGCTGATGCGCCTGCTGTCCACAGGTGTGGCCCCTACGCACACGGTCAGCGTACTCAATGGTCCCTGTGTTGTTAACAGGGAGTTCCTGGGCTGGGTGGGCATGTGGACCCTGTGACGCTAACAGGGCTCCCAGTCTCCAGATCCGAATGGCGTCTAACTCGGTTCAGGCTACTATTAGTTTCATAGCCACACAGCTCTGTATCCTCCACCAAACCTTCCAGTTGCCAACCTCTCCTTTTCCAACTGGGAGCACGGTGGACACTGACTGCTGATGGGGATATATACCTTTCTCTTTCTTTTCTTATTAATTTTCGTTATATAGCGGTAACATAGTATATACCACCTTATCCAAATCTGCCAGTCCCACTGTAACAGATGGTGTTTCTTCAGCAAATGTTACTGTTGCTTAACCACCAAATCCACGGACCAAAACTTTTTTCCCCTTTCCAACACACCTGTTCCCCTTTCCACCAGCATCTGTCCTTTTTCAACTCATTTTGGTATATGACCAAAAGTGCAACTCTGCAGGGACACCGTACTCAACGCCATCTCAGCACAGCAGCCAGCCCTCGGTCCCTCAGATGTGGACAAGTAAAAGACCATTTCCTCCTATCCATGACAAAGCGTTGAGATTCACTCTGTGCAGCACTGGTGTTTAGTGGAAAAGCAGATCTAAGATTGTGTACCACATTCTGCAGATACTCCTGTATACGTGCGTCCATTTCTATGGCAGGAATTATTTCGCCAAATTTTGTCTTGTACCTGGGATCTAACAGTGTGGCAACCCAGTATTCAGGATTACTTTGAATTCGTACAATCCGAGGGTCATGTTGTAGGTAGTGCAGCAAGAAGGCGCTCATGTGTCTTGTGCATCCAGGAGGACCAAGTCCTTGTTGTGTTGGTGGCAGAGAGGTGAGAATCGTGCCTCCTTCCTCTGCCCTCTCCCCCCAACCTCGCACAACCGAAATATGAGCAAGCTCTCACTCATCTGCTGAGTCTTCCATGCCCATCGCCAGTTCGTCCTCCATTTCTTCATGGGCTCCTGCACCTTCCTCAACACTTTTTGCTGATACTATGCGTCCTTGTTAATCCCTCTCCCTCACCATGACTGCCGCATAGGTGCCGCTGACCATCTGGATCTCGTAGATCTTGTTATCCCTTCCGCATATGACTCCTCCTGTACTTCCTCCCCTTCCTCTTGTCCCAACACCTGACTCCGAATAATAATTACAGTGTGCTCCATCATGTAGATGACCAGAATTGTCACGCTGAGAATGACATTGCCAGTGCTAAACATCTTCGTCGACATTTGTAAACTGTGTAGCAGGGTGCATAGGTCCTTGATCTTACACCACTCCAGCAGCGTGATCTGCACCACCTCTGGATCAAGTTATCCCAGGCTATATGTCATAACGTATTGCAGCAGGGTTCGGCGGTGCTGCCACAAACGCTGCAACATGTGCAGATTGAAATTCCTGCGTGTCGGCACATCGCATTTCAGGCGTTTAACCACCAGACCTAAAGACTTCTGTAGCGACGAAAGTTGTTGAGCTGCTGTGTGCGCACGATGGAAGTGAGCACATAGCGAGCGTGCCCGCTGCACAAGGCCATGTAAGCCGGGATGGTGTTTTAAAAATTGCTGGAGAATTAGGTTCAACACGTGAGCCATACAAGGCACGTGTGTCACATTGCCCTGACGATGGCCCGCAGCCAGGTTTGCATCATTGCCGCACACGGCTGTTAAGTCACCAACGGAGTCCGCTCCGTCAATTTGTACTCCGGTCGCCAGGTGACAACGTGTTCCTTTCATGCATAGTGCTGATGATGGGAGAGGAGTCGATGCCAGCGGCGCAGGTGGACGCAGGTTATGCTCACCCACTGGGCTGCATTACTTTGACAGATGCAGAATCTCTGGCTGAATGTAGCTGGTGGGTATCTCACAGATGAAATACCATCATTCAGCTACAACCAATGGGAAGACACCACACCGTTTTTTATGCCCATCCTGTCTGCAGACCACTGCCAGACATAGCTATGAACCTCTGGTTAATTTTACCCCCAGTTCAGTTTTATGATTTTGTGTGCTTGTTACCTGACTACTTTTCCTGCTTGCTGTTTATGTACCTTGTTGGCTGATCCGCATTTCACCTCTGCTTGTTTTCTGATTAAGTCCTGGCCGTCCCATTCTGTTCCTGTTCCTCAATTAATGTTTTGACCCTGCCTGACTACTATTCTCTGGAACTGCAGCCTTCCACAGGTATTAATCACCTTGGGCCCTGTGTAATTCCTAATCCCTGTATAGGGGTTAAAGGGTTTCAGGGTTCTAGGGGTCCTGCTTGGTGAGTGGCTTCCCTCTAGCCTATCATTTACAGCCCATCTGAGTGTGTGGATCAAGGAAGGCGTTACACCGTGCTCTCTGCAGAAGGCCATGTGGGCCAGGATAGTGCTTTAAAAATTGCTGGACAACCAGGTTCAACACGTGAACCACACAAGGCACGTGTGTCACATTGTCACAGCGAAGGGCCGCACCCATGTTTGCATCATTGTCGCACCCGGCCTTCCCTGGCTGCTGGTTGAGTGGAGACAACCATTGATGAAACTCGGTCTCCAGAGCTAACCGTCCACAACTTCTCAGCGGTGTGACTCACATTTCCCATACATTTCAAAGTAAACCTTTGACCGCCTGATGGCATTGAGCTCTGCTGCCAGCATAGTAAGGAGGTGTGTGGTATTCCTTGTGCGCAGTTACAAGGAAGGGTGGCCTGACCACACAGGGTTTGCGCCAAGGTGGAGGACCCACACGAGGTTGAAGAGGCAGAAGCAGTGTATTAACTTCTACATACAGAAGAAGGATTGAAACAACTCGTGGGGACGGCAAGACTTGTACAGCAGACCCTTCTCCATCTCTCCCCACAGTAACCCATTGCCCAGTCAGTGACATGTAACGCCCCTGTCCATGCTTACTGGGCCAATTATCTGTGGTGAAATGCACCCTGTCACACAGAGTTTTTCAAGGAATCAGTGATGTTTAGTGCGACATGCTGGTGTAGCGCGTGCACGCCTTTGTTGGAGAAGGAGTGGCGCCTGGGCATCGGCTCTTGGGGCATTGCGATGGGCATAAGGTCTCAAAAATCCTTGGTTAAAAAGGTTGGAAAGGCAGCATTTTGGTAGCCAACAGTTTCAAGATGCTGAAAGTCAACCTCTAAGCCATGTCATGCCCTTCTAAAAGCATGTAAAACACAGCGAGGGGACTCCAACCACAGTCTCCCTCGTTGCCACTAATTGGGCCACACACACCCCACTTGACTGGCATCAGTTGACCCAATTTTCAAGATGAAAAAGATGCTTTGCATGAAGCACTCTCAAAAATACGCGTGCCTTTCCCGTCCCCTGGCTGACCCAGGGGAAGAAAAGTCCTCTGAGAGCCATGACTTGTTCATCTTGGTTCTTTTAGAAACACAGCGAGGGGACTCCAACCACAGTCTCCCTCGTTGCCACTAACTGGGCCACACACACCCCACTTGACTGGCATCGGTTGAGCCCCCTTTTGAAAAAGAAAAAGATGCTTTGCATGAAGCACTCTCAAAAATACGCGTGCCTTTCCCGTCCCCTGGCTGACCCAGGGGAAGAAAAGTCCTCTGAGAGCCATGCTTGTTCATCTTGGTTCTTTTAGAAACACAGCGAGGGGACTCCAACCACAGTCTCCCTCGTTGCCACTAATTGGGCCACACACACCCCACTTGACTGGCATCAGTTGACCCAATTTTCAAGATGAAAAAGATGCTTTGCATGAAGCACTCTCAAAAATACGCGTGCCTTTCCCGTCCCCTGGCTGACCCAGGGGAAGAAAAGTCCTCTGAGAGCCATGACTTGTTCATCTTGGTTCTTTTAGAAACACAGCGAGGGGACTCCAACCACAGTCTCCCTCGTTGCCACTAACTGGGCCACACACACCCCACTTGACTGGCATCGGTTGAGCCCCCTTTTGAAAAAGAAAAAGATGCTTTGCATGAAGCACTCTCAAAAATACGCGTGCCTTTCCCGTCCCCTGGCTGACCCAGGGGAAGAAAAGTCCTCTGAGAGCCATGCTTGTTCATCTTGGTTCTTTTAGAAACACAGCGAGGGGACTCCAACCACAGTCTCCCTCGTTGCCACTAATTGGGCCACACACACCCCACTTGACTGGCATCAGTTGACCCAATTTTCAAGATGAAAAAGATGCTTTGCATGAAGCACTCTCAAAAATACGCGTGCCTTTCCCGTCCCCTGGCTGACCCAGGGAAGAAAAGTCCTCTGAGAGCCATGACTTGTTCATCTTGGTTCTTTTAGAAACACAGCGAGGGGACTCCAACCACAGTCTCCCTCGTTGCCACTAACTGGGCCACACACACCCCACTTGACTGGCATCGGTTGAGCCCCCTTTTGAAAAAGAAAAAGATGCTTTGCATGAAGCACTCTCAAAAATATGCGTGCCTTTCCCGTCCCCTGGCTGACCCAGGGGAAGAAAAGTCCTCTGAGAGCCATGACTTGTTCATCTTGGTTCTTTTAGAAACACAGCGAGGGGACTCCAACCACAGTCTCCCTCGTTGCCACTAATTGGGCCACACACACCCCACTTGACTGGCATCAGTTGACCCAATTTTCAAGATGAAAAAGATGCTTTGCATGAAGCACTCTCAAAAATACGCGTGCCTTTCCCGTCCCCTGGCTGACCCAGGGGAAGAAAAGTCCTCTGAGACCCATGATTTGTTCATTTTGGTTCTTTTAGAAACACAGCGAGGGGACTCCAACCACAGTCTCCCTCGTTGCCACTAATTGGGCCACACACACCCCACTTGACTGGCATCGGTTGAGCCCCCTTTTGAAAAAGAAAAAGATGCTTTGCATGAAGCACTCTCAAAAATACGCGTGCCTTTCCCGTCCCCTGGCTGACCCAGGGGAAGAAAAGTCCTCTGAGAGCCATGACTTGTTCATCTTGGTTCTTTTAGAAACACAGCGAGGGGACTCCAGCCACAGTCTCCCTCGTTGCCACTAACTGGGCCACACACACCCCACTTGACTGGCATCGGTTGAGCCCCCTTTTGAAAAAGAAAAAGATGCTTTGCATGAAGCACTCTCAAAAATACGCGTGCCTTTCCCGTCCCCTGGCTGACCCAGGGGAAGAAAAGTCCTCTGAGAGCCATGACTTGTTCATCTTGGTTCTTTTAGAAACACAGTGAGGGGACTCCAACCACAGTCTCCCTCGTTGCCACTAATTGGACCACACACACCCCACTTGACTGGCATCAGTTGACCCAATTTTCAAGATGAAAAAGATGCTTTGCATGAAGCACTCTCAAAAATACGCGTGCCTTTCCCGTCCCCTGGCTGACCCAGGGGAAGAAAAGTCCTCTGAGAGCCATGACTTGTTCATCTTGGTTCTTTTAGAAACACAGCGAGGGGACTCCAACCACAGTCTCCCTCGTTGCCACTAATTGGGCCACACACACCCCACTTGACTGGCATCAGTTGACCCAATTTTCAAGATGAAAAAGATGCTTTGCATGAAGCACTCTCAAAAATACGCGTGCCTTTCCCATCCCCTGGCTGACCCAGGGGAAGAAAAGTCCTCTGAGACCCATGATTTGTTCATTTTGGTTCTTTTAGAAACACAGCGAGGGGACTCCAACCACAGTCTCCCTCGTTGCCACTAATTGGGCCACACACACCCCACTTGACTGGCATCGGTTGAGCCCCCTTTTGAAAAAGAAAAAGATGCTTTGCATGAAGCACTCTCAAAAATACGCGTGCCTTTCCCGTCCCCTGGCTGACCCAGGGGAAGAAAAGTCCTCTGAGAGCCATGACTTGTTCATCTTGGTTCTTTTAGAAACACAGCGAGGGGACTCCAGCCACAGTCTCCCTCGTTGCCACTAACTGGGCCACACACACCCCACTTGACTGGCATCGGTTGAGCCCCCTTTTGAAAAAGAAAAAGATGCTTTGCATGAAGCACTCTCAAAAATACGCGTGCCTTTCCCGTCCCCTGGCTGACCCAGGGGAAGAAAAGTCCTCTGAGAGCCATGACTTGTTCATCTTGGTTCTTTTAGAAACACAGCGAGGGGACTCCAACCACAGTCTCCCTCGTTGCCACTAATTGGACCACACACACCCCACTTGACTGGCATCAGTTGACCCAATTTTCAAGATGAAAAAGATGCTTTGCATGAAGCACTCTCAAAAATATGCGTGCCTTTCCCGTCCCCTGGCTGACCCAGGGGAAGAAAAGTCCTCTGAGAGCCATGACTTGTTCATCTTGGTTCTTTTAGAAACACAGCGAGGGGACTCCAACCACAGTCTCCCTCGTTGCCACTAATTGGGCCACACACACCCCACTTGACTGGCATCGGTTGACCCAATTTTCAAGATGAAAAAGATGCTTTGCATGAAGCACTCTCAAAAATACGCGTGCCTTTCCCATCCCCTGGCTGACCCAGGGGAAGAAAAGTCCTCTGAGAGCCATGATTTGTTCATTTTGGTTCTTTTAGAAACACAGCGAGGGGACTCCAACCACAGTCTCCCTCGTTGCCACTAATTGGGCCACACACACCCCACTTGACTGGCATCGGTTGAGCCCCCTTTTGAAAAAGAAAAAGATGCTTTGCATGAAGCACTCTCAAAAATACGCGTGCCTTTCCCGTCCCCTGGCTGACCCAGGGGAAAAAAAGTCCTCTGAGAGCCATGATTTGTTCATCTTGGTTCTTTTAGAAACACAGCGAGGGGACTCCAACCACAGTCTCCCTCGTTGCCACTAATTGGGCCACACACACCCCACTTGACTGGCATCAGTTGACCCAATTTTCAAGATGAAAAAGATGCTTTGCATGAAGCACTCTCAAAAATACGCGTGCCTTTCCCGTCCCCTGGCTGACCCAGGGAAGAAAAGTCCTCTGAGAGCCATGACTTGTTCATCTTGGTTCTTTTAGAAACACAGCGAGGGGACTCCAACCACAGTCTCCCTCGTTGCCACTAACTGGGCCACACACACCCCACTTGACTGGCATCGGTTGAGCCCCCTTTTGAAAAAGAAAAAGATGCTTTGCATGAAGCACTCTCAAAAATATGCGTGCCTTTCCCGTCCCCTGGCTGACCCAGGGGAAGAAAAGTCCTCTGAGAGCCATGACTTGTTCATCTTGGTTCTTTTAGAAACACAGCGAGGGGACTCCAACCACAGTCTCCCTCGTTGCCACTAATTGGGCCACACACACCCCACTTGACTGGCATCAGTTGACCCAATTTTCAAGATGAAAAAGATGCTTTGCATGAAGCACTCTCAAAAATACGCGTGCCTTTCCCGTCCCCTGGCTGACCCAGGGGAAGAAAAGTCCTCTGAGACCCATGATTTGTTCATTTTGGTTCTTTTAGAAACACAGCGAGGGGACTCCAACCACAGTCTCCCTCGTTGCCACTAATTGGGCCACACACACCCCACTTGACTGGCATCGGTTGAGCCCCCTTTTGAAAAAGAAAAAGATGCTTTGCATGAAGCACTCTCAAAAATACGCGTGCCTTTCCCGTCCCCTGGCTGACCCAGGGGAAGAAAAGTCCTCTGAGAGCCATGACTTGTTCATCTTGGTTCTTTTAGAAACACAGCGAGGGGACTCCAGCCACAGTCTCCCTCGTTGCCACTAACTGGGCCACACACACCCCACTTGACTGGCATCGGTTGAGCCCCCTTTTGAAAAAGAAAAAGATGCTTTGCATGAAGCACTCTCAAAAATACGCGTGCCTTTCCCGTCCCCTGGCTGACCCAGGGGAAGAAAAGTCCTCTGAGAGCCATGACTTGTTCATCTTGGTTCTTTTAGAAACACAGTGAGGGGACTCCAACCACAGTCTCCCTCGTTGCCACTAATTGGACCACACACACCCCACTTGACTGGCATCAGTTGACCCAATTTTCAAGATGAAAAAGATGCTTTGCATGAAGCACTCTCAAAAATACGCGTGCCTTTCCCGTCCCCTGGCTGACCCAGGGGAAGAAAAGTCCTCTGAGAGCCATGACTTGTTCATCTTGGTTCTTTTAGAAACACAGCGAGGGGACTCCAACCACAGTCTCCCTCGTTGCCACTAATTGGGCCACACACACCCCACTTGACTGGCATCAGTTGACCCAATTTTCAAGATGAAAAAGATGCTTTGCATGAAGCACTCTCAAAAATACGCGTGCCTTTCCCATCCCCTGGCTGACCCAGGGGAAGAAAAGTCCTCTGAGACCCATGATTTGTTCATTTTGGTTCTTTTAGAAACACAGCGAGGGGACTCCAACCACAGTCTCCCTCGTTGCCACTAATTGGGCCACACACACCCCACTTGACTGGCATCGGTTGAGCCCCCTTTTGAAAAAGAAAAAGATGCTTTGCATGAAGCACTCTCAAAAATACGCGTGCCTTTCCCGTCCCCTGGCTGACCCAGGGGAAGAAAAGTCCTCTGAGAGCCATGACTTGTTCATCTTGGTTCTTTTAGAAACACAGCGAGGGGACTCCAGCCACAGTCTCCCTCGTTGCCACTAACTGGGCCACACACACCCCACTTGACTGGCATCGGTTGAGCCCCCTTTTGAAAAAGAAAAAGATGCTTTGCATGAAGCACTCTCAAAAATACGCGTGCCTTTCCCGTCCCCTGGCTGACCCAGGGGAAGAAAAGTCCTCTGAGAGCCATGACTTGTTCATCTTGGTTCTTTTAGAAACACAGCGAGGGGACTCCAACCACAGTCTCCCTCGTTGCCACTAATTGGACCACACACACCCCACTTGACTGGCATCAGTTGACCCAATTTTCAAGATGAAAAAGATGCTTTGCATGAAGCACTCTCAAAAATACGCGTGCCTTTCCCGTCCCCTGGCTGACCCAGGGGAAGAAAAGTCCTCTGAGAGCCATGACTTGTTCATCTTGGTTCTTTTAGAAACACAGCGAGGGGACTCCAACCACAGTCTCCCTCGTTGCCACTAATTGGGCCACACACACCCCACTTGACTGGCATCGGTTGACCCAATTTTCAAGATGAAAAAGATGCTTTGCATGAAGCACTCTCAAAAATACGCGTGCCTTTCCCATCCCCTGGCTGACCCAGGGGAAGAAAAGTCCTCTGAGAGCCATGATTTGTTCATTTTGGTTCTTTTAGAAACACAGCGAGGGGACTCCAACCACAGTCTCCCTCGTTGCCACTAATTGGGCCACACACACCCCACTTGACTGGCATCGGTTGACCCAATTTTCAAGATGAAAAAGATGCTTTGCATGAAGCACTCTCAAAAATACGCGTGCCTTTCCCATCCCCTGGCTGACCCAGGGGAAGAAAAGTCCTCTGAGAGCCATGATTTGTTCATTTTGGTTCTTTTAGAAACACAGCGAGGGGACTCCAACCACAGTCTCCCTCGTTGCCACTAATTGGGCCACACACACCCCACTTGACTGGCATCGGTTGAGCCCCCTTTTGAAAAAGAAAAAGATGCTTTGCATGAAGCACTCTCAAAAATACGCGTGCCTTTCCCGTCCCCTGGCTGACCCAGGGGAAGAAAAGTCCTCTGAGAGCCATGAGTTGTTCATTTTGGTTCTTTTAGAAACACAGCGAGGGGACTCCAACCACAGTCTCCCTCGTTGCCACTAATTGGGCCACACACACCCCACTTGACTGACATCAGTTGATGCCCCTTTTCAAAATGAAAAAGATGCTTTGCATGAAGCACTCTCAAAAATACGCGTGCCTTTCGCCTCCCCTGGCTGACCCAGGGGAAGAAAAGTCCTCTGAGAGCCATGTCCACATTGTCAGTGGACAGACACGTGTGCTTATCTGCCAGCAGACCCCCAGCAGCACTGAAGACAGGTTCCGAGAGAACGCTGGCTGCAGGACACGACAAGATCCCCAAGGCGTACGTGGCGAGCTCAGGCAATTTATCCAGATTGGAAGCCTAAAATGAGCAGGGCTCAAGTTGCACAATAATGGAATCGATGTTTCCTTGCATATACTCATATATCTGTGTGTCCTCTTTTTCCTTGTCCAGCTCTTTTGTTTTCGCATGAGTATATGTCCTTGTCACTTTCCCATGTGTTTGTGTTGTGTTGTGAGTTGTTTATCACCTTTTGGACACCTTTGAGGGTGTTTTCTAGGTGTTTTTATGTGTTTGTGATTGCCTGCCATTGTTTCCTATGCAGTTCGAGTTCGGTTCGTCGAACGTTCGACGAGCCGAACTCGAACGGGACCTCCGTTCGGCGAACCGACCTCGAGCCGAACCGGGACCGGTTCGCTCATCTCTAGTAATATTAGTATTGCGGTTTTTATTCATGATCATTTATTGTAGTATTCGTCACTGTGTAGTAGTAGTATGTGGTCTTGTCATGGTTTGGTTGTATTTGTCTCTTGTATTTAGTATTATTTGGTAGTCTGGTCATAGTGTCGTGGTATTTCTCCCTTGTACGTGGTAATATTTGGTTACTATGTGGCCTAATTATAGTGTGGCGGTATTACTCTGTTGTATGTGGTTGTGTTTAATCACTATGTATTGGTAATATGTTATCTGGTCACGGTGTGGCGGTATTTCCCCCTTGTATATGGTATTATTGGTCTTGGTATAGTGGATTGTGTTGTGTATGGAGGTCACTTTTTCTCTCTGATATCAATATGGGGAAGATTCTTTATTTCCAATAGTTTAAATACTTGAATGTTTAACCCCTCGCTGTCCTGTGACTATTGCACTGCAGCAAATATGCACTTACAGAGGTTCTCCAGTGGAAACAAGTAATTACCTTTACTAAGGCCACGTGCACACAGTATTTGGGGAGTTTTTTTACCTCAGTATTTGAAGCCAAAACCAGGAATTATTAAATAATTAAAAGGGATGACAGATGGAAATCCAACCAAATATGAACGGCCACTCAATATAACGTTACAATTGAGAAAGGAGAAAAAAAATGAGTTTTATGAGGCCTTGCATAATCAAAGACAGAGCGCACCCAATAATATATGTAAATGTTTATTATTAGAAAAATTGAATAAATAGGGGCACTGTCATATAAGGTGAAAACATAAAATTATGACAGTGGTTTGGAATACAAAGAATCAGAGGTGTCCCATACTAGGACCTCAACAGCATCATATTGTATAGAAAAAGTAAATTCCAACATACAAGGTATAATAAATAGCCCAAACAATCAATATGGAGACAGCCCACCAGGGCATATAGGGTTAAAAAATCAGTATCCTATGTTTGAAGTTGGAACAAATGCTTACCCATGTTGAGATGCCAATATGATCGCCGTATCAAAGGTCCAGGTAGTGGAAGGGGGAAGCCCCGACGCGTTTTGCAGAAATGCTTCCTCGGGGGGGGCAGTGTGACCCTGTATAGTGAGCCCCATGTATATATACTGGTGTGAATAAATCATAATTGCCGCCGTTTAAACGCCGCATGCGCTGTGACAGTGCCCGAGTCTCGTGCGTCACTTCCGGGTCTCCCGGCGGAAGTGACGCTCACAAAGGGAACGTCACCACACGCCGAACGGAGCTCCTCAGTGCGCGCGAGATCACAGGCAGCACAGGGCATGCGAATCACGCGCGGCCATATTGGATGCTGGCAAGTCCATAGGTAAGTAAAAACTGCTGCCCAAGGTATTCATATCAAGGTGCTGTTGTAGCGAGCATAAATCACCCCAGTATGCAGTTAAATCTAGAATAGAACACAGAGCTAAGAGGTGCCCCAGAATAGTGTGCATCCCCCGTGATCCAAAGGGCATGAGAAAAGTGCAGGCATTTACAGGTTCAGACGCCCATCGGGATAAAGTATACTACAACCCCGCAAATATTATATACCACAGCAGAAAACTAGTTAGCTATAAGGCTGGCACATATCGGACCCATATTGAAACAGCGCGGGGGCAAACCAAAGGGGGGCATGACAATAACTTCCATATAGATAGGGGTAAATTTCATAACTCTTAAAGGGATATTACCATACACTCAAGGTCCATATATGTATATAAACATATGAGTGTATAGTCCCAAGTGTTCCGAAGTAAATAGAGAGTGCATATAGCATAATCGGTTGATCCAAACATGAAAAAGTTTTATATATATATATATATATATATATATATATATATATATATATAATATTGCGATGGTACAATAATATATGGGATCATTAAAGGATATATACAAAAATTAATTTTAGATGATCTAACACGATCCAAAAAGCCGGACCAAGAGAGACATACAAAGAATTATTTTTGAGATTATAGGCTCTCATAGATAAAGGGGGACCACAAAAAATGTTAGGAATTGTAAGATCAGTAAAATGAGAGGAAAGGTATAATTGAAAGACGGGCACCGCTTCTGTATTTTTCACCCACTCCTGATTTTGGCTACAAATACTAATGTAAGACACTGACCAAATACTGAAAGTGTGAACGTGGTCTAAGATTGTGATAACTTATTCATCTGTGGGGTGTGATTGCTGGGACCCGAACTGATCGGCAAAATGTGCAACTTTTATCCCCATTACACTGGAGCTCGTGTCTGACTCGACCCCTGATCCATTCATTCCTCAGTGGCTGCGACCGCTGCGCTTGTTTTTATCTGACTGCTCCAAAGAGGATGAATGGAGCTGCGGTCACACACCCCACCCCACAGAGGATGAATGGAGCTGCGGTCACACATCCCACCCCACAGAGAATGAATGGAGCTGCGGTCACACATCCCACCCCACAGAGGATGAATGGAGCTGCGGTCACACATCCCACCCCAGAGAGGATGACTGGAGCTGCGGTCACACACCCCACCCCACAGAGGATGAATGGAGCTGCGGTCACACATCCCACCCCACAGAGAATGAATGGAGCTGCGGTCACACATCCCACCCCACAGAGGATGAATGGAGCTGCGGTCACACATCCCACCCCACAGAGAATGAATGGAGCTGCGGTCACACATCCCACCCCACAGAGGATGAATGGAGCTGCGGTCACACATCCCACCCCACAGAGGATGAATGGAGCTGCAGTCACACATCCCACCCCACAGAGGATGAATGGAGCTGCGGTCACACATCCCACCCCACAGAGGATGAATGGAGCTGCGGTCACACATCCCACCCCACAGAGGATGAATGGAGCTGCGGTCACACATCCCACCCCACAGAGAATGAATGGAGCTGCGGTCACACATCCCACCCCACAGAGAATGAATGGAGCTGCGGTCACACATCCCACCCCACAGAGGATGAATGGAGCTGCGGTCACACATCCCACCCCACAGAGGATGAATGGAGCTGCGGTCACACATCCCACCCCACAGAGGATGAATGGAGCTGCGGTCACACACCCCACCCCACAGAGGATGAATGGAGCTGCGGTCACACATCCCACCTGCCGCTGCATTGTATAATGGCCATATAAGTGCCCTGTCAGGGATAAAAGTTCCTCATTCTTCCGATCGGTGCGGTTTCCACTGGCCTGGTTCCACCGATCAATAAGTTATATCACCTACCAAACCTGTGGATCGGTGATAACTTGTCACCAAAGATCCCATTGCTGCAAACTACTGTAACTGTACAGAGTTATTGTGTGTGCACAGGAGATGTGCAGGAGACGCCTGTGCTTTACAGTCAGCACTCCACTATAACGGGCATAGCAGCTAATAGAAATTTACATGTAGCTGTAGGGTGGTGGGCCCCTAGAGTTATTTCCCCTGGTGGGCCCCAGACACCCCAGTCCGACCCTGCTCGTCATCTCCCAGCAAAATCTATGAGAATTCAGTAAAGGCTGTGCGCATGTTGCTTCTTTTTTGCCTGCAGTTTTGGTGCAGAAAAAAGAAGCAGCATGTCAATTCTTTTTGTGTTTTCCCTGCATTTTTCCATTGAATATAGTAAAAAAAACGCATGGGGAAAAAAACGCACCAAAACGAGGAAAAAATGCACCGAAAACGAGGCAAAAATGCATGGATTTTTGTATGCGTTTTTCGGCTAGAGGTGTGTTTTTTGCTGAAGTAACAAAACTGCAGAGTGCGCACATAGCCTTACAGGTGCAGGTGAAAGGTTAAATTTGCATGGTAACAGAGAGTTAGGATTAGCCTATAGGAAAGGAGCTAGTGCTGAGGTAGAGAAACGGTTTATGTGGGAACGTCAGTGAGGGCCCAGCCTGTGACAGGAACAGACCTCAGGTCTGAGGAGCAGCAGAGCCGCATGACATGGGTGTCCTGAGGAGAGGGAGACCATTACATAGGATAGAAAAGAGGGAAAACGGAGAAAGAGAAGTCGGTGACCATGACAGAGTGATGTAGTGGAGCCAAGTCACCACACTGACCAAAGGAACGAGTGACCGAGAGAGACGGGTCCTGGTGCAAGACCGAGCAGGACAAGGAATGAAGTGAGTGTGCTGAGAGGGTGTACCTGAAGCGTCTTCAGTAGTTTATTGCTCAGTACAGCCATATTGGCAAAATCCCCCTAAGGCCTCTTTCACACGTCCGTGAAAATCACGCAGGTATTTCACGGACGTGTCAATAGTGCGTATTGTCCTCCGTGTGCCATGTTTATGGCACACGTGTGTTCTCCGTTTGTTATCCATAATAACACACGGAGAACAGGAACTTTCTGCTCACCTGTCACTGGTGTTGCTGTTCGTGGTGCTGATCTTCAGTCTCCGGTCCTGCCGACTCCCCGCTGCTGCTGCTGCTGCTTCCGGCCAGCAGTGGAGTGAATATGCAATGAGCATAATGAGCGGGGGTCAGAAGCTAGGTACAGCAGAGGCAGAGCTGGAGAAGGTGAATATAGAAATTCTTTTTATTTCACAGACACATGTGTTTTCTCCAGTGCGTGTCACACGGATCACATCCATGCAGTCCGTGTGCGGGCTGTGTGACACCCGTGATGCCGGAGAAAAACGGACATGTCTACGTGTTGAGCACACGAGCACACGTATGCTCCACACGTACACACGATCCATGGCAAAACACACACGTGTGCGCAGAACCATTGATTTTATTGGGTCTACGTGTGCCCGTGTCTCCGGCACATGAGGAAACGGACCAAACACGTCCCGGAGACACGGACATGTGAGGAGGCCTAAGGCCCTGTGCGCACTGGAAAACGGAATTTTCTTAAGAAAATTCCGCAGGGTCTGAAAGATTACCGCACCCGCGGTAAAAAAACGCGGCAAACCGCACCCGAAAACCGCATGCGGTTTGCGGCGGTTTTACCGCGGTATTGTTTGCGGTATTGCCGCGGTTTTGCCGCGTGCGGGTTGGTACATGTATTTTAATGCATTCAATGCAATAAAGCACATTGAAAAAAAAAGAAAAAAAAGTAATTTCCTTCTGAGATAGATAGTAGATAGATAAATAGACAGATAGAAGAATAGATAGAGGGATAGATAGAGGGATAGATAGATAAATAGATAGAGTCACAGATAGAGGGATAGATAGATAGAGTCCCTGTGAGCACACGCTGCAGTTCTCCTGAGCGGTAATGTGTTGTTCACATTCCCGGCCGTGGGAAATGACCTGTGGTTACCTCTGCTGTCTCGTTGCGAGGCTGCATTCAGTAGTGTGTCAGTCGCGGCTGGATGCAAGCATCGCAGGACGTGGATTACGCCGGAGGTGTGTGTTTGGGAGGGGTTAATAAAGGGGTGAAACAGGGGCTCTTTTGTCTCTTATTTAAAATAAAGGCTTTTCGGTGTGTGTTTTTTTCACTTTACTTACGGGTTGATCATGTCAGCTGTCTCATAGACGCTGCCATGATCAAGCCTGGACTTAGTGGCTGCGATCCGCCGCCATTAACTCCTTATATTACCCTGATTGCCACCGCATCACGGCAACAGGAAGAGTCGGGGTCACTCTGGTACTGCCGCATAATGGATGCGACAGTCCCGGGGCAGCTGCGGGCTGATATTCTCGGCTGCGGGAGGGGGGGGGGCCATTAACCCTGGCCCTCGCCCTCCCCAGCCTGAGAATACCTGGCCACCGCTGTGTGTTCCTCTTCCTGTCATAATGACATCACTTCCCTGCAAACCGCAGGCAGTGATGAACAGTATGTCCCGAAACCGCGAAATACTAGAGGGAATAATGCAGGAAAACGCAATGAACCGCACAGAATTTGCTGCCTGCGTTATTCCCTGCGGGATTTCCCAATTACATTGCAGTCAATGGAGTGAAATGCCGCAGCGACATGCGGAAAAGAAGTGACATGCAATTGTTTTTGCTGCGGGAATCCCGCAGCAAAACATGCAGCTGTCAAAATCCGCATAGTGCGCACAGCATTTTTTTTCCCATAGGTTTTGCTGGTGAATCACTGCAGAGATGTTATGAACATAACATGCAGCGAAACATGCAGCAAAACCGCAGGAAATCCGCGGCAAAAACCGGCAAGTGCGCACAGGGCCTAAGAGAGAAAAGACATGGAACTGCTTGAGGAGAATGTCTTCCAAGGTTTGTGATGTAGTCAGGGCTGTATTTTGCCTTCGTGCTGCCCTAGGCACTTTAAGTGGTCGCGCCCCTTAGTGACAACGTAAAACTGAGTTTTCGCACACGACATCTGTTTAAGGCAGATCTACTCTGTAGCACACTTTAAAAAGTATCAATAAGAAACGAACCCCCCCCCCCCAATGGGAATCACCACAGGCACATCAAAACATAGCATGAGTATAAAATATTCCCACCACACCGTCCCCACTTATATACTGTGACTGTGACACTGCCCCTAATAAACACCCACTGCCCTCCCTTATAAACTACTGTATATCCACCACACCTTCCTCGATTATGAAATATGATCTGTACATTGTGAGGAGGGAGCAGCATGATGTGAGGACAATGTCCCATGCATGCTGCCCCCTCCTCACAATGTCCCATGCATGCTGCTCCCTCGTCACAATGTCCCATGCATGCTGCTCCCTCCTCACAATGTCCCATGCTTGCTGCCCCCTCCTCACAATGTCCCATGCATGCTGCCCCCTCCTCACAATGTCCCATGAATGCTGCCCCCTCCTCACAATGTCCCTTGCATGCTGCCCCCTCCTCACAATGTCCCATGCATGCTGCCCCCTCCTCACAATGTCCCATGCATGCTGCTCCCTCCTCACAATGTCCCTTGCATGCTGCCCCCTCCTCACAATGTCCCTTGCATGCTGCCCCCTCCTCACAATGTCCCATGCATGCTGCCCCCTCCTCACAATGTCCCATGCATGCTGCCCCCTCCTCACAATGTCCCATGCATGCTGCCCCCTCCTCACAATGTCCCATGCATGCTGCTCTCTCCTCACAATGTCCCATGCATGCTGCCCCCTCTTCACAATGTCCCATGCATGCTGCTCCCTCCTCACAATGTCCCATGCATGCTGCCCCTCCTCACAATGTCCCATGCATGCTGCTCCCTCCTCACAATGTCTCATGCATGCTGCCCCCTCCTCACAATGTCTCATGTATGCTGCTCCCTCCTCACAATGTCCCATGAATGCTGCTCCCTCCTCACAATGTCTCATGCATGCTGCCCCCTCCTCACAATGTCTCATGTATGCTGCTCCCGCCTCACAATGTCCCATGCATGCTGCTCCCTCCTCACAATGTCCCATGCATGCTGCTCCCTCCGCACAATGTCTCATGCTTGATGCTCCCTCCTCACAATGTCCCATGCATGCTGCTCCTTCCTCACAATGTCCCATGCATGCTGCTCCCTCCTCACAATGTCTCATGCATGCTGCCCCCTCCTCAGTGTCCCATGCATGCTGCCCCCTTCTCACAATGTCCCATGCATGCTGCCCCCTCCTCACAATGTCTCATGCATGCTGCCCCCTCCTCAGTGTCCCATGCATGCTGCCCCCTTCTCACAATGTCCCATGCATGCTGTCCCTCTCCATGAGCTCCTAATGCTGCCTTCCTCTTTTCCATAATGAGACCTTCATGTTGCCCCACTCATGCTAAGACCACCACACTAACGCTTATGCAGAGACCCCCCACACACACACTACCCCACTCTTGATATTGACTCCCCTACATTGCTCCACTCCATACTGATCCCACACATGCTGCCCCTTCTTCACAATGAGCTCCCAATGCTGCCCCCTCTTATTCTGAGTCCTTACACTCCCCCCACCCAATCGATTTTGTCATTGCACTATCCCTCATCCCTTGTCCTCTGTCTCTAGCATTAGCCCCTCTCTCCCACTCCCCCAGCATCAGCCTCTCTCCCCCAGCATCAGCCTCTATCTTCCCTCAGCATCAGCCTCTCTTCCCCAGTCTCAGCCTTTGCCTCCCCCCAGCCTCAGCCTGCCCCAGTCTCCGCCTCAGCCTCCCTCCAGCCTCCCTCCAGTCTCAGCCTCAGCCTCCCTCAAGTCTCAGCCTCAGCCTCCCTCCAGTCTCAGCCTCAGCCTCCCTCCAGCCTCCCCCCAGTCTCTGCCTCTGCCTCCCTCCAGCCTCCCCCCAGTCTCTGCCTCTGCCTCCCTCCAGCCTCCCCCCAGTCTCAGCCTCAGCCTCCCTCCAGTCTCAGCCTCAGCCTCCCTCCAGCCTCCCCCCAGTCTCAGCCTCAGTCTCCCTCCAGCCTCCCCCCAGTCTCAGCCTCCCTCCAGTCTCAGCCTCTGCCTCCCTCAAGTCTCAGCCTCAGCCTCCCTCCAGTCTCAGCCTCAGCCTCCCTCCAGCCTCCCCCCAGTCTCTGCCTCTGCCTCCCTCCAGCCTCCCCCCAGTCTCTGCCTCTGCCTCCCTCCAGCCTCCCCCCAGTCTCAGCCTCAGCCTCCCTCCAGTCTCAGCCTCAGCCTCCCTCCAGCCTCCCCCCAGTCTCAGCCTCAGTCTCCCTCCAGCCTCCCCCCAGTCTCAGCCTCCCTCCAGTCTCAGCCTCTGCCTCCCTCCAGCCTCCCCCAGTCTCTGCCTCTGCCTCCCTCCAGCCTCCCCCCAGTCTCTGACTCTGCCTCCCTCCAGCCTCCCCCCAGTCTCTGCCTCTGCCTCCCTCCAGCCTCCCCCCCAGTCTCTGCCTCTGCCTCCCTCCAGCCTCCCCCCAGTCTCTGCCTCTGCCTCCCTCCAGCCTCCCCCCAGTCTCAGCCTCTGCCTCTCTCCAGCCTCCCCCCAGTCTCAGCCTCTGCCTCCCTCCAGCCTCCCCCCAGTCTCTGCCTCTGCCTCCCTCCAGCCTCCCCCCAGTCTCTGCCTCTGCCTCCCTCCAGCCTCCCCCAGTCTCAGCCTCTGCCTCCCTCCAGCCTCCCCACAGTCTCAGCCTCTGCCTCCCTCCAGTCTCAGCCTCTGCCTCCCTCCAACCTCCCCCCAGTCTCAGCCTCTGCCTCCCTCCAGCCTCCCCCAGTCTCTGCCTCTGCCTCCCTCCAGCCTCCCCCCAGTCTCTGCCTCCCTCCAGCCTCCCCCCAGTCTCTGCCTCTGCCTCCTCCAGCCTCCCCCCAGTCTCTGCCTCTGCCTCCCTCCAGCCTCCCCCCAGTCTCAGCCTCTGCCTCTCTCCAGCCTCCCCCAGTCTCAGCCTCTGCCTCCCTCCAGCCTCTTCCCAGTCTCTGCCTCTGCCTCCCTCCAGCCTCCCCCCAGTCTCTGCCTCTGCCTCCCTCCAGCCTCCCCCAGTCTCAGCCTCTGCCTCCCTCCAGCCTCCCCACAGTCTCAGCCTCTGCCTCCCTCCAGTCTCAGCCTCTGCCTCCCTCCAACCTCCCCCCAGTCTCAGCCTCTGCCTCTCTCCAGTCTCAGCCTCTGCCTCCCTCCAGCCTCCCCCCAGTCTCAGCCTCTGCCTCTCTCCAGTCTCAGCCTCTGCCTCCTCCAGCCTCCCCACAGTCTCAGCCTCTGCCTCCCTCCAGTCTCAGCCTCTGCCTCCCTCCAACCTCCCCCCAGTCTCAGCCTCTGCCTCTCTCCAGTCTCAGCCTCTGCCTCCCTCCAGCCTCCCCCCAGTCTCAGCCTCTGCCTCCCTCCAGTCTCAGCCTCTGCCTCCCTCCAGTCTCTGCCTCTGCCTCCCTCCAGCCTCCCCCCAGTCTCTGCCTCTGCCTCCCTCCAGCCTCCCCCCAGTCTCAGCCTCTGCCTCCCTCCAGCCTCCCCCAGTCTCTGCCTCTGCTCCCTCCAGCCTCCCCCCAGTCTCTGCCTCTGCCTCCCTCCAGCCTCCCCCCAGTCTCAGCCTCTGCCTCCCTCCAGCCTCCCCCCAGTCTCAGCCTCTGCCTCCCTCCAGCCTCCCCCAGTCTCAGCCTCTGCCTCCCTCCAGCCTCCCCCCAGTCTCTGCCTCTGCCTCCCTCCAGCCTCCCCCCAGTGTCTGCCTCTGCCTCCCTCCAGCCTCCCCCAGTCTCAGCCTCTGCCTCCCTCCAGCCTCCCCACAGTCTCAGCCTCTGCCTCCCTCAGTCTCAGCCTCTGCCTCCCTCCAACCTCCCCCCAGTCTCAGCCTCTGCCTCCCTCCAGCCTCCCCCAGTCTCTGCCTCTGCCTCCCTCCAGCCTCCCCCCAGTCTCTGCCTCTGCCTCCCTCCAGCCTCCCACAGTCTCAGCCTCTGCCTCCCTCCAGTCTCAGCCTCTGCCTCCCTCCAACCTCCCCCAGTCTCAGCCTCTGCCTCTCTCCAGTCTCAGCCTCTGCCTCCCTCCAGCCTCCCCCCAGTCTCAGCCTCTGCCTCCCTCCAGTCTCAGCCTCTGCCTCCCTGCAGTCTCTGCCTCTGCCTCCCTCCAGCCTCCCCCCAGCCTCTGCCTCCCTCCAGCCTCCCCCCAGTCTCAGCCTCTGCCTCCCTCCAGCCTCTTCCCAGTCTCTGCCTCTGCCTCCCTCCAGCCTCCCCCCAGTCCTCTGCCTCTGCCTCCCTCCAGCCTCCCCACAGTCTCTCCTCTGCCTCCCTCCAGTCTCCCCCCAGTCTCAGCCTCTGCCTCCCTCCAGCCTCCCCCCAGTCTCTGCCTCTGCCTCCCTCCAGCCTCCCCCCAGTCTCAGCCTCTGCCTCTCTCCAGCCTCCCCCAGTCTCAGCCTCTGCCTCCCTCCAGCCTCCCCCCAGTCTCTGCCTCTGCCTCCCTCCAGTCTCCCCCCCAGTCTCTGCCTCTGCCTCCCTCCAGCCTCCCCCACAGTCTCAGCCTCTGCCTCCCTCCAGTCTCAGCCTCTGCCTCCCTCCAGCCTCCCCCCAGTCTCAGCCTCTGCCCTCTCTCCAGTCTCAGCCTCTGCCTCCCTCCAGCCTCCCCCCAGTCTCAGCCACTGCCTCCCTCCAGTCTCAGCCTCTGCCTACCTCCAGCCTCCCCCCAGTCTCAGCCTCTGCCTTCCTCCAGCCTCCCCCCAGTCTCAGCCTCTGCCTCCCTCCAGCCTCCCCCCAGTCTCAGCCTCTGCCTCCCTCCAGTATCTGCCTTTGCCGTCCCCCCCCCCCCGCATGCGCAGATCTCTGGTCTGCATTAGAGACACTCCCACGCTCCTTATGAATCCACTTACCTGCTCCAGTGCCCGCCGCCATCTTCCTGGCTCACGTGAGTATCCTCTTCTGACACCGGCTTCCATCACGGCGTCCTCCACGGCGTCCTGCTGTGAGCTCTGCATGTGACGTCCACACAGCAGTGGACGCAGCACAGAGGAAGGAGCTGATTGGCGCGTGCCTGTGACCCCGGAAGTGCAGGCGCCGGCAGTTCCGGGGTCAATCAGCTCCCTGTGCTCGGCGGCCACAAAAAAAAAAATGTAAAAAAAAAAAAAAAATTTTTTTTTTTTTTTTTTTTTTTTTTTTTTGCTGCCAGAAGGTGCCGCCCCTCACAATCTGCCGCCCTAGGCACCGGACCACGGGTGCCTAATGGTAAATACGGCCCTGGATGTAGTGCTAGGCTCGGTAGTGTTGGAAAGAAAAGGACTCGGAGGTTGGAACAACTGAATTAAAGATTGTGTGCCTAAACAGTTCACCCCTGGTCGATTTTCCGTTTTTGTTTTTTCGCCTCCCTTCTTCCAAGAACCGTAACTTTTTTATTTTTCGGTCAATCTCGCCATGCGAGGGCTTGTTTATTATGGGACAAGTTCTACTGTTAAGTGAAACCATAAGTTTACCATATAGTGTACTGGAAAACGGCAAAAAATTCCAAATGCAGAAAATCTACGATTGCATGATTGTTTTTTGTTTTTTATTCACTGTGTTCACTATATGCTATACCTAATGGGTTGGTGTGATGCCTCAGGTTGGTACGAGTTCAGAGACACCAAACATGTATAGGTTTACTTTTATCTAAGGGGTTAAAAAAATATCAGAAATTTGTCCTAAAAAAGTGATGCACTTTTTGCACCATTTTCCGAAACCCGTAGCGTTCTCATTTTTTGGGATCTATGGCCCAGTGATGGCTTATTTTTTGCGTCTCAAGTTGATGACCAATCAACTTGATGTTTTCCAATCAGAATATTTGATTTTATATTTTGATAGATTGGGCATTTTTTAACACCGTGATACCAAATTGCGTATATTTTGTATTTATTTTACTCTTTAATTTTCAATAGGGCGAATGGGGAGTGATTTGAACTTTTATTTTTTTTATTTTTTTTCATTTTTTAAAACTTTTTTCTATTTTACTAGTCCCCCAGGGGACTATAAGGATCAGCAGTCTGATCACTCATTCATTTCTGTTGATCACAGCTACACAGCTGGGATCCCCAGAAATACTCACTGATTGTTACAGGCAGCACTTGGCCGGGTAAAACAGGAAGTGAGTCATGCGAGCTACAGTAGTCATCACATGACCCTATGCTACCATGGCAACCATCGGCTCACAGTGATCACGGGACGATGCCACCGATGGAGTCGAGTGAGTGAAGATTTACCGCAGTGGGGATTTAAGTCACTCTGTTACATTTTGAGAGTGCGATTTAAGGGATTAACAAGCACACGTCAGCTGTTCAAATCAGCTGACATGTGTAGGTATCGCTGCCGGCTGCCCGTAGCAGCCGCAGGTGATTACACCTATATGGCTTAGGATGTAATGTTACGGCCCTCGGTCATTAAGGGGTTAATGATCATCTGTAACACTGAAACATGTAAGAAGATTTGTGTCCGCTATCTAAAGTGTATTGGTGTTGACAAGTTTGTGTTCAGTAAAACGACGTTTTATTATGAACTTGTGGTCTCCCTCAATGAACTAAAAATAGAAATATAGCTCCGGCACACCTTGAAGAAAATAAGGCAGAAAGTCTTGGGTGGTGCTGAATGAGTTTTTATTGAACACAAAAAAAGGTAAAGTCTGTCCCCACGTTTCGGTCCAATTAGGACCTTTCTCAAGAGTTCTATCAGACTGATGAAGAAAACAGGAAAGAAAAAACATCATGTTATAAGAGGAAAAAATACAAGTGAGATATTAGTACAGATAAGACATCGCAGCATGATAAAGCATACAGCATGAAAAAAACATCATACTATGAGAAAAGAAAGTATACATGTGAGATATCTGTACAATGAGATATCGCAGCATGATAAACGGTACAGTACAAAATTTTTGTCTCATTGGACTGGTATCATATGTCCATATGGGTACGTATAAGCACATAATACCCATGAATTGTTTAATAATTTCACAGGAAATTTCAGTGAACATATGAACATCTAGAATCATGGATGGATGTAGTGACAGATAGGTAATACATACATGAACATACCTAAAACATTAGGAATCAGTAATCAAATTGCACCAAAGGCGAAACCGCATGGGGTCATCATAGACATGAAGAGGCTAGTTTAGGTACTAAACAAAAAGCAGAAAAGCAATTTAGAAGGTTAGGTAATACGTGACATACAACGCAATCTGGGGCATTTAATAGATACCTGTAACCATGTGACAAAGTTTCCACATAGGTATTTCTATGATATCGGGAGGAGCCGTACTAGGATGTCTTAAGGAAGCGGGAGACTAAAGTGTAGTCTAAATGAAAAAAGTCAAAATGACGGAGAAATGTGAGAAAATGCCTCGAGCAGTCGTCTGCCTGTTGTAGTCCAACAGAGATCATACCTGGTCATATATTGTAGGACAGGGTGGACCCAATATAAACAGACAGTGTGTGGTATCAAGGGGGATGTCCTGATGAGAAAAATGAATATTAGGGTGCACTCGTATCGGTCTCCGTATCTGTACTAGGTCTATGGGTATATAGAGGATAGAAAACTCTCAGTTAGGTACCTGTAATGACAGGAAAAACCGGGCCGTTGCAGCTGATCTAGGTGATTAGAGCAGGATAGCCGGGTCACTGAAGACGGGACTAATAGGTATTAAGCCTTCAGAAAGAAGGGAGAGAGGAGAGGAATTCTCAATGTGAGGAGGGCTCGGAAGGGACAGACATATCGGTGGTGGGATATGTGTATATCTATGTCTTCACATACGGATATAACATGTGGGTGCTCAAAATGGCAGTAAAAAGGTAATCTGGTGCTATGTACCTGTTATTAAAGGTAGGGAGGAGCACAACGTAGTAGTGCAGCAAGGTAATTGCCTTCAATTGGATCAGAAGAGGAATCTAATATGAGAAATGCAGGATATGCATGAGGATCAGCAGGATGACTGAAAAGGGAGCAAACAGATCCACATGATATGTTACCCTCTGGCCCGGTTAACTTCACGTCAGTGCCAGCTACTTGTGTTTCAGGACAGATCCTGAGGGGTATCTATGAGATTAGACAAGATATCAGAAGATCCCATATGGTTAACCATAGGACAAGAGACAAAAGCAAGTTCCCATACCACTAGGAGGTTTCGCCTTTGGTGCAATTTGATTACTGATTCCTAATGTTTTAGGTATGTTCATGTATGTATTACCTATCTGTCACTACATCCATCCATGATTCTAGATGTTCATATGTTCACTGAAATTTCCTGTGAAATTATTAAACAATTCATGGGTATCATGTGCTTATACGCACCCCTATGAACATTTGATACCAGTCCAATGAGACAAAAATTTTGTATTGTACCGTTTATCATGCTGCGATATCTCATTGTACAGATATCTCACATGTATACTTTCTTTTCTCATAGTATGATGTTTTTTCATGTTGTATGTTTTATCATGGTGCGATGTCTTATCTGTACTGATATCTCACTTGTAATTTTTCCTCTTATAACATGATATTTTTTCTTTCCTGTTTTCTTCATCAGTCTGATGGAACCCTTGAGAAAGGTCCTAATTGGACCGAAACGTGGGGACAGACTTTACCTTTTTTTGTGTTCAATAAAAACTCATTCAGCACCACCCAAGACTTTCTGCCTTATTTTCTTCAAGGTGTGCCGGAGCTATATTTCTATTTTTAGTGGCTTGTTTTCTCCAGAGCACCCAACCAGGTTTATCTCTGCTGTCCCTCAATGAACTGTGAACCATCTGGTCCTGGCCTGCAAAAAACACCGGCAACTTGTGGCCAGCAACGGTGTATCACCTCCGGAGTACAACACTACACACCCAGCCAAGACGTCCGCTGTCATGTAGCGTGCAGACAATTACCTCGCTCATGAATACCACCCTACAGGATGATGATGATGATGATGATGATGATGATTATATCTTGTAATTTCCATCATTCCATGGTTGACATTACCGGTTTTCTACAGTTTACTTCATGGACCGATTTTGGAAATGAAATTCTTAATCCCAGAAACCTGCCATACCAGTCCCCTATATACAGTCAGGGATTTATTATGGGGTTGTGATAGTGATGGACGGAATCAGATTGAATTTCATAATTTAATTTGATTTTTAAATGAGACAGGATTCAGGTAAGTTATTTTATTGATACATTGACCCACCACCATTAATACCTTTAGCATCCTAAAGTATCATATTATAAACTGAAAAATTTAGATTATATAATATACTGTGTAAATTATTTTATCACCCTAAATAAATTATTGCATTATTCACCCCTTAGTTCTTATAGGCCAACATAGATACTTGTCACTAACTGTTAAGACACTCAACCCTCCCTGGGATTTTACAAGAGAACTAATATGAAACTCTAAGCCACCTCATGTAAAATGTGTGATCATGATGCAGTTCATGTACAAAGTTGTCAAACTGAGTAATGGGTGGAATTGGACAATGTGTCAGTTTTCCATTATAGGCACCAAAATAGACCCTGTACTTTTCAGCTATGCTACATAGTCGTGGAGAGGGTGACTATGCACTGTCCGTGCTGGAAGGCCTAAATAAGCTGCTGTCTTGTGTGCCGCCTATAGAGGAGGTTCAGGATGGGGGTATTATTACTGGAAGTGCTCAAGACATGGGACATTGTTCCTGGAAGGGGCCAAGATAAGAAATTATTACTCGCCCAGTAATACCGCTTGCCTGGGATAGAGGACATTATTTAGTAATGTTCCCCATCCTGGGCTCCTTTCTATAATAAAGGGCCAAACGAGGGCCAATATTACGTGATGGGAAACATTATAGCAAGAATGGGTGCAGGATGGGGGACATTGTTATAGCATGGGGGACAGGATGGGGAGCATTATTACTGGAAGGGGCCCATAATGGGGGAGATTATTACAGAATGAAGCCATTACTGGGTATATTATTATATGGGTGATATACTAAACATACATGTTTGTATAGGATCTAGAATGCAACATGAGCCCATATATCTAACCAACATGCAGGTGAGAGCCAAGGTCCAAAGTTTGCACAGGAGCCCATCAGACTCTTGTTACGACACTTCTCAGACAGAGATCATGAGAGCAAAGCAGCTCAGGGTGTAACAGGATTTGGCAAATCAAGGTATTTAGTGAAGTACTGATATGTGGGACCTCCATATTGGTAGATATTTCAATATTTGCCAAAAACGTTTACATACAGACTTTTTATCAATGCCATGAGTATAAAAATACACAGATAATTGTCAGCCATTAATTTTAGGTGTACATTAGGGGTTCAGTTCTTGTCGTCTTTTTATTCTTAATGTTTGGATGACTTCACCATAGCAAGGAAAGCTGAAATATAATAGAGAGAGAATTGTGTTTTTATTTTCTTTATAAATTTGACTATTTGTCAGAAATTTATTTTCTAATACTGTTTTTGTGGCAAATACTAATGAAATCTGAATACATGAACAGATTTGAAAATTAGTATTCTTGCCATTACTTGTGTTGAACATAAACATTGGACAGCACTAAGATGGAACTAGGATGGCATCTGACCATTTTATCTAACATTGAGAATTACATTGGTGAATTTGATCCTACAGTAGACTAGTGGATAAATATCAAACGCCCGAGAACTACCACCGTGTACCGCACATCCGCCACTGCCTCCTCCTCCTCTCCTGCCACGCCTCCTCTCCTGTGGATCCGCCCACCTGCTGCTGGCGATGTACCCAATTGTCGAGCACACACTGCCAGGTGTGCACCCGCCGGGAGACCCGCCAATATTCAATGCTGCACTCTAGCGCCACTTTGATTAAACCTTACACCTCCAGCCATATACAGCTAGCTGTATAAAGATTGGGGGCTGTATACCCTTAGGGGAGCTGTATACCAGAAGGAGCTGTATACCAGGATTAGCTGTATACTGGAGGGGGAGCTATATACCCGAGAGGAGAGCTATATACCCGAAAGAGGAGCTGTATACCCAAGAGGGGAGCTATATACCCGAGAGGGGATCTGTATACCCTTCTGGGAGCTGAAATTGGTTGAAGGATTTCACCAGCACAAAACTCCAGGCATTTTGTTCTTTAAAATAAAAATTCCTTTATTTTCTTATCATTAAAAAGTCCATGCTATGGTGGTCAAACCCATGTCAGAGAATCCTGGAGTTTTGTGCTGGTGAAATCCTTCAACCAATTTCAATGCACATGGACTGGCTCTCCAAACCTCTTCTCCGTGCACAGCCCAGGATTACTGGCTTCCATCACACAGGTGAGCTGGGCAAAAAACTTCTTTCTACCTTCACCTTCTGGGAGCTGTATACCCTGGTGGGGAGCTGTCTACCCTAGGGGGAGCTATGTACCCTTGGGGGAGCTGTATACTCTTGAGAGAGCTGTATATCCTTGAAGGGAGCTGTATACCCCAAGGGTATACAGCTCCCCTCCCTGGTATACAGCTCATCCCCAAGGGTATGCAGCTTCCCTAAGAGTATGCATCTCCCCCAAGAGTATACAGATCCCCCAAGGGTATAAAGCTCCCCTCCCTGGTATATAGCTCCCCAAGGGTATACAGCTCCCCTCCCTGGTGTATAGCTCCTCCAAAGGTATACAGCTCTTCTAAGGGTATATAGCTCCCCTCCCTGGTATATAGCTCCCCCAAGAGTATACAGCTTCTCTCTCGGGGAAAAAAAAAAGGATAACAGCTCACTACATGGAGAAATTAAGGTGACGGTGCAGGGGAGGGTAGGCAAATCCAATTCAGCATAAAGAGAAAACTCCAGCATCCATGTCTATATAAAGTAAAACTTCGTCTTTATTTGAATAAAGTTTTAAAATTCCATATAAAAAGTCCACCAATGAACAAGAAAGACGCGTTTCGAACGCTGGAGCTTTCTTAATCATCTGATTATTAAGAATGCTCCAGCGTTCGAAACGCGTCTTTCTTGTTCATTGATGGACTTTATGGAATTTTAAAACTTTATTGAAATAAAGATGAAGTTTTACTTTATATAGACACTAGCTGTATTACCCGTCTTCGCCCGGGTTAATAACTGTTGTTAACAAAATAGAATGTATTAAGAAAAATGTATTCTGCACACAAAAACCACAAAACAAAGATAGAAATGTAATTATTAAAATGCAAAAACTAAGCTAAAAGAAGCATTTCACAACATATATTTATACACCCCAGATATTCCACACAGATTTAACTAAATTGGCCAAGTAATGTGCTCCGTCTGTCTCTTTCCAGGTCTGTCTCTTTCCCCATCTGCCTCTTTCCCCGTATGTCTCTTTCCCCATTTGTCTCTTTCCCCATCTGCCTGTCTCTGTCTGTCTATTTTTTGTCTGTCTCTATCTCTCTGTTTCTTTCCGCATCTGTCTCTTTCTAGGTCTGTCTCTTTCCCAGGTTTGTCTTTTTCCCCGTCTGTCTCCCCGTCTCTTTGTCTTTTCCTGTCTGTCTCTTTCCCTGTCTGCCTGTCTCTGTCTGTCTCTTTCCTTGTCTGTCTCTATTTCTCTGTCTCTTTCCCCATCTGTCTCTATCAAGGTCTGTGTCTTTTCCCATCTATCTTTGTCTGTCTCTCTGGCTTTCTCCTCCTTTCCTGTCTGCCTGTCTCTGTCCCCTGTCTGTCTCTTTCCAGGTCAGTCTCTTTCCAGGTCAGTCTCTTTCCAGGTCTGTCTCTTTTCAGGTCTGTCTCTGTCCAGGTCTGTCTCTGTCTGTCTCTTTCACCATCTGTCTCTGTCTGTCTCTTTCACTGTCTGTCTCTGTCTGTCTCTTTCACCGTCTGTCTCTGTCTGTCTCTTTCCCTGTCTGTCTCTATCTCTCTGTCTCTTTCCTGTCTGTCTCTTTTTGTCTCTCTGTCTGTCTCTCTGTCTGTCTGTCTCTCTGTCTCTCTCTCTCTCTATCCGTCTCCCCACCGACATCTTATTACCTCACATATAAGCTTATTATACTATGAATGTCTTTTGTTCCTATAGCAACCACTTATAGCTCCTACTAATAACCTGTAGTTCACATTTTCCTGTCAAAACATAGTCTACGACGTTCCCTGGGTCACATGTGGTGTCTGTGCAAAATTTTGTGATTGTAAATGCGACGGTGCGGATACACTTTTCGTTTCACTTTTTCCCCATTATGTAGATAGGGGCAAAATTGATTGGTAAATTGGAACACGCGGGGTTAAAATGTCGCCTCACAACATAGCCTATGATGCTCTCGGGGTCCAGACATGTGAGTGTGCAAAACCTTTGTGGCTGTAGCTGCGACGGTGCAGATGCCAATCCCGGACATACACACATCATACACACACACATTTAGCTTTATATATTAGATGGATGCTGGACTTTTCTCTTTAAGCTTCTCTTTCGGGTATACAGCTTCCCCAAGGGTATATAGCTCCCCTCCCTGGTGTACAGATCCTCTCCCTGGTATATAGCTCCGCCAAGGGTATATAGCTCCCCTCCCTGGTGTACAGATCCTCTCCCTGGTATATAGCTCCACCAAGGGTATATAGCTCCCCCAAGGGTATATAGCTCCCCCAAGGATATACAGCTCCCCTCCCTGGTAAACAGCTCCCCAAGGGTATACAGCTCACCTCCCATGTACATAGCTCCCCCCAAGGGTATACAGCTCCTCTCTCAGATATACAGCTCCCCTTCCTGGTATATAGCTCCCCCAAGGGAATACAGCTCGCCCCAAGGGTATACATTTCCCCTCTCAGGTATACAGCTCCCCAAAGGGTATATAGCTCCCCTCTCGGGTATACAGCTCCCTCCAGTATACAGTTCCCCCCGGTATAGAGCTCCCCCATGGGTATACAGCCTCTCGATCTGTATACAGCTAAATGTATATGGCTTTGGGTGTAAGGGTTAATCACCATGGTGCTAGAGTGCAGCGTTGCATATTGGCAGGTTTCCCAGCAGGTGCACGGCAGGCAGTGTATGGGTGACGTTCGAGAACATGGCCAGCAGCAGGCGGGTGGATCCACAGGAGAGGAGGCGTGGCAGGAGAGGAGGAGGCAGCAGTGGCGCATGCATGCGATACGCGGTGGTAGTTCTCAGACGTCTGATATTTATCCACTAGTCTACAGTAGGGTCAAAATTAAAAAACTCTTTTTATTTGCAAAAACTAATCTATACCTCCCAACTTTTGAAGAAAGGAAAGAGGGATAAACTGCGCAGTGTGCACAGCGCGCCGCAGCAAATATTGACCTCACCCCTAGTCTCACGCCTAGCCAAACCCATTTGGCAGTAAGGGTCATTCAGAAGATGCCCTGGACTGTTCATTCATAGTCATAGCAGCCAGAATTTTCTTACCTAATATATAAAGCTGAGTGTATGTATGTGTATGTATGTGTGTGTGTGTGTGTATGTGTGTGTGTGTGTGTGTGTGTGTGTATGTCCGCAAAAGGAATCCACACTGTTGCATTTGCAATCACAAAATTTTGTACAGACGCCCTATGTGACTCAGGGAACAGTTACTTTTCAAAAAAACCTGCCTCCATTAAAGTAAATGGAGCTGGGAGCTACAGATTATTAATAGCAGCTGTTATTGGTTGTCATAGGAACAAAGGAAATTGATAGTATAAGAAGCTTATGTGTGAGGTAATGTGATATCGGTGTGGAGACAGTTAGAGAGAGGCAGACAGACAGGGAAAGCGACAGACAGAGGAAGACAGACAGACACAGACAGACAGGGAAAGAGACACACAGACAGGGAAAGAGACACACAGACAAGGAAAGAGACAGACAGACAGTGAAAGAAACACAGAGAGAGAGAGACAGTCAAAGAGACAGACAGAGGCAGACAGACAGCCACAGACAGACAGGGAAAGAAACAGGCAGATAGGGAAAGAGACAGAGACACGCAAAGAGACAGGGAAAGAGACAGAGAAAGGGAAAGAGACAGGGAAAGAGACTGAGACAGGGAAAGAGACAGAGACAAGGAAAAAGACAGGGAAAGAGACAGATACAAGGACAGAGACAGACGGGGAAAGAGACAGACCGAGAACAAGAAAAACCGGGAACAAGACAGATGGGGAAAGAGACTGACAGACACAGACAGACACAGAGATAGAGAGACACAGAAAGACACAGACAGACACAGAGATAGAGACAGACAGACACCGAGATAGACAGAGACAGACTGAGAGACTGATACGGAGACAGACAGAGAGATAGAGACAGACAGAGAGATAGACAGAGACATACAGACAGAGACAGACATGGATAAAGACAGAGACAGACATTGATAGAGACAGACAGAGAGACAGACACACAGATAAAGACAGAGACAGACAGGAAAAGAAACAGACAGAGAGACAGACACACAGACAGCCACGCAGAAAGCCACACAGAGATACACAGAGACAGACAGAGACAGAGAGACAAACAGGGAAAGAGACAGACAGAGAGACAGACACATAGACACACAGAGATACACAGAGACAGACAAACAGAGAAAAACAGAGAAAGAGACAGACATAGACAGACAGACAGAGACAGACACATAGACAGACACACACAGAGACTGGGAGAGAGACAGTTACTATACCGGGCTACGCCAGGTTCTACGGCTAGTATTTATATAAGCTTCACTATATAACATGTTGCTTATTTGTGCCTATAAAGCCGTGTTCACACGTTGCATAAATTCTGTGTTTTTTGTTTTCTGCCGCTGTCTGCACCAAACTACACAATAACAATCTTCTTTGGTTGTTCCATTTTTTCTGCATTTTTTCTGCCTTTTCTCCATTATTTAATGCGTTTTTGGTTCAAATGTGAATCTGCATTTTTAAGTGTTTTTATAGTACAGAAAAGTTTTTCCATGCATTTTTTAAGTTTCCCATAAAACCTCTAGAAAAACAAAAGCACCAGAATCACAGAGTTCAGTGACGTCTTTTCATGAAATCACATCCACTTTGCTTGGACAATTAAACACAGCAGAATATATGTGCAAAAAAACAGCAGAAAAAAAAATGCAGCATTTACGCTACATGTAAACATGGATCCAAGCAAACTGGCTGTCTCTGGAAATCTCCGCCCCTGGTACGTCTAAAGACGCTGCTGAACTGTGAGGTTTTGGTGTTTTTTTTTTCTTTATAAGCTTCAGGATTCACATCTGCGGCAAAGATATATCAAATAAGGGGGACAATGCATAAAAAATACCGCAGACACGCAATAATCAGAAAATATTGTTATTGCATTGTGTGGTGCGGACACCTGCAGAAAAGATGCAGCATTTATGTTTGTATTTATATGTGTGAACATTGCCTCAGCAATACATTTTTATTACATTTTTTATGGGTTTTAATAAAGAAAAATAATAAATTGCGCCATTTTTTTTACGCCATTTACCGAACCCCATAAATAATCTGATTGCTGTGTTGTTCAGGTCATTCCAATTACAGGGACACCAAATATGTGCATGTGATTTGCTGATTTGTGATGGTTATTATTTTATAAAAAAGCGCAATCAAAATTACATTATTCAGATATTTTTAATTATTTTTAGTAATTTTTCCTCTCCCTCTAAAATACAGGACACAGAGATGCTGCTCTGTACAATGGATCTCTATGTCCTGTGTAATCTGAAAGAGACTGCATTGCAGGTTCATCTACATAAGATCCTTCCTCTGACATCATCATTCCTAGTGGCTCAACAGCTAAGTGCTGTTGCATACATATTTGAAAGTTGCTGGTTTGAATCCAAGATGGTGAAAATAAAGAAGATGTTTTTATATACAATGATACCGCGGTTTTTGTTGATAACCCGTCTGAATACAATCAATGAAAACTGAGGTAATTATTTCCATAGGATTCTAAAATACATACCAAAACCACATTTTATAGAGAATAAAGATGAAGAAGTGTTTAATACTAAAAACAATAAGAAATTAATGTAAAATGAATTGAAAATGAATATAAAATACTAATGTAAAGAATAAAGACATTATCTTACATTTGTTACATACATTTTGAAACTGATGAGCGGGGTGATACTCACATAATGCCACACAGAGCAGGAGAATACATGGATCACCCTTTGTTGTCTTAAAATTAGCAGTGTAGTCACGTGGGCATGCAGTCAAAAAACAACGAAACCAAGGCAAATTTTTAGTGGAAAAATTCAACGAAAACCGAAACCAACGATAACTGACGTCAAAGAAAACCGAGGTACCACTGTTTATATTTGTATTTTTTTTTCCTCATTTCTTTATAGTAGTTTTATGGGAACAAATTAATCTGACTTTTTCCTTCACCTACATAGAGATGCTCTATCTATCTATCTATCTATCTATCTATCTATCTATCTATCTATCTCTATATCTAGCTATATCTCTCTATCCCATTATCGCTCTATCTATCATGTATCTATCTATCTATCTATCTATCTATCTATCTATCAATCTATCTAGCTGAATAATCTGCTTCTGGGTTTTATGCCTGCACTACAGGTCAAGATTACCAAATCTTCCTTCATCTTTCAGTTGAGGCAGTGGCTCAATGATAGAGCTGCTGCATATGGACACTGAGTTCACAAGTTTGAGTCCTGGACATCCTGGTAAACCAGAGCAGAAGAGAATTTAATTTATGCACTGAACTGAGTTAATTTATTCACTGCACTGAGGGGAGGAGCCAGGACAAGAGCTGTGGAGGGAGGGAGCCCTCAAATCGGGACAGTCCCGCTGAATCCGGGACAGTTGGAAGGTATGCTAATCCCAGTGCATGATGCAGTCTCCTGAGCCGTGTATCTACTCTCATTGCATGATACAGTCTGCGTATCTAATTCCACAACATGATACAGTTTGTTGAGCTTTGTATCTAATTCAATTGTGTTATATACGGTAGTCTGCACATCATGCTAGAGCGTGGTCCCGTCCATGTATCTAATCCCAGCACATGATGCAGTCCTTGTATTTCCCCTAGCAATGAATAAAGTCTGCATATCTAATCCCAGTGTATGATACAGTCCACAAATCTGATCTCAGAAAGGGAGAAAGTCCGCATATCTAATTCCAGCATGTGATACAAATTTCTGAGCCATGTATCTTATCCCATCGTGTTATATAGTCTGTGAATGTAATCCTATCACATCATACAGTCCACATATCTAATCCCAGCCCATAATATAGTCAGCGTATTTAATCCCAGTGTATGATACACATTCACTAACGTTGTGATATGAGTACATTAGGTTTTCATGACAAATTTCAGCAGCTGCTCCCCTAGTGTTTAAAAGTGGTAAATATTAAAAATATTTAAATATTTTTTCAGATTTTATATTACAAAAAAAATAAAAAATGAACACTTTACAGTTTATCAATTGTTAATAAAGTTATTATTATATTTCCTTTAACACCGTCACCCCCTGGCAATTTTCCGTTTCTCTTTTTCATTGTTTCCGCCTCTTCTTCAAATGTGACAGCTTGTTTTTTGCGGGACACGTTGTTCTCTTGAATGACACCATACATTCAGCCCAATATTGTACTGGAAAGCGGAAATTCCAAGTGTGGTGAAATTGCAAAAAAAAGAGTTTTTTTGGGGGGTTTTATTTACCATGTTCACTATATGGTAAAATTGACCTGGCAGTATGATTCTCCAGGTCAGTATGAGTTGGTAGATACTAAACATGTATAGTTTTACTTTTAAATGGTGAAAGACATTTCAGAAATTTGTCAAAAAAAGAATTGTGCTTTTTTTGCCATTTTCAGAAACCCATAGCATTCTCATTTTTCGGGCTCAGTGGCAGCTAATTTTTTGCATCTTGAGCTGACATTTTTAATGGAATAATTTTTGTACAGATGCGATAATTTGATCACCTGTTATTGCATTTTATTGCAATGTTGCGGCGATCTAGAACATAATTTTGGTGTTTTGATTTTGTTTCTCGCTACACCTTTTACCGATCAGTTTAATTGATTTTACATTTTGATAGATCGGACATTTCTGTACACAGTGACACTAAATATATGTTATTTTTTTATATTATTGTTTTATTTCCAATGGGGCAAAACAGGGGTGATTTGAACTCGTAGTTTTTTTGGGGGGTTGTCTTTTTTAAAACTTTGTTTTACATTTTTTATTGACTGGTCTTCTTAGGGAACTTGAAGCCTGCACTTTCTGTTCACTTCTGCTGTTTAGAGCGATGCTTCAGCAGTGCCCGGAACAGCAGAAATGCTGCTCGCCTGTGAGTGCTGGCACTCTGCTGGCATTCACAGGAAGTTTGTCATGACAGTGACAGGGGCCATCAGCTGACCCCCTGCTGGCATAACAAGCCATTGGTGCCCCATGATATCATCATGGGACTGTCTATGGTGGCGGGGAAACTTCAGACCCTATGCAAAGAAAGAGGGATGACCTCTATCCTCCACTAAAGACAAACTCCTTGTGCCTATGTCTGTTTGCTTCTGTTCCTCTGTGCCCACATAGGTCAGGGAGCAAGTACATGTAGCGAAATACACCACGTGTGTTGAACCACACGTGATGTATTGTTTGATGTAAAAATGTTCTGTCCATCCAAAGATTGGAAAGAGGTACTGTGAAGGACATTTCTGCAGGCCAAGCAATGTCCAAAGGGAAAACAACCTTGTAGAAGCCCATGAGAACCAAATGGATTAACCCTCAGGGGAACATAGTGACTTTGGACCAAGAGGTCCTTCAGGTTCCTGGCATGAGCAGGAGCCATGGTGACGCGTTTCCGCTCCCACACATGTGCGATATTACATGACTTCGGGGGTCTCTCGTGACCTGTTCGGCGAATCGGCGCATGCGCAGATTTCTGACTTCCGGGTCCTCTGATAATCACCGCCACTATTTATACCCGGCATTTTAGGGGATGCAAGCATGGCGCCTCTCCCCTGATGAAGATGTAACAACACATAATGAAATGTGCGTTGGGCGTTTCATGAGGTCCCTGATCCAGAGACCGACCTCAGTGATTTATTCCATCTTTGCTGTGACTGTATACCCTTACTCCAGTACCTCAATTTGGTATGCTCTCAACCTATTGCCGGACTCTATGCTTTTTGCAAGCACACTCCAATATGGAGATATGACATGTTGAAAATACAATGGTTATTCTATAAGTGCTTGTATAAAAGGACATGTGCGCTTTTATCATGTGTATTTGCACAACTTTAATGGTGATATAATATGCTGATATGTTGAAATTGTATTGAGTACCTTACATGTGTCTTTATAGCATGTTTTAGCATTATATGAGCATGAACTGTAACACTTTTCCTTGCGAGGTATGGTCCTGGTACTTTTAATATGATTTTAAATCAATTGGATGTTCACCTGTTTTGTTAATAAAATTTTGTACTATTTTGCACTTTAAAAAACTCTCGTCCTCTATTCTATAATAATAGCATCTCGCAGCCGCCCCAGAAGTAAAGCATCCATTGGCTGCAGCAATTATGGCATTTTACCCCGCTCTTCTCAATTGCCCTGGTGCAATATCAATCCGGGGAATACTTTTGGAGTTGATGTCAGCTGTGAAGTGACAGCTGGCATCAAGCCCAGGGGTTAGTAATGGATAAGTGTAATGCCGTCACCACCACTCTGTCTCCCTTCCTCCTCCCAGCGAGGACACTGGCACACTCAGCCTCCCGGCTGCTCAATATTGGCATCTGCTTCCGTTCTCCCTGCCTGCCCCTAGGGCCTGCGCACACTGCACAGGTCTCACGGGAGTGCGCTTAGGGAGAGCGTGAATGAGCCTGTAATGCCCACACCGGCCTCTCCGTGCTGTTCTGCCACCCCTCCCCTGGTGGTGACATTGGTTCTCTCACCTGCCCGGACGTCCTGTGTTGGCTTTCCCATCCCCGGTCCATACTGCTGTCTCCCAGAGCCTGTGTACACCTCACAGGCTTCCTGGTTCTGCCCAAAGGGTGCATGCACAGCCACGGCCTGTTTCTTAAAGGGCCAATGTACCCTAAGCCGGAATTGCCTCTCAGGTCAGCTGAGAGGTTGCAGGTACATAAGGAACATTTCCCCTATGAGAGGTGCCTGAGCATCAAATTAGAAATGTTGCTAATTCTCAGGTCCTCTGTGCTGCTGCTAGTATTATATTAAATGATGCAGCTGATTTGTGCCTCTGTTTCAGTGCACTCATTATCTGCTGCTGCTACTACTATTATCTATGCCGGCTGTCTGCCTGATACCAGCTGCTGCAAGCATCCACACTAGCTGCTCTTGCCATAACCTTCCATCCCGGACAGATCCATGATTCTGCCATTGCTGCTGTTTCTACCACTAGAGACTGTACTGTGTCCGTGGCGCCAGCTGCCGGGGTACCACAGATTCCCTGATGCTGCCTTCTGCCAGCTGTTTACCAGCATGTGTACCTGTGAAGACTTGGCGGCCTGTCCAGTTCGCTCCCCCAGGCAAGTGAACAGTACCTTTGGTCCAGTGGAACCACTAATACAATGCTCGCCCTGCGAGAATAACAGAGCCTCTCAGCTCTTAAAGGTCCAGCGTGCCCTAATCCAGCTTAAAGGCACTAGGTACTTAAGGTATCCTCCCCCCTACGAGAGCTGTCTGAGCAATGGGGTCTTTTTGTTAGTGACACACTGCTAGTTGTCAGGTCTCGTTCCCTGTATCATGTGCACTTTCGGTCAAGCGCACTAGACCTGTCTGAAGCTGGGATGCGTACACCCAGCATCGTACTGTGCATGACCGGAAGTGTGGGACATTCAGCTCAACGTTCACCACGGACACAGGTACACGCATCACTGCTGATGGTGCTGCATTGAATAGCATGTTACATTGTTCCTGTGAGCGTACTAGCATGCTAAAAGGGCAGACTAGTCAGGGGAAGTATCGCCCTTACGACTATTCGCTGGCCTAATTAGCATATGATAAAGGAGCTTTAGAAATACTTTTTCTAAAGATCTCTTTATCTATTCTACTAGATACAGGGACGGTTAGGCTATGTTCACACTTACGTTGTTTTGCATCAGTCACAATCAGTTGTGTGACGGATGCAATGGATGCGTTGCAGATAGTGGCACAACTGATGTGACTGATGCTGCAAAAAAACTGATCCATTTTTTTTTGTTTTTTACTGTTTAACTGTAGGCCGGCTTTTGTGAACGATCAGCTGATTGCCCGGGGGCCGGCTTTTGTGAACGATCAGCTGATCGCCCAGCGTTTGTGAACAATTAGCTGATTGCTCTCAAAAGCCGGCCGCTGGGCGATCAGCTGATCGCTCACAAAAGCCGGCCGCTGGGCGGTCAGCTGATCGCTCACAAAAGCCGGCCGCTGGGCGGTCAGCTGATTGCTCACAAAAGCCGGCCGCTGGGCGGTCAGCTGATTGCTCACAAAAGCCGGCCACTGGGCGATCAGCTGATTGCTCACAAAAGCCGGCCGCTGGGCGATCAGCTGATCACTCACAAAAGCCGGCCGCCGGATCGTTCCTGCCGCTGGAACTGAATTTATAGTCCATCATGTTTTTCTGTGTGCATGCTCACAGTAAAAAAAGATTCGCTGCACACAAAAAACGTTACATGCTTCATTCCTACCGCCTGACGGTCAGTCAGTAAACGACTGATCTGTCACGCGGCGGATGAAACGCAGGGCCATCAGTCACAATTCGTCGCTAATAGAAGTCTATGGGGAAAAAACTTATTCCTGCAAAATATTTTGCAGGATACCGTATTTCCTCAAGGCGACGGATTGTGACTGATGTAAACAACGGAAGTGTGAACATAGCCTTAGGCAGGGATTAGCATTATTCATCCAGAACTGCTTGTGGTTCTGGGTGCATATTGCACCTGACAAGTTCCCTTTAAGTATTTGGTTGCAGAAATTTCTGCACCATTTCTGCATCTCTGGCAGGAAAATTGTGGCAGCAAAAACACACATTTTTGCCTCATTCGCTGCATTTTGTATCCATTTTTGCTGCAGATTTTTCCCACTCAATAGTATGAGTGAAATCTGCATTAGAAATGTTTAAAGATTTGACATGCTGCATATTTTAATGTGCACCAAATCTGCAAGGAGAAAGCATGAGACTTCAGGATTCTCATTCACTTTTCTGCCATGAGGAAATTGGGACAAATCTGGAAGGTCATCCATAACTGTTGGCATGTATGAATGGTGTGCATTGTACAACGTATCTATTTTAGGCCTGTTTCAGACGTCAGTGATTCTGGTACGTATGTGCTGGTTTTTATACGTACCAGAATCACTGACACACGCAGACCCATTATAATCAATTGGTCTGCTCACACATCAGTGATTTTTCACTGACCGAGCCTCCGTGCAGTGTATGGAGACATGTCCTTCTTTTTTCTGGCATCACTGATGTCCCATGGACCACATTATGGTGTGATCCGTGAACACGTACCAGAAAAACACGGACATTGAAAATAAAAGCATTTTTAACTCTCCTTTTCCAGCGATGCTCTGTTCAGCTTCCTGCCCGGCTAATTACTGTCATGCATATTCATGAATGCACGACACAGCCGACCCGGAACTAGCTGCAGAGGGGAGAGTCAAAGCGGCCGGATGCTGCAGCGCATCGTGGGACTCTTCAGCACTACGAACAGCAGGAACGGGACAGGTGAATTTATGTCCATGTGCAATCACGAATAACGGATAACGGATCACGGATTGCACATGGACAAACCACGTGTGGCGTGAATCATGGCACACGGAGGGACATATGCGTTTTTAACACGCTAGTAAAAAACGTCTTTGTTTTTCACTGCCGTCTGAAACAGGCCTTATATAGCAGAGTTTTGTAAGTGGTAAGGCACCTATTTTGCAGAAAATACACTTAATACATTAGGTAACACCCTAAACTATATAAAATATATATAATAAAACCTCTTACCATCTGGTCCAATTTTGCCTGTGTTATTAGGGTCACCGGCCTTCATGAGTTTTGCAGTCTCAGCAGGAGTCAGACGCCTGGCATTAGGGCTGAAGACCTGCAGGGATAGTCTGATGATAATAAGAACATTTGTTGAGAGTCTAAATATTTTCATATTCACTGTCACAATATCTGAAGTCTCAAATTATTCGGTGCTTTTTTAAAAGCTTCCAAAATTATTAGATTTATTGATGGTGCAATATAATATCTACTACTGATGTTTTAGAATAAATCATTTTAGCTGTATCCTTACGCAAACTCGTCTTCATCAATGAATTGATTGTGGTCTCTGTCCAGGATTTTGAAAACCTCCAAGACTTGACCAGGAGACAAGTCGCTCAGACCAATTTTTTGGTAGAATGTTCCAGGCTCAAATGAGTTTTCAGCTTTATTAAAACAAATAAATAAATAAATAAATTAATATAAATACAGTAGAGTAACGTGAAAGTAAAGGGAACCTGTCATGGAAAAATAAACTTAACCTGCAGATTTGCTGTTAATCTGTAAATTTACAGCGTTCTAAAACTGTATGGCTACCGCGCTGAAAATCTAGCTACCAGGACAAAATTAACTTTATGTATGTCACAAAAGTGAGTACACCCCACACATGTTTGTAAATATTGTACTATTATATCTTTTCATTGAACAACACTGAAGATCTGACACTTTGATACAATGTACAATGTCAGTGTACAGCTTGTATAACTGTGTAAATTTGGTGCCCTCTAAATAACTCAACACACAGCCAATAACCACTGGCCGCAAAAGTGAGTATACCCCCTAAGTAAAAATGGCCAAATTGTGCCCAATTAACCATTTTCATGTGACTCATTAGTGTTACATGGTCTCAGGTGTGAATGGGGAGCAGGTGTGGTAAATTTGGTGTTATCGCTCACACACTCTCTCATACTGGTCACTGGAAGTTTCACATGAAACCTCATGGCAAAGAATTCTCTGAGGATCTAAAAAAAGAATTGTTGCTCTACATAAAGCTGGCTGAAGTTATAAGATGATTGCCAACACAGTGAAACTGAGCTGCAGCACAGTGGCTAAGACCATACAGCGGTTTAACCAGACAGTTGGCATGCTGAATAGTCCTCGCTATGGTCAACCAAAGAAGTTGAGTGCATGTGCTCAGTGTCATATCCAGAGATTGTCTTTTAAAAATAGACATATGAGTGCTGCCAGAATTGCTGCAGAGGTTACAGGGGTGGTGGTCCGCCTTTTCAGTTCTCAGACCATACACCGCACACTGCGTCACATTGGTCTGCATGGCTGTCATATCAGAAGGAAGCCTCTTCTAAAGATGATGCACAAGAAAGTCCACAGTTTGCTGATGACAAGCAGACTAAAGGCCCAGTCACACACAACGACTTACCAGCGATCACAAAAACGATGCGACCTGATAGGGATCGCAGGTAAGTCGCTGGGAGGTCGCAGGTGAAGTGTCACACAGTCAGATCTTACAAGCGATGCAGGAACAATACAGGTCGCAGTAGCTGTGAAGCCCCGCCAGTACAGTGTCGGTGCATTACCTTCAGGGACTCCACTGGATCAATCTGGTCACAGGTAGGAAACCTTCTTTTAGGATTGTCGTGACGCCACTCTCAGAATTGCGGTCAGTGGGGACCGCCACTGCAAATTAAGGGATGCCTGGGGCTGATGGTGGGTGCAGTCAGTTGTAATAGCCTCC
Source organism: Anomaloglossus baeobatrachus (assembly GCF_048569485.1). Taxonomy (NCBI): domain Eukaryota; kingdom Metazoa; phylum Chordata; class Amphibia; order Anura; family Aromobatidae; genus Anomaloglossus; species Anomaloglossus baeobatrachus. Next base: position 252,809,985 of record NC_134359.1, on the reverse strand, counting down.
TGAGAGTGAGGCAAGCCCCAGGGCCCTGTGTAGGTGTGTAGAACCACAAGGCGCAGAATAACTCCACACAAGCAGGATGTCTTTCAGGGGTTTTACTCACAGAAGGTGGCAGAGTGAGTAACCCGGGCGTAGCTGGGATGAACCAGGCTGGAACCAGGTGTCATTCGGGCTGACTGATGAGGATGACTACCGACTCGCCTTCCTTAGCCCTTTGCGTTTTGGGGTAACCCCGACTTTTAGTCCCTATGGGGGTCACCCAGGGAAGTTGCTGAAGCCTCTCTCCCCTTCGTTTTGTCCGTTTGCTTGTAGCCTGGACCAGGACACTCCGGCTGCTTGCCTCCTGTGAACTATGGGCCCTAACTGTGGCGACGTGGCTGCGGACTTTGTAGTGTGATCTTGGGGGTGTAAAGTACCCCCTCAAGCAGGTTTGGCAAGGAAAGGTGAATCTATCCCTGCACTGGGACCTACTACCCGTTTGGGTCTGGTAACTCCCTAGCAGTCTCCTTACTTCCCACTCCGTTGCTCTCTCTTTAGCTGAAGATGGATTTCGGGTAGCACTACTAGGTGACCGTTCTCCCCCGTCGGTAGTCACTGCGCGGACGCTGTTAGACTGCAACAGCTCCAGGTTCTGCTCCTGCTCTTCCTGAGCTGCACACTAAACCGGCTCACTTGTGGGACCTTCACTGCTGCTCCTGTCTGAGCTCCTCACTCCTCCCCACTCTGCTTCAGACTGCTCTCTTCCTTCTCCCTCTTGTGCCTGCCTACGCCACCTAGCAACCAGGCTCTCTTACCACACCCCTTGAGTGGAGATGGAGGCTTCGCCCCCTCCACTCTTCCAGTGGAGGTGAAGGCTTTGCCCCCTCCTGGGATCCCCAGGGGTCCTCTCAAAGGTACATGTGTGAGACCTGATCACTATGCGCCTGTGTAGTCACACCTCGGTCAGCCTTCTGGATTACCTGTGTTGTACTGTCCCCAGCATGGGTGCAGTACTCAGTGGTGCCTGACCAGGTCAGGGGCGCCACATTCCCCCTTAGTTATCACCAGCACGTCCTCGGGCTGCAAGACAACATTTTAAAATGCATAAAACATTAAAACATGGTAAAACTTTTAAAACCACCAGGTACCATACATCACCACCCTCCACCCACAAGTCCGTTAACCCACCCTAAACCCTTTCAGGAGGCAGGTCACCGGTCCTGTTGGTTACCAGGTCTGGGCCATCCACTTCCCCAGACCTTTCCTCCAATCTTCCTCTCCCGTTGGCCGCGCCTTCAGCCACTTCTGGCAGGATGTAGAGGCGGCTTTCGTGGTCTAGTGGTCTTCAGGGCATACCTGGCCTGGTGAAGCCGCGCCTTCAGCCACTTCTGGCAGGATCCAGAGGCGGCCTTCACAGTTGATGCTGACCAGGTACCCTCTTTGAGGTGGAGAGCCAGGCCCCATAAATAGGCATGCTCTCTGGTTGCAGGTGAGCCAAGGCCCCATAAACGGACGTGCTCCCTGGTTGCAGACGAGCCAGGCCCCAAAACAGGCTGGCTCTGGTGGTGGTACCTCTGGGGTAACTATTTACACTGCGAGAGTTTGTGGCTATAGCCAGTTCATAGCCTTAAGGTTCATTTCTCACATTAGTTTATGTGGGCACATACTTAAACTTGTAAACGTTGCAAAAACTTTTCAAACTGGTAACTTCTGTACTTCTTTCTTTACTTTATGCAGATTCCTCCTTACCAGGGCTTGGGCCTGTAGGGCTGCGGCACCTGTTGGTTTCTCGATCTCTTTCATCATCAGTAGTAGTCTCATCAGTGGGTTCTTTGTCTTTTCTTTCTTCTTCTGTGTCTGTTTCTTTATCTTGTAGCATAGGGTTTCTGTAGGGACTTCTGGTACATGGTGTTACATCCAGTGCATACCATCCTCTTTCTCCTTGATGCATGGTGAATTCCACTGAGTCTCCCATCTGTAAATTCCTTCCTGGATGTCCTCTGGGCAAATGGGCTCTAACGTCTCTTCTATTGACAAAGATGCCTTCTTTCATACCAGGAGCTACTATGAAGCCATATCCTGATTTCAAGTTGAAGTCTTCCACAACGCCACGACAAAGTGGACCTCTGACCTGGGATTTAGCTCTTCTCAGGAACCGTTTCTCCTCCAAGTCTCTGGCCGTGACTTCATCTCTCTGCTCTGGGGATTGCGGTGCAGGGGACAGCTTTGTTCTGCTGCGGCGCCGTGTCTTGCGGGCTGAATTCTGCTGGGTTGCTACTTCACGGCTTGCGGGCTCCCAGGTGAGGTATCCGGACAAATCCCCCTCTTCATCCCAGCGGGAGTACGGCAGCATCTCTGGCTCTGGGCATGGTTCTACTGCTGATGGCTCCGGGGTCAGCTCCTCAGCTTCCTGGCCTCCCCTCCCCCTTAGTTCTTCTGAGCACTCCTGTTGTGGCAGTGCTGGGGATGGACTTTCATCAGCAGGCCCGGGTGGGAGACTCTTTGGCGTGGACATTGCCGGAATCCTCCTTGGGGTGTGCGGAGGGAGCAGGTACCGGTCCACCATCTCCTGTGGGAACTGGGACTCTAGGTTAGCCTTCAGCTGCCAGTATCCGGGGTCCTCACCTATCAGGGACTTCCTAGCAGGCACTTCCTTAGACTGGGGAGCGGTGTCTGCTCTGGCCTTGCAGGCCGGGGTAAACAATGGTCCAGTTTTGTCTTGGCGGGCCGCGCCTGACATGGCGGCGGCCTGGTCTTGGCGGGCCGCGCCCTGCATGGCGGCGGCCTGGTCTTGGCGGGCCGCGCCCTGCATGGCGGCGGCCTGGATCAGTGTCGCTGTCGCAGCTGGAGTCTTAGCGGGCATCGCTACTGTGGCCGGTTCTTGGCGGGCCGGGCAGGGCATCGCTGCGGCGTCCGGAATTGGCGTCGCAGCTGCGATGGGATCTGTGCAGGCTGGGCTGGGCGTCGCTACAGCGTTCTGGGCTTGGCGGGCCGCACCTGACGTGGCTGCGGCCTGGTTCAGCACCTCGCTTGCGGCGCGGACGAGCATCGCTGCTGCGGTGGGGTCTTGGCGGGCCGGGCCTAGCATGGCGGCGGCCTGGGTCAGCGTCGCACCTGCGGCGTGGAGGAGGGTTGCGGTGGCAGCCGGATCTTTGCGGGCCGGGCAGGGCATCGCTGCGGCGGCCTGGTCTTGGCGGGCCGCACCTGGCGTGGCTGCGGCCTGGATCAGCGTCGCCGCGCCGGGCGCCTCTTCAGGGACCGCGGGCGTGGCAGCAGGGGTCGGGGCACTCGCGCTGGCAGGGGCATCACTGGACTCACCCATCGGTGGCAGCATCGGGGTCTGAGTCGTCGCCGTCTGGTCTGGCACTCGTCGCGTGGCTCTCCCCTCATAGGCCTGAACCGCCGCAGCCATCTCCAGCAGCTCCATGCGTTCCTCTCTGATCTGCTCTACGACCCGGGTCTCCAGTCGGTCGCAGAACTGCGCAAGCTCTCGATACCACCAGGCAGCGGAGCCTGGCTCTGGGTCTCTGCGTTCAGACGCCATTTCCTCTGCGCCTTCTTCTGCACGATTTCCCAGCAGCGGACTCGTCGCTGCCTCCAGTAGCAGGCTCTTCAGTTTCTGCTCTGCCTCTTCCAGCAGCAGGCTTCTGGCTCCCTTTCTGTCCCGACGTCTCTCAACGCTTCCGCTCCCATCACTTGCGAGGTCAGGACTCTGCAGGGGATCTCTGGGTAGCCACACCTCTTCGTGGGCGGTAACTTCTTCCAGCGCGGGCTGCTGTTGTTTTTCAGCGCGCTTTTCATGGTGGCAATATGGCGGCGCTTCCAATTTTTCAAGCGGACCGCCCAGGCACATGGTCACCTGTCTGGACAGGTCTAGTCCTTATCCTGTTCGTGACGCCAGATGTGAAGCCCCGCCAGTACAGTGTCGGTGCATTACCTTCAGGGACTCCACTGGATCAATCTGGTCACAGGTAGGAAACCTTCTTTTAGGATTGTCGTGACGCCACTCTCAGAATTGCGGTCAGTGGGGACCGCCACTGCAAATTAAGGGATGCCTGGGGCTGATGGTGGGTGCAGTCAGTTGTAATAGCCTCCTGAGAGTGAGGCAAGCCCCAGGGCCCTGTGTAGGTGTGTAGAACCACAAGGCGCAGAATAACTCCACACAAGCAGGATGTCTTTCAGGGGTTTTACTCACAGAAGGTGGCAGAGTGAGTAACCCGGGCGTAGCTGGGATGAACCAGGCTGGAACCAGGTGTCATTCGGGCTGACTGATGAGGATGACTACCGACTCGCCTTCCTTAGCCCTTTGCGTTTTGGGGTAACCCCGACTTTTAGTCCCTATGGGGGTCACCCAGGGAAGTTGCTGAAGCCTCTCTCCCCTTCGTTTTGTCCGTTTGCTTGTAGCCTGGACCAGGACACTCCGGCTGCTTGCCTCCTGTGAACTATGGGCCCTAACTGTGGCGACGTGGCTGCGGACTTTGTAGTGTGATCTTGGGGGTGTAAAGTACCCCCTCAAGCAGGTTTGGCAAGGAAAGGTGAATCTATCCCTGCACTGGGACCTACTACCCGTTTGGGTCTGGTAACTCCCTAGCAGTCTCCTTACTTCCCACTCCGTTGCTCTCTCTTTAGCTGAAGATGGATTTCGGGTAGCACTACTAGGTGACCGTTCTCCCCCGTCGGTAGTCACTGCGCGGACGCTGTTAGACTGCAACAGCTCCAGGTTCTGCTCCTGCTCTTCCTGAGCTGCACACTAAACCGGCTCACTTGTGGGACCTTCACTGCTGCTCCTGTCTGAGCTCCTCACTCCTCCCCACTCTGCTTCAGACTGCTCTCTTCCTTCTCCCTCTTGTGCCTGCCTACGCCACCTAGCAACCAGGCTCTCTTACCACACCCCTTGAGTGGAGATGGAGGCTTCGCCCCCTCCACTCTTCCAGTGGAGGTGAAGGCTTTGCCCCCTCCTGGGATCCCCAGGGGTCCTCTCAAAGGTACATGTGTGAGACCTGATCACTATGCGCCTGTGTAGTCACACCTCGGTCAGCCTTCTGGATTACCTGTGTTGTACTGTCCCCAGCATGGGTGCAGTACTCAGTGGTGCCTGACCAGGTCAGGGGCGCCACATAGCCACCTGTATAACGATCTCAGCAGTCACTGTGACCCTGTCACACAGCGTCAAACACAGCGATGTGTCCTGCCCAGCAGGACATCGCCTTTGAAGAAAATGGCCTGGACCATTCTGCAACGACTAGAGATCTCACAGCAGGGGCCTGATCTCTGGTAGGTGTCACACATAACAAGATCGCTAACGGGATCACTACTGCATCACAGAAACCGTGCCTCAGCAGCGATCTCGCTAGCAATCTCGTTATGTGTGACGGTACCTTAGGGGTGCTTCACACACAGCGAGCTCGCTGCCGAGATCGCTGCTGAGTCACGCTTTTTGTGACGCAGCAGTGACCTCATTAGCGATCTCGCTGTGTGTGACACTGAGCAGCGATCTGGCCCCTGCTGCGAGATCGCTGCTCGTTACACACAGCCCTGGTTCGTTTTCTTCAAAGCCGCTCTCCCGCTGTGACACACAGATCGCTGTGTGTGACAGCGAGAGAGCGACAAATGAAGCGAGCAGGGAGCAGGAGCCGGCGTCTGACAGCTGAGGTAAGCTTGTAACCAAGATAAACATCGGGTAACCAAGGTGGTTACCCGATATTTACCTTAGTTACCAGCCTCTGCAGCCCTCACACTGCCTGTGCTGCCGGCTCCGGCTCTCTGCACATGTAGCTGCTGTACACATCGGGTTAATTAACCCGATGTGTACAGCAGCTAGGAGAGCAAGGAGCCAGCGCTAAGCAGTGTGCGCGGCTCCCTGCTCTTTGCACATGTAGCTGCATTACACATCTGGTTAATTAACCCGATGTGTACAGCAGCTAGGAGAGCAAGGAGCCAGCGCTCAGTGTGCGCGGCTCCCTGCTCTCTGCACACAGCGCTGGTAACTAATGTAAACATCGGGTAACCATACCCGATGTTTACCTTAGTTACCAGTCTCCGCAGCTTCCAGTCAGCGGCTCCGTGCAAGCGCAGCGTCGCTTGCACGTCGCTGCTGGCTGGGGGCTGTTCAGTGGTCGCTGGTGAGATCTGCCTGTTTGACAGCTCACCAGCGACCATGTAGCGATGCAGCAGCGATCCTGACCAGGTCAGATCGCTGGTCGGATCGCTGCTGCATCGCTAAGTGTGAAGGTACCCTTAAGGACATGGATTACTAGAACCATGTGCTGTGGTCTGAGGAGACCAAGATAAACTTATTTGAAGATAAAAAAACAAAGGAGTGTTTATATATGTCTTTAGAAAACCATTCAGTCATGTATTTAGTAATAGCCACTGTCTCGTCACCACTTCTAGTGAACAAGAATACAAACAAGAATTAAGAGACAAAAAAGTGTCAAGAAAAATCTTAAATGAAAAACTAAAACCTTACTTTATCTATCCTTTTAAAAATCCATTTTGTAGAAAAAAGACAAGGCGGTGGTAGACAAGTTTACGCGTTTCGACCAACAGATGGTCTCAGTCATACAATAATCATGATTGCAATACCACTTGCTTGTAAAAGAAAAAATCCCTCCCTGAATGTATAGGTCACAGTGCAAACAATTCCAATAAAGTAGTACATGAATTAATAGATATACATTAAATCTCTTATTCATGCCTTGAAGTTGTCTAGTGTTCGCCTTTAGAGTCCAAAAAACCTCCATGTTTAGGAGTAGTTCCCTCCAGTCGCCCCCCAAATGTGAAATACACTTTCTTGAGTAGAAAGAAACTGACGGATTTCAAATACCCGTTTCGCACCTTAATAAAATGTTGGGCTGCACCCGAAGTGAATTTGTTTTTCACAATGTCAGAGATATGTTCAGCACTTGTACTTTTAACCCCTTCACCCCACGGCGATTTTCCGTTTTTCATTTTTGTTTCTTTCTCCCCTTCTTCAGAGAGCCGTAGCTTTTTTATTTTTCCATCAATCTTGCCATATGAGGCTTTCTTTTTGTGGGACCAGTTGTACTTTTGAATCAAACTATTAGTTTTACCATATAGTGTACTGGAAAATAGGGAGAAAAAATTCCAAGTGCAGTGAAATGGCAAAAAAAAGTGCAATTGAACAATAGTTTTGGGGGTCTTTTATTCACCATGTTCACTATATGGTAAAACTGATGTGTCAGTGTGATAGCTCAGGTCGGTGCAATTTCGTAGATACCAAAAATGTATACTTTTACTTTTATCTAAGGGGTTAAAAAAAAATCAGAAGTTTGTCAAAAAAAGAATAACTCTTTTGTTGCTATATTCCGAGACCCGTGTTCTCATTTTTTGAGATCTGGGGCTTGTTTTCTGAGTATTGAGTATTGAGCTGATGTTTTTAATTATATAATTTTTGTGTAGATGCGATGTTTTGATCACCTGTTATTACATTTTAAACAAATCTTGCGGTGACCAAAAAATGTAATTTTGGCTTTTGGATTTTTTTCTCCCCACACTGTGCACTGATCAGATTAATTGATTTTATATTTTCTGAACACAGTTATATCAAATATGTGTAATTCTTTTATTGTTTTCTTTTAAATGGGGCCAAAGGGGGGTGATTTGAACTTTTTAAGTTTTTTTTAATTTCTTCATACTTTTTAAAACTTTGTTTTTACATTTTTTATTTATTTTACTAGTCCCCTAGGGAACTTTATGCCTGCACAGTCCGATTGCCTGTGCATTTCTGCTGATCAGAGCAGCATCGCTCTGATAAGCAAAAATGCAGTGTTCCTGTGAGTGGCGGCGCTCTGTCGGCTCTCACAGGAAGTGAGTCATGGCAGCATGAGGGGTCATCAGCTGACCCCGCACTACCATGACAACACATTGGCACATTGTGATCATGTCACTGGGCTGCCGATGGCAGCAGGGAATGTCACAATCACCGCCGTTGCCATTTAAAACGAGCTGTCAGTGTTTGACAGCGCCATTTAATGTGCGGGGATTATCACAGGCTCACGACTGGAGCCCGTGGTAGCCGGAGATAGTCGACCAAGGACATACAAGTACATCCTTGATCATAAAGGGATCCCCACCTCAGCTCTTTAAAACGCGCTGTTAGTGTTTGACAGCACGATCTAAGGGATTAACAGGTGCGGCTGGATCTCTGATCCACCTGCACCTATTAGCCACACATGTCTGCTGATCAAATCAGCAAACGTGTGGAGAATACCCAGGGCTCACCACCGGAGCCTGCAGTAACTGGTTTGGAGACAACCAAGGACGTACCAGTACGTCCTTGGTCGTAATGTGATTCATTTTCTATTGGTGCATCCAATATCAAATAAATTACAATTGGTACAATTGATGACATAAACAATGTATTTTGTATCACAATTAATGAAAGATGTGCTAAAAGAAAAATCATTAAACAAGAGTCAAGACATTTGATCTCTTCTTTTCATACTGGCACACATTACACTTGGTCTCGCCACACCTGAAGAAACCCTTCTGGGTGATGTCACACTGCACTATGAAGGCTGCTGGAGCTTCCAGCAAAACACCCTCAGAGTGCAGTTAGCAGACAGAATACAACAGGGCCATAAAATAGTCAATAATCTGAGTCTGCAGCAGGACGTCGAGGCAGTAGTATAGGGAGAGACAAATCGTGGCCAGGTTACAGCCGAGGGTCAGAGACCGAAGAGTCACGGATATACCAAAGGGAGTAAGGAGCATGGATACAGGTCAGAGCCAGGAAGTCAGAGTACCGAGGTGGGGGAGGACAAACAGCTCAAGACCGAGATCAGACAAACAGGGAGGGATAAAAAGCAGGCAGGAGCTGGTAGTCAGGGACCGGGACGGACGGACAGACGGCGGGGGGGCTACAGGTCAGAACACGGTAGCGGAGAGGCAAGTCAGATCGGGAACACTCACCAGAGCCAATACACGTGCTGCAATGCAGAACTATCACTGGCGCTAAACCGAAGGTGCAGCGCCAGGATATAGCACTCTGAGACCGGAACAAGGCAGGGAGGAATGAAACCCTCACAAGACCAGGCCGGTGCTGGGGAACCCCAGCAGCAGATACCAGCCTGGATCATGACAGGCTAGCCATGTTTTATTTGAATTACATTTTTGATCAAATAAACTACGTGAAAATAATTTTCATACATTGTCCTTTTTTTGGGATGACTCTAACACCTGAAGGTAGAATGGTGTTTAAACTAGTATCCTGATAAAGGATTGATATTTGAAAATTGTTTTCTTTATCGCAATAAACTGCAAACCGAAACTTGTTGTAAAACCAGGAGTAACAAAATTATTACCCTCTGTTTGTGACTATAATATCTGTATCTTTTCTCAATAAAGGACCCCTTTGCAATTTGTTAGCTTTATCCTTGGCATTAATTAGAATAGATTTCTTGCATCCTATTGGCTTCAATCTAAGCTGAAATTATTTCACATTGTTCATTGTAGACTTTAGGGCTAGTACATTTTCTCTTGGCTCTTACAAATTCTGCATAAATGGATGGAAACAAAAGGGTGCTTTACGCACTGTGACATCGCTAACGATATATCGTTGGGGTCACGTCGTTAGTGACGTACATCCGGCGCCGTTAGCGACATCGCAGCGTGTGACACCAAGGAGCGACGATCAACAATCGCAAAAACGGCAAAAATCGTTGATCATTGACACGTCGCTCCTTTTCAAAATGTCGTTGTTGGTGCATGCCGCTGGTTGTTCATCAATCCTACGGCACCACACATCGTTGTGTGTGACACCGCAGGAACGACGAACATCTCCTTACCTGCGTCCACCGGCAATGAGGAAGGAGGTGGGCGGCATGTTCCGGCCGTTCATCTCCGCCCCTCCTCTGCTATTGGACGGTTGCCATGTGACGCCGCTATGACGTCGCTGTGACGCCGAACGCACCTCCCCTTTGAAGGAGGGATTGTTCGGCGGTCACAGCGACGTCGCTGAACAGGTATGTGCGTGTGACGCTGCCGTAGCAATAATGTTCGCTATGGCAGCAATCACCACATATCGCACGAACGACGGGAGCGGGTGCTATCGCGCACGGCATTGCTAGCTAGCGATGTCGCAGCATGTAAAGCACCCTAAAGTGCTTGAGAGTTCTGACGTATCAGCAGTGACTCTGGATCTAAATCCTATTAAATACCAAAAGAGAGATTTTAAAATTGCCGTTAGTAGAAGGCGCCTTCAAATATGAGAGGTGTAAGAAGATTGTTGATGGTTATAGGAAGCAATTGATTGCAGTTATGTATTCTAAAGGGCGTGCAACCAAATAGTAAGTTAAGTGTGGAAACAATTTTCTCCTATCCATTTTTGGAGTTTTGTGTGAAATGATGTCCAATTTGCCTTGTATTCAGTTTTTTTGTGTTGTTCCAATACACACAAAAGAAATAAACATGTATATAACAAACCATGTGTAATTGCAATAATTGTCTGGGAGAAATACTTAATTTTCTGGAAATTTCTTTGGAACTTGATTGGGGCTCTCCATCCTCCATCTGGACTATCCTGTATTACAACCTTTCATCAATTTTTCTCTGCCATTATGTCCAGGTCCAGGGAGCTTAGCCATATTCCAATATATCAGTAGAAAAAATGACGATACCACTCACTGTCCTAAAAAAATATTTCATTATTGAAACTGTCATAATTCATACCTGGCTCTGCATTGCTGAGCCTTTTGTTGGTGTGCTATCTTTGGGCTCAGGTCATGTGAAGGGTTAATCTCACTCTGCCTTGTTCCTGTGATGGGGCCGCTATGTCCTGGCTCTGCTCTTTAGAACATCATCAGTAATAGTTCCTGCTTGTAACATGCATGCCTGGCTTCATGAGTTTTCCTTGATTTGTCCAGTTTCCTGCTTCCTTGTCCTGACCTGTGTCAGCCTGCCGGTTCATCTGTTCCGTTCCCTGACTCCCCAGTCCTGTCTGTCGTGCTCCCAAGTCCTTTGATAAATAAAATGTAGCTCCGGCACACCTTAGAGAATAAAAATGCAGAAAGTCTTGGGTGGTGCTGAACGAATATTTATTAAACAAAGGAATAAAGTCTGTCCCAACGTATCGGTCCACATAGGACCTTTTTCAAGGGATCTATCAGACTAAAGTATTGAAGACAATGAATAAATATGCACCAACGGACAACGTATGAAATCGTCAAAAACGTATAGATGTAGGGTTGGGTACTGTACATGTACTGCAGGGCGAAGTGGGCCCAATGTAATGGTACAGTGTGTTATGTCCAGAAGAATATCCTGTAAGGTCAGGGTAGAGAATGCAAACACAGCTGATCACGGTAAGGTGACTGGACCGTATAATTGTTATACCAAAGACTGGGGTGTCACGTGACTAGTCTGTCATAATGGTAAAGAATAGCATATTTGCGATGGAGTACCACAGTGAAAGTCTCCAGTAGGATCAGGAGAGAAAAATCCTCTGGTCCGGTTACTATGCGACAGTGCCAGCTGCATGTATTTCAGGGCAAAACCTGAGGAGAATCGCCAAGTGGAGGTCAGGGGACATGTGAGGAGCGCTGGACTGTGCCTTATTAGGGCTCCTCACATGTCCCCTGACACGTGACACCCCAGTCTTCGGTATAACAATTATACGGTCCAGTCACCTTACCGTGATCAGCTGTGTTTGCATTCTCTACCCTGACCTTACAGGATATTCTTCTGGACATAACACACTGTACCATTACATTGGGCCCACTTCGCCCTGCAGTACATGTACAGTACCCAACCCTACATCTATACGTTTTTGACGATTCCATACGTTGTCCATTGGTGCATATTTATTCATTGTCTTCAATACTTTAGTCTGATAGATCCCTTGAAAAAGGTCCTATGTGGACCGATACGTTGGGACAGACTTTATTCCTTTGTTTAATAAATATTAGTTCAGCACCACCCAAGACTTTCTGCATTTTTATTCTCTAAGGTGTGCCGGAGCTACATTTTATTTATCAAGTGGCTATTTTTTTCTCCAGAGCACCCAACCAGATAGTGAGCCAGGCTTATCTTTTCTATTGTGCTCCCAAGTCCTGTCAGTACTCCTCCTGGTCCTGACCCGTTACTTCCTCTTCCTTGTACGTTAAGTAGATTTCCCGGCCTCTGACCTGTATTTTCGTCCTAAACTTCGGCTCCGTCTCTCCCTACTACTGTTTACGTTATCTATCGGCATTCGACCCCTGGCTATCATCTGACCACGTCCTGCTTTCTCCTGTAATACTGACAAAACCTCCTGTTGTATACCCGGCTAGTTGGCTACCCTTGCGTCCTCTAGTGTTTAGTCTCCTAACTGCCGCCTGAAGATATATCTCCTTCTAGCTTCAGTAGTATCTTTGCCAACATGACAGAAATATTTTTAAAAACATGTTTGTGGGAGACGCAAAGAGCACATGGATGACATCTGTTTTGTGTTAAACAAATTACACTTCCACAGGTCCCTCCTATCGAATGATGTAAGCACTGCTTCCTTATATAGCAGTCCCAATAGGAAATGTCAGGTAATCATACATATTATTCACAAATAACCATATATACATATAAAAATAAATATAAAAAACAGTGGCAAGATTAATGCAAAAATTCCTTTTATCCATTATAAAAAAAATTGACAAGTCATTTTTTTCATTTAAACCTAATGGACCCAACTCTTCCAACTGAATGATCCACCTGGACTCCCTTCTCAACAAAAACTTGTGATAAGCCCTCCTCTTTTGGGTTGATTGACCCTTTCTAGCCCTGCAAATTGCAAAACATTGGGGTTAGATTGGTAACAATCTCTAACATGATCAATCAATCTGGTGGCTCATTTTCCTATAGAGATAAATCGAATACTCCCTAAACCTAAAGAACATAGATCTAATTGTCTTACCTATGTAGTAAAAACCACCAGGACAAAAATAATGTACACTACATAATTGGTACGTCAATAAATAAATTATTTTGTCTGATGGTGATAGGAACATAATTTAATAGGGTTACTAACTAAGTGCAGATTGCAAAAAGAGCAATTGCCACATTTGAAATTACCTGTTGGCATTATATTTTCCAACCAGTTATTTTTTCTTGAAGATAATTTTTTCTGCACTGATGTGTCTCTCAAATTCTTGCCTCGCTTGTGGGAGATTAGCTACATTGCCATGGGTTGTAAACTTTTTGATTATGTTGCACACCATGGACAAATAAACATCAAGATCTCTGAAGATGGACTTGAGATTGTTGATAGTGTTCAGCAATTTTGGTTTTCAAGTCATCAGACAGTTCTCTCCTCCTCTTTCTGTTCTGGTTAGTGTAGAACACAGAGATTTAAAAGATTGAGTCAACTTCTCCCTTTTTTATCAGTTTCCAAGTGGCATTTCCATATTGCTCATACCTGTTAATTGCCAGAGGTGAGATTGAATGAGCGTCACATGCTGGAAACAAAGTTGTTTAACCACAATTTTGGAAAGATGCCAACAATTATGTCCAATTTTCCTTTTTTCTCTTTTTTTGTGTTGTTCTAATACACATGAAGGAAATAAACATGTGTATAACAAAATATGTGTAATTGCAATAATTTTCTAGGAGAAATACTCAAGTTTCTGGAACAATTTCAAGTGTGTTAGTTGACTGTATCTGTTTATGAAAATGTTTGTGTGCTTCATGAAATAATCATTCTGAAGTCTAATTTATTCAGTATTATTTTACATTTGTTTTCTGTAAGCCCTTCTGTCTTTGGACACACTTTTTAAATGGTATCTGTCCTTTAAAAAATTTTGCATAAATCAATAGCACAAGGGAAAATGTGAAACTATGTTTTATATTTTATCTGAGAAATCTGTTTCTTTCTCCACTTATGAGCCATTTTGTTTAGCCCCTGCTTCCTGAATTCAACACTTAAGACCGCTTTACACGCAGCGACATCGCTAATGAGATATCGCTGGGGTCACGGAATTCGTGACGCACATCCGGCCTCGTTAGCGACGTCGTTGTGTGTGACACCTACGAGCGACCGCTAACGATCAAAAATACTCACCTAATCGTTGATCGTTGACACGACGTTCTTTTCCCACATATCGTTGCTAGTGCTGGATGAAGATTGTTGGTCGTTCCTGAGGCAGCACACATCGCTACGTGTGACACCCCGGGAACGACGAACAACAGCGTTCCTGCATCCTCCGGCAACGAGGTTGGCGTGTAGTTAATGCGGCTGGTCTCCACCCCTCCACTTCTATTGACGGGTCGCTGTTTGACGTCGCTGTGATGGAGCACGAACCTCCCCCTTAAAAAAGAGGTTGTTTGCCGGCCACAGCGACGTCGCTAGGAAGGTAAGTATGTGTGACGCGTACCGGCGATATTGATCACCACGGGCAGCGATTTGCCCGTGACACGCAAATGACGGGGGCAGGTGCTTTCGCTAGCGACATCGCTAGCGATGTCGCAGCATGTAAAGCAGCCTTTAGAGTTCAAGCACATGACTGTATTTTCAGTCCCGTTTAAAAAAAACCCATGACACTCTGACCAATGTTATTCAGTGGGACAGTGCAGATGAATGATATTTTTTTTCACTAATTGAATCTGCATGTGAAAAAAAAATGTCAGCGTACTCCAGTTTCTAAGATTAGACTCAACCATTCAAGCCTATGGGTGTGAGGAAACAATCAGATGCCATAAGGAGCCACAGTATAGCATCCGATTTTTACGAATTCATTGTATTTCCTGTAACATAGGAAACTGATACAAAATATCTAGTAGATAAAATTTTGAACGTCTACTCTATATCAACATCATTTAATAAGCAACTTTTTTACTTAAATGTTACATTTTTTTACTAAAATGTGAATTTAGCTCCAAATTTTTCATTTTCAGATGGGTGAAAAGAGAAAATAGACAACATTAATTTGTACACTGATATCCCTTATGTGGCCTGAAACTATTGTTTCACACTCGGAATGGAACGATTGCTATTTGATTTTTGAAAGGTAAATTTGACTGGAATGGATAGTGAACGTCATGTCACATTTCAGAGCCCCAAGGGGCCAAACCAGTAAAACCCCACCCCACAAGAGACCCCATTTTGGAAACTACACCCTTCAAGGAATTTATGTACAGGTTTGTTGACTATTTTGAACTCACAAGTGCATAACAGAAGTTTTTAATATTGGGTTGTGAAAATTAAATCTTTTTTTTCCACAAAAAAAAGTCCCAAATTTTTCATTTTCACAAGGATAACAAAACAAATTGCCAATTACTGAAATGTCCATTTTGCCCATATGTACTGCTACCCACTGATACCCCATATGTGAACAGAAAACTACATTTTGGGCACCCGACAGGGATTCGGAGGAACACAATTTGACTGAGTACAATTTTTGCTGGAACAGATAATTAAAATTTACCACTAAAATGTTGTTTTAACCACAATTTTTCAATTTTCACAAGAGGAAATAGGTAAAAATGACTCTTTACTTTGCTCTCCTGAATGTGGCAATACCCCATATATGACTGTTCAGTACTGATTGGCCAAACAACAGGGTTCAGGAGGCAAGAAGCTATTTGACTTTTGGAGTGCATATTTTCCTAGAATAGGTTGGAGACTCTGTTTGCAGACCCTCTAAGTGAGAGAACAGCAGAAACCGCCTTCAAGTAAACCCATTTTGGAAATTACAACCCTCTGGGAATTCATATACAGATGTAGTGACAGTTTTGACTCTGGATGTGTTCAAGAAACAAGTAGCAGTGGGAGTTTTAGAGTATAAATTGCAAATATACCAAAATAGTGCTCAATACATTGTAGTGCCCAATACATTGTATTTTCCAACATATTTTAATCAGATTGTGCTTCAGGAGACCTGCACCCCATAAATTAAGTGGGCTATCCTCGCTACTGTAATGCCAAACATGTGGACACTAACTGCGGTTTAGGCACACTGTGGCGCTCAAAAGGTAAGGGGGAATTTGGATTTGGGAGCACAGATTTCACTGGACTTTTTTAAGGGGGGAGCCATGTCACTTTTCTAGAACCTTTATTCTAGTAGTAACATGCAAAGCCCACTATATTTCCATTACCAGATGATGAGGGCTTGTTTTTTGTGATTTGGGTTGAAATTTTTATTGGTAGAATTTGTGGGTACTATATGGATTACTTTAAGTCTTGGTTCACATTTATCCTCTGCTCTATGATGACCACTTAAATTGGGATTTGGATCTAAATATCTGAAATATGTGATTCAGATGAATTCCCTGATAGAGCCATTCACTAAAGAGGCTGGCAGAATTGTTCTGGACTCTGCCTGGCCTGTGTTCAGTGGTGTCTGTATTTCAGTGGTGCACAAATTTGATGTTGACCTTGCTTCTGGGATTGCCTAAAAATATATACGCCAATGTCCAGAGTCTCCATCTGCCTCATTAGGCTGGAGTCACACTTGCATGTGACTTGCGCGAGGATCGTATCGCCCGGACCAGCCAGCGACTCTCCTGATAGGAGCGGGTCAGCTGCATAGAATTGCATGAAAGTAACAGGCTTCTGTGAGTAGAGCCGCTGGCCAGTCTGGGCGTTGTCATTCTCATGCAAGTCACAGGCAAGTGTGACTCCAGCCTTACATTAAATTTTCTGTTGGGGGTTTTGTCTGAAACAGGTAATTCAGAGATTTATATGGAAACCCCTGAGGACAGTGCTCAGCATAGAAAGTAGGGTACATGTTAGCCGAGCCTCATGGGCGTTCCCAGCGAGGGGCAGGGGAGGGTAGCTGCCCCCCCCAGAAGCAGGGGCACGCACCTATTATGACCTGTCTCTGTCAGGTAGCGGGTGCGTCAGGCAGCGCGGGTGGTGAGGAGAGGACAGGGCAGCATGGTGCATCGGCATCCGCCCTCCACTAGCACCGCATGGCAGGCTGAACGCTGCTCCCGCAGCCACTCCTAGTAGGAGTTGTAAAATCCCATCCTCAGTGCTTGCCGGCCGCTCTGCACTGCAAATCAGCACAGCGGGGACTGGACTGGAGTGATGACATTGACATCACCACTCTGCACCCCGTTGTGTCGAGTCCTGCAGTGCAGAGCGGCCCGGCACAGTCACAAGCTGGGGAGACTGCTGGGAGGCTGAGCTGCTGCCACAAGTAAAAAAAAATGTAAAGATTAAATCAGACAGTCTGGGGGTCTGGGGAGCTGTTGTATATGATGGGGGGGGCCGAATATGGGAGCCCTATGGGGGGCCGTTTATGAGATACAGCCCCCCATAGGGCTCCTATCATGTCCCTATGGAGGGGTTGTATATGATATGGGAGCGCTATGAGTGGACTGTATATGATATGGGAGCCCTATGGGGGGCTGTATACAGTATGTGTTTGTGGAGGGGCTCTAGGACCCGGAAGCACCATGTGACCGGTGACGTTGCCCGGTCACATGGTGCTGTTTAAGGTCCTGCTCCAGGTCCTGCACTGCATAAATGCAGAAATACGCAGCATGTAAACGCACCTTTTTCTTTAAAACAACTAATCGATCTAATTTATTCCAGTTATAATTTATTAGTTTGCCTTCTTATTTACATGTAGAAGACATCGAGGCTGCCTAAATGGATATAAGAAACTGGTTCCAAAAAGGTAAGTTAAGTAATTTCTGTAGGAAATGATATTGAGAGGAAGCGACCCAGCCTAGAGACATTCAACCATAAATTCCATGTTATCCAATAGGTCTATAATAGTGATCACTGATGAGCGAGTGTAATCATTACTATTCGCTATTCACATTATTCGTTATTCGGCCAGTATCCCTGGTCCATCAATATGGATCTGACACAATTTGACAGCTCCTTCACTACATACAGTGAGCTGGCACCTCTGAGAGCAGATTGAACGTTCGGCTCTCTCTGGGGGCACCTTCACCATTTCCATTCTAATATTTTACAACCTGAACGACCATGACTTGCCCCCCCCCCAGTTTTGACCCTGGGTACGCCTATGCCGAGCCTTATTAAATCTTTGAGAGGTAGAATGAATAAATCAATAGCAGTTGAAGAATTGCTATATTTCTTTCCTATTAAAAAGAAATACCATATTTTGAGAGCTATACTTTTTCAATTTGCTTCCAACAGTCAAGTTTTCATTGCTATCATTTTGGATTAAATAACATTTTATTAAACAAAAAAAAACAATTTTTTTTATCTCTTTTTCTTCAGATTTTTGGGAAACAGAATTAACAAAAATCAGGAATTCAAGACTTTTTTTTAATGCCATTCACCAAGCAATAAAGATGATGAGACAATTTTACTCTTTGAATTAGTAAGATTACTGTGATATCAATTGTTTACTTTATATTTGCTGCTTTTTCATTGTAAATAACATTTTGTAGAAAAAAAATATTTTTGCACTGCAATGTTCTGAGAGCTATAGTTTTTTTTTAATTTTTCTGTTGACGCAGCTGATTAGGGGCTCAATATTTTTAGGAAAATAAATTATGTGTTCATGCATATGATTTTGTTTTACATATAACTTTTTCATCATGTTTTATTCTACTTTTGTTTCGACTCTATGATAAAGTAATAGTTTTTTACATGTTTTTACTCTTTTTTTTTTACAGTGTTCACTGTAGTGGTTAAATAGTGAGACAGTTTAATAAATCAGATCCCTACGAATGCAGCAATATTTTTACATTTTTTGTTTATTTTTTTTCATAAATGTGTTTATTTATTATTTACATTAAATAATTATAGGAAATTAAATAAATTGTGTAAAAAGCAAATCAAGGCAGCAAAAATTGAGACATAGAAAGTGATTGAAAGAGAAAGTAAAAATAATCAAAAAATATTCTTCAACTATATAGACACTAAGAAACTAAAAAGTAGTCTTAGGGAACTGGTGGAAAAGGATGAGGAAAAGGCCAATCTGCTAAATGCGTTTTTCTCTACAATATTTATACAAGAAAATCCCATGACAGATGACATAGTCAGGGATACCATAAATTCTCTATTAAATATTACCGTATATGCTCGAGTATAAGCCGACCCGACTATAAGCCAAGGCCCCTAATTCTACCAAAAAATCTGGGAAACCATATTGACTCGAGTATAAGCCTAGGGTGGGAAATGCAGCAGCTACTGATAAATTTCAAAAATAAAAAATAGATCCCATTAAAATCTAATATGCCCATCTTTTTCCCCCCTTGTGGTAACGTGCCCCATCCTTGTGCCCGCTCACCTTATTGTAATGTGCCCCTTCCTTGGTCCCTCTAGTAATGTGCCCTGCAGTAAATTGCCCTGTAGTAATGTCCTCCTACTGGTCCCCTTCTTATCCTCTATTATGAAATTAAAAATATTCTTACCTGTTCGCCGTTCCTGCGGTTCCCTCATCTGCTTCTTGTAGACCGCAAGGCACGTAGACCCTTGTGTGATAGCGTCCAATGCACAGGGCTACCGTCTGCTGTCATGTCTTTACTGCAGTTGAATGCTTTACGGTAGCAGTGGTGCAGTAAAGCGTTCAACTGCTGTAAAGCGCTGATTGCAGCGGCGGCCCTGTGTACAGTACATGATCACAGAGGGGTCTATGTGCTTATGGTCTGCAAGAAGCACCCCTTGATGATCACATCCACTGCATGGAGCCGCCGCTGCTGTCAGCGCTTTTCAGCAGTTGAATGCTTTACTGCACCACTGTCGCCGTAAAGCATTCAACTTCAGTAAAGACATGACATGCGATAATGGCAGCCTGCAGCAGTGGTTCTGTGCACTGGACGTGATCAACCAGGGATGCCTCTTGCAGACTGCAGGCACATAGACCCCCTCCATGATCGTGTCCAATACACAGGGCCGCCGCTGCCGTCAGCGCTTTACAGCAGTTGAATGCTTTACTGCACCGCCGCTGCTGTAAAGCATTCAACTGCAGTAAAGCGCAGATGGTAGACAGCAGCCCAGTGCATTGGACGCTATCACGGAGGGATCTACATGCCTTGCGGTCTAGAAGAAGATGCTGAGGGCTCCGCGGGAATGGAGGAGAGGTGAGAATAATTTTTTGTGGGACCCTGACCTGAGTATATGCCGAGGGGGGCGTTTTCAGCCTAAAAAATTGGGCTGAAAAACTCTGCTTATACTTGAGTATATACAGTACTTTCTTAACTTAGCAGGAAGTATGCCACCTCAAAATCACTAAAGGAGATAAATCCCCAGGCCTGGATGACATACACCCCTGAGTACTGCAGGAATTAATTATGGTGATAGACAGACCATTATTTTTAATCTTCACAAATTCCATAATAACAGGAACTGTACCGCATGATTGGCGCATAGTAGATGTAGTGCCAATATTCAAAAGGGAGACAAAATCTAAGCCTGGAAATTATAGGCGGGTAAGTTTAACCTCTACTGTGGGCAAAACCCTTGAGAGTTTCCTAAGAGATGCTATCCTGGAGTATTTTAAGAAGTACATCCTCATGACCCAGTATTGACTTGGGTTCATGAGGGTGTAAGATGGTGGTCGAGTTCCTGCCCCTGAAAACACCAAATGTGTTCTTAAATAAAAAACAATAAAAATATATATATATATATATATATATATATATATATATATATATATATAAAATGTGTGTGTGTGTGTGTGTGGTGTGTGTGTGTGTGTGTGTGTGTGTGTAATGAGATATAAAATAATGTTATGTAGATACCCATACTTTGCACTGACGAGGGGCAATCACCCTGAAACAACGTGTCACACAATGGCACACGTCAGGTGCCCTTTGTCTCCCCTTCTCTTTGTTATGTGTATCGAGCCGCTGGCTGCAGCTATTCATTCCGATCCTAATTTACATGGGTTAATGGTGAGGGTCAAAGAGTTTAAGATATCAATATTTGCAGATGATGTCCTGCTGATGTTGTCCCAGCCACATATCACCCTTCAAAACTTACATACCTTACTAATACATTTTGGAAGGCTCTCAGGATATAAGGTCAACCAGAGCAAAATGGAGGCTTTGCCCCCTTAACATTCTACAGGCACAAGTGACCACCTTGCCATAAAAGTAGAACTTCAAATGGAAAGATACATCACTGTCATACTTGGAAATACAATTAACATCTAATTAAAAACTCCTATACCAGCATAACTATCCTAGCTTATTTACTGAGCTTAAAAAACTCCTACTCAATTGGAACAAACTTCCATTTTCTCTATTTGGACGAATTTCTACTGTCCAAATGTCTCTTCTACTGAAGCTACTTTACTTATGTGAGACCCTTCCGGTGTGTGTGCCATACAAAGCGTTACGTAACATACAGTCCCTTATACTTCAATTAATTTGGGCCCATAAGAGGCATAGAATTAAGAAAACTATTTTGCTTGACAGCAGACTGAGGGGGGGACTGGTGGTCCCTGAAATAACTAAATACTACTGGGCAACTCATTTGCGTCACATCCCTGCATGGTCCAATCGTTGTGCCTTCTCTAGATGGATGGAAATAGAGAAGTTATGGTTAGCCCCAATGCATCCCAACTCTTACCACTGGGGCACCTCATCTAATAAGCCTGACCCACATACTCTAGGCCCCATAGCTTTCACCAAGATAATCTGGAACTGCTGTGTTTAAAAAGTTTCCACTTAGCTCTGCACGTTCCCCTCTAACTTAATTTCTTTTTAACCCCAGGATGCCGGATGGTATGCAGGGTACCATGACTAAAGGGTAGTTTGACAAAAAACTTTTTTTCTATGCTGATATAGTGGACTCGCACTCCAACGTTCTTCTCCCCTACGCCACTATATCCACTAGATTTAATCTCCCTGGCAACTCCCAATATCAGTACCTACAAGTTAGACACCTGATGCACTCCTTTTTAATTCCTTAGAAGTCTCTACTCCTGCACTTTTTAAAAGATTGTGCAGAGCTGGGGTTTCTACTAAGGGCTTTATCTCAGATATATATCATATTTCTAGTTACTCCCTATCCAAACGAACAGCCAAATCACGCATATATGGGTAAATGCGAGGATTTACTGGGTGAGACCATTCCCTTATGTGTGTGGAGACGGATTTGGGATAGTGCCTCAAACACATCCACATGCTATGTCTACAAGGAAAATCAGTACAAGCTACTCATTTATTGGTACCACACCCTACACACAAACTAAATCCGGCTATACCTGATAACTGTTTGAGATGTGGGGTTACAGGTGGGGATACCCCATATTTATTCTGGGTATTTCCCAATATCAAGTGCTTTTAGAGGTTGGTACAATCCCTTATTTATAAAGTAACTGATCTTCAGATACCCCTGGATCCTAAGTTCTATGTATTAAATATTCCATGTGTTCAATTGGGTAGGAAAGTGAAACGGTTACTGCTACACATAACCACAGCGGTCAGATGTTTAATTGCTCGTAACTGGATGTTGGCTCATCCACTCTCAAGTGAGGAGAATGGAGTATCTATCGGCTATGTCAAATAACATTATAGATCACTTTGAGAGTATTTGATCCCTTTGGGATGTTTACTGGGGCAATAGAGAATAGTGGGTCTGTATGGTGTTTACGGAAATCCTATATACTCACCTTTACTTTCTGTACCCCTTTGCCCCTTGTTTTCTTGTCTCGTATTGTAATGTGTGTCTTGTTATAGTCCTTGTCTGTCTTATATTAATCGATAATAAGATGTGTACCCCGATATATGGCTTTTTGCTATAGCCCACATGCTTGAGGAGCATACACTGTGTGCAGAATTATTAGGCAAATGAGTATTTTGATCACATGATACTTTTTATACATGTTGTCCTACTCCAAGCTGTATAGGCTTGAGAGCCAACTACCAATTAAGTAAATCAGGTGATGTGCATCTCTGTAATGAGGAGGGGTGTGGTGTAATGACATCAACACTAGAGCTGTAATGGGGGAGACAAGAAAGGCGCAATAGGGTTTTACCCGGTTTACAGAGTGAAAGAGGATAAAAACAGTGCACTCACCTGGCCGGGTTGTGCCAGTCACAACCCCTTTGTTAGCATGGATGAGCGCTTGGGTGGTTCTGCAGCGGCCCCGTTATAGAGCAGATTTTGAATATGAAGGACTGGAGAAAACGGGTTTATTGCCGCGCTAAAAACCACGAGCATGTATAAGTCAAATTATTCTCTTTATTTAGATCATTCCTACGCGTTTCCGAGGCTCATCTGCCTCCTTCCTCAGGGAAAAAGATTCTTTTTCCCTGAGGAAGGAGGCAGATGAGCCTCGGAAACGCGTAGGAATGATCTAAATAAAGAGAATAATTTGACTTATACATGCTCATGGTTTTTAGCGCGGCAATAAACCCGTTTTCTCCAGTCCTTCATATTCAAAATCAACACTAGAGATGAGCGAACCGGTCGCAGTTCGGCTCGAGGGCGGTTCGCCGAACGGAGCTCCCGTTCGAGTTCGGTTCGTCGAATGTTCGACGAACCGAACTCGAACCAATAGGCTATAATGGGAGGCAATCACAAACACATAAAAATGCATTATAAATGTACACATACAGTAAATAAACATTGCCATAACACTTACCGGTCCCCGCGATCCCTCCTGCACTCTGTCTCCTCCCGGTGACCGGCACTGCCAGCAGAGAAGCAGGACCTATCGTGACGTCAAAATAGCCATGTGACCAGTCACGTGGCTATTATCTCATTGGCTACAGACTGGTCACATGACTATGACGCGTCATGTAGGACCTGCGAGTGCATCTCTCCGGTACACGGTGCACATTTGTGTATCGCCGTGTACCGGCGATATGCTCTAGCACACGGTCGACTCCCCGTTCCGTTAGGGATCTGCTGACACAGCCGGTCATTAACGGAGATCACCGTTGCCATAGCAACGCAGTTAGCGGTGACGTCACCGCTAACCGCGGCTCCGGGAGCACCGTTGCTATGGTAACGCGTCTGTCAGCGTTACCGCTGTTACCGCTAGCAGCACTGATCACTCACGGAGTGAAGGCTGCATGCTGCTTCCCGATTGTAGTGAGGATTGTAGTGAGGATGAGGTGCCCCAGCTCATCAAGTGATGGGCTGGGGCACCTCATCCTCACTACAATCGTCACTACTACTACACTAGTGAGGATTGTAGTGAGGATGAGGTGCCCCAGCTCATCAAGTGATGGGCTGGGGCACCTCATCCTCACTACAATCGTCACTACTACTACACTAGTGAGGATTGTAGTGAGGATGAGGTGCCCCAGCTCATCAAGTAATGGGCTGGGGCACCTCATCCTCACTACAATCCTCACTACAATCCTGAAGTGCAGTTTCTTCAAATTCATTTAAAGGCACTTGGAACGCTGAAATTGCTGCTTATAATTTAAGCCTCTATTAAAAACCTCTTATCAGCGCTGGTTTATTGGGGATTTATTGGGCTGACAGGGGGTAATAAAGATGGAGTCTCTAATGTGTCTGTGTATTTATTTCTATTAAAGTATTTTTTCTCTGTGTGGTGTCTTTTTTTTAACCCTTTATTGGAAATTCTTAATGGCCGGGTCAAACGTGCCTGACATTAAAAATCTCTGGCTTAATACTGGCTAGTAAAACAAAGCCAGTATTAACTCATGATTACCCAGGGCTGTTGGAAGAGTTGGATACAGCGCCAGATGATGGCGCTTCTATGAGAGCGCCATTTTCTGGGACGGCTGCGGACTGAAATTCGCAGCAGAGGCGCCCAGAAACCTCGGGCTAACCTGTGCTGCGGATTCCAATCCCCAGCTGCCTAGTTGTACCTGGCTGGACACAAAAATGGGGCGAAGCCCACGTCATTTGTTTTTTAATTATTTCATGAAATAAGTGAAATAATTAAAAAAAACGGGCTTCCCTATATTTTTGGTTCCCAGCCGGGTACAAATAGGCAACTGGGGGTTGGAGGCAGCCCGTGGCTGCCTCCTGTACCTGGCTAGCATACAAAAATATGGCGAAGCCCACGTCATTTTTTTGGTGGGCAAAAAACTTCTGCATACAGTCCTGGATGGAGTATGCTGAGCCTTGTAGTTCTGCAGCTGCTGTCTGCTCTTCTCCATACAAACAGACAGCAGCTGCAGAACTACAAGGCTCAGCATACTCCATCCAGGACTGTATGCAGAAGTTTTTTGCCCCCTGAAAAAATTATGTGGGCTTCGCCATATTTTTGTATGCTAGCCAGGTACAGCAGGCAGGTACGGCTGCCCCCAACCCCCAGTTGCCTATTTGTACCCGGCTGGGAACCAAAAATAAAGGGAAGCCCTTTTTTATTATTTCATGAATTTCATGAAATAATTAGAAAACAAATGACGTAGGCTTCGCCCCATTTTTGTATCCAGCCAGGTACAACTAGGCAGCTGGGGATTGGAATCCGCAGCACAGGTTGGCCTGAGCTTTCTGGGCCCCACTGCTGCGAATTGCAGTCTGCAGCCGCCTCAGAAAATGGCATTTTCATAGAAGCGCCATCTTCTGGCGCTGTATCCAACTCTTCCAGCACCTGCCTGCTATACTTGGCTAGCATACAAAAATATGGCGAAGCTCACGTCCTTTTTTTGTAGTTTTTTGGCAAAAAAAATAAAAAATGCTTCCCTGGATTTTCCATTGCCAGTGAAGGTAACACCAAGCAGTGGGGGTTAGCAGCCAGTAGCTGCTTGGATTACCCTTAGCAAGCAATACAAAAAATGCAGCGGGAGCCCATATATATTTTTTTTAATTATTTATTTAAATAACTAAAAACAAAATGGGCTTCCCTGTATTTTGATTGCTGGACATCACAGTGCTGTAAAAATAAATCTTTAAAAAAAATGACGTAGCGCTCCGCGGTATTTTTGATTCTCAGCGCAGATAAAGCAGACAGCTATGGGTTGCCACCCCCATCTGCCTGCCGTTACCTTGGTTACCTAATCAAAATACAGGGAAGCCCATTAATTTTTTCTATTTAAAAAATAGTTAAAAAAAAAATGACGTTAGGTCCCCCCATTTTTGATAGCCAGCTAGGGTAAAGCAGACGGCTGTAGCCTGAAAACCACAGCTGGCAGCTTTACCGTGGTTGCGGATCCAATGTGGAGGTCCCCCCAGGCTCTTTTTTATAATTATTTTATAAATATTAATAATTACACAAAAAAAGTAGGCTCCCCCCAAATTGGATCACAAGCCAAGGTAAAGCGGACAGGTGTGGTCTGGTATTCTCAGGGTGGGAAGGTCCATAGTTATTGGGCCTTCACAGCCTAAAAATAGAAGGGCGCAGGCACCCCAGACGTGGCGCATCCACTAGATGCGCCAATCCTGGCGCTTCACCCCAGCTCATCCCGTGCCCTGGTGCAGTGGCAAACGGGGTAATAAATCGGGTTGATACTAGCTGTAAAGTCACCTGAGATCAAGCCCAGCAGTTTGTGATGTCACGGCGTCTATTAGATACCCAACATCATAAACTGTCAGTACTAACAAAAAAAAAAAAATCGACAAAGAAATTTATTTGAAAAAACAGTCCCCAAAGCATTTCCTCTTTCACCAATTTATTGTAAGAAAAAAAATAAAGGGGTCCCACGACGACTCTGGACCGTCTAGAATATGGGGGGGAGACACTCAGGGAACGTATCCCCCATTTTCTAGGAGTGCGGACCCTTCATGTGAGGAGTGTGGGTGCAATGAATCTGCACTCACTCTCCCCGGGTCCACAGCAGCAGAGTCCATGTCGTAATGGTTGCTACCAAAGCTGCAATGCCCTGCTTATGAGGTAAGGGCATGCCTAATCAGGAGAACTACTGTAGAGGAAGCTCTGCTCACTGGTATATAGGTGCTCAGAGGTAATAATAGATAAAATTAGTGAGTAACCTCGGCACTCTAAATCTCCCAGACTAAGTCAGTAAGTCACAACGGATAGTAATGCAAAATCACTCTTTATTGGTCCGTATTAAGAAATTTTTTTTTTTCATAAGCATATATGTTTTTGTCCAAAACAAGTTACAAATGACGTTTCGGCCTGGGCCTTCGTCAGATTGGACTTGGACTCTGCATGTAATCCTGAAAAATGACAATAATCAGTATCACATAAGAGTGAGAGAACAATAGCATAAACTCGAACAATGTAGAGGTACAATTGGGATGCAGCAAAAAAATTGCAACACAGCAAGAAATGAAACACATGATACAAATGTCATAATACAGTACAAGGACAATATAGTAATGACAAATATGGGGTCAGAGTAGGCTTAGACAGCTCTGGTACGAAAGAGATGTCAATCATAAAGTAACATGTGCAGTAGGTGTAGAGCTACACTATGCATGGCAGAGCTAATGGGTAGACCGACCATAGAAAAAGAACGGAGAAAAAGTGGAGAAAAAGTGGAGAAAAAGTGGAGAAAAAAATGGAGAAAAAGTGGAGAAAAAGTGGAGAAAAAAAATGGAGAAAAAGTGGAGAAAAAATGGAGAAAAAGTGGAGAAAAAGTGGAGAAAAAGTGGAGAAAAAGTGGAGAAAAAAATGGAGAAAAAGTGGAGAAAAAGTGGAGAAAAAGTGGAGAAAAAATGTAGAAAAAGTGGGGAAAAAATGGAGAAAAAGTGGAGAAGTGGAGAAGAAGTGGAGAAAAAGTGGAGAAAAAGTGGAGAAGTGGAGAAAAAATGGAGAAAAAGTGGAGAAGAAGTGGAGAAGAAGTGGAGAAAAAGTGGAGAAAAAGTGGAGAAAAAGTGGAGAAAAAGTGGAGAAAAAATGTAGAAAAAGTAGAGAAAAAATGGAGAAAAAGTGGAGAAAAAGTGGAGAAAAAGTGGAGGAAAAAATGGAGAAAAAGTGGAGAAAAAGTGGAGAAAAAAATGGAGAAAAAGTGGAGAAAAAATGGAGAAAAAGTGGAGAAAAAATGGAGAAAAAATGGAGAAAAAGTGGAGAAAAAGTGGAGAAAAAATGGAGAAAAAGTGGAGAAAAAGTGGAGAAAAAAATGGAGAAAAAGTGGAGAAAAAAATGGAGAAAAAGTGGAGAAAAAATGGAGAAGAAGTAGAGAAAAAGTGGAGAAAAAATGGAGAAAAAGTGGAGAAAAAGTGGAGAAAAAATGGAGAAAAAGTGGAGAAAAAGTGGAGAAAAAAATGGAGAAAAAGTGGAGAAAAAATGGAGAAAAAGTGGAGAAAAAATGGAGAAAAAATGGAGAAGTGGAGAAAAAGTGGAGAAAAAGTGGAGAAAAAGTGGAGAAAAAATGTAGAAAAAGTGGAGAAAAATGGAGAAAAAGTGGAGAAAAAATGGAGAAAAAGTGGAGAAAAAGTGGAGAAGAAGTGGAGAAAAAGTGGAGAAAAAGTGGAGAAAAAGTGGAGAAGAAGTGGAGAAGAAGTGGAGAAAAAGTGTTTGTTCATGCCAGATGGGAGATAAATAATTTTTTACCGGCGCTGTCATTTACTGTAACGTGATCATCGGTGTACGGTGTATACCTGTGATCACGTGAGCGGGGACCGGAAAAACCGTCCTGAATCATGATCTCCAGGGTCTCAGCTAGCCCTGAAACCCCGGAGATTTTCTGACGCCGGGGGGGCGTTATTCACTTATTTCTGCCTGCTGTTTATAAACGGCAGATCAGAATAAGGCTACATTAACACGACCGATCCATTTTTGCGGTCTGCAAAAAACAGTCCGTTTTTTTTCACGGGTGCATCCGTGTGGCATCCGTTTCCGTTCCGTAGACGGTCCGTATGTCATCTGTTTGTCATCCGTGTGCCTTCCGTTTTTTTTGTGTACTGCAAAAAAACTGAAGGAGGGTAAATGCATAAATGTACCCAGGATCCATAGCTTCATCCTACATGAGGCGGTCACATGTTCACTCCAGTGCCATTTTCTACTGCTTTTCACAGCGTAGAGCGCTCTGGTGATTTTCTTGTGCTTGTGCACTTCATATCAGTCTTTTCTGTCATTATAATGGCAGAAAGACACATAATGTCCCACTCTCCTGCATTTTGTAATTTTGCACCCTTTGGTGCCTTTCATGTGGCACTAAGGGGTGCTTAGCTTTGTATTTAGCCAAAAAAATGAAAAAAAAAAAAATGACGTAGGGTTCCCCCTAGTTTTGTAGCCAGCTAGGGTAAAGCAGACGGCTGCAGCCTGCAGACCACAGCTGGCAACCTCACCTTGGCTGGTAATCCAAAACTGAGGGCACCCCACGCTGTTATTTTAAATTAAATAAATAATTAAAAAAAAAAAACACGTAGGGGTCCCCCCAAAATTGGATCACCAGCCAAGGTAAAGCAGACAGCTGGGGTCTGATATTCTCAGACTAGGGAGGTCCATGGTTATTGGACTCTCCCCAGCCTAAAAATAGCAGGCCGCAGCCGCCCCAGAAGTGGCGCATCCATTAGATGCGCCAATCCTGGTGCTTCGCCCCAGCTTCGCCCTGGTGCGGTGGCAAACGGGGTAATATATGGGGTTAATACCAGATGTGTAATGTCACCTGGCATCAAGCCCTGGGGTTGGTGAGGTCAGGCGTCTATCAGATACCCGACATCACCAACCCAGTCAGTAATAAAAAAAAATAGACGTCAAACACATTTTTATTTGAAAAAACACTCCCCAAAACATTCCCTCTTTAACCAATTTATTAGAAAGAAAAACAAATCCAGGTCTGGTGTAATCCAAGGGGTTGCCATGATGATCCACACTGTCCCAGTCAATGAAGAGCAGAATGTTCCCCATTGGCTGGGAGAGCAATGCAGTGACCTGAGCTAACATCAATGGGTCAGCCCAGGTCACTGCAGGGCATGACAAGTGCTGCTGTCAGCGAGGTACATTACCTGAGCTGATCTCCAGCACTGCTGACAGCACCTGTCACTGAGTTCAATGACCGCCGCCTTCACAGCCAAGCATCGCGAGAGGCCCGTGACGTCACCGCTAGTCAGTCTTGGGTCGGAAGCGAGAGAAGGTGATGTGACAAGCGGCGGCCATGGAGGACAGTGACAGCGCTGAGGTCAGGATGGCGGGACTTCATCACCGCAGGTAAGCCGAGCGGGACCATGTGTGCAGAGTGCAGTGTGTGTGTGTGTGTGTGTGTGTGTATGTGTGTGTGTGTGTACATGTGTACATGCCACGGGCAGGAGGGGGCGGAGCGAGCTGAGCGGGGAAGTGTGGGCTTCCTGCACGTAACTAGGATAAACATCGGGTTACTAACCAAAGCGCTTTGCTTGGATACCCGATGTTTATCTTGGTTACCAGCTTGTGGCAGGCTGCCAGCGATGGCTCCTGCACACTGTAGCTGTAAAAAGCCCTGCTCTCGAACGTATCTAGAACTATCGAGCTTTTGCAAAAAGCTCGAGTTCTAGTTCGATCTAGAACACCCCCAAAAATCACTCGAGCCTCGAACTGGAGAACCGCGAACCGCGCTCAACTCTAATCAACACCCTATATAAGATGTGCTTAATTATTAGGCAACTTCCTTTCCTTTGGCAAAATGGGTCAGAAGAGAGATTTGACGGGCTCTGAAAAGGCCAAAATTGTGAGATGTCTTGCAGAGGGATGCAGCAGTCTTGAAATTGGCAAACTTTTGAAGCGTGATAACTGAACAATCAAGCGTTTCATGGCAAATAGCCAACAGGGTCGAAAGAAGCATGTTGGGCAAAAAAGGCGCAAAATATCTGCCCATGAATTGAGGAAAATCACGCATGAAGCTGCCAAGATGCCATTTGCCAAAAGTTTGGCCATATTTCAGAGCTGCAGCATTACTGGAGTATCAAAAAGCACAAGGTGTGCCATACTCAGGGACATGGCCAAGGTAGGGAAGGCTGAAAAACGACCACCTTTGAACAAGAAACATAAAACATAAATATCAAACATCAAGACTGGGCCAAGAAATATCTTAAGACTGATTTTTCAAAGGTTTTATGGACTGATGAAATGAGAGTGACTCTTGATAGGCCAGATGGATGGGCCAGAGGCTGGATCAGTAAAGGGCAGAGAGCTCTACTCCGACTCAGACTCCAGCAAGGTGGAGGTGGGGTACTGGTATGGGCTGGTATCATCAAAGATGAACTTATGGGACCTTTTCGGGTTGAGGATGGAGTGAAGCTCAACTCCCAGACCTACTGCCAGTTTCTGGAAGACAACTTCTTCAAGCAGTGGTACAGGAAGAAGTCGGTATCGTTCAAGAAAACATGATTTTCATGCAGGACAATGCTTCATCACATGCATCCAACTACTCCACAGTGTGCCTGGCCAGTAAAGGTCTAAAAGATGAAAAAATAATGACATGGCCCCCTTGTTCACGTGATCTGGACCCCATAGAGAACCTGTGGTCCCTCATAAAATGTGAGATCTACAGGGCGGGAAAGCAGTACACCTCTCGGAACAGTGTCTGGAGGCTGTGGTTGCGGCTGCAGGCAATGTTGATCGTAAACAGATCAAGCAACTGACAGAATCTATGGATGGTAGGATGTTGACTGAAATCATAAAGAAAGGTGGTTATGTAGTGGCCCGGTCCAGATTGTGTCTGTTTCTTTAAGTACTTTCTCTTATATGTAATATCATATTATATGTTATAAGTAAAGCATTTCTCATTTGTTGTGTTCTAGCACCATCTACTTGTGAAAACTGTAAGAATCTGAAGTGTGCATTGGGTGTTATCCTATTGGCCAGTTCTTGGTCACATGGCTCAATAGGTGGAGCTATTCTCCAGCCTCTGTCTGAAAAGAACTGGAATGTTCTGGTTCTGGCTGAGTCTCCTCTGAGGGAAGACATTATGTGGAGAATCTCTTCACCACAAGACTCCTACTAGGCCTGAGGCCTAGAATTTCATCATTTCCTGATTTTTACAGCCAATATGCTGAAGGCTTCCTATCCTGAATTCTCACTGGCCAGATACACATTGTGCATCTCTTCAGACAGTAGGGCATACTGACTATATACCAGACCCTACTGCATGTAGATTGGGGAAGTTTGAGGGTCTCCCGTCCCACTGCAATATTAGTGGCTTGGATGCCATTGCCCACGCACCAGCCGTCCGGTCCCCGTAGCGCGCTGGGCAACTGTCTTCATTTGCTTACAAATACTGCACGTGTCTGAACTAGCAGTGAAATTAACCCCAGGACTCCAGGTCTGTACAATCTTATCATATCTACTGAACCTAAAGCATACCAGTATTAATTCTGAAACAAATTGTGCTCTTAAAGCTCCAGTACCCTAATTGCACTTCAGCATTCAACTCCAAGCTGTATTTGCCGTGGCCTACCCACGAGAGACTGTGAAACATATATTCCGTATTGATTTGCTTTGTTCCTGCTATATTAAAGCAAACTGTTATTCCCAAGACCGTGTCTGTGGACTGTCCATCAGCTGTGAATACTGTGTGGGGGTGGATAGCAGGGAACATCTGGGCCCTTACAGTTATATTGGTCACAAATGTTTTTGGGTTTTGTTTTTGCATGTCAGAAATGTTTATTTCTAAATTTTGTGCAGTTATATTGGTTTACCTGGTGAAAATAAACAAGTGAGATGGGAATATATTTGTTTTTTATTAAGTTGCCTAATAATTCTGCACAGTAATAGTTACCTGCAAAAACAGATATCCTCCTAAAATCTAAAATCTAAAAAAAAAAACACTCCAACTTACAAAAATATTAAGCTTTGATATTTATGAGTCTTTTGGGTTGATTGAGAACATAGTTGTTGATCAATAATAAAAAAATCCTCTAAAATACAACTTGCCTAATAATTCTGCACATGATGTATTCATGTTATTTTTCTTTGTATGCTTTGGAAAAAATTAATAACATTTCAGTTATAAAAAAAAATAATGTTATGTAGAAATGTATAGTGTAAGGTATTGTAATGTATAAGATGTAGCAGAGTTGAGAATGTTCCTATGTGGAGGTGTAGTAGTATTGATGATCTAATGTATGTGCATTGGTATATGGTCTAATGTTATGTAGTATATAATGTAGGATGCTTAATAAGGTATTATTATTAGGGCCTGTGCCCACGGGACAGAATTCATGCGGATTTTGCTGCTGAAAACCTGCGTTTTTTTGGATTTTCCAGACAAATCCACCGATTTACGCAAGTACAGGCCCTCCCCATGTTATCCTATGGGATTTGGGGAGTGCAGTTTCAATGCTGCGGATTTTGCACCTGCGGGAAATGCTGCGGATTTCCCGCAGCTGCAAAGAACTGCATGTTAGTTATTCCTGTGGATTGTTCCGCGCGATCTCTATACTTACCTGCCTTGATTGAAGACACCGGAGACTCTTCCTTCAGTGTAGAAGAGCGGGACGGAGCCAGGAGTGGGCTGCAAGAGGTGGGCAGGGCCTGCACGAGCTGCAGTCATCAACAGCCAGAGCTCGTCCAGGCCATGCCCATCTTCTCCAGGGGCTGGCCGGAAACCAAGTTGCTGTGCGATACAGGTAAGTATGAACTCACTGATCACTCCAGCACTTGTTCTGCATTGAGGATGCAGTGCCTAAGCCATGGTACTGTATCCTCAATGCAGAATGCCCGCACCATATCCGCAGGACATTCCTCTGGACTTCCACACCAAAAACGCAGCACAACTCGGACAAAGTTGTGTTGCGGATTTCTGGGTGGTCCTGCGGAATGTCTTGCGGATATATCTGCAGGACACTTTCCCCGTGGGCACATGGCCTTAGTGTTATAGGTGCAGGTGAAAGGTTAAATCTACTTGGTAACAGACAGTTGGAATTAGCCTATGGGGGAGGAGCTATTGCTGAGGTAGATAAATGGTTTCTGTGAAAACGTCAGTTAGGGCCCAGCCTCTGATAGGAACAGACCTCAGGTCTGAGAAGCAGCAGAGCCGCATGACATGGGTGTCCTGAAGAGAGGGAGACCATTACATAGGATAGAAAAGAAAGAACAACTAAGAAAGAGGAGGTGACCATGACGCAGTGTGACCTAGTGGAGCCGAGTCAGCGCACTGACCGAGGGAATGAGTGACTGAGAGAGACGGGTCATGGTGCAAGACAGAGCAGGACAAGGAATGAAGTGAGTGTCTTAAAGGGAACCTGTCACTAGATTTGGGGCATATAAGATGCGGCCACCACCAGTGGGCTCTTATATACAGCATTCTAACATGCTGTATATAAGAGTCCAGGCCGCTGTGTAGAACGTAAAAAACACTTTATAATACTCATCTAAATGGTCAGTGTGGAGCAGACGGGTCAGATGGGCATCTCCGTTCTCCGGTACCGGTGCCCCCTCTTTTGACTATCTTTGTCCTTCGTCTTCTGAAGCCTGGATGCATGTGTTATATTTTTTTTTTCTGTGTGTATGTGTGATATTTTTTTTGGGGGGGGGAGGGGAGAAGCAGGTCTGCTTTCCTTTCGGCATGTCTGCTTTCTTTAGTGAAGGATCCTGCTTGGACACTTCCTTGTGGAGCTGCAACTAGGGCATATTTTTGGAGTAGGGCTTATATTTTAAGCATACTCAAAAAAAGCCACAAAAATCCTACTAGGGCTTATTTTCGGTGAAACAGGGTATTAGAACCTATATTTTTATGCTATATGGTTTTGCACCCAGCCATTTACAGAGCTAGCACGGTATTGCTATATCTATAACCTAGCCTTCCCCTGCTAATAGGCCATCACACAGGGTCTATTTTGTGAGTACCTGCAACCTCCACAGAAGGGTCGGGCACTATTGCCCTTTGGCCCTCTGCTTCTGGAACTGACAAACTCCAGTATGGTAATTTTCACTGCATTTACTATCACTGACTGCAAAGCTGAGAGGTGGCAGGATTATGGCCGTGGCGAGCAGTGAATATTAATTTTCCTTTAATGAGGAAATGAATAATCACTGCTCTTTCCACTGTCTGCTTCCTGCAGACCCTGCTCCTGCTTCCTGTGACCCTGCTCCACCACCGTCCCCCCAACAGCAAGCAAGGTACATTCAAATAATAAGACGCATCCCCATTTTCTCCCAAATTTGAGGGCAACTGCGTCTTTTAGTCCAAAAATATATGGTATGTTTTTCCGAACCTGGTCTAATAAATAATAATCAAATAATAAACAGTAAATCGAGAATAATTTCATCACTTGAGATCTGTCACTTACCCTCTACAGCAATTATGCCTGCATTAATATCCAGAGCCGCTATAATCTTAGCAAAAGCCATTGTGCTGCAAGTATATATATAAAAAAGAAGAAAATTTGCAATTGTAAAAACATATAAACTCTTGAATATTCTGTTTCACAGGTTGCAGTGACTATAAATAACTGAGCAAGGAGCATAAAAAGTTCCAAATTTCCTATCCTAACCTGGGGTCATATATTCACATTGTAGCAGACAATATACACATTACAGAACACTTTTCTATGGGACATTAAAGGGGTTGTCCTAGCTTTGGGTCCACACCGCATCGTCACTGTTCAGCAATTTGCAGTCACAGAGTAACTATGAACTTCTGTTTTAAGCCTGAAAAACCCCTCTAAGGCCACGTGAACGCATTGAGTATTTGGAGTTTTTTTCCTCAGAATTTGTAGCCACGCCAGGAGTGGAACAATCATAGGAAAGTATAATAGAAACATGGGCACCAATTCTCGAGTTTTTACCCACTTGCAGTTTCGGCTACAAATAATGAGGTTAAAAAAAGTCACTAAATACTTAACATGTGCACGTGGATTTATAGTTGGAACTGCAGCCTTCTTGCTTTAGGCCACTTGCACCTGTTGACTATTTGGTGAGTTTTTACCTCAGTATTTGTAGCCAAAACCAAGAGTGGGTGAAAAAAGGAAGAAGTGGTGCCCGTGTTTCTAATATACGTTTCCTCTGACCGTCCCACTCCCGGTTTTGCAAATACTGAGGTAAAAACACCAAATACCGAGTAAAAAACACCAAGTACTCAACGTGTGCACATAGCTTAAAGCAGAAGGCTGCTGTACCAACTATAAGGCCCCTAGCACATGTTGAGTATTTGGTGAATTTTTTAGCTCAGTATTTACCGTCAAAACCAGGAGAAGAACAATCAGAGGAAAAGTATAATAGAAACACAGGCACCACTTCTGCATGTTTTCTCCACTCCTGGTTTTGGCTACAAATACTGAGGTAAAAAACTCATCAAATACTCAACGTCTGCAAGTGGCCTACTACATTTTTCTCCAAAACGTAAAAGTATTACTGCAGTGATACCTTTAATAGCTAACCAGAAAATCATATTCACAAGCTTTCCGAGGCATTTTTGTCATACTTTGTCAAATAAAAGATCCTCTGGCCTCGGAAAGTTTGCAATTATCCTTTTTCTGATTTGCCAGTATAGGTATTATGATACTTCTATCTTACTTTTGCCTTACTAACATACAAATATATAACATCACTTAGTTTTTTCCTAACACTGTTGCATACTATATGTTGCTGTATATCTGTATACTTACCTGTTACTTGTATTCTCGATGTAGTAAATATTCTGTTATACAGACGCTCATAGCTCTATATATACTATATATAGGGAGGAACGCCTTTAGCAGCAAAACAGGTGGAAAACTTATCTGTTGAAGGAAGATTAATAGCCCTGATTACTTCATATCTCATTAAAATAATTCTGCAATTAGCTTAATGATGCGAACAATAATAAATTTGTGCTAAAATTCTGAGCTCTGAAATTCATTAAACCAGTAACTAGAAATAGCAAGGTGAATACCAAAATGTGACAGATTTAAAGGGAAACTGTCACCAGATTTTCACAGTTTAAAGTACAGTCAGCACTTTTAAGCCATCTTTTACAGCCTTCTGGTATTTTGTATGTACAGTCATAGCCGAAAGTGTTGGTGTCGCGGGCGGAGGGGACGCGGTCAGCACGCTCGGGTCCGGGGTTCTGCTGCTGCTGCTCGGTGGCTCGAGCGGTGGGCCGGACCCGGGGACTCGAGCAGCGCTCCTCACCCGTGAGTGAAAAGGGATGGTTTGTTTGGGGGGAGAGTTCGTGACGCCACCCACGGGACGTGGTGATGATGGCACCACCGCTGCTGGTGATGGGGATCCTGGGAGAGATGGTAGGGAGCAGCTAGGATGTTGTCCCCTCCGTGGGTAGGGGTTGGTGATCCCGGGGCCCGGTGGTGTAACGGGGAGGCTGGATGGCTGGGGTGCAGGGTTGCAGGGACAGCGCGGCGCGGTGCCGGACGGCACTGGTGTACTCACTCAGACAATCAATGACAGAGTCTCTGGTAAACCAAAACGGCCAGATGGAGGGGTCCCGCAGCCGGCTGCAGTGTTGTTGTGCTCTCCTCGGACGGCTGATGGTGGTTGTCTTTCCCTGCACCTGTTAGAATGTTCTGACTCCTGTGGTTGCCCACCGGTAGTCCGCTCCCCGGTGTATAGGTGCCGTAGGAGCCCGTTTTGCCCGCAGGCGCTGGCCCTTGGATCTCTAGCCTATGGCGGTGGCTGTATATCCTCTCGGTGTGGACTGTTGCCTTTTGTCGGGTCTTGGTTGTTGGGAAACCCCTGGGGTTCCTGTCACACTCGGATTTGACTATTGTCAGCGGCTCCAAGCCTGGTCGGGGTCCGATGGCCCTGCCTGTGTGCTTAACTTCACTCTGCTCCCCGATTCGGTACCGGTGGGCCACCGCCCAACCCCAGTCCTACGGTTCTGCAGAGATCCGCTAACTCCTGCAGGCGGCCACCACCGTCTGCCAACCTTGCTGTCAGTGCTTGGGCTCCAACCCAGACACTTGCAGTTTCTGTCCTCTCACTTTCACCTCCGAACTCAATCTACTGCTTTTCCCGCCTCCAGGCCTGTGAACTCCTCGGTGGGTGGGGCCAACCGCCTGGTTCCGCCCCACCTGGTGTGGACATCAGACCCTGGAGGGAGGCAACAAGGGTTTTTGTCTGACTGTTGTAACTGTCTAGGGTGGGGGGGGTGTATGGTGTTATGTCTGTGACTACCTGGCTAGTCCAGGGCGTCACATTGGCATCTTGAAATTATTTCAGAACCTGAAGTATTTCTCTCCAAAAATTATTGCAATTACACATATTTTGTTATATACATGTTTATTTCATTTGTTTCTATTAGAACAACACAAAAAAAATTCAGGAAAAGAAAAGGCAAACTGGCCAGTTTCAGTTCTTCCCTTACGGGAGGCTCGGTACTTTAACGTTGCAAATGGTAAACATTTTTATTAAAACGGACGGGTTCATGGTCATCCGCTCCCCCACCCAAGCAACCTAAACCTTGGTGCTGCCCCTAAGAAACGGGCAGCACCCCTCTTCCCCAGTCCCGGTCGAGGTTACCCGAGCGGGAACGGGTACGGTGTCTCGCACCCGGCTGTCACTTCAGGGGACCCCACGTCCAGGGGGACCCCTGACCCCCGGAGGATGGCCACCGGTCCTGGTGGTGGCTGGGCCCCAGCCTACTCTGCTGCGGGCCCTTCCTCCAATCTGCCTCTCCGGAGGCGGCACGGAACGGAAAACGGCCCACAAATTATTTACAAACCCACAAGTTCGTGGGTGGCCTGCTAGTTCTCGGCCATGTCCATGAGCAGTTTCTCATGTGGGCGGTAAAACACATAGAGTCCCTCCGGGGACAACTTGCCATCAACGGCCGGGATAATCAACTGGTTGCTGATCAGGTGAGACTTCGGATTGATTTATGTTCATTCATTCATTCATTCATTCATTCAGCTATTTACACAATCAACATGCTGCGGCCCTAGATGGTAGTTTCCCTGTACCTAAGTTGGGGTCTACCTAGGTTGGGGAGTGTGGACCTTCTGGGCCCAATGTCATCAGTGGAGGGCAAGGGGACAGATGAGACAGTCAGTTCCTCTTCCCGTGTGGCAGGTATGGCAGTTGGAGACCCACAGGGGTCGGGTATAGGTGCATCCCTGGGCACTGGTTCAAGCGGTTCACTGGCGGTTATTTTCGTTTCCATTTCTTCCACGTGTTGTGGGAAGATTATCACCGGAACAATCACCACGCCATTCTGCATAGGCCAGTCTGCTGGAAAGTCACCCATCACTGTGTGAATCACCTCTTTTTCCTTTTTCCCGCTTGGTATCAGGACCGGAACTTCGTTTGCCAACCTTAAGGGGGATGGACACCTCTTCAGGTGGTCTCTGGAAACCGTAGCCGACGTTTTTCCTTGGTCGCGACTAATCCGATAGGCCTTCTCATTCTCCCATTCAGTGGGCTGGATGACATACGGGGTCTTCTCCCACTGGTCATCAAGCTTATGGGTTCTCCTCTTCCGTTTCAGCACCCCATCCCCGGGCTCAAAGGGGGCAGCTGAAGCCCGCTTGTTAAAGCGCTGTTCCTGTTTTTCTCGGCTCTGACGCAGGTTCCTTTCCACATATTCCTGAACCTGTCGGTATTGGATTTGCCGTCGGGTATCCCAGCCTGCAGTCAAAGGAAGGGCCTCAGGAGCTTCCAAGTCCATTTCTAGGTCCACCGGCAGCCGGCCCGGTTGGGCTCCCATCAGATACGCCGGGGTGCATTTGGTAGAACTACTGGAGATGTTGTTGTACATGTCGACCAGGTCAAGCAGCTTTTCTGGCCACAGGTTCCGCTCTTCCAACGGTATCACCTTGAGGAGATCCAGGACCAGATGGTTCATCTTTTCACACATCCCATTAGTCTGGGTATGATATGTCGTGGTCCTGATCTTCTTACAACTGTACAATTGGCAGAACTCTTGAAACACCTCTGCTTCAAAGGCTGAACCCTGGTCGGTAAGCACCATCTCCGGGTATCCATGCGGTCGACAGAAGTAGGCCTGGAATGCCCTAGCTGTGGTACGGCCGGTCAAATCTTTGACTGGAACAACCACCATGAATCTGGAGTAGTGGTCCACGATGGTTAAGGCATAGGTATACCCATTCCGGCTGGGTGTGAGCTTGACATGGTCCAGGGCAACCAACTCCAGCGGTTGATGGGTGACGATTGGCTGTAGAGGGGCTCTTTGGCTGACTTCATCCTTCCTTCTCAGCGCACAGGGGCCGCACTCTCGGCACCAGGCCTCCACAGATTCTCGCATCCCACTCCAATAGAACTGCTCTCTCAGCAACATCTCCAGCTTTTTCCAGCCGAAATGCCCGGCGCCATCGTGATATGCCCGTAGGACTTTGGGCACGCTGGCCTGAGGAACCACCAGCTGACGAACCTTCTCGTGAGTCTTCGGGTTGATCAGCACCCAATACAGCTTCCCTTCATTCAGGTACAGCCGGGCTCGTTCTTTCCACAGCCGCTGGGCCTCAGAGGGAGCTGCAGGATCCATTCCGGAGGAGCCTTGCTCAATCATGGTCTTGACCAGCTGGATGGCAGGCGCTTGGTCTTGGGCTTCTTGCCATCCCTGACTGGGTAGCGGGTCCAGGTTCACCTGTTGTTGTTTGACATATAGTTTTTCGACCGGTGGCTGATGGAACGCGGGCAACTCGATTTCTTCGAGGTCATCGTCTTCCGGCCCCCCATCCGGCAGGTGGGGCATCCGGGATAACGCATCCGCGTTGGTGTTCTTGCGGCCGGCTCTGTATTTGATAGTGAAGTCATAATTAGACAGCCTGGCCACCCACCGTTGTTCCAGAGCGCCCAGCTTGGCCGTGTCCAGATGGGTCAACGGATTATTGTCCGTGTAGGCAGTGAACTTTGCCGCTGCGAGGTAATGTCGGAACCTCTTGTGGATTGCCCACACCAGGATCAGGAACTCAAGCTTGAAGGAGCTGTAGTTTTCGGGGTTCCTTTCTGTGGGCCAGAGTTTTCTGCTGGCGTAGGCGATTACCTTTTCTTTCCCGTTCTGGACCTGGGATAGGACCTGCCCCCAAGCCCACATTGCTGGCATCAGTGTAGAGGACGAACGGGAGGCTGTAGTCGGGGTACACCAGGACTTCTTCTCCTGTCAGGGCCGTCTTCAGCTGGTGAAAGGACTCGTCATGCTTCTCCTTCCACACAAACGGGGGCCCAGGGGCCCTACCACTTTTGGTCTGTCCCATGAGGAGGTCTTGCATAGGTGCAGCCATCTTCGTATACCCCTTGATGAAGCGGCGATAATAGCCTACCAGGCCCAGGAACTGTCTCACCTCTCTCACTGTGGTCGGCCTCGGCCAGTCCTGGATAGCCGTGATCTTCTCAGGATCTGGGGCAACACCTTCTGCGCTCACCACATGTCTGAGGTACTGTACTTTAGGCTTCAGTAGATGGCACTTGGAGGGCTTCAGCTTCATCCATATTTGGCAAGGGACGTGAACACTTCAGCCAGGTGCTCCAGGTGGGCCTCGTACGTCTGGGAGTATACGATCACA
Organism: Anomaloglossus baeobatrachus; assembly: GCF_048569485.1. NCBI lineage: Eukaryota > Metazoa > Chordata > Amphibia > Anura > Aromobatidae > Anomaloglossus > Anomaloglossus baeobatrachus. The sequence continues at coordinate 252,768,878 of NC_134359.1, read as the reverse complement.
TCATCCAGATACCGCAAGACGGTTTCGAAATTGAGATGTCCCAGGCAACACTCCATGAGCCGTTGGAAGGTTCCAGGGGTATTGCACAGCCCAAACGGCATGCTGTTGAACTCGCAGAGCCCCATGGGAGTAGTGAATGCAGTCTTCTCACGGTCCTCTGGGGCGACCGCCACCTGCCAGTATCCGCTGGTAAGGTCAAGGGTAGAGAAGAAGTTAGCAGTTCTCAGCGCAGCTAGCGACTCTTCGATACGGGGGAGGTTGGTAGGCATCTTTATGCGTTATCTGGTTGATCTTCCGGTAATCCACACACATCCTCATGGTGCCGTCCTTCTTCTTCACCAGCATCAGTGGGGCTGCCCAGGGACTACAACTATCCCGAATGACCCCTGCCTCCTTCATGTTCCTCAACATGTCTTTGGCGCATTGATAGTATGCTGGCGGGATGGGCCTATACCTTTCTTTGATGGGTGGATGTAGACCTGTAGGGATATGGTGTTGAACCCCTTTAATCCTCCCGAAATCTGATGGGTGCTTGCTGAAAACCTGTCCATACTCCTGTACTACCCTGTGTACCCCTTCTTTGTGATGCATGGGTGTGGCTTCGGTGCCTATATGTAGTTCCTGGCACCACTCCTCTAGCTGTTCGGGGGGTAGGTGGCTACTGACAGGGAGTACTCAGGTAGGCGGGGCGACTTCGTGAATGGTGTGAGGGTCCAGGGTAAGCAACTTGGCAAGGGTAGCGTAACGGGGAAGCCTAACTTCTTCCTCCCCACAATTCAGCACTCTCACAGGCACTCTCCCCCTTTTGACGTCAACCACCCCTCTGGCCGCTATCAACGTGGGCCAGTGTTCGGAAGGCGTGGGTTCCACCATCGCCGGGTAGTCGCGCCCCTGGGGGCCTACTGATGCCCTACACCAGATCATCATCTCGCTTCTGGGTGGCACTACCAAGGGGGCTACATCCATCACCCTTACGCCACCAATCTCTCCACCCATTGAATTCACTTGTTGCCGATATAGGAGGGCCCGGATCTCACGCTGCACAGCCTTCTGTCGGCCTCCTTCTGCTGTGGCGGCCAACTGTTGCAACAAACTCAGCACCTCACTCATACAATGCTCCATCACATTGGTCCCTAGAATTACTTTTGGGTTATGGTCACTGGGTTCATTCATCACCACAATCATTCCTTGGTGTTTTAGCTCCGCACGTCCCACGGTCAGGGTCACTTGTTTGTATCCCAGTTGGATTAGAGGGAGTCCATTGGCCGCGACAAGGGTCAGGCTATCATCAGAGGGGGCAAGTTCATCAGTACCCCAATACTGCTGGTACAGTGTATATGGTATATTGGTTACCTGTGATCCTGTGTCCAATAGGGCCATAAGCGGGATGCCGTCCACTGCCAGAGGGATGATGGGGCGAGCTCCGATGTACCGGTCTTGCCAGTTGGGGGGGGCCATTGGTGTCTACTCCTGAGGATTGGCCCTTGGCCCCAGGGGTTGCTCGTTTAACGGGCATCGCCTAGAGTAGTGGCCAGGCTTGCTGCACCTGTAACAAATAGGAGGCCCATACCGTGAGTCATTGGTCCTTCTCCGCTGCATCCAGGGGAAGTCCTCCGGGCTGTCGGCGAGCTGGATCCTCCCTGGGCGCTTGACTCTCGTCGGAAGCTGGAGTGCGACGAGGATCTTGGCTAGGTCTCCATCCATGCGGCGGACCTGGGCAGCTAGCTCCTCCATCATCCCGACGGGCACTGCAGGGGCCGGTAGAGCCGGGAGAGGAGGTGCCACCGTGATGGGCGCAGTTTCAGCCAGCCATGGGGCCGCCTCAGGAGCGTCTGGCATTGGGGCCTGCAGGGCCTTGATGGCCCGCTCCCTCAATACTGCAAAGTCCAGATTGGGGTGTTCCAGGGCCCACAGCTGTAGCTGCTTGCGGTCTTCCGCAGACCCCAGCCCTTGCAGGAATTGTTCCACTAGCATCTTATTGCTGTCCGCATCGTTAATAGTGTCCACCCGCTTCAGCGTACGGAGGGCTGTGTTTGCAGGCGCAGGGCATAGTCTCTTATATTATCCGTAGGCCGCTGTCGACACTGATAGAACTGCATCCGCAACTCTGCTTCCGTGCGGGTCTCAAAAGCGATTTGGAGTTTCTCAAAAATGGTGGTCACTGAGGACCGATCCGCGTTGGTCCAGGTCTCCGTCTCCTGCTCAGCCGCACTGGTTAGCTGCCATAGCACTACCGCTGCCCGTTGCCTGTCCATCAAGGGATATAAATCGAGGACCGGGCTAATGTTTTTCCGGAACACCTGCAAAGCATCAAGTTTCCCATCGTCCTGCGGCAGCCAGGTAGCACCAGGCACATAGGGCAGAGAGAATGGCATCACCTGGGCGACCGCTTGACCCGCGGCCTCCCCCGCTCTTGCGGCTGGTGCACGGGCTACCCCGTTTCTATCTGCGGGTGCCGCTGTGGCTGCGACCGCCACTCCTCCAACAGCTCCGTTGGGCGCAGACATCTTTTTCCCGTCCTCCCTTGGTTCTTTCTAGCACTTTTTCTTTGGGGGCGGGGCTTTGCTTTCGCGCCTTCCCTGCTCGGGGAAGACGCTCGAGCGGGAAATCATAGACTGGTTCTATCCTGTTCGCAGACACCAAGTTGTCGCGGGCGGAGGGGACGCGCTCGCCACGGTCGGGTCCGGGGCTTCTGTTGCTGCTGCTCGGTGGCTCGAGCGGTGGGCCGGACCCGGGGACTCTTGCAGCGCTCCTCACCCGTGAGTGAAAAGGGATGGTTTGTTTGGGGAGAGAGTTCGTGACGCCACCCACGGGGCGTGGTGATGATGGCACCACCGCTGCGAATGACGGGGATCCTGGGAGAGATGGTAGGGAGCAGCTAGGATGTTGTCCCCTCCGTGGGTAGGGGTTGGTGATCCCGGGGCCCGGTGGTGTAACGGGGAGGCTGGATGGCTGGGGTGCAGGGTTGCAGGGACAGCGCGGCGCGGTGCCGGACGGCACTGGTGTACTCACTCAGACAATCAATGACAGAGTCTCTGGTAAACCAAAACGGCCGGATGGAGGGGTCCCGCAGCCGGCTGCAGTGTTGTTGTGCTCTCCCCGGACGGCTGATGGTGGCTGTCTTTCCCTGCATCTGTTAGAATGTTCTGACTCCTGTGGTTGCCCACCGGTAGTCCGCTCCCCGGCGTATAGGTGCCGTAGGAGCCCGTTTTGCCCGCAGGCGCTGGCCCTTGGATCTCTAGCCTATGGCGGTGGCTGCATATCCTCTCGGTGTGGACTGTTGCCTTCTGCCGGGTCTTGGTTGTTGGGAAACCCCTGGGGTTCCTGTCACACTCGGATTTGACTATTGTCGGCGGCTCCAAGCCTGGTCGGGGTCCGATGGCCCTGCCTGTGTGCTTAACTTCACTCCGCTCCCCGATTCGGTACCGGTGGGCCACCGCCCAACCCCGGTCCTACGGTTCCGCAGAGATCCGCTAACTCCTGCAGACGGCCACCACCGTCTGCCAACCTTGCTGTCAGTGCCTGGGCTCCAACCCAGATACTTGCAGTTTCTGTCCTCTCACTTTCACCTCTGAACTCAATCTACTGCTTTTCCTGCCTCCAGGCCTGTGAACTCCTCAGTGGGTGGGGACAACCGCCTGCCTCCGCCCCACCTGGTGTGGACATCAGACCCTGGAGGGAGGCAACAAGGGATTTTGTCTGACTGTTGTAACTGTCTAGGGTGGGGGGTGTATGGTGTTATCTCTGTGGCTACCTGGCTAGTCCAGGGCATCACATTGGCATCTTGAAATTATTTCAGAACCTGAAGTATTTCTCTCCAAAAATTATTGCAATTACACATATTTTGTTATATACATGTTTATTTCATTTGTTTCTATTAGAACAACACAAAACAAATTCAGGAAAAGAAAAGGCAAACTGGGCATATTTTCACTCATAACTCCCAAAATATTTGGTTGCATGCCCTTTGGAATAAATAACTGCAATCAGTCACTTCCTATAAGTATCTACAAGCTTCTTACACCCCTAAAGTGGAATTTTGGACTGATCTTTTGTAAACTGCTCAAGGTCTCTCATATTTGAAGGTGTCTTCTCTCACCAGCAACTTTAAGATCTCTCCACAGGTGTTCAATGGGATTTAGATCTGAACTCATTGCTGCCACTTCAGATCTCTCCAGTCAGGGCTGCCACTAGGAATTTCAGGGCCCCTGACTGCCATAATTGTGGGGCCCCCTTGAGACTCCACCCCAGGTCTGCCTTCATCCCTGCTCCGCCTCCACCCCTTTTTGTAAGCCAATAAATGAAGCGTGAAAAGGCCCCCCTTCTATTGGGGCCGCAGACTAGAGTCCTGTTTGTGCCCCCCCTGGTGGCGGCCCTGCTCCAGTGCTTATTTTCCATCCATTTCTGGGGCTTCTTGAAGTATGTTTAGGGTCTTTGTCCTGCTGGAAGCCCCATGACTTAGGACGCAAACCCAGCTTTCTCACACTGGGCACTGCATTGTGACCCAAATTCTTTTGGTAATCTTCAGATTTCAAGATGCCTTGCACAAAGTCAGGGCACCCAGTGTCAGAGGCAGCAAAACAACCCTAAAACATCTTTGACCCTTCACCATATTTGACTAGGTTCTGTGTTCTTTTCTTTGTAGGCCTCATTCCATTTTCAGTTTACAATCCCCTATACAAGGTACAAAAAAAGACCTTTTATTATTCCCACAAATGGCATGATCCTCTTCGATGGTTGGCCGTCTTCTTTTCCTGCTTCATGGGTATGACACGTCGTATGTCATCCACACTGAGCTCTTCTCTCTGCCTTGCCGAGGGTAGAGCAAAGTACTGTACTGCACATGTGGCACCCCTGACCTGGTCAGGCACCACTGAGTATTGCACCCATGCTGGGGCAGTACTTCCAGGTAATCCTAAAGGCCAGAGTAGGGTGTGTACGCACAGAAAAATAGAAACCAGGTCTCCCCACCCAAGAGGGGGCTTGCCTCCACATCTCAGCAAGGGGTGTAGTGCAGGGCCTGGAAACTAAGGTTGCAGCGGCTGTCAGGAGAGGAGGTGGGCCAGTCTGATAGTGAGCGTGGTTGCTAGGAGATGCAGAAGTGGGCTCAGAGGAGTCAGACCCTGCATGTGAAGTAGCCGTTAGTGGCGGAGATCGGATACCAGCAATTCAGTCAGAAAGACGCTGAAGGAGTCTGCTGGTCAAGTATGGGGACTCCCGGTGACTAGGCACGCATGGGGAACAGGTCCCTAGAGTGGACATCCATTTAGTGGTCTGTTCAACCTGCAGGTGGAGGGACTGGAGGTTCCTCACCAACCATACAGAGTCTGAGCCTCAGGAGCAATGAGGGGGCCCATAAGAGGGATCGAGCCTGGAGCCATCTCACTTGGTCCACGCTGCCGGTAAACGGGCCAGAAAGGGGAGAAAAGGCAGTAGTGACGTCCCTGGATGAATCCCACGGTACTTTAAGTTAGGGTTTATCCGAAACAAGAAGTGCTAGGAAGGCGAGTTACCGGTTACCCTTATACCGGCCTAAAGGATACCTGGTTCCACCTGGTTTAATCTCAGCATCGCCCGGGTACCTCGCAAAACATCAAAAAGTGAGTAAAACAAGTTGAAAGACTTTTCGGACTGCAACTGAGTTATTCTGGGACCTGTTGTTCTACACACCTGAGCCCAGCCTCACTCACGGGAGGCCACGTCATCCGACTGCAGACTCCATCAGCCCCAGACGCTCGTTAAACCTGCAGTGGCGGTCACCCATAACCCTGACCGCAAACCGTGAGTGGCGTCACGACTTCTGCATATATATAAATCCGCCATACCTGTTGCCAGAAATAATCAAGTGGAGACCCTGTGGCGTCCCCGAAGGTGGAGTGAAGTCCCTGAGGCGACTGCTGTAGGTGGGCGACACACACACACACCAGCTTTGCCCACAGATAGAGATGAACGAATCTGTGGAAGTTCTCTTTGGCGAGTACAGCCGGACTTTAGGTAAAGTTCAGTTTGGGATTTAGACTTGACCTGAACCTCAATAGAAGTCACTAATTGGGCAGTTCAAGTCTCCGTCCACATGTAGTCAGCTATAAACAGATCACTTCCAGGGGCGGGTGGGCAGGGTTTTTTATTTATTTTTTTTGGGGTGCAAACTACATCCAATCACACCTATGTTACCCCCAGTGTGAGCCATTCAAACACTGAAAGCAGCTCACACTGGTATGAGCACTGAGCACAGTGATTCTCGCACAAGTAGTGTTCTTACGTAAATCACTTGAACTCCAAATCAAAATTCTGGGGGTTTTTTTTTGTATAAAGTTTGTGTTCCATAGGCAGCATTTCTACCACTGAGCCACTACCTGTATTAAGAGACATAGGAGAATTTGGTAATCTTGTCTTGTATCGCAAGCAGTGAAGCCTAGAAGCAAATTATTCAGCTACATAGAGATAGATATACACTACATCTCCATGTAGCTGAAGGAAGAAGTCAGATTCTTTTCCTCCTATAAAAATACTATAAAGAAATGAGAAAAAAAGACAAAACTTTATTTTTTTTTTTCACCACACCCTTGGAATCAAACCAGCAACTTTCAAACACATAACAGCAGCCCTAAGTGTCCTAGCTGTTGAGTCACCAGATTTGATGATGTCAGAGGAACAATTTTACATAGATGGACCTGCAATGCGGCCTCTTATTACACAGGACATAGAGCTCCATTGTACAGAGCATCATCTGTGCCCTGTATTCTAGAAAGAGAGGAAAAAAAATCTTGTATCTTGTTATAAAATTATTAAAAAATAATTTAAAAAAATAGAGTAATGTAATTTTTATTGTGTTTTTTTTTTTTAAATAATAAATCAGCAAATAACATGGACATATTTGTTGTCCCTGTAATCGTAATGACCTGAACAACACAGCGATCAAACTATTTATGGGGATCGGTAAATGGCGAACAAATTGGCGCAATTGATTATTTTTCTTTAATGAAACCATGAAACTCATAAAAAATGTAATAAAAATGTATCGCTGAGGTCATGTTCACATGAAGCGTAAATGCTGCGGTTTTTCTGTAGGTGTCTGCGGCACGCAATAACATCTTCTCTAATTATTGCGTGCTTGCTGCGTTTTTTATGCGTTTTCCCCAACATTTGATACATGTTTTGTGCAGATGTGAATCCGGGTTTTAATGCTTTTTTAATAATACAGAAAAGCTTTGATTCTGTATTTCTAAATCAAACAGCACTTGTTTTTTCACTTGCATTTTTTTCAGGCTTCTCAAAGAAGCCTATAGAGAAAAAAAGCACCAAAACTGCACTGTCCAGTGGTGTCTTCAGATGTACCGAGAGTGGAGCTTTCATGATGTCACATCCACGTTGCTTGCACATTTAGCCCGAGTTCACATGTAACATAAATGCAAGGTTTTTCTGATTTTTTTTTTGCAGATATATTCTGCTGTGTTTAAATGTCCAAGCAAAGTGGATGTGATTTTGTGAAATGACGCTGGTGAAACCTGCAGTTTTGGTGCCTTTTTTTTCTCTAGAGGTTTCTATGTGGAGCTTAAAAAAAACGCAGGAAAAAACTGCAGTAACTTTTATAAGCACAGAATACAAGCTTTTCTGTACTATAAAAACACTAAAAACCCCGCAGATTTACATCTGCAGCAAAAACACATGAAATAATAAGGTAAAAGCATATGAAATGCAGCAACGATGCAATAATCAAAGAAGATTATTATTGTATATAATTTGATGGGGATCCTGCAGAAAACAAAAAGCACCGGATTTATGCAACATGTGAGCACAGCCTTAGGCCCCCTTCACACGTCAGTGAAAAACACTGACGATCTTCACTGACGTGTAAAACACGTACATGTTCCTCCGTGTTCCGTGATTCACGGCACACGTGGGTTGTCCATGTGCAATCCGTGATCCGTGATTGCAAATGGACATTACTCACCTGGTTTCGCTCCTGCTGTCCATGGTGCTGAACTCCTCGGCTCTGCAGTGTCCGCCCACCGCTCTCTGCAGCTACTTCCGGGTTGGCTGTTCCTGCTTTCATGAATATTCGTGAGCCGGGCAGGAGCTGCAGAGAGCGGAGGCTGCATAGCGAATCGCTGGAAAGGTTAGTTATTTTAAATGTCAGTGTTTTTCTGGTACGTGTTTCACGGATCACACACGGATCACACCATAGTGTGGTCCGTGGGTCATCAGTGATGCCAGAAAAAAACGGACTTGTCTCCATGCAGAATCACTGACACGTGTGCACGCTGCATGGAGACACGTTCAGTGAAAAATCACTGATGTGTGAGCAGACCCATTGATTATAATGTGTCTGCGTATATCAGTGACTCTGGTACGTAGAAAAAAAAGCACAAACGTACCAGAAACACTGATGTGTGAAGGGGGCCTTATAGACACAAAAAAGTAACAGGTCATATAGTGACGCTTATATAAATATGAGAAAGTTCTGGCTACTATGCATGAATGCACAGTCCGGGGCAGCTGCTAAACATCCCTCACTGCCAAATGGGTGTGGTTTGGGGTGTGGTTAAGGCTTGGCTTGGGGCATGGCTAAAATTTACGTGCTGCATGCTTTGTCCCTCTTTCTGTTCTTCAAAAGTTGGGGGTATGCTGTATTACGGTTAGCGTGGTAGTTCATTATTGATTTATTATCTAGCTTTTATTTTGGAACACTTACTGACATCTGTATACTTACCACCTGCTGCTTTTATTGCTTGTGTGTATTTTCTCTTTACATCATTCATCTAGGGTGAATATTGGGGCGTGGGTATTTTGTCATTAGTATACTTCAGTTTCTAAAATACATATATTTGAAACCAGAGGTTTACATACAATATCTAAAATGACACTTATGCGTGTTTTTCTCACTATCTGACATGAAATCAGAATAAACCCAAACTTGCTTGAGAGCACAAAATATATTAACAAAATCTGCACTAAAGAATAACACCATAATACAAACCTAAGCAGGCTTCTGTGATCCTCAATCTCTCAAATCAACTTTCTCACCAACTCAGGAGTCTACACCAATTGCACTCACTATTAACCAATACCTTTAATCCAGTCAGTAAGGTATTTGCAACCATACAAAAATCAATTTGGAATTAAAAATTAAGGAGCATCTGAAGCTGTACAAGTTGTGGATCGTCCTAACTTCTTTGGGTAAAGCATTCCAGAGGATTGGTGCAGCTCTAGAGAAGTCTTGGAGCCGGGAGTGGGAAGTTCGGATTAGTCTGGATGTTAGTCGAAACTCGTTTGCAGAGCGTAGAGAATGGGTAGAGTGATAGACAGATGAGGGTGGAGAGCTTATTCACAAAATGTGGACCCTTCCAGTTCCAATTATCTCAATTGTATCAAATGACATTGATCTTCAAATTGAAATTTGTTTAAAAAAGTTGAACATTAGCATTAATTACTAGATTATCTAAACATTGTCATTGATAATATCTTCTGTATACAACTTATCCAGGAAATGTTGATAATGTTGGACTTTCTGAAATGCAAATACCTCCATTTGAAGATCAATGTAATTTGATACCATTGAAACAATTGGAAGTGGAAGAATGATCACGTAATGTGAATAGGAAGAATTCATCCAGAATTTATCCAATTCATGTGAAATCACCAACCCTGGACCATTTTCAAGAACTGATAGAAATGGCGATTACAATGTTAAGATAATTTATCAGAGAAAAGAACTGTTGGTTATCAAAACGTATCCCACGCTGAAAGAAGATTGCTGCACTGAAGAAGATTATAAATAATACTGATTTATTAGTACGCCCTGTGGATAAGGGCGGAGGACTCGTCCTAATGAATGGACGATTATATAAAAAATGAAATGCAGAAATGTAAAATAATGCAAATATTTATCATTAACTGTCTTGTGACTCTACACCTAGTTTTCAGAGAAAATACCAGAAATATGGGAAGGGTTTAACATAATTGCACTAAATCAAAAACCTACACGAGCTTATGCAATTACCCGGTGATCCTGTTATATCAGTCATGTAAAAAAATCCATAAATATTCAATTCACCTTCCTTTACTCAGAAAAATTGGGCTCATAGATAGATTTATATTTGTAACCTTTGATTAAACACTTTTCTAGTTATATTAGAGACACCGAACATATGGTATCATCTTTTCAAAATATGCAATGGTGTGAGAATTATCTATAGCTTACATATTATGTTATATACTGTATAAACTTATTCCCCATACAGAGGGAATTGATGTTTTAATCCATTATTTGGATAAATACTTATTATATTCTGATGAAATAAAATAATTTCTAGATAAAGGAAAGCTGAAGAAGCAATGTAGTAGCGAAGGGTGCAAATCTCCCTGACGAAGCAGTGGCGAAACGGTCGTTGGAGTGGTGTGAGGGGCTACTAAACTATCCGGGTATGGTTTAATAAATATCTTCTCTTATGATACCTCTCTTATGGCAATGTTCCTTTTGCTCATATGCACCAGGGCACTTTAGGTCTTTGTGTGGCCACAGCATATTTATGTATATGATTTTTTGTATCTATTATCTCTGATGTGGCTGACATATACATATACATATGTTTATATCTTTGCATTTTGTGATCTATAGTAATGGTCCTTCTGTTTACATGCACCTGGACACTTTAGATCATTTTTTGGCCATAGTACATACTGGCCACAGTATATTTATACACATGAATGGTGTTGTTGATATACACATGTACATATGCCCTTATTTTTTATATTTTGTGATCTGGAGTAATGGTCTTTTTGTTTATACGCACTAGGACACCTTAGATCATTGTCTGGCCACATTTGTATGTATGAATTTTCATATCAACTGTTTACTATGTGGCTGATATATATTTGTACATATGTGTAAACCTTGTATATTGTGACCTATTTTTGGGCATTTTTTGATTATGAACATCTTGTGGTTACTCTCTGATATTGATGTTATTTTTGACCGCCCTGTGATGTTACTGTCCTCTCACACATCCCGATTAATGTGTGTTTTTTAATTGTCTATTGTGTTGTTTTAACCACTAATAAATTGCTTTGATATATTTGTTTGCCTGTTTGGAATATTTTGTTGGGACATATTTCTGTTATATTCCCGTGGCTATTATCCTCTTATCTGGTGAATTATCCTTGCAATTATAGGTTTATATGCAAATCTAGGGACTTAGATCAAATCCACATGTAGATATGATACAAAAAATAGCAGCACTCAAAAATTCAAGTAAAAAAAAAATGTGCTTTTATTAAGCTGAATAAAGACACAAACTGTATTCTCACAGAAATTGATAAGTTGGAGAAACCAAACAGAAAGCAAATTACAGAAAAAGAAATTTACTCCTAAAATACAAAATTTATTGAGGTACAAAGTTAAAAGGTAAGGAATAAAACAGAAACAAACAAAAAACCCCCAAAAGCTCCGAATAACACTAAGGGGTACTTTACACGTTGCGATATCGCTAGCATCGGCTAGTGATGCCGAGCGCAATAGTACCCGTCCCTGTCGCACATGCGATATGTGGTGATTGCTGCCGTAGCGAACATTATCACTACGGCAGCGTCACACGCACATACCTGCTCGGCGACGTCGCTGTGACTGCCGAACTATTCCTCCTTCAAGGGGAGGTGCGTTCGGCATCACAGCGACGTCACAGCAACGTCACTAATCGCCCGGCCAATAGAAATGGAGGGGCGGAGATGAGCGGGACATAACATCCCGCCCACCTCCTTCCTTCCGCATTGCCGTCTGGACGCAGGTAAGGAGATGTTCGTCGCTCCTGCAGGTTTACACACAGCGATGTGTGCTGCCGCAGGAACGACAAACAACATCATATCTGCGGTCGACACGACATTATGAATATGACCGACGCTACACAGATCACCGATTTTCGACGCTTTTGCGATCGTTTATCGGCGCATCTAGGATTTACACATTGCGATGTCGTTACCGGCGCCGGATGTGCGTCACTAACGACATGACCCCGACGATATTCCGGATGCGATGTCGCAGTGTGTAAAGTACTCCTAAGTGTGGAGAGAACACCCACTATCCAAAAAAGGAAGGGGGTATGGTGAAGAAAACCAGCTGGTTTATAGTGAACCAGTGGGTGATCTATCCGAATAAGGATACCACAACACTAATTAACTTATGCTAATATCTTTATGACCAAATTAGACAGAAGTTACCATTACCAGACAATCACCTACAAAACATTCAACCCAGTTGATAATGCATAAGTCGGACATAGACAATCTTGTCACAAGTCAGACAGTCAGTCAGATCAGTCTGTAAGGTGTAGTCATCAATCACATAGAGTCAGCTATCAAAATTTGAGCATCCCCAAGAGATTGATGGGGCAAAATAACATCAAGAAAAAACCCAACGCGTTTCACCTCTCAGAAGAGTTTCATCAGGGGTATATACATAAATAGAAATACTCATAGATAGGTGTATTCGTTCTCTCTTAAAAACAGAGATTATACAATATAATATGGGACCACCATAAAAAGATTGTCTGAGGATAGTAGGCTAGGTGCTCCTGATGTATCAGCACCCAAAGTGCTTCTTTATAACATAGCTTCTGGATTAGGAAGCCTCTTTTCCAGGAAAGTCCTTTATCAACTCATCTCCAGTAAGCCGAGTTCAAAAAAATCATCATAGATTCACTGTAGCAGCCAACCGGTGGTATTTTTATTTCCTACAATACTTGTATCATATAAATGTATTCAAAGGAGGTTGAGAGCACAGCTAACAATATGTGTACATCATAAGTCCTCACTATCTGCTGTGTATCAAATCAAGCACCAGAGGAACACACAGGTAACAGATGTCCTACATGTCCAGTGAGACTTTGCATAGACAGAGTTGCTGTAGCTCCATTGTTTGTCCTCAGCGTGGCCCTTGATGGGCTACTCTGAGGACAGACACTGGAGCTACAGCAACTTGGTTGGGTTTTTTCTTGATGCTATTTTGCCCCATCAATCTCTTGGGGATGCTCAAATTTTGATAGCTGACTATGTAATTGATGACTACACCTTACAGCAGGGGTGGGGAACCTCCGGCCCGCAGGCCATATACGAACAGCCATGCCCTTTTATGCGGCTCCCGGGCAGATTCCCGGGGGCGGCAGTGCTCGAGCCGCCACCGCCATCTTGTGGGCTGCCGGCCCTTTAAATCCGCACATGTGCTGCTGTGCTTACCAATGTGTTCTCTGGCTGGCCAGTGCCAGCGAGAGAGGACTTACTTTGTGGGCGGGTTTAGTACTCTGCGTTGCCCGCTCTCTGCCCACGGAGCTGCGTTCCCGACCCTGGCCCTGAGCTGCGTGCCCCCCCGGCCCTCTGAGCTACGTGCCCGCCCCCCGGCCCTCTGAGCTGTGTGTCCGATGCCTGCTCTCCGGTGCTGTGAGTCTGGCGCTACTGTGTGTCCAGCGCCAGCCTTCTGCTGCTGTGTGCCCTGTCCAGTGCATTGTGGCCCCCCTCCCCTCAGTGCTGTGTGCCCCCCCAATGCTGTGTATCACCCAAAGGTTGCTGTGTCCCTCCCACCCCCACTGATGTCAGGGCTCCGCAAGTGATATCTGTGCCCCCCCAGTGGTGCCTGTGCCCAAGCCTCTCTTGTGTGGTGCCTGCGCAGCAGCCCCTCTTGTGTGGTGCCTGCGCCGCAGCCCCTGTTGTGTGGTGCCTGCGCCCAAGCCCCTCTTGTGTGGTGCCTGCGCCCCAGCCCCTCTTTTGTGGTGCCTGCGCCCCAGCCCCTCTTGTATGGTGCCTGCGCCCCAGCCCCTCTTGTAGCATTTGTGCCCCAGCCCCTCTTGTGATGTGCATGTCCCCAGCCCCTCTTGTGATGTGCATGTCCTCTGCGTCTCCTGTGACTTATACATCACAGGAGGGGCGGGGCATATACATCATAGGAGGGGCTGGGGGCACATACATTACAGGAGGTTCTGGGGGCATATACATCACAAGAGGGGCTGGGGGCACATACATCATAAGAGGGGCTGGGGGCATATACATCACAAGAGGAGCTGGGGGTATATACATCACAGAAGGGACTGGGGGCATATACATGGCCCCAGCCCCTTGTGTGATGTATGTGCCCCCAGTGTCTCCTGTGATGTATATACAGCAGTCCCAGTGTCTCCTATGTGTTATATGTGCCTCCAGTGTCTCCTGTGATGTATATACAGCATCTGTTATGTGATGTATATGATTTACTAATCTTATCATAAAGAGTTGACTGCGCTCCAGGCCCAGACAAAAATGAAAAAGCAGCTGTGAGAAGAAACATGATTAGTATCACCAAACATCACAGCCGCACCAAAGAGAAGCAGCTTCGGCCGCCACAATAGGAGTAAGTTAATTAATTGTTTGACCAAATATAGCAGGGTCATTTTCACATTGATAATTTTGTGCGGCCCCCGAAGGTTGGTAGAAATTTCCAAATGGCTCCCGGCTGAAAAAAGGTTCCCCACCCTTGCCTTACAGACTGATCTGACTGACTGTCTGACTTGTGACAAGATTGTCTATGTCCGACTTATGCATTATCAACTGGGTTCAATGTTTTGTGGGTGATTATAAATCCAAAAGCGGAAATAGGAATCCATAATCTATATATGCATGTCCACCAAATAAAGTATATAAACCTACACTAGACCAGCGTAATCACATAGTGCATCAGAGAAAACACACATGACTTCAAAAAGCTTACAAATTTTTTTAACATGATACTAACAAACAGTATATCACATGATTCGAGACGGATATCAAAAACACACAGTAAAAAATTGTTACCCCTTAAAAACACAGAAACAATCCTGGGACAGTGTGGTGTTAAAGTTGGTACACTGTAGTGGTCATAAAAGGATACATACATACACCCCAAAATACATCAAGGATAATATTACAAGACCAACAATCTGGTGCACTGTAATAGTCATGAAGAGATGTATGATTATATCCCAAGTACATCAAAAATAATATTGCAAAACTGACACTCCAGCAGATATAGATAGACTATGAGTACTGATGTTTAAATTACCGTGCCATGCAAATACATACATGTGGTACATAAGAAAACCATTGCAGATTACATGAATTAAACCATAAGTTTCTGCAATGAAAGTTTAAGACATTACCCATATGAAATTTGCCAGCACTCAGGTCAGTATAACCCCAGATATATACCATACCATCCTGTCACCCAGGAGGGGGAAGGGGGGAGAGGCCAAACCTGATATACTGCTGGAGGCAGATTGAGAGTTGTTAAAGACCACTACCTGATGAACCACACTGCCCAGCACCTCTACGCGCGTTTCACACTCGCTTCGTCAGGAGGTGCTGTGACAGGGAGATGGTCATCTTTTTATGGTGCAGGACTCACCTGAGGCCCATCAGTGGTGCGCAGTGTGCGGCGGCGGCCATGCCGCCCACTTCAGCCGGCGTCCCGGAAGCCACATTGCGTATGCGCGCCAATTGCTTCACTCATTGGGCGCCGGCTGCAGGGGAGGGACAGACACTGACACACAGAGCGCGCACGAGCATCAGCGAGCCCAGCGCCATCTTTGATGAGGGCAAAAGTATTGGCAACCAACATAAATCAGGAATTCTCATACAAATTTTGCTAAAATGTTAGTTTTAAACAATAATCATATTATAGGTATACATTATCGCATATGGGGTTGATAAAAATACATAGTATCATAGTAGTTTCTGTGTTTTTAAGGGGTAACAATTTTTTACTGTGTGTTTTTGATAGCTGTCTCGAATCATGTGATATACTGTTTGTTAGTATCATGTTAATAAAATTTGTAAACTTTTTGAAATCATGTGTTTTTTTTGTGGGTGATTCTCTGCTAGTGGTAACTTCTGTCTAATTTGGTCATAAAAATATTAGCATAAGTTAATCAGTGTTGTGGTATTCTTATTTGGATAGATCACCCACTGGGTAACTTTCAACCAGCTGGTTTTCTTCACCATACCCCCTTCCTTTTTTGGATAGTGGGCGTTCTCTCCACACTTAGTGTTATTGGGAGTTTTTTTTTTGTTTGT
Organism: Anomaloglossus baeobatrachus; assembly: GCF_048569485.1. Classification (NCBI taxonomy): domain Eukaryota; kingdom Metazoa; phylum Chordata; class Amphibia; order Anura; family Aromobatidae; genus Anomaloglossus; species Anomaloglossus baeobatrachus. Next base: position 252,752,807 of record NC_134359.1, on the reverse strand, counting down.
TTCTATTTTATTCCTTACCTTTTAACTTTGTACCTCAATAAATTTTGTATTTTAGGAGTAAATTTCTTTTTCTGTGATTTATTGAATAAAGACACAGCTTTTTCTTTTTACTTGAATCTTGGAGGGTTGCCATTTTTTATATCATACGTATGGCATTATAGCTCTTGCTGAAACATAATTTTTTTTCTTTTGATAATAATTTACTTTAGCAGAAGCAACACTCAGGGATGGGTGTGAAATATTCTCTGTAAATTGCTAATGTTTTGATGTCAAGATGGGAAGAACTCTATCTATACAATCAATACCTTTTTGCATTTTGCCTTTTTGTATGGTCGCTTTATTGACGACCTGCTTCTATGTTATTGAAGGGTACAGAAGTGAAAATCAACAATCTCTAACATAAATTTACAATTTACTGCAAATTTTTATAATAAGCAAATTCACTATTTGGAAATAACTATATGTTGAGATATTAATAAAATATAAATATTAATTGAATATAATAAACAAACAACAACAACTAATTAAACCTTAATGGCTACATATTGTCATCCTTTGCATTTAGTAAAACCATTCCTATAGGTGAGTTCATCAGCATTAAATATAATTTAACTGATTAATTAAATATAATTCAACTGATTAATTTATCTAATTAAATTAAGTATAAATATATTGTCAGAAAATTCAACAAAAACATCATATCTAGATTGAGCATTACATAGGGCAACGAATATAATAAAAAATATAGATGGGAATAATATTATCAAAAGGAATAAAAATGCACTCAGACCAATCAATTCCAACCAGATATCCAATTTTGTATTTGGCACAACTTATATTTGGCAATTTAAAGTTATCACTAATGTTCTAAAAAATTATTGTTAAATCAGCAAAAGTACCAAGGTACAGGTCACACAAATCATGCATGATTGTTAGAAAAAAAGAAAATTATTAAGATATAACTTTTAATAAACATGCTTTAAAAGTCCATTACGGTCTCAAAAGACACCCAAACAACTGAAAGCTCCTGGGTTGGTGAATGATACCAAGGAGATGAAGAAAGACAATGATCAATAATATCGCATATGATCATACAAAATGACTAGCCCAGGATGCCACTAATAGCATTACTCCAAAAAAACACTAAAAAACAAACAAAACATACATAAAAAAAATATGGTATTTTTCTCTTTTTAGAGAAGAAAAGACATTGGTCCTTCCACCATAAAAAACCACAAAAGAATAACAAAAAATACTCAAACCCAAAGTTTTTCAGAATAACAATGGTCAGCATACAATATACAGATTGGGTAGATGTATAATGGAATGGTCTCACCAACTCCAAAAAGAGCCCGGGTGCAGAGTGTTTCCACCAGGAAAGGGTCCATAGCAACAATCAGTCCAACTGGTCCTAAAAATTCCCTGGGGAACTAACAACTGTCCTACCACCCAAAGACTCCCATCCTAACAAGGATGGTCCTCAGCTAGTTATGCTAGACTGGAACCCTAACATGACCCTTCAAACGTCCTAACGCATTTTATCATAATGACTCTTCAGGGGACATACTCTCATCTATAAAAAAGGTCCACCAACCCAGCTAACACAAAGTCATACTGCTAGGGAACATATGCGATATTATTGACCAATGTCTTACTTCATCTCCTTGGTATCATTCACCAACCCAGGACCTATCAGTTGTTTGGGTGTCTTTTGAGACCGTAATATGTTTTTAAAGTAAGTTATATCTTAATCATTTGCTTTTTTTCTATAAAAAACATTTGCCCATACTTTATCATGATGAGAGCCTAAATATGCTCCTTTACAAGATGTCATATATGTCTCAAATAAGGCACCCTCTATTAATTTGTTAGCTACCAGTCTGTTTATTTGTGAACAGAACCGAATATTTTTCCTGAAGCAGCTTCACTGACGTGATGTGCACACATGTTTAATCTGAATTTATTTTTATGAGAAAGAACCATGAGAAACAAAATTGCATTTTAAACTGTAAATTTAGTAAAATAGAGCAAAAAATGTGAGAATTAAAATATAACCTTTAATTTTTCCTTAAAAGACAAAAAGAACACTCATACTATTTGTAAAAACTGTCGACCATATCATACAATCAAATTTTTGCCAAAAGTTCCGGCTGAGATAAAGTTGGTCGATTCCCACATTTTTCTGACCGACAGTTCAAAAACAAATGTTGCCCACACTATATATGAAAATGCCCGTGTCGCAAATACCTTAATCGTAATCAAAAGATGTCAACACTGTGCACAGGGATTGGACTGGGGTCAAAATTCCATACAAGCAACATTCCAGTCAAGGCAATAGTTTAATTGACACTGGTCAAGTTCAAAACCTATATAATCCATTTCCACAAAGGGTGAGTAAAGAACTTTTGCAAAATTGGAGTCAGCTCACCCATCCAGAGGGGAATCCTGTGGGCAAAGCCAATTTACTTCAAGAAAGTATTAGTTTACGGTTGTTTACGCTTTTGCAACCTCAGTATTTCAATTTTCTTATTTTTATTTTATGCTTCAAATTATTTCAGTTTGTTTCTCAGTGGATTTGTTCAGATTATGGGGGGAAAAAGTTTTGAAATGATTCTTCTTGGGATGAATTTTTACACAACAAAAATATGGCATTTTATCAGGAGCGTGTAGACTTTTTATATCAACTGTATATGCTCTAAGTCTGGTATTAAATCTGTTTAAGTGCAATATGATTAGTTTACTGTACGTATATACTGTATATATATTAGGCTGTAACAATGCACTGATGTAGAAGAAGAAGATATGAAATAGTACATAATCTTTGTCTTTTAAAGCTCCCAAGGCTTTAAACCATGTCTGTACTTTCTCTGTTGCAGAATAGTCCCTGAAAGTCTGTAATAAACTAAAGTAGAATCTTAAACTATGTTCCCATAATGAGCTTTTGGTTTCCCTTCAAGTACCCGCCCATAATCTCACGCCTGCGCAATACGATCACCGGCGCTCGCAATTTCAACTGTGCTAAGTCCTGCGATACTGCCACTGGGCATGCGCGAGACTTCAGGAGCCACTGAGTAACAGGAGAGCGGCGGCGTCATCTGTCAATCAACACTGGGGGACGGCGAACAGCGGCAGGAGGGGGGAATAACGGACGCAATACAGCCCGCCCCCATGGCCATAAAACATCATTAGCATACCAAAAGGTAAAATTTTATAAAGTGTTTATTTAGGTCTGAAAGGGGGGCCAGTAGGAAGATGAACCTTTCTAGAATGCAGCCCAGGAGCTGCAGAAGCCGATTCTTTTAGGTAATAGCGAAATTTCAGGTGACATGTTCCCTTTAACCCTTTTAACCCTAAATTTCATTTTCACAAGGGATTTAAGGAAACAATCCCCACAATTTTTCCCAAATAGGGAGATACCCCATTGTTGTCTGAAACTAATGTGGAACATAAAAGGGCTTCGAATGGAAAGAGCGCTATTTGATCCTTGGAGTGCAAATTTGGTTTGAATAGATTTGCAGAGCCCCCTTCTTCTAACAACCATTTAGATGAAGCAGTTGTTGTTGACCAATGTAGACAGTTATCAGCCAGGATCAGTGCTGGCACCAACCCTGGCTGTTGCTGTAGAAGTTAGGTTATGGGTATGATTCCACTTACATATGACTCGTGCAAGTCTTGCATAGGTATCATCCGGCACGGCGCACAATCTCCTGACGGGAGCGGGTTGGCTGCATGTATTTCCATTCAGCTGACCTGCTTCTGTCAGGAGAGTGTGCACTGTGCCAGGTGATACCGATGCGAGATTCGCACATGTCATATGCAAGTGGAATCATACCCTATCAGTTAAGTTGAGCTTCTGCATTGATAGTGTGGCACCCCTGAAAGAGGAGGCCACAAGTCACTTAATTTAGCATCACCCCATTAAGCCGTGGTTAGGGCGAGTTGCACCTTAGGAAAAGCACAGTCTCGAAGCCAGTCTAGAGGTGGGGTTTAGTTAGTGGGAGCAGACTGTAGAACATTAGTTAGTCAGGAAGTGGACATGGAGGAGAGAGGTCCTGGGGTCTGGAGCTGGAGCAGCTTGTCCCAGGATCAGGAAAGAAGGAGTCTTAGAGCCACGGGAAGTGAGCCATCCACCCATGGGCTCGCATCCACAGCCGGTATACCGGTGTGGAGGGACTTGGCTGCAACGGGGAACTGGTCCCTAGACTACTGAAGAACAACCAGGCTCAGCTAGCAAACTGGAGGCTGAAGTTACTTCAAGTACCGAAGTCACCACCGCATATAACCCACTGAAAAGGTGACCATATGGGACCAAGTGACAAGACAGAAAAGCCATCCATAAAAGGGATCCGCGGACACCGGCTCAGGGCACTGTGTGTGAGGTGCAGGGCAAGCGGGAGAGGCCAGTGTAGGAATACAACCAGGGAAGGAACACAGAAGGGTGTAATGGGTTGTGCCTCTGAACTATCCGGGGATCAGGTGGTGTCATGAATTCATCATCCCATGCAAATATCCCCCACCTCACGCTCATTTAAAACGACACCACCGGGGTCATGGAGCCGGGCCCTGCCACTGTGAACACCTCCCGACAGAAACGGCCCGGTACCAAGTGCCCCACGGCCCTGGTGGGCGTGTCAATTGCTTTGGGCATAACTATTTGCAAAAGCACTTTTCAAATAGGATTTACCATTAAATCCAATATTGGGAGGGAGTTAGTGTTATATCCACCTTTGCGGCTCAATCCTTATTCCGATACATCTGAAATAGAAATTAAGCAACTTTGCAAACAGATTTGCTTTAGCAAGCCTTGCGAAGTCTGATATTGCAGGCATATACAGTATTTTCTATGAATTTGAGCAGTAAAAAAATGGGTGGCCCAAATTTTAGCCAATTGTCTTTATGATTATTAATATTATTACGTTAAATTATTATTATTATTATTATTATTATTATTATTATTAATATTTAATTTAAAGGCAGACATATAATTTGTGCAACCTCTGTGCCGCACTGGTGCCCAAAAGGTAAAGAGGTTACTTCTACCTCCACAACAGAAGAAATTATATTTTATATGTATATATATATATATATATATATATATATATATATATATATATATATATATATATATATATATATATATATATTTATTTATTTATATATATATATATATATATTTTTATATATATACATATATATATATAAAATATATGTATCTATCTATCTATCTATATATATACCGTACAGACCAAAAGTTTGAACACACCTTCTCATTCAAAAAGTTTTCTTTATTTTCATGACTCTGAAAGTTGTAGATTCACATTGAAGGCATCAAAACTATGAATGGAATGAAATACTTAACAAAAAAGTGTGAAACAACTGAAAAGATGTCTTATATTCTAGGTTCTTCAAAGTACCCACCTTTTGCTTTGATTACTGTTTTGCACACTCTTGACATTCTCTTGATGAGCTTCAAGAGGTAGAGGAAATGATCTTCCAACAGTCTTGAAGGAGTTCCCAGAGATGCTTAGCACTTGTTGGCCCTTTTGCCTTCACTATGTGGTCCAGCTTACCCCAAACCATCTCAATTGGGTTCAGGTCTAGTGACTGTGGAGGCCAGGTCGTCTGGCATAGCACCCCATAACTCATGCCTTCAATTTTGAATAAATCCCCAACCGTATCACGCAAAGCACCCCCACACCATCACACCTCCTCCTCTATGCTTCACGGTGGGAATCAGGCATGTAAAGTCCATCTGTTCACCTTTTTTCTGCGTCGCACAAAGACACTGTGGTTGGATCCAAAGATCTCAAATTTGGACTCATCAGACCAAAGCACAGATTTCCACTGGTCTAAAGTCCATTCCTTGTGTTATTTACCCCTAACAAGTCTCTTCTGCTTGTTGCCTGTCCTTAGCAGTGGTTTCCTAGCAGCTATTTTACCATGAAGGCCTGCTGCATAGTCTCCTCTTAATAGTTGTTCTAGAGATGTGTCTGCTGCTAGAACTCTGTGTGGCATTGATCTGGTCTCTAATCTGAGCTGCTGTTAACCTGCGATTTCTGATGCTGCTGACTTGAATAAACTTATCCTCCGCAGCAGAGGTGACTATTGGGCTTTCTTTCCTGGGACAGTCCTCATGTGAGTCAGTTACTTTGTAGCGTTTGATGGTTTTTGCCACTGCACTTGGGGATACTTTCAAAGTTTTCCCAATTTTTTGGACTGACTGACCTTCATTTTTTGTAATGATGGCCACTCGTTTTTCTTTACTTAGCTGCTTTTTTCTTGCCATAATACAAATTCTAACAGTCTATTCAGTAGGACTATCAGCTGTGTATCCACCAGACTTCTGCACAACACAACTGATGGTCCCAACCCCATTTATAAGTCAAGAAATCCCACTTATTAAACCTGACAGGGCACACCTGTGAAGTGAAAAGCATTTCCGGTGACTACCTCTTGAAGCTCATCAAGAGAATGCCAAGAGTGTGCAAAGCAGTAATCAAAGCAAAAGGTGGCTACTTTGAAGAACCTAGAATATAAGACATATTTTCAGTTTCACACTTTTTTGTTAAGTATTTCATTCCACATGTGTTATTTCATAGTTTTGATGCCTTCAAAGTGAATCTACAATTTTCAGAGTCATGAAAATAATAATAATAATCTTTATTTTTTTAGCGCCAACATATTCCGCAGCGCTTTACAATTCAGAAGGATCATATACAAACAAGTAACAGTTATAGAAAATACAATATTTAAAGGGAAAAAAGACAACCCTGCTCATGAGAGCTTACAATCTACAATGAGATGGGGGACGGGGCAAAGTACAAGTGCTTATTTACAATGACAATTCAGCCATCTCAAGGAAATGGGGGATAGATAATGGCTTCCTGGATCAGTTGGCCAGAGCCTTGAGATGGATTTGGGTGCCATGGAGTTTGACGTGGGGTTATTTTCTGAGAAGTTGTGGAGGGATTAGATGAAATTAGTTTAGCTAGGGATTGTGATAGGCCGCCCTAAAAAGATGCGTTTTTAGGATGCGTCTGAAGCTGAGTAAAATGTGATTCGTCTTAACTTCTTGGGGTAGAGCGTTCCAGAGGTTTGGTGCAGCTCGGAAAAAGTATTGGATCAGGGAAGGGGAGGTTCGAATTAGTGTGGATGTTAGTCGAAAGTCATTTGCAAAATAAAGAAGACTCTTTGAATGAGATCGTGTGTCCAAACTTTTGGTCTGTACTGTATATAGCAAAACGGAGCTACAGATAAGTAGAAAATTTATAATAAAAAAAACCTGCCCTATACCTAAACCAATAATGAAATAATAATGATTTTCCAACATCCTAGAAAAATTTTTTTTTTACAACTTTATTACGATTATGTTGACTTTCTCATGCGGGATAAATTAAACTATTCATTTATGATGAAACAGGTGATCATAAATCTTGTATTATTGAAACCAACTGTGCTATGGTCGCGGGCGGGGAGGGGGACGCTGCGCTCTCCCACTGCTCGGTCCGGCTGCTGCTGCTCGGTGGTGGCTCGAGCGGTGGGCCGGATCCCGGGGACTCGAGCGGCGTTCCTCGCCCGTGAGTGAAAAGGGGAATTTTGATTGTGGGGATTTGATTATTGTCCGTGACGCCACCCACGGTTGTGGTGATATTGGTGACACCACCGCTGCTCTAGACGGGGATCCCGGGAGCGGTGACAGGGAGCAGCTTTGTTGTTAGTTCTCCCCTCCGTGGGTAGGGGGTTGGTTGTCCCGGGGCCCGGTGATGGGGTTGGGATGGATTGCAGGCGGGCTACGGGGCCTGGTGAGGTGCAGGGTCGCGGGGGCAGCGCTGTGCCGCACGGCACGGGGGTACTCACTCAGCCAATGATGAGGATACAGTTCTCGGTAAAACAAACGGCTGGATGGACGGGTCCCACAGGCGGCTGCGGTGTTGTTTCTCCCGGCAGGTTGATGGTGACTGCCTTTCCCTGCACCTATGTACGGTAGATGGTTCCAATGTGTTCCCACCGGTAACCCGCTCCCCAGCTTGGATATGGGCTGGAGGAGCCCCTTTTGCCCGCAGGCTCTGGCCCTGGGAAACGGTTGCCTTGGCGGTGGCGGTGTCTCCCTCTCTTGGTTGGACTGTTGCCTTCTGTCGGGACTTGGCTGCTGGGAAACCCAGGAGGTTCCCTTCACTAAGATGGTGCTGGCTTCTCTTTGCGTACCGGTCCGGTACCGCCGGGCCACCGCCCGTCCACGGTCCTTTACGGTAGACTCCGATAGGCCACCCCTGCAGATGGTCACCACCGTCTGCCAACCTTGCTGATCCGTCCGGGCCACACACCCGGACCAACTTTTGTCTGCTCAGCTGCCACTTTCCTTCCTTCCACTTTCACTTCCCTAGCTAGACTGTCTACTTTTCCCGCCTCCAGGACTGTGAACTCCTCGGTGGGCGGGGCCAACCGCCTGGCCCACCCCCTGGTGTGAACATCAGCCCCTGGAGGAAGGCAACAAGGGTTTTGTGTCTGACTTCGGTGTGCCTGACCGGGAGTGTGGGGTGTGTGGGTGTTGTGCTCTGTGGCCCCTGGCTTGTCCAGGGCGCCACAATATGTCTACTAATTATAATATTTTTAAAGAAACTAGTATCCTATTAATCCAGATACCTCATCTAACCCCATCCACCCATCTCGTATCCTTATGTGAAAAATATCCTCCAGGAATCAATTAATTGTTACTTTACATAAGCTCATATCAGTGTTCCAGAGTCTCCATATCGGATTCATCATTTGCATTTTTGAAGTCCCTTTTCTTTTTTTTTTGTCTTTTGATATTTGTTTAGTGCATTTTTAGTTCCAAATTCTTCAAAATAGCACATACTGATTCATGAATTTTATGCAAAATATAAAATGCACTTGATTTTTAGCTTAATCTTTGGTGCAGCTTTTCAGATCAAAACAACTGTCGCAGCTCGAAAATTTGCACAAAATGGTATTAACTCATTTGGTATAATGAGAAGCGATTGGGTTTAAGGGAAAGAGCACATTGTAGATTCATATCCAGAAAGGAAGAAAAGAAAACAGGTGTCACTCACCCCTTAGAGAAAAAAAACCTTTCTTTTTTTATCCAAAAATTAAAATCACAGTTGAGGGAAGTGGGAGACGTCTCAGACGACGGTGACCGTTCCACCACAGTGGCACCTTGTCAGGTCCTGACACTTGGTGAAAGGTGTCAGCCCCGATGAGGCACCGCTGTGTGCGAAATGGTCACCGTTGTGGGAGACATCTTTCGTAGCCTCCCTCTGTGATTTTAATTTTTGAATGAAATAAAGAAGGGTTTTTATAAAGGGTGAGTGCCACCTGTTTTCTTCCTTTCTGGATTTGGATTTGTGAGCTCACTATTAGGTAGAGCACCGCCCGATTCTGATGTTGATACATAATGGACTTTACTTTTTGAGCAAAGCTAGGTATGTTTTTGGTCTTTGGTGTCAGACAACTTCTTGCTTTGTGGACATTGTAGATTAAGCTTGAGGGACACATATAGAAATATAATATAATATGTGAATGAAATCAGAATATATGTTAAATTCAGATTCCTCAACATAATTATTCTTTTACTCTGAAGACAGCTTTACAGCCCCTTGGCACTCTTTCAACCCGATTTATCAAGTAATCTCATGGGACGGCTTCCAATGAACAATTATACCTCATCAAACATTCATTTGCGAAATCAACAGCCTTCAGAAAGTGTTTGAGACCATCCGGTGTATCTTGCAGAGGCAAAGTTTGTGCATAGTTCTATACAGTGCTGATACCTATTCCACATCTGTTCTAAGCCAGATTATGTTAAGAACCACTCAACTAAGTGAAAAGACACAATAGTCTATCATTACTTTAAAATATGAAGATCAGTCAATCTGATCTTCATGGAAACCATCAACTGATATGATGAAACTGGCTCTCAAGAGGATTGCAAAGACCAAGAATTACCTTTGCTGCAGAGGATAAGTTCACCAAAGTTAACAGCTTCAGAAATCACAAATTAACAGCACCTGACTTAACAGCAATGCTAAATCATTCAATCATCTGACTTCAAAGAATGCTAAGAGAGTACCAACACTACCTCTGCAAAAACCATCTGATGGTTTCAATAACTTTCTGAAAGACAGTGATTCCACATATGAACTTTTGTGAAGGCATAACTCTTCATTGGAAACTGCTCCAGGTGAAGGAACTGTTTTAGTTAATACCAAGGGCGTATAAAGCTGTTATGAGGGTGAACAGGGGATACTTTGAGGAATCGAATGATAAAGACATATTCTGGCTTATTTCACATGTTTCTATACCCCTTGTTTACATAGTTAGTTTTGCCACCTTCAGTCTGAATTTATAATGTGTGCATTCCAATAAGAACAATGAAAACCATGGCATGAAGTGATGTGTCCAAATATAATACAAAGTAAAAATGTTTAAAAAAACCCCCAGAAGAGTTAACAGTTTATTTTTAGCAATTAACAAATTTCAAAGTGAAAGAAGAAAATACAAATCTAAATCAGATAAATATTTGATGTTGCCGGCCGTGGAGTCCTAAATGCTGAGAAATACAAGAAGACAATTATCCATCACATAATACTATCAGGGAGGTGTTGGATTGTCTCCAAATATATTCTGCAGCAGGACAATGACCCCAAACATACAGCTTAATGTCATAAAGAACTAACTTCAGGGTTAAATAGAAAAGGGAGTTCTGTAAATGATGATCCGGCCCCTACAGGGCCTTGATGTAAATGTCATTCAGGATACTTTTATGATAGGGTGATTTGTAGAGCACCTGCAGGAGCTCGATTACTGTTTACAGCATAATGGATGGTTATAACAGAATGAAGTTAGTTTTTTAGAGGTGAGTAAAAGTGGGGAGTGATGAGACAAATATATATATACTAGCTGTAGTACCTGGGCGTTGCCCGGGATAGTAACTGTCTCTCTGTCTGTCTCACAGTCTCTATCTGTGTGTCGCTGTCTGTCTGTCTCTCTGTCTGTCTCTTTCCTTGTCTGTTTGTGTCTATGTCTCTGTCTGACTATTTCTATCTCTGTCTGTATTTGTATTAGTCTATCTGTCTCCATCTCTGTGTCTGTCTGTCTCTCTTTCTTTGTGTCTGTCTCTATGTGTGTTTGTCTGTCTTTTTCTACGCCTGTCTCTTTTCCGTCTGTCTTGGTCTGTCTCTTTCCCCATCTGTCTCTTTCCCCGTCTGTCTCTTTTCCTGGTCTGTCTCTTTCCAGGTCTGTCTCTTTCCAGGTCTGTCTCTTTCCAGTTTTGTCTCTTTCCAGGTCTCTTTCCCCAGCTGTCTCTTTCCCCTGCTGTCTCTTTTCCAGTCTGTCTCTTTTCCTGGTCTGTCTCTTTCCAGGTCTGTCTCTTTCCAGGTCTGTCTCTTTCCAGGTCTGTCTCTTTCCAGTTTTGTCTCTTTCCAGGTCTCTTTCCCCAGCTGTCTCTTTCCCCTGCTGTCTCTTTTCCCGTCTGTCTCTTTTCCTGGTCTGTCTCTTTCCAGTTCTGTCTCTTTCCAGTTCTGTCTCTTTCCAGGTCTCTTTCCCCATCTGTCTCTTTCCCCATCTGTCTCTTTCCCCATCTGTCTCTTTCCCCGTCTGTCTCTTTCCCCGTTAGTCTCTTTCCAGGGCTGTCTCTTTCCAGGGCTGTCTCTTTCCAGGGCTGTCTCTTCCCCGTCTGTCTCTTTCCAGGGCTGTCTCTTTCCAGGGCTGTCTCTTTGCCCGTCTGTCTCTTTCCCCATCTGTCTCTTTCCCCATCTGTCTCTTTCCTCGTCTGTCTCTTTCCCCGTCTGTCTCTTTCCCCGTCTGTCTCTTTCCCCGTCTGTCTCTTTCCCCGTCTGTCTCTTTCCCCGTCTGTCTCTTTCCCCGTCTGTCTCTTTCCCCGTCTGTCTCTTTCCCCGTCTGTCTCTTTCCCCGTCTGTCTCTTTCCCCGTCTGTCTCTTTCCCCGTCTGTCTCTTTCCCCGTCTGTCTCTTTCCCCGTCTGTCTCTTTCCCCGTCTGTCTCTTTCCCCGTCTGTCTCTTTCCCCGTCTGTCTCTTTCCCCGTTTGTCTCTTTTCCCGTCTGTCTCTTTTCCCGGTCTATCTCTGTTTTGCTATATTTTTAGCACTAAGGTTCAGATACAGCTTTAAAGAAGGCAAATAATTAATTTTATTATAAAGGTTAATATAAAATACAAATTTAAAGGAAAAGTATGATATTGTGTACACTTTTGTATAATCAACATACAAAGGTTAAGTACAGTTAAATACTTACAATCACCAAGGAGTTTTGAACATCATCTGCCTGGAACATTAAGAATCAGAGAAGCACACCAAGGACAGAGGACTCCTGGAAATCCCAACACTGACCGGACGTCTCAGTACAGGTAACACGAGCTTCTGTCTGTGCTATATTTCTCTGATCTTAAATAGAGGTTTGTACAATAATTACAAACCTTAAAGTTAATGTGTTGTAGTCTTATTGATCCATGCCCTTTGATGGCCAATCTTTGGGCATAGATGAACTAGAGATACACCACACATCAGACAATGGGGTAATAAACCCACAGACATTCAAATCTCCCAAGAATACACATCAGGTATTTGAGCTAGGTAATTGGATATATTGTCTGTCTGTGTATATAGCAAACACATAAAACATCAGATTGTTGAACTAAATCAATCAGAGTTTCTATTTCAATGGATAGCAAACACACAAAACCATCAGATATTTGATGTAAGTAAATCATAAGGTTTCTGTTACAATGGTATATTGTCTGTCTGTATATTCAAGACAAACACACAGAAATCCTTAAGTATATACAAGATTTTGTAACCAAGTACACTTTGTCTGTCTGATTAATCAATATGTTATAGTTTAACATAATGTATAGACTCAAAAAATAGCCATTTTTATATTTGCAATACAATCTCTTTTCCCGGTCTGTCTCTTTTCCCGGTCTGTCCCTTTCCCCGTCTGTCTCTTTCCCCGTGTGTCTCTTTCCCCATATGTCTCTTATCCCCATCTGTCTCTTTCCCCGTCTGTCTCCTATCCCCATCTGTCTCTTTCCCCATCTGTCTCTTTCCCCGTGTGTCTCTTTCCCCATATGTCTCTTATCCCCGTCTGCCTCTTTTCCCCGTCTTTCTCTTTTCCCGGTCTGTCTCTTTTCCCGGTCTGTCTCTTTCCTCGGCTGTCTCTTTCCCCGGCTGTCTCTTTCCAGGGCTGTCTCTTTCCAGGGATGTCTCTTTCCCCGTCTGTCTCTTTCCAGGTCTGTCTGTTTCCAGGTCTGTCTCTTTCCCCATCTGTTTCTTTCCAGTGCTGTCTCTTTCCCCATCTGTCTCTGTCTGTCTGTCTTTTTCTGTCTCTCTATCCATCTCTCCACCGACATCATATAACCTCATAAGCTTCAACTAACAGTTTATTTTGTTCTTATAGTAACCACTGACAGTTGCTATTAATAACCTATAGCTCCCACCTCCATCAGTTTAATGGCGGCAGGATTTGAGAGACTAACTGTAAAGCAAGGGGTTACATTTTTCTGTCAAAAGATAGTCTACGACGTTCCCTGGGTCACATGAGGCGTCTGTGCAAAATTTCGTGATTGTAAATGCGACAGTGCGGATTCCTTTAGCGGACATACATACATACATACACTGAGCTTTATATATTAGATGTGAGTTAAATTCTATAGAAAACAGTCATGAATTGAAGAAGTCATAATGACCATCTGGTGCGAATTGAGAAGGAAAAGGAATGTCAACTCCAGTCAGAGAGTCACTTATGTGGTCTGCAGAGGACCAGTTTAGGTGTTAATTACCTTTATATATGGTATTTTTTGATAATGATCAGTAGGATGATATTATCTCTGCTGTATATACTGTTTATGGTCTATAATCTGGTGGTATTATTTTCCCTTATATTGCTCTATTCATGGTAATAATGATCTTTGTATAGTTCTTGATCAATATGGTGGTATTAGTCGGTCAGTAATATATGGATATGGATTGGTGTTATTGTTTGTCAGGTATATGCTGATATTATTAGTAATATTAGTTTTGGTATACAGTGTCTATATATATATATATATGTGTATATATATATATATATATATATATATTTTTTTTTTTATATATATACGGTATATATATATATATATATATATATATATATATATATATATATATATATATATATATATATATATATATATATATATATATATATATATATATATATATAAAATTAATAAAAAAATGTATATATATATTGTGGTATATTGTATGCAGTTGAGTAACAGTATGATTAATATAGTACTTGTATAGCAGTATTATTTGGTGACTGAATGAGTGTTTGTTAAGTGTTTGTATTCTACAAATGTGATCAACTATAACCCACAAGTGCACATACATATTTCACATTCACAGTGGACCCGTGTGCTGTCAAATGCCAGAAAATGTCAGTCTCAGTCCAGCCCTTGATAACAGGGACCACACCTACTATGTGCAATTTATGATATTAGTGTCTTGTAATATGGCATGAGGCCCCTTGGTTGCCACCAGGCACCAGACCCAAAGAGACAGCTGCACCCATCATAGCCGCTGCTTGTCAGCTTCACTCTATAATTATGGTGTCTTCTTCAGCCAAGATGCTTAAGGAGTGGTCTTGATTGATTGCGAATAATGATTTAATTCTTGCTGATATTTAATTAACAAAGTATTAGTATTGCTAATCATGTGATGCCCATTCTAACTTTTCAGTCTTAAGGGGCTCAAATGTGGATCTTCATTTTCTTGGACTGTGATGCAAAACCTTTACCTTATTTACCTAATCAATCACTTATTTTCCATCAAAGCTATTCTTTGAGAGTGTGACAAGGTTGTGATGAGAGGTCAATGCATTGAATTAAATTTTCGCCTAAAAAAAGACACCACCCAAAAGGTTGAAAGAGTTTCGATCTAGGCTGTGGCTCCTTGATTTCTTCTAACCTCACAAGACACACCCTTAGGCTACATTCACGCATCCATGTGACACACCCTAGTGCGGTCTTTTTCTCAGACAGCAAACAAATCTATAGTGTTTAAATGATCCAAAGACACATTAGTTTTACAAGTAGGGCCATGACACTCAGAGCATCACCCATTCTCATCAATTTTGATTTGCAGATCAAACTCAAACTCAAAGTCCATCTGGGTATCATTCATTTTTAACTGATTCATTAAGAGTCAATGGATAAAAAAAGTTCAGACAGTCTACCTGCTTCAGTTAAAAAAAAGGATGAGGAAAAAACTAGGATGACACTTGAGAAAAAAATTGGCATGTTTCTCCAGGATGATAACACTCAATGGCGTAGCACCAATGGTGGCACATGGTAGCTATAAAGACCATGAATCAGGTGGGTCAGTTGCCAGCGCCGGCCCCCCATCATCATACCTTCAATAGTTGAAAGCAATTATGAAAGAGGGAGTGGACCACTCCCTGCTTCATCATTCCCCGGCTGCATCTGCGCTCTGAGATGTGCAGAGCTGAAGAACACTCACTGCGGCGACCAATGAGAGGAGGTTTTGTTTTTTTTATTTAAAGCAGTGAGTACATTGGTGGCCATAATACTATATGGAGGACTATGGAGTGAATTATACTATATGGAAAGCTATAGAGTGCATTATAATATATGGAGGACTATGGGGGTGCATTATACTATATGGAAGACTATGGGGTGCATTATACTATATGGAGAACTATAGGGTGCATACTATATCGAGAACTATGGGGTGTGCATTATATTATAAAGAGGACTATGGAGTGCATTTTTATCAAGGCTCGACTCCAGGGCACGATCTGGTGACTTCTGGTTGTAAGGTCGGTTTGCTTCTCTGTTGGACTAAAGCCTGTTTTGTCTCTGTCCAATTGCTGATAGTTATCTTGTCTTTCCTTTTGCCTTGCTTTCCTGCTTTACTTCTATTTAGGTGTTTTAACTTATTTCTCATTTTGCTTGCCTCATCACATCTTAAGAGGGGCTATTTATATTCACCATGCACATGTCTTTATTGCTGGTTATATTCCAAGATAGATGGATGTTTGGAATCCCAGCTCCTCAGTTAAGGATTATCCTGATGATTTATCTCTATTGCTTTTACCTGTGTTTTGTTTGTGAGTTTCTCTTCCCAGCACGCTTCCTATTCTGTTGCATCTTTGGGGTTTCTTCCATTTTCCTCCATCTTTTCTGCATGACTGTGGAAATATGTTTTAAACCCAGTGTCTCACACTCTGCCAGTGTACACTTCATTTATTGTTTTTGTTGTGTTGCATTGCACTTAGGTAATAGGTAAGGATACCGTTAAAAACACTCAGGATTAGTTGATGTTGAGTAAGGCTGTCACTGCATAATCTTAAAGTACCAACCTCCATGGTCAGGCAGGGAAATTTCACTGTACACAAGCAATTATACAGTAGGAATGTTTGTGTGGGATCCATACCTTGTTGGGATAGTTGAGGGTGGTACAGTAGAGTTATCATACTTTGCGTGAGGAGAGTTCTATGCAGGAATTCACTGCGGAGGTATCATACAGTGTCTGTGGGGCACTTTTGTTGCCATCATGCCTTTATAGGTGCAATGAAAGGGTAATCTAGGGGCTTCGATAAAAGGAAAACTACTTTGTAAGGGCTGCAAAGTTGTAAGATATGCTCTGCTGTGACCTTGCTGAAAACTATTATTCTTTTTTGCTATGGGGCCCCATGATTTCTATGTATGCCCTTGATGACATTCTAGCCTTAACCAACACACATATTTCAACAAAAAACAGTTATGCTGAGGAAAGCAATCTGAACAAATATTATTATGCCCATATACTGTATGTGAATCTTTATTAATAATATAGTATAAAACAGTGAAGAATGGCAATAAATTCAACAAGGTGTTCCGTTAATAATAGCAAGTGCTTAAGCTATATATCAATGGACACTACATCATATGCTCAAACACTTATCACAAGTAACCAATAAATCACAGTGAAATATTCTTTGCCTAGAGGTTTATATGTTTAAGCAATAATAATGAACACACAGTAATGAACATATGTAAGGCAATAATATATACTGACTTGATAATAAGCTTACCAGGATAAGGGTGTTCTGCGTGTCCTACTTGTCCCAATGCACATTTTGCCCTTTTTCACCAGGATGCATCACGCTGTAATGTCCACTGAGGTATAGTTTAAGCACTTGCTATTATTAACTGAACACCTTGTTGAATATATTGTCATTCACTGTTTTATACTTTATTATTAACTAACTGTAGTACCTGGCGTTTCCCAGGATAGTAACTGTCTCTCT
Source organism: Anomaloglossus baeobatrachus (assembly GCF_048569485.1). Lineage (NCBI taxonomy): Eukaryota > Metazoa > Chordata > Amphibia > Anura > Aromobatidae > Anomaloglossus > Anomaloglossus baeobatrachus. The sequence goes on along the minus strand of NC_134359.1, from coordinate 252,735,481 downwards.
CCCTCTCCCTCTCTGTATGTTTCCCTCTCTGACCGTCCATCTCCCTCTCTGTCTGTCTCTCTCTCATTGTGCCTCTGTCTCTGTTTGTCTGTGTGTGTCTGTCTCTCTGTGGGTGTGAGTTTGTGTGTCTGTCTGTGTGCTTCTGCCTCTGTGTGTCTATTTCTGTGTGTCTCTGTCTCTGTGTGTCTCTGTGTTTATCTGTATGTGCGTCTCTGCTCTGTGTGTGTGTCTATGTCTTTGTGTGTGTGTCTGTGAGTGTATGTCTCTGTGTTTCTGTCTCTGTGTGTCTCTGTGGGTGTCTGTGTGTGTATGCGTGTGTATGCGTGTGTGTGTGTGTGTGTGTGTGTGTGTGTGTGTGTGTGTGTGTATGTCTCTGTATGTATGTTCTCTGTGTGTCTCTATCTTTGTATGTCTCTGTCTCTGTGTGTATCTCTTGTGTGTTTCTGTATCGGTCTCTGTGTGTCTCTGTATAAGTCTCTGTGTCTCTGTCTCTGTGTGTGTCTGTTTCTTCGTGTCTCTTTCTGTGTCTCTGTCTCTGTTTCTGTCTCTGTGTGTGTCTCTGTTTCTGTCTTTGTATCAGCCTCTCTATGTCTATGCCTCTGTGTGTCTGTCTCTGTGTTTGTCTCTGTGTCTGTCTATGTATGTATCTGTGTGTCGCTGTCTGTTTCTGCGTGTGTGTCTCTGTGTGTCTGTGTGTCGTTGTGTCTCTAACTTCGTATCAGTCTCTGTATGTCTCTGCATCTGTGTGTGTCTCTGCCTGTAAGTGTGTATGTGTGTGTATGACTCTGCCTCTGTGTGTCTCTGCCTTTGTGTGTCTCTGCGTCTGTGTGTCTCTGCCTTTGTGTGTGTCTGCATCTGTGTGTCTCTGCCTTTTGTATCTGTCTCTTTCTGTCTCTTTGTGTCTGTGTGTATCTCTGTGTGTTTCTGTCTCTGTCTCTCTCTGTCTGTCACTGTGTATCTCTGTCTCTCTGTGTGTCTTTGTGTGTGTCTTCGTGTGTGTGTCTGTGTGTGTCTGTGTGTGTCTGTGTGTGTCTTTGTCTCTGTCTCTGTATCAGTCTCTGTATCAGTCTATGTGTGCCTTTGTCTCTGTGTCTCTGTATGTCTCTGTCACTGTGTCAGTGTTATCCATCTCTGTGTCTCTGTCCATCTCACTGTGTCTGTTTCTGTGTATCCTTCTATTTGTGTGTCCTTCTCTGTTCGTGTGTGTCTCTGTGTGAGTGTCTCAGTGTGTGTCTGTCTCTCACTGTCTGTCTCTGTGTTTCTCTGTCTGTCTCTACTGATATCATATTACCTCACACAAACTTCTTATACTAAGAATGTCCTTTCTTCCTATAGCAACCAATCGGAGCTCCTATTAATGACTTGTAGTTCCCAGCTCCATTGACTTTAATGTAAGCAGGTTTTTTTGTCGAATAACTATAAGGCTATGTGCGCACTTTGCGTTTTTCCATGCGTTTCTGAGCGTTTTCAACTGCAGCGTTTTAATGCCAAAATGCATGTGTTTGGATATTCAAGCAAAGTCTATGGGAAATAGGGCTTTCTTGTGCGCAGTATGCTTTTTTAAATGCTGCGTTTTAGTTGCAAAATTTATGGCAAAAACTCAGCGTTTAAAGAAGCAACATGTCAATTGTTTTTGCCATTTTGGCTTTTTGCTAACATTAAAGTCTATGAGAAGTTGCTAAACACATTATACATCAAAATTCTAGTGTTTAACATGCTTTTTTGATGGAGAAAACATGCGTTTTTGACTAATTAAAAGCATGCGTTATTGTAATATTGGCATTACATGTCCCTTTACACACACACATAGTCCGACAATTAAATTTTCACGGCAAAACATAGTGTATGACGTTCCCTGAGTCACATGAGGCGACTGTGCAAAATCTTGTGATTATAAATGCAACGATGCAGATTCCTTTAGCAGGCACACACACACACACACACACACATACACTCAGCTTCATTTATTAGATTGTCATGTAAAACTGTTGTAGGGTCTTCACCCCCCTCATTTCCACCATCAGCTACAGATCGTCATGACGATTATCTGATCAGCCTGGAAGCTTAAGGTATTTACGACATGGGTGATGATAGAACTAAAGCCAAAGATGCAGAGAAAGACAATCCTTTGTGCTATTTGGTGGGAAAACTTCCAAAGTAGGTTTTAAGTGCTGCTTTAATGCTAGAAAAATGAAAAACATATTTCCAGAATCCCTGTGGAGTGTTGAACCCAACGCACCGTGTAGTTCCACTGGGAGATCGCCGGAATCACGACACATTAGTATTGGCCAGTAAAATCGTACTAGAGGCGTTGTGTTTGGTATCAATGTAAATGTAAAATCGAGATATAAAATATGACGCTAATATCTTGCACCTGTGTGACCCAGGAGCAAAGATATGGAAAACCCTAGAATTACGAAACTTTGTGAACATCTCAAGCCCAGCCCACAAGAGACTGTAAAATGATGTCACAGGCAAGGGGGGCTAGCCAGGGCATAAGAGACATCTCCTGTCTGGGGGGGTCAGTCAGTACTTGGAGGGCATCATGAAGGGTGATGCTGGCCGTTCTTCTACCATCTTGGAGTTCCCTCCACTCCCTAAGTAGACGCCACTTCTATGGCACAAGCTTAGTAAGTTTCATGTTTATACTTTTTATTTAATGTAACTGTCTACTGTATTTGTATTGTTTCCTTTTGTAAATTCTGTATATTTTTTAAACACTGCCTATTTTCGGATTAAATATAAAAATTTAATAGTTTCTTTCCTCATGCTTTATATACGAATCCAATAAACCCGAAGGGCCTTATGCTATCTGAAACGAGTCCCCAGCTACCTGTAGCAAGTCTGGGTGGTGGCAGCGTAATTTGTTATTGCATAGAATTATTGGAGTGCTATCATTAAGGGTACCGAGGTGTATATTCATATATTTACCCTTGCTGTGAGACCTCCAATATTTGGCATTATCAGCTCAGCAGCCTCCTTTTATGCATTGTCCTGCAGTACCAAAAGTGGCCTGCAGACAAGGGGGGCGCTAGAGAGTAGTCGTGTGACAAATCAGTGAACACCTGTGGATTTCTGAGTGACTCCCCCGGCTGTTCATGACATAGATAAACATTCACATATTTGGGCATAATAATATTCGTTTTGGTTGCTTTCCTCGGCATACCCGCCTCTTGTTGAAATACACTTATTGAGTTTAATTGCCCTAGTTACATTTTAGCACCATTTTTTGTAGACATTGGCCAATCATCTGATGTGTATGGTGGTCTTCGTACTATTTATTTAAAAGAAAAGTCCATTTTTTAAACTCATGGAACTTAAGGGTGCTTTACACGCTGTGACATCGCTAACGATATATCGTCGGGGTCACATCATTAGTGATGCACATCCGGCGTCGTTAGCGACATCGCAGCATGTGCCACCAATCAGCGACAATCAACGATCGCAAAAACGTCAAAAATCGTTGATCGTTGACACGTCGCTCTTTTTCATAATCTCGTTGGTGGGGCATGCCGCTGGTTGTTCCTAGTTTCTGCAGCATCACACATCGCTATGTGTGACACCACAGGAACGACGAACATCTCCTTACCTGCGTCCACTGGAAATGAAGAAGGAAGGAGGTTGGCGACATGTTCAGGCCGCACATCTCCGCCCCTCCTATGCTATTGGACGGCTGCCGTGTGACGTCGCTGTGATGCCGCACGAACCGCCCCCTTAGAAAGTAGGTGGATCGCCGGCCACAGCGACGTCGCAGGGACTGTAAGTCCATGTGACGGGTGTAAGCGATGTTGTGCGCCACGGCAGCGATTTGCCCGTGACGCACAACCGACGGGGGTGGGTACGCTCACTAGCGATATCGATACCGATATTGCAGCGTGTAAAGCCCGATTTAGGATAAGCCATGCAAGAGATTTCTGACAGTTTGCTTTGCCATCATCAACTGAGCTGATCTCATCTGAACAAACACATGCACTTAGGAGAGGAAATTTTGATATAATTTTTGAGATCTGAATGCTATTTTAGACATATTCCATGAAAGGCCTGTACTACTTTTCTGATAAATCAAAAGCTAAACTATTTGAGATGGAGAGGCCACTGCACACTTGTTATTCTGCAAGTTTTCCTTCTGAGCTCCAGAAGCTATTGCATTTTTAGGCAACATTCCCATGATGAGTATTTTTTGAGTTTTTGATGCTGCAGATCTTCTGCAACATTTCTGCACCTAACAGGTAGATTAATTATTTGTATTTTTTCATTGCATTTTTTAGTGCATTTTTTCATATGTATTTTAACAATTCGTTTTTTGTTTCTTGTTTCTATATCATGCGTAAATAAAGCGGTTTTGTTTTTGATATTTCTTGGTATTTAACTTTGACGAAACGTCAAAACGATACATTCATGTGCAGATTACATTCCTTTTTTTACCTGAATATTTTCTGCATATTATGTAATCCCATTGGGAAAATCTGCACTTAAAACTCTCGAGAAATTGACATGTTAAGGATTTGGACCAAGCACCGCAGGTCAGCTTCACTGTGCTAAGAAAAAAAAACAAAGGGCAAGAGATTTCTATAAATTCCATTCATTCCTCTGGAACTGTAAGATGTTGCAATTTTTTGCGCTGTGAAAATATGCAGGGACTAAACCTCACTAAAAACTGTTTGTGGGAACCTAAAGGGAACCTGTCAGGTCCTGTACGCACCCAGAACCAAACGTGGTTCTCGGGGCATATTTCTAATGCCTGCCTAACTGTCCCTGTATCTAGCAGCATACATAAAGAGATCTTTAGAAAAATTATTTCTAAAGATCCTTTATGATATGCTAATGAGGCCAGGGACTAGTTGCAAGGGCTTAGTTCCCTTGGCTAGTCGGCCCCCTTAGCATATAATCACGCCCCTGTGGGCGTTAACATGCCAATGAATGCGCAGTGTCAGAGGTATGGTGGGATGAGCGCATGCTCTGGCTTGGGCGGCGCGCATCATCGTGGGGGCGTCTCTGTTACTGGGCTCGGACCTGGTCATGTGACCGGCCAGAATCATATGGGACTCCATGTGGCTCGCGGCCGCACGGCTCGATGACGTCCTGCTTTATGCCGCGCGACACCGCCCGTCCTGACCGCATGCGCCCGATAATATATCCCAGGTCTAGGTGAACAGTCCTGTGATTGGTGCGGGGGAATATAAATTGGCCCCCCTTCCTGCCGTCCGACACCACACCTCCTTGACGAAAGCCTTGTGCCGAAACACGTGTTGGTTTGGCGTTGGCACAGCAGTGGGACATGACCTCAGGTAAACCATTTCCTCCATACATGTAATTATTGCTTCCATTTGATTGCTTGTCCTGGTAATTCCCTTTGTTAACATCTATTGAATTTGATACACATCTGTATTCAGATACTAGTGCCTAATTGGCTACATCTCTATAATGCACTTTATTATTGCAACTTAAACTTTTTTGCACTGTAGTTTTGCACCTTAATTTATTCTGTGGGATTATTTTTCCCACATATTGTATCACCTTTTTTACTATATTCTACTATATTATATATCATATTTTATGTGCAATTCTGTGCTGCATTTGAGATTTACGCTTTTGTATCTTAAAAATGTTTTGATGGAAAACATACTACCCTGGGCGTACTACTTGTATTTTGTGCTATTTATGATTGATTATTACTATATTCTCTGGTATATCATGTTGAGCTATTCAAAAATATTTTTGTAAATTTTGATATTATTATTATTGTCCCTTGTCGTGCTGTCTTATTTCGACGTTTGCACTTTTTTATATTGTTTTTAATCACTCAATAAAACTTGGTTTTATTGTCTCATATTATTGTATTGGCTATTTTTTTTGCTTATATGATTTGTATTTATAGCCTTTCCATTTACACTGAATGGGGGATGTGATGGTATATCGATACCATTGGGCATTTCGGGTCAAGGCTACGCCACCCCCCTTCATAAGTAGCTGGCACAGAGAAAGGTTTATCTGATATAATAAATTGTAATGTGTATGTTGTAAATGGCCACCAGGTGGCAATGTGGCTTAGTGACAGCTGCCCTGGCTCCTGGTTAGGCAGAAAAAGGGTTAAGTGAAAGTAGGAGGATTGGGTTTAAATAGGACAGGATGTAAAAGGAGGGTAGGAGAGTCCCCAGTAGGAGAAAGAGAGAACAAGCCCAAAAGATCTATTGATTAAAGATCCTAAGGGTCAACCCTTTGATATTGGACATGCGGGGTCATGCTCTTTAGAGGACTGTTGTAACTGTGCCCCCAGAAGAAGGGTTGAGTCCAGATGATCGGGGTGGCGTCCGTTTTTTTCTGGATTGAAAACCCAACGAAATCCCCTGCGAGACTGAAGGACAGTGGGCTCCTAAAGGAAAAGGGTAGGTCCTGGCCAGAAGCACGAGCAGAGGAGTGCTATCACAATAAACCCCTTCAATAGCATCAACAAAAACCCTGTGTATGGGACAGAGGGGCTAAAGGTCTTTTTGAATCGGTTTGTGCAGTATGATGTCAGACTGTGAATGAGGGGCCTAACAGTATCTGAAGGAGCCCAGGTGCCAGGAAAGCAGTCGGCCGGTAAATTCTATTATGGAACGAAGTCTGGAAAGAACCCCATGGGGGTCAGAAGTCCATGTCATGAGAGATGAAAGTTCCCTGTAAAGGATTCAAGTAAAGTTCTGCTGTTTGAAGAAAGTATATCTGTGTCTGATTTATTGACTGAGTGGAAGTGTGGACTGTGGCGAAAGCATCCCTGCAGTGGATCGGTGACCAGCAGGCAAGGGGTTACCGAGCGGCTGCGCTGTGGCCTGGCAACCCCTGCACACACAACTACCTCTGTCTTCTCTAGCCGTTCTACACATGCAAAAACAGGTGAGGTAGTTTATCATATTACATTGTGGTGGTAGACAAAAAAATACATTAAAAACATTACAAAGGAAAAAAAAGAGACTATTTTTGCACATAAATACAGATCCCCAGATAATGTGTGTAGGTGTCATGTCTCCACCAGAGTCTGCTTCTGCAACAAGTGCTCTAGTCACCGGGTGCCGCCGTATTTCCACAGTAGGTGCTGCTGGCGATAGGGGAGGAATCAGTACCTTCACTCTGTGGTCCAACTCACCCCAAACTATCTCGATTGGCTTCAGGTCTGGTGACTGTGGAGGCCAGGTCATCTGGCGTAGCACCCCATCACTCTCCTTCTTAGTCAAATAGCCATTACACATGGAATAGCATGCCGCTGCAAGATGCTGTGGTAGCCATGCTGGTTCAGTATGCCTTCAATTTTGAATAAATCCCCAACAGTGTCACCAGCAAAGCACCCCCACACCATCACACCTCCTGCTCCATGCTTCACGGTAGGAACCAGCCATGTAGAGTGTATCCGTTCACCTTTTCTGCGTTGCACAAAGACACGGTGGTTGGATCCAAAGATCTGAAATTTGTACTCATCAGACCAAAGCACAGATTTCCACTGGTCTAATGTCCATTCCTTGTGTTATTTAGCCCAAACAAGTCTCTTCTGCTTGTTGCCTGTCCTTAGCAGTGGTTTCCTAGCAGCTATTTAACCATGAAGGCCTGCTGCACAAAGTCTCCTCTTAACAGTTGTTCTAGAGATGTGTCTGCTGCTAGAACTCTGTGTGGCATTGACCTGGTCTCTAATTTGAGCTGTTGTTAACCTGCGATTTCTGAGGCTGGTGATTCGGATAAACATCCTCCACAGCAGAGGTGACTCTTGGGCTTCCTGTCCTGGGGCGGTCCTCATATTAGCCAGTTTGATGGTTTTTATCACTGCACTTTGGAACACTTTCAAAGTTTTCCCAATTTTTCGGACTGACTGACCTTCATTTCTTAAAGTAATGATGGCCACTCGTTTTTCTTTACTCAGCTGCTTTTTTCTTGCCATAATACAAAGTCTAACAGTCTATTCAGTAGGACTATCAGCTGTGCATCTGTGGCGCCCCTGAGGCTTCCGTCGCCACAGGTCATTGCACCCCACCAGCGGTGTGATGCCCGTTCTGGGAGAGGAAGAGAGTGAACTCCGGTCCCCTGGTAAATCCACTCTACACCCATTGTTAGGGACACACAGGACCAGGGAAAGTGGCAGGCAACCCTCCTATGCTGCATGCTGGGAGGGGCCGTAAGACCCATCCCTGCTCCCATAGGTTACAGCTTAGCAACTGGGGAGGTGGGAGGAGCCAAGGAGAGCAGACAGAGATAGGAAGGTCAAGTTTAGTTAGTTCGCTCAGAGAGTGAGAGAGTGAGGAGTGAGCATGTAGTTGGAGGAGGAGAACGAGAGCAAGGAGGGAGGAGGAGGCCTGCTGGAAGCAGGCAAGGAGGAGAAAGAAGAGAAGGAAAGAAAGGGTCGCAGGGCCGCGGGTAGTCCTGTAGGTACCACGAGCTGTCCTTGTTGGGTACCGAAGCCGAGGGCCCAGAGGCGCTACGAGTAGCTGCAGGCTGCGGTGGCCTGGTCCACAGTGACATCGGTGGAGTGATTAGCTGCGAGAGGGGACGGTCCCTAGAGACTGGAGGAGTGAAAAGACAATCTCCAAACAGTAAAAACCGAGGCCCAGGGACGTTGTAAGCTCCCAGAGCCAGAACCCAGAGCAGCCCTTCAGAAAAGGGGTAATCAGCCGACAGGTGACCCCCCAGCCTGGAGGCTGTAATGGAGGCCAAGCCAAGTCCATCTTAACAAAGGCAAGGCTAGTGAAGACAGCAGAGAAAGAGACACTAAGCGGAGGGTACCGGATTTCACACTCTGAATCACCCAGAAGACGGAGGTCCCTGACAGTGGTCTCAGCAGTCCAAGGGTCCTGCCTGCCCTGACAAGAACTGTGAGTAAAGAACTTGAACTGCACCTCTGAAGTTGCCTCAGTTATTTCATCTGCATAGACATTCACAAGCACCAACTGTGCCCCGGGCATTGCTCCACCTGTGGGGAGCAGTACTACCATTGCTGCCATAACATCATCCCGGAGGCCTCACACAGCAGCGGCGGCTTATTAGCCGCATACCACAGGTGGCGTCACGAACACAAACTTTAACTTAGCCACATATTCAACTGACACCCACCAGGGCCACGGAGCCGGGCCCAGCCACCACTGACTACCACCGGACTAGTCCGGCCCGGCACCGGGTGTCCCATAGCCCTGGGGTGGGCGAGTCAACTTTTGGCGTCACGAACAGGATATCATGCCTGGTCTAACCGGGTACTGTGCGCCTGAAGAACCGTGTGACAGACTGTGTACTTTACTGAGAAACCGCCGCCATTAGCGCAGCTGAGAGCAGGAAGAAGGGGGGCGTGCAAGAAGAAAGGGCGCGAAGAGAAGCCCCGCCCCCTTGTCCAAGAAAAGCGCGCAAAGCGGTGCCCGCCATAGAAAGCGGAAGAAAAGGAAGCGGCGACCAAATAAGCTGGCCGGCTGGCAGAAAAAGCTTAAACGCCCGACCAACAGATAAAGAAAAAGAAAATGTACCTGATACTAAGTGGAGCGGTGCCGGCCGTGATGGGCTGGGCGCCAGTCTGGCGCCAGTTGCTAGTACAGCCTCCGGCCCCGCCTCCGAGAAGGAAAAGGGAGCAGCCGAGTGGCGTGGTCGAGCACTCGAGCAGTGTTCCAGGCAGCATTTCCCAGGTCGGAAGCATGGCGGAGGAGCTGCAGCGAGGTGCACCAGGGACCGGAGGAGAGGATCCCGAGCTGGACCTGCTGAGAGAGGAAGTGCGAGTCCTGGCCCGGAGGCTGAGCAGCGTGGAGGTGGAAGCGGACCGGCAGAGAGAGACACCACTGATACCGGAAGGCCTGGGCCGGTGGATGGATGCCGCGGAGCAGCAAAAGGGTGAGCTAACTGAAACCCCGATCCGTCCGGACCCATGGCCCCGCCACGCGCCCCTGACCGGTCGCTTCACCGACCCTCTGGCCTCCCCCGCCGGACCCGCTGACGCCCGGTGGGGCACCGGAGGACTGCCTGAGACCCCCGCAGACGGAGCCTGGGGAGGGGTGGACCCAGAACAACTAGCGGGCCCTCTGCCGAGTCCCCCTGTGAGCCTCCTGGGAATGGCATCCCCGGGAGTGAACTGGGACGCTGCGCCCATAGAAACCAAGGGACTGCAGCGGCCGCTGCGCCCCAAGGAAACTCCCCTGGCCAACGAGCTGACGTGCCGGAGGCTGGTGGTCGAGTACCAGCGGGAGCGGGAACTCCGGGAAGAGAAAAGAAGGGCCCGAGAAGTCGCCAATCTGGCCTCCAAGGAAGAGGTCAGGAAGGCCCTGAAGGGAGCTGAGTGCCCAGTGAAACGGGGCACCGTAGTCGATTTCCGGCAGAAAGGTGGCTGGGGCTTCATCCGGGAGCCTGGCCTGGGCAAGGATGTGTTTGTAGCCCGGAGAGACATTGAGGAGCACCTGCCCAGAGGCCACCCAGGGCGCGACGCCAAGCCGGGTGATGAGGTGGAGTATACCCGGCTGATGGGGGACCGCGGGTGGTATGCGCTGCATGTGCACATTGTGCAGGAAGAAGCGGCCCCAGAAGAGCCAGAGTGGTGCCGCACCGCACAAGAGCGCAGCATCTCCCCAAGCAGCAGCGCCACCTCAAGACAGACCCAGGCCGCAGAACATTGCAGCCGGCCTGCAACAGTTACCCAGGAGACGCAGACCAGGATCTCCATGGCGCGTGTGATGCAGGGTGCCCGGCCAAAGCAGGGCCCTAGAGACCACAGCAATAGCCCCCTGCAGACAAGCAGCCCTCTACAGCAGCGCCGTGCAACGCCTACAGGCAGCCCCACTCCAACCCAGGCTGCAGGACAGCGCAGAAGGTCAGGGACCAGTGCTCAAGGGACCCAGACGATGATCTCATCAGCGTACCTGCTGCCAGGAGCCATGCCGGAGTGGGATCCTGACATCTATCCTCGAGAGTAAGGAAGATGAAGAGCTGCCAAGCTGTACATAGCCCCTCATTCTTTTTGAAGAAGTCCCTTGTGTTTTGCCCCTTATTCTTTTCGAAGATGACACCCTTTCCTACTGTACTGCCCCTGATTCTTTTTGAAGACGTCACCCCCCCATGTTATGTGTTACCGGGCCACTGAACTGGAATGTGGGCCCCGTTGGAAGTGTATGTGTTATGTCCTACCAGGCCACTGGACTTAGTGGCTGGTATGTTGTTGATATGTCCTATGTAACCAGGCCATTGGACTTAATGGCTGGTTGATGATGTCACTTTTGTCTGATTAAAAGAAACGAACTGCCGGGCTACTGGACTTGTAGTAGCCAAAAATGTAATTAGTTGCACCCGTTGTGCCCCCTACCAGAATTATGGGGGATTTGTTTGAACCGTGCAATGGACTGGAAGTGCACACTTAGAGTTTTCTTTATAAGAAGTTTGCAACGTTCATGATATGTGCCTCCCATAAAGGGAAGAAATGTTTTACTGTTTTATGTTATTGCATACAAAAATGTTTTTTTTGCAGTTTCTCCACATGTTTTTGTTGTTTTTCAGCCCGAGGACGTGCTGGGATTTGCTGTGGGGGAGTGTGGCGCCCCTGAGGCTTCCGTCGCCACAGGTCATTGCACCCCACCAGCGGTGTGATGCCCGTTCTGGGAGAGGAAGAGAGTGAACTCCGGTCCCCTGGTAAATCCACACTACACCCATTGTTAGGGACACACAGGACCAGGGAAAGTGGCAGGCAACCCTCCCATGCTGCATGCTGGGAGGGGCCGTAAGACCCATCCCTGCTCCCATAGGTTACAGCTTAGCAACTGGGGAGGTGGGAGGAGCCAAGGAGAGCAGACAGAGATAGGAAGGTCAAGTTTAGTTAGTTCGCTCAGAGAGTGAGAGAGTGAGGAGTGAGCATGTAGTTGGAGGAGGAGAACGAGAGCAAGGAGGGAGGAGGAGGCCTGCTGGAAGCAGGCAAGGAGGAGAAAGAAGAGAAGGAAAGAAAGGGTCGCAGGACCGCGGGTAGTCCTGTAGGTACCACGAGCTGTCCTTGTTGGGTACCGAAGCCGAGGGCCCAGAGGCGCTACGAGTAGCTGCAGGCTGCGGTGGCCTGGTCCACAGTGACATCGGTGGAGTGATTAGCTGCGACAGGGGACGGTCCCTAGAGACTGGAGGAGTGAAAAGACAATCTCCAAACAGTAAAAACCGAGGCCCAGGGACGTTGTAAGCTCCCAGGGCCAGAACCCAGAGCAGCCCTTCAGAAAAGGGGTAATCAGCCGACAGGTGACCCCCCAACCTGGAGGCTGTAATGGAGGCCAAGCCAAGTCCATCTTAACAAAGGCAAGGCTAGTGAAGACAGCAGAGAAAGAGACACTAAGCGGAGGGTACCGGATTTCACACTCTGAATCACCCAGAAGACGGAGGTCCCTGACAGTGGTCTCAGCAGTCCAAGGGTCCTGCCTGCCCTGACAAGAACTGTGAGTAAAGAACTTGAACTGCACCTCTGAAGTTGCCTCAGTTATTTCATCTGCATAGACATTCACAAGCACCAACTGTGCCCCGGGCATTGCTCCACCTGTGGGGAGCAGTACTACCATTGCTGCCATAACATCATCCCGGAGGCCTCACACAGCAGCAGCGGCTTATTAGCCGCATACCACAGGTGGCGTCACGAACACAAACTTTAACTTAGCCACATATTCAACTGACACCCACCAGGGCCACGGAGCCGGGCCCAGCCACCACTGACTACCACCGGACTAGTCCGGCCCGGCACCAGGTGTCCCATAGCCCTGGGGTGGGCGAGTCACATCCACCAGACTTCTGCACAACACAACTGATAGTCCCAACCCCATTTATAAGGCAAGAAATCCCTCTTATTAAACCTGACAGGGCACACCTGTGAAGTGAAAACCATTTCCGGTGACTACCTCTTCAAGCTCATCAAGAGAATGCCAAGAGTGTGCAAAGCAGTAATCAAAGCAAACAGGGCTACTTTGAAGAACTTAGAAAATAAGACATATTTTCAGTTGTTTCACACTTTTTTGTTAAGTATTTCATTCCACATGTGTTAATTCGTAGTTTTGATGCCTTCAAAGTGAATGTACAATTTTCAGAGTCATGAACATAAAAAAAAAATCTTTGAATGAGAAGGTGTGTCCAAACTTTTGGTCTGTACCATATATATATATATATATATATATTATATATATATATATATATATATATATATATATATATATATATATATATATATATATATATATATAGATATATGTGACGCCCTGGACCCCAGGGGTCACAGGTCACTACACAACACCAGACACCCCCCTTCCCTGGACAGGGCACACCAGTCAAACGTTAAACCCTTGTTGCCACCCTCCAGGGTTGATTTCCATACCAGGTGGGGCGGAGCCAGGTGGTTGGCCCCGCCCACCGAGGAGTTCACAGCCTGGAGGTGGGAAAAACACAGTAGTCAGTCCAGTGGTGGTCGGTAGTGAGTGAGGAGTGAAAACTGTTGGTGTCTGGGTCAGGACCCAGGCACATTCAGCAAGGTCGGCAGACAGTGGTGGCCGTCTGCAGGAGTTGGCGAAGGTCAGCGGAACCGTAGGACCAGGGTAGGGCGGTGGCCCATCGGTACCGAACATGGGAGCAGATTGAAGCCAAGCACCAGGCAGGGTACTCAGACCCCGACTAGGCTTAAAGCCAACCTTTATATATGTACTCACAGCAAAAAAGGGCAACCAGTCCAGTTAGCCCAGGCCAACACATCTAATGCACAAACAGGATGCAGACAAGCCTCTCAACATGATGGACACTTCACAGGTGCAAGGTAAATTGCACACCAGTGGCGCGCATAGGGCACTGTTCACACTTGTATGCGCATGGTGTCCAGCCAGCAACCTATTACCACGCCCTTACTATTAGATTAGGCGGGTTACCCGGACACTACTCACTGCAGCACGCAAGGGACAGAAATTCCACTATGCACGGCCGTATTAAGAGGCCCGGCTGCACCCCGCATAGTCAAAGTGCAAAAAATACATATAAAATATATGTGAGGTATTAGTTTGTAAATTGGCCAATGTACGTAAGCCCACAATCCTCATCACGGATCCTCACGCTTGCGGGTCCCTACACTGATAAATATCAAAAATAGCAACAAAAAGAGGAGCTAAAAACTCCCCCAAAAATGTATTATAAAATGTACTCACAGCAAAAAAGGGCAACCAGTCCAGTTAGCCCAGGCCAACACATCTAATGCACAAACAGGATGCAGACAAGCCTCTCAACATGATGGACACTTCACAGGTGCAAGGTAAATTGCACACCAGTGGCGCGCATAGGGCACTGTTCACACTTGTATGCGCATGGTGTCCAGCCAGCAACCTATTACCACGCCCTTACTATTAGATTAGGCGGGTTACCCGGACACTACTCACTGCAGCACGCAAGGGACAGAAATTCCACTATGCACGGCCGTATTAAGAGGCCCGGCTGCACCCCGCATAGTCAAAGTGCAAAAAATACATATAAAATATATGTGAGGTATTAGTTTGTAAATTGGCCAATGTACGTAAGCCCACAATCCTCATCACGGATCCTCACGCTTGCGGGTCCCTACACTGATAAATATCAAAAATAGCAACAAAAAGAGGAGCTAAAAACTCCCCCAAAAATGTATTATAAAATGTACTCACAGCAAAAAAGGGCAACCAGTCCAGTTAGCCCAGGCCAACACATCTAATGCACAAACAGGATGCAGACAAGCCTCTCAACATGATGGACACTTCACAGGTGCAAGGTAAATTGCACACCAGTGGCGCGCATAGGGCACTGTTCACACTTGTATGCGCATGGTGTCCAGCCAGCAACCTATTACCACGCCCTTACTATTAGATTAGGCGGGTTACCCGGACACTACTCACTGCAGCACGCAAGGGACAGAAATTCCACTATGCACGGCCGTATTAAGAGGCCCGGCTGCACCCCGCATAGTCAAAGTGCAAAAAATACATATAAAATATATGTGAGGTATTAGTTTGTAAATTGGCCAATGTACGTAAGCCCACAATCCTCATCACGGATCCTCACGCTTGCGGGTCCCTACACTGATAAATATCAAAAATAGCAACAAAAAGAGGAGCTAAAAACTCCCCCAAAAATGTATTATAAAATGTACTCACAGCAAAAAAGGGCAACCAGTCCAGTTAGCCCAGGCCAACACATCTAATGCACAAACAGGATGCAGACAAGCCTCTCAACATGATGGACACTTCACAGGTGCAAGGTAAATTGCACACCAGTGGCGCGCATAGGGCACTGTTCACACTTGTATGCGCATGGTGTCCAGCCAGCAACCTATTACCACGCCCTTACTATTAGATTAGGCGGGTTACCCGGACACTACTCACTGCAGCACGCAAGGGACAGAAATTCCACTATGCACGGCCGTATTAAGAGGCCCGGCTGCACCCCGCATAGTCAAAGTGCAAAAAATACATATAAAATATATGTGAGGTATTAGTTTGTAAATTGGCCAATGTACGTAAGCCCACAATCCTCATCACGGATCCTCACGCTTGCGGGTCCCTACACTGATAAATATCAAAAATAGCAACAAAAAGAGGAGCTAAAAACTCCCCCAAAAATGTATTATAAAATGTACTCACAGCAAAAAAGGGCAACCAGTCCAGTTAGCCCAGGCCAACACATCTAATGCACAAACAGGATGCAGACAAGCCTCTCAACATGATGGACACTTCACAGGTGCAAGGTAAATTGCACACCAGTGGCGCGCATAGGGCACTGTTCACACTTGTATGCGCATGGTGTCCAGCCAGCAACCTATTACCACGCCCTTACTATTAGATTAGGCGGGTTACCCGGACACTACTCACTGCAGCACGCAAGGGACAGAAATTCCACTATGCACGGCCGTATTAAGAGGCCCGGCTGCACCCCGCATAGTCAAAGTGCAAAAAATACATATAAAATATATGTGAGGTATTAGTTTGTAAATTGGCCAATGTACGTAAGCCCACAATCCTCATCACGGATCCTCACGCTTGCGGGTCCCTACACTGATAAATATCAAAAATAGCAACAAAAAGAGGAGCTAAAAACTCCCCCAAAAATGTATTATAAAATGTACTCACAGCAAAAAAGGGCAACCAGTCCAGTTAGCCCAGGCCAACACATCTAATGCACAAACAGGATGCAGACAAGCCTCTCAACATGATGGACACTTCACAGGTGCAAGGTAAATTGCACACCAGTGGCGCGCATAGGGCACTGTTCACACTTGTATGCGCATGGTGTCCAGCCAGCAACCTATTACCACGCCCTTACTATTAGATTAGGCGGGTTACCCGGACACTACTCACTGCAGCACGCAAGGGACAGAAATTCCACTATGCACGGCCGTATTAAGAGGCCCGGCTGCACCCCGCATAGTCAAAGTGCAAAAAATACATATAAAATATATGTGAGGTATTAGTTTGTAAATTGGCCAATGTACGTAAGCCCACAATCCTCATCACGGATCCTCACGCTTGCGGGTCCCTACACTGATAAATATCAAAAATAGCAACAAAAAGAGGAGCTAAAAACTCCCCCAAAAATGTATTATAAAATGTACTCACAGCAAAAAAGGGCAACCAGTCCAGTTAGCCCAGGCCAACACATCTAATGCACAAACAGGATGCAGACAAGCCTCTCAACATGATGGACACTTCACAGGTGCAAGGTAAATTGCACACCAGTGGCGCGCATAGGGCACTGTTCACACTTGTATGCGCATGGTGTCCAGCCAGCAACCTATTACCACGCCCTTACTATTAGATTAGGCGGGTTACCCGGACACTACTCACTGCAGCACGCAAGGGACAGAAATTCCACTATGCACGGCCGTATTAAGAGGCCCGGCTGCACCCCGCATAGTCAAAGTGCAAAAAATACATATAAAATATATGTGAGGTATTAGTTTGTAAATTGGCCAATGTACGTAAGCCCACAATCCTCATCACGGATCCTCACGCTTGCGGGTCCCTACACTGATAAATATCAAAAATAGCAACAAAAAGAGGAGCTAAAAACTCCCCCAAAAATGTATTATAAAATGTACTCACAGCAAAAAAGGGCAACCAGTCCAGTTAGCCCAGGCCAACACATCTAATGCACAAACAGGATGCAGACAAGCCTCTCAACATGATGGACACTTCACAGGTGCAAGGTAAATTGCACACCAGTGGCGCGCATAGGGCACTGTTCACACTTGTATGCGCATGGTGTCCAGCCAGCAACCTATTACCACGCCCTTACTATTAGATTAGGCGGGTTACCCGGACACTACTCACTGCAGCACGCAAGGGACAGAAATTCCACTATGCACGGCCGTATTAAGAGGCCCGGCTGCACCCCGCATAGTCAAAGTGCAAAAAATACATATAAAATATATGTGAGGTATTAGTTTGTAAATTGGCCAATGTACGTAAGCCCACAATCCTCATCACGGATCCTCACGCTTGCGGGTCCCTACACTGATAAATATCAAAAATAGCAACAAAAAGAGGAGCTAAAAACTCCCCCAAAAATGTATTATAAAATGTACTCACAGCAAAAAAGGGCAACCAGTCCAGTTAGCCCAGGCCAACACATCTAATGCACAAACAGGATGCAGACAAGCCTCTCAACATGATGGACACTTCACAGGTGCAAGGTAAATTGCACACCAGTGGCGCGCATAGGGCACTGTTCACACTTGTATGCGCATGGTGTCCAGCCAGCAACCTATTACCACGCCCTTACTATTAGATTAGGCGGGTTACCCGGACACTACTCACTGCAGCACGCAAGGGACAGAAATTCCACTATGCACGGCCGTATTAAGAGGCCCGGCTGCACCCCGCATAGTCAAAGTGCAAAAAATACATATAAAATATATGTGAGGTATTAGTTTGTAAATTGGCCAGGACCCAGGCACATTCAGCAAGGTCGGCAGACAGTGGTGGCCGTCTGCAGGAGTTGGCGAAGGTCAGCGGAACCGTAGGACCAGGGTAGGGCGGTGGCCCATCGGTACCGAACATGGGAGCAGATTGAAGCCAAGCACCAGGCAGGGTACTCAGACCCCGACTAGGCTTAAAGCCAACCTTTAGTCAAATTCTCTGATTGCGGTCTGGACCTCAGGGGTTCATTCCCACCCAAGTCCCGATTGAAGGCAACAGCCCAACCGTTCCGGGTAAGTGCCACCGCCAAGGGCCAGAGATCCAAAGGGCCAGCGTCTGCGGGCTCCTCCGGCACATATACATCGGGGAGCGGATTCCCGATGCTCAGGCATTGGGGTCAAAACACAAAACACAGGTGCAGGGAATGACAGCCACCATCAACCCGTCCAGGGAGAACACCGCAGCCGGCTGCGGGCCCCGTCCATCCAGCCGTTTGGTTTACCAGAGACTCTGTACATCTGTGTCTGAGTGAGTACACCAGTGCCATCCGGCACCACGCTGCGCTGCACCGTGACAATGCACCCTGCCAAAACCCATCCTGAGGAATTCAACCTCCTACCGGGCCCCGGGACCACCAGCCCCTACCCACGGGAGGGGCCAACACCTAGCTGCTCCCCGCCATCGCTCCCAATAACCCTGTCACCAGCAGCGGTGGTGCCCACTGTCACCACAACCCGTGGGTGGCATCACGAACACTCCATCCATCCCAAAAATCCAACTCCCCTTCCCTTTTCACTCGTGGGCTAGGAGCTCTGCTCGAACCCCGTGTCCGGCCCTCTTGAGCTGTGGCACCCCTGACCTGGTCAGGCACCACTGAGTACTGCACCCATGCTGGGGGCAGTGCAATACAGGTAATCCAGAAGGCTGACCGAGGTGTGACTACACAGGCGCATAGTAATCAGGCCTCACACATGTACCTTTGGGAGGACTCCTGAGAGCTTCCAGGAGGGGGCGTGGCCTCCATGTCCACTCAAGGGGTGTGGTAGAGAGCCTGGTTGCTAGGTGGCGTAGGCAGGCACGAGTGGGGAAAAGGAAGAAAGGAGTGAGCTGAGTCAGTCAGCGAAGGAGTGTCAACGGAAGAGGAGTAGTGAGAAGACAGCGGAGAGAGCAGATGTGCAGGTCCCATGAGTGAGCCGGTTTAGTGTGCAGCTCAGGGAGAGCAGAAGCAGACCCTGGAGCTGTGGCAGTCTAACAGCGTCTGCGCAATGACTACTGACGGGGGAGACCGGTCACCTGGTAGTGCCGCCCGAAATCCACCCAAAGCTAGAGAGAGCAACGGGGTGGCAAAGTAAGGGGACTGCCAGGGAGTAACCAGGCCCAAACGGGTAACAGGTCCCAGTGCAGAGATAGATCCACCTTTCTTCTGCCATACCTGCCTGAGGGGGCACTTCAAACCCCCAAGACAACACCACAGAGTCCGCAGCCACGTAGCAGAGTGAGTGCCCATAGCTCACAGGAGGCAAGCAGCCGGAGTGACCTGGTCCAGGCTACAAGCAAACGGGCCGAAACGAGGGAAGCAGTAACTTCCCTGGGTGACTCCCGTAGGGACTGCAAGTCGGAGTTACCACAAACCACCAAAGGGCTAAGGAAGGCGAGTCAGTAGCCACCCTCACCAGTCAGAGGGAAGGACACCTGGTTCCAGCCTGGTTCATCCCAGCTACGCCCGGGTTACTCACCCTGCCATCAACAGTGAGTAAAACCCATGAAAGACATTCTGCTTGTGTTGAGTTATTCTGTGCCTTGTGGTTCCACACACCTACACAGGGCCCTGGGGCTTGCCTCACTCTCAGGAGGCTATTACAACTGACTGCACCCACCATCAACCCCAGGCATCCCTTAATCTGCAGTGGCGGTCCCCATTGACCGCAATTCTGAGAGTGGCGTCACGACAATCCCAAAAAGGTTCCCTACCTGTGACCAGAACCGTCCCATCACGTGGAGTCCCTAAAGATAATGCACCGCTAAACAACACCTGTGGGGCTTCACAGAGCCACCGAGCAGAAGGCACCAGATCCCAGCGCGATCTCCCCGAGCAGCCCCCGCGACGGGGAAAGCTGGCCCCCGCCCTCGACATATATATATGAGAAAAAAAGAGCAGTCGCACACTGTGAAAACCAATATAAAACTCTGACTAAACAATATAAATGGAGGTGTTTGGAATATTATCATGGCCATTGTAATACTAGCCCAGCGCCCCTTCACGGCACTCTCCTTTGCTGGGTCCTACTCTACATTGCATCTTTTCTGGGCTTCTTAAAAACCTACACAAGATCAGCAGGTGGACAAAAAGGGCTAATGAACAGGCAAGGGCTAGAGTGCAAATCCAGCAACAGAGCATCACTCCCTGTTACATACAATATGCAAAAAAACAGAATAAAACGGGTTCACTTGCAGGTTTCCCACGCTGGTACTAACCTGACTTCAAACTGGACTGGCAGGGGGCGTGGCTAGCAGCCGATGGAGCAGGAAGCTTAAAGTGCAGTCTCTGTACACCATCTTCTAAAGCTTCGATTTTGCCAAACTAAAAAGAGATGGTCCACTACTAATTCATCATTGCCTATATCAGACAAGTCTCAGGGTCATTTTAAGACCTCCCCTAATTTTTTCTGTGCTGGCACAACTGAGATATAAGGCTTGGTCTGAGGCGACATAAAAATAACTGGGAACTGTGGTTCTTAGCACTCTCATCTCCTCAGACTGACTAAACCTAACAAAATACCTGAGACAAACTCAGTAAAACTTGATTCCAGGTCTGGCTGTCTTCTTGGAGAAAGGAGAAGAGATTTTTTTTCACACAGAATTTAATTATTTTATGAGTTTTTAGTCCCATCTGGCAGGCTCTCTGACTGACTTTGGAAGCTGCAGGTTAGTTCTATGCCCACAGCACCTATTGTGTCTTGTGTAGCTTCTGACTGAGAGACAAGGGGAGAGGTCGCCAAGTTGGATTCTTGAAAATCCTTCTTGGGGTTGTCGCTTCAAACTGCCTCACAGCTCCTTACACTCTCTACAGAATTCCTTTTGGCCCTTTCCTGACAAGTCTGCTGACTGAAAAAAAAAGATAACTCACTGGGACTGGCACTGGGGTTATCAGAGTAAGGCCTGTTTCACGCGTCAGTGATTTTGGTACGTTTGTGCTTTTTTTTTTCTACGTACCAGAATCACTGACATACGCAGACCCATTATAATCAATGGGTCTGTTCACACATCAGTGATTTTTCACTGACCTTGTCTCCGTGCGGTGTACCCGCGTGTCTGTGATTGCTGCACGGAGACATGTCAATTTTTTTCTGGCATCACTGATGTCCCACGGACCACGCAGTGGTGTGATCCGTGAAACACGTGCCAGAAAAAAACGTGCATATAAAATAAAAATCATTTTTACTCACCCGGCTTCAGCCGCGCTCTCTGCAGCCTGTTCTGCCTGCTGCTTCTGAGCCGGCTCATTACTGTCATGCATATTCATGAATGCACGAAACAGCCGACCCGGAAGCAGCTGCTGCGGGGGTCAGCGCTGGCCGGATGCTGCACCGCGGGAGCGTTCAGCACCATGGAGAGCAGGAGCGGGCACAGGTGAGTTAATCTCTATGTGCAATCACGGGCCACGGAGAACGGAGCCCGGATTGCACATAGACAACCCACGTGTGCCATGAATCACGGCACACGGAGGGACATGTACGTGTTTTACACTTCAGTGAAGAACGTCTCTGTTTTTCACTGACGTGTGAAAGGGGCCTAAGAGATATGCAATTTATTTAATGGCTCCACTGAGCTCCTGCTGTCTACCTATATCTATACCAATAGTCAAATTGTAGCTCACTAGGACTCTTCTTAACTTAAATAAAACTGCTAATTAGACTAATTAATCTAAAGATACTGTATATAAAGCGGAAACTACATTAAAGAGCATTCCTGAGTCTTGCTTATTCCAGTGAAACCTTCTGTTACATACACTCCCTGACTGAACAGTTCTGGATATATTACTTATAAAGTCTCCTACAGACTTTACATTTTTTTTGACTAACTCATGCAAACTACATCAGGCTTTCTCCGTACTAAACAGCAAGCCATGGAGATTGTTCCTATGCCTCAGAGAGGAAATAGAAGTCAAGCAGGTCACTCATCTGGCCGAGAAACTATGGGTAAAGCTGGCACTGCTCACCTCATACCATCTAGTAAAAAGTCCTCTAATCCTCTGGAGGTAGTGAGACCTAAATCTGTGGTTAGTCCTCCTATTGTTAAACCTGACCAGAAGAACGATAAAGACAATTCTAATAAATTGAACAAAAAAGACCTAGGGAATTCTTCGGAAAATCCTTCAAGGGGTCAGATTATACCGCATGATTGTATAGGATCCTCTCAAGGCCTGGGTGAAGACGCCTTTTCTGAAATGGACACTTATGACTTATCTTCAAATAAGCGTAAAGAGCCCGCCTCATCAAGTTCACAGACAAATTCGGACCCTGATTCACATGAAGGATCACCACCATATAATCCAAAGAAGAATAAACTTAGGTACGAACAAGGCGATGACAAAGATCAATTCGTTACACCCAGGCCTTTACCGGATTTGAGTTTTCTATCTGCAGGGGGACATGCTATAGAGTCTTTTCTATCAGACATTGTCAAGAACCTCAACAGAAATATAGACTTAAATTTTGAGAAGCAGAACCAGTTACTACAAGACAACCTTAATAAACTCTCACAAAGAATTGATACTCAGGAAAAGAGGATGGATGTCTTAGAGGAGAAAAGTGAGCTCTGTTTAAAAAGTCAATCTGATCTTCAGCTGGAGGTGCGCTCCTTGCGCTTAAAATTAACAGACATAGAAGATAGAAATAGGAGAAATAATCTGAGAATAAGAGGCATTCCAGAGTCCATTTCTTTGAGTAATTTGAACAACTTTGTTACTAGCATATTTCGGAAAATTCTCCCTTCACTTCCTGAGTTAGAACTATTAATAGACAGAGTTCACCGCCTCCCTAAACCTAAATCGATTCCCCAAGATCTTCCTAGGGATACAATCCTGAGGCTACACTTTTTTCAAACAAAGGAAAAGATTCTAAACTACATGAGAAGGAATGGAGAACTCCCCAATCCTTTTGTACACTTAAAGATCTTTGTGGACTTGTCAAAAGATACTATCATGGCTAGGAAAACCTTCAATGAAGTTACTTCATCCCTGAGAGCAAACAACATCCAGTATAGATGGGGATTCCCAACTAAATTATTATTTTTTCACAAAGGAAAGACTATCCCAATCCTTGACCCAGGGAAAGGAATCAACTTCCTCAGATCTCTATATGGCAGCAGAAAACAAATTTCTGACCTGAAGATCCCGAAGGGATGACTTCTTCTACAACAACGTTCATCTACTTGGACCTTGGAATATTTCACGTGGTCATTTGGTGTCTTATTGGATTTCTTTTTGGATCATTATCTTTTTTCCTTATTACAAGAAGGTGACTTCTTGGCTGACTGTATCACATACTTTTACCCCAAAAAGGAGGTTTTTTTCCAGTAGTTTTTGTGTTTTACTACTGGGTCTCCTCCCGGAGGCATAGTTTATTAGTTGTTACTTGAATTTTTTTTTTTTTACTGTTTTGTTTTTCTGCCTTCTTTATTTTAGATCATTATACAGGGTACTGTTTGTAAGTATTATTGCCATTTAGTCTGTTGAATAACACAACTTCTGTTGTTCGTAAGTATTTTTTCTGAGTTATCTGGTTTTGTTTTGTTTTTTTTCCCTTTCTCTTCTCTCTTTATTTTCTTTTTAGTTTTCCTTTTCTTGTCTTTCCTTCTTTTTTTCCCCTTTGACTCTCCCCCTCTTTCTTCCTTTATTTCTTCTTTTCCTCCTCCTTTTTTTTCTTAGTTTCTCCACCTGTATTTCTCTCTATTTTGTTTACTTCCTTCCCCTCTAAAGAAGGGGAGGGGGAAAGAAAAAAAAAATTCTTGAACTATGACAACCAAATTAATGTCCTTTAATGTTAAGGGACTAAACAGTCCAGCAAGAAGGCATTTTCTTTGGAAGGAGGTTGATCGCTATAAGAGTGACGTGATCTGTATTCAGGAAACCAAATTAGCTAGAGAAAATCACCCTATCTTTAAACACAAAAATTATCCCTATATCTTCAATGCTTTCAATGAAAAAAAAAAGGCAGGGGTTTCTACCATTATTAAGAATTCCTTATCATTTGAGTTTATTTTGGAGAAAAAAGACCCATTGGGGAGATATCATATTTTGGTTTGTTCTTAAGATAGTCAGATTTCCACAATTGTAAATGTATATGCTCCTAATCGTAAACAACAACATTTTTTGAATAAACTCTTTAAGAAAATTCAAAAGCTCAAAAAAGGTAATCTCATTATTCTAGGAGATTTTAACCTTGTCCCAAATGGTCACATTGACTCTACTGCACCAAATAGACAGTTGTTTCCCACTCTAGACCCATGGATCTCCAGACAGGAGTTATTTAATGTGTTCCGTTGAATTAATTCGTCCTCTAGGGAGTATACTTTCTATTCAGATGCCCATAAATCATTTTCGAGAATTGATCTAGCTTTAACCGATATCTTCACCATTTCCAAATTCAGGAACTCTGACATCAACCCCCGCTCATTTTCAGACCATTGTTCTTTCACATGCGAGATTTTTCTTGGTCGGTCCTGTCAGAAACGATCCTTCTGGAAGGTTAACCCTTTTATCTTAAATTTACCTGACTACAAAAAGGAAATTAAGCAATCTATTAACAATTACTTTAAGGAGAATGATTCCGATTTGATAAGCTCTTCACAGTTTGGAATGCGCATAATGCCACTATTAGAGGAACCCTCATTCAGATAGCTTCCAGGCACAAGAAACTTTTAGTAACATAGTAACATAGTTTGTAAGGCGGAAGAAAGACATTATGTCCATCTAGTTCAGCCTATTTTTAGTGCAGCTGTTCTGCAGTGTTGAACCAGGGGAAGATAAAACCCACAGAGTAGGAACCAATTTTCTTCATAGGGAAAAATATTCTTTCCCGACTCCTAATCTGGGTCAACTATCTACCTGTAATATTATGTTATTCATAACCTTCTATACTGTTGCTTTCAAGAAAAGCATCCATTCCTCTCTTAAATTCATTCAGTGAGTTGGCCATCACCACTTCCTCAGGAAGAGAGTTCCAGAGCTTCACTGCTCTTACCATGAAGAACCCTCTTCTATGCTGATGTAGAAATTTTCTTTCCTCCAATCGAAGAGAATGCCCCCTTGTTCTTGTCACAGTCCTTGGTAGAAACAGATCATGGGAGAGATCTCTGTATTGCCCTCTTATATACTTGTACATATTTATTTGGTCTGCCCTAAGTCTTCTCTTTTCTAGAGTAAATAGACCTAATTTTGATAACCTTTCTGGGTATTGTAATGCACCCACTCCACTTATTATTTTAGTTGCCCGCCTCTGAACCCTTTCAAGTTCAGTAATGTCTTTCTTGAGCACTGGCGCCCAAAATTACACACAATACTCCAAGTGTGGTCTGATGAGTGATTTGTACAGATTGAGAATGATATTTTCATCTCGTGCCCCAGACCTCTTCTAATGCATCCCATCACCCTATTTGCTTTGGTGGCAGCTGCCTGACACTGGGCACTCCAATTTAGCTTCTTATTGACTAAGATGCCGAAGTCTTTTTACATGTCTGATTTCCCCAGCAGTTTCCCATTTAGTAAGTAATAGTAGCATCTGTTTCTCCTTCCCATGTGCATAAAGTTACATTAATCAGTATTAAACACCTCATTTGCCATTTTTCAGCCCAATTCTCCAATTTACTCAAATCCATCTGTAGTTGCAAGCTGTCCTCCTTGAAAATACACAAAAAAATTCTGCCAAAAATTATCTATAACAATCAATTAGGCTTTATTCAGGTCTATATAATCTTAAAAATGACTTGTCTATTGTGCAGCCCAATGAGTTTTCTATCAATAATTCTCTTGCCCAGGTAGATCTCCCTAGAATTTCGCAGTCCCAACTTGACCATTTAAATTCACCCATTTCAATTGAGGAAATTTGGGGGGTTATTAATAAGTTGAAACTAAATAAATCTTCTGATCCAGATGGATTTTCCAACAATTATTTCAAGCAATTTTGCCCTCTACTTTCCCCATATCTCAAGAAATTTTTCGATGAAGCATCATTAAAGGGTAGATTTCCGGACGAAAACCTTCAAGCCAGTATCTCTTTAATCCCCAAGTCCTCAGAAAGTCCCTAGTTACAAACAATTTCCCTAATCAATACAGATATTAAAATTTTTTCCAAAATCATTGCAAATAGACTTAAAAAAATTCTGCCAAAAATTATCCATAACGATCAATTAGGCTTTATTCAGGGGAGACAAATGACGGATGGTACCCGCAGAGCAATTAACTTGATTAGTTTAATAAATAAATCAATGACCCCTTCTATTTTGTTGTCCCTTGATGCAGAAAAAGCTTTTGATCGCGTCAATTGGAAATTCCTTAAGGCCACACTACTTAAATTCAGATTTAATAACCAATTTATCCATACCGTTATGTCCCTTTATTCCTCCCCATCTGCAAGAGTCTGTGCTAATAATCATCTGTCAAAGCCCATTGTTATTACTAATGGCACTCATCAAGGGTGCCCTTTATCTCCTTTACTTTTTGCACTTACTATAGAACCCTTGGCAGAACGTCTATGAAGTAATCTCAAAATAAGGGGAATTTGTACTAGGAAAAGAAGTTATAAAGTTGGACTTTTTGCCGATGATACCCTTTTATCCTTATCTGACCCCTACAACTCTATTGAAGAGACTTTGAAAGAATTGAACTATTTTGCAGACGTTTCATATTTGAAACTGAATATGTTTAAATCTAAGATCCTCCCCTTTTTCCTTGACAAATCCTCTATGGACAACATAAAAAGTATCTCTTCTTTTGAATGGGTTGACACTTCTTTTACATACCTTGGTATTACTTTACCAAAAAATGAGCATGGCTTAATTAATGTACATTTGGAAAGTATCATCAAATCTCTAGAAAAAGATTTCAAAAACTTCTCTAAAAAAGATCTGTCATGGTTAGGAAGAATTACCTATTTAAAATGATTTCCCTTCCCAAAGCTTTATATATCCTTAGAGCCATTCCCCTAATTATTCCTCTTAAGTTTCTTAATCAACTTCAAAATCTCCTTAATAGATTTATCTGGAACAATAAAAAGCCCAGGGTACAAAAGAATCTTCTTTTAAAACGTAAAATTAGAGGTGGATTCGATGTTCCCAATATAATAGCATATTACCACTTTTTTTTAATCAATCATAGTAGAGACTGGATTGTCAACAACTCAGAGACGGCCTGGGTTGACCTCGAACTCTCCTACAACAAATATTCCTCCCTTCGTAGTTTAATTCTCCACCATATAATTAATCCTTTCCTTCCTCTCCCCAAACACTTAACTATTTCCGCCGCCATCTTCGCCTGGAAGAAATTTGCCACAAGAAGTCCAAAGTCCCATTCTTTAAAAATAGACAGTATTAAAGATCTTTCTGTTTCGATTGTTGAGGAATTCTCAGATCTCAAAGCTCCCAAAGCATGGATAGATAGGGGCATCAAGAATGTTGGAGATTTCTTTGAAGAGTCTGATTTTACCTCCTTCCAGAAATTAAAACAGAAATTTGCCTTGTTGAATTCTGACTTTCTCCCATTCTTGTCCATTAAAAACGCCACCCATAACTTAATAAAAAGTAAACATATTATACCTTCATCTGTGAATTCCCTTTTTTCTAATCCAGACAGCTCTATTCTGTGGAAAACCAGGAATATTTACGATATCTTTAATGAAGATCTACAATTTGTGAAATCATCACATGCTCTTAATTGGGAAAGAGATCTTTGTAAAGTTTTCTCAGAAACTAATTGGCAGAATAGCCTTAAGGCTATGTGCGCATGCTGCGTTTTTTTTCCGCTGCGTTTTTGTGCGTTTTTGGCCGCTAAAAACGCACAAAAACGCACCTGCGTCGAAAAAACGCATAAGAAAACGCATGCGTTTTTACCCCGATTCGGTGCGTTTTTGGCTGCGTTTTGCTGCGTTTTTGATCTCTGCGTTTTGCTGCGTTTTTCCAATGCATTGCATGGGGGGAAAACGCAGAAAAACGCAGGAAAGAATTGACATGTCCATTTTTTTTTCAAGCTCAAAAACGCAGCTTAAAAAAACAGTTGTGTGCGGACAGCAAAAATGAAAACTCATAGACTTTGCTGGGGAAGCAAAGTCATGCAGTTTTGAGGCCAAAAACGCACCCGAAAAACGCGCAAAAACGCCGCGAAAAACGCACTGTGCGCACATAGCCTTAATGGGATTACCGATCAAGTAGTTGCACTAATCTTTTTGAATCACATTTTAAGCTTTTCTCTAGATGGCATTATACGCCTTCCAAACTGAATAAAATCTTTCCGATGTACTCCAAACTTTGCTGGAGATATTGTGGTTTAAGGGCTGAAATTTTACATATTTTTTTGTCTTGCCCAAAGATAAAACCTTTTTGGACCGAGATCTCTGGTCTTATTAACAAAATTACAAGAAACAACATTAAACTGTCTCCGCAGTTGGCACTTCTTGCTGTTGATATCGATTTAGTATCTCCCATACATAGACCTGTTGTTATCCATATTTTTCTAGTGGCAAAAAATGCCATTGTTGCTAATTGGAGGAAAGGGTCAATACCCTCTATAACAGAGATAATTGAAAAAATAACTCTCCACAACCATTATGAAATGTATCATGCCACAGTTAACAACGCTTGTCCTTCATATTGCCACAGATGGCAGCCTTGGACAAATATATTCCCTTGACATTTTTAAGGAGCTTCCCCTTTCTTTCAGGATGCTCTCGACCTTCTTTCTTTCCTATTCTAGTCTTGCTTCTCTATTTCTTCTCTCTTCTCTTTTTTTTTTTTTTACAAGTTATATTTTAATACATTGCTATTTATCAACATTTTAGGCTTTTACAGTTATGATTAAGAATGTTTTACGTAGCTTG
The DNA here is from genome assembly GCF_048569485.1 of Anomaloglossus baeobatrachus. Taxonomy (NCBI): domain Eukaryota; kingdom Metazoa; phylum Chordata; class Amphibia; order Anura; family Aromobatidae; genus Anomaloglossus; species Anomaloglossus baeobatrachus. Next base: position 252,706,524 of record NC_134359.1, on the reverse strand, counting down.
ATCCTCCATTCCCTTCCCCCTCCTCTCCTCCCTTATTAAAGTTCTTCCCATTTCCCTTCCTTCCTTCCATTCCCACCCACTTCCCTTCAGGGAATTTGATATTGGAAAAATGTGTTTTAACTGATAATTCCTTTTCTTTCCTGTGTTATCCTGCCCCTTTAAAATGAATAAAAATTTCTGGAACACAAACTGGACTGGCAGCACCTTTACAAATGTGAACAGGTGTGTATCTGTTTGTGATGTGAAATATATGAGAAAAAAAGAACAAACACTGTGAAAAACCAATATAATACTCTACCTACCAAATACCTCCATTTATATTTTTTAGGTAGAGTTTTATATTGTTTTTTCACAGTGTTCATATTTATTGTTGCTGACAATGAAGTCCTCAATACTGAGAAATACAGGAAGACCCTTATCCATCACATAATACTATCAAGGAGGTGTCGGATTGGCTCCAAATAAATTCTGCAGCAGTACAATGACCCCAAACATACAGCGTAACGTCATTAAGAACTAACTTCAGGGTAAAGCAGAAAAAGGAGTTCTGTAAATGATGATCCGTCCCCTACAGACCCCTGATGTAAACGTCATTCAGGATACTTTTATGATAGGGTGATTTGTAGAGCACCTGCAGGAGCTCGATTACTGTTTACAGCATAATGGATGGTTATAACAGAATGAAGGTTTTTTTTTAGAAGTGAGTAAAAGGTGGGAGTGATGAGCCATATATATATATATATATATATATATATGTGAGTTAAATTCTATAGAAAACAGTCATGAATTGAAGAAGTCATAATGACCATCTGGTGCGAATTGAGAAGGAAAAGGAATGTCTACTCCAGTCACAATGTCACTTATGTGGTCTGCAGAGGACCAGTTTAGGTGTTATTTACCTTTATATATGGTAGTAATATTAGTCTTCGTACAATATTTTTTGTTACTGATCAGTATGATGACATTATCTCTGCTGTATATACTGTTTATGTTCTATAATCTGGTGGTATTTTTCCTTATATTGCTCTATTGATGATAATAATGATCTTTGTATAGTTCTTGATCAATATGGTGGTATTAGTCGGTCAGTAATATATGGATATGGATTGGTGTTATTATTTGTCAATTATATGCTGATGTTATTAGTAATATTAGTTTTGGTATACAGTGTGTATATATATATATATATACATATATATATAAAATTTTGTATATATATTGTGGTATATTGTATGTAGTTCAGTAACAGTATGATTAATATGGTACTTGTATAGCCGTATTATTTGGTGACTGAATGAGTGTTAAGTGTTTATATTCTGCAAATGTGATATTCAACCTGATCAACTATAACCCACAAGTGCACGTACATATTTCACATTCACAGTGGACCCGTGTGCTGTCAAATGCCAGAAAATGTCAGTCTCAGTCCAGCCCTTGATAACAGGGACCACACCTACTATGTGCAATTTATGATATTAGTGTCTTGTAATATGGCATGAGGCCCCTTGGTTGCCACCAGGCACCAGAGCCAAAGAGACAGCTGCACCCAACATAGCTGCTGCTAGCCAGTTTCACTCTATAATTATGGTGTCTTCTTCAGCCAAGTTGCTTTAAGGAGTGGTCTTGATTGATTGTGAATAATGATTTAATTCTTGCTGATATTTAATTAACAAAGTATTAGTATTGCTAATCATGTGATGCCCATTCTGACTTTTCAGTCTTAAGAGGCTCAAATGTGGATCTTCATTTTCTTGGACGGTGATGCAAAACCTTTACCTTATTTACCTAATCAATCACTTATTTTCCATCAAAGCTATTCTTTGAGAGTATCACAAGGTTGTGATGAGAGGTCAATGCATTGAATTAAATTTTCGCCTAAAAAAAAGACACCACCTATAGTTTGAAAGAGTTTCGATCTAGGCTGTGGCTCCTTCATTTCTTCTCACCGCATAAGACACACCCTTAGGCTACATTCATGCATCCATGTGACACACCCTAGTGCGGTTTTTTTCTCAGATAGCAAACAAATATATAGTGTTTAATTGATCCATAGACACATTAGTTTTACAAATAGGTCCGTGCCTTTGGCCATGACACTCAGAGCATCACCCATTCTCAGCAATTTTGATTTGCAGATCAAACTCAAACTCAAAGTCTATCTGTTATCATTCATTTTTAACTGATTCATTGTTAAAAGTCAATGGATAAAAAAAGTTCAGACAGTCTACCTGCTTCAGTTAAAAAAAAAGGATGAGGAAAAAACTAGGATGACAAAATGCATGTTTCTCCAGGATGCTAACACTCAATGACGTAGCACTAATGGTGCCACATGGCAGCTATAAAGACCATGAATCAGGTGGGTCAGTTGCCAGCGCCGGCCCCCCATCATCATACATTCAATAGTTGAAAGCAATTATGAAAGAGGGAGTGGACCACTCCCTGCTCCATCATTCCCCGGCTGCATCTGCGCTCTGAGATATGCAGAGCTGAAGAACACTCACTGCGGCGACCAATGAGAGGAGAGGTTTTTGTTTTTTATTTAAAGCAGTGAGTACATTGGTGGCCATAATACTATATGGAGGACTATGGAGTGAATTATACTATATGGAAAGCTATAGAGTGCATTATAATATATGGAGGACTATGGGGGTGCATTATACTAAATGGAAGACTATGGGGTGCATTAAACTTTATGGAGGACTTTGGGGTGCATTATACTGTATGGAGAGCTATGTGGTGCATTATACTATATGGAGAACTATAGGGTGCATTATACTAAATCGAGGACTATGGGGTGTGCATTATATCATAAGGAGGACTATGGAGGGCATTATTCTCATGGCTCGACTCCAGGGCACGATCTGGTGACTTCTGGTTGTGTGGTCGGTTTGCCTCTCTGTTGGACTAAAGCCTGTTTTGTCTCTGTCCAATTGCTGATAGTTATATTGTCTTTCCTTTTGCCTTGCTTTCCTGCTTTACTTCTATTTAGGTGTTTTAACTTATTTCTCATTTTGCTTGCCTTATCACATCTTAAGAGGGGCTTTTTATATTCTCCATGCACGTCTTTATTGCTGGTTATATTCCAAGATAGATGGATGTTTGGAATCCCAGCTCCTCAGTTAAGGATTATCCTGATGATTTATCTCTATTGCTTTTACCTGTGTTTTGTTTGTGAGTTTCCCTTCCCAGCACACTTCCTATTCTGTTGCATCTTTGGGGTTTCTTCCGTTTTCCTCCATCGTTTCTGTATGACTGTGGAAATACGTTTTAAACCGTGTCTCACACTCTGCCAGTGTACACTTCATTTATTGTTTTTGTTGTGTTGCGTTGCACTTAGTTAACCCCTTTACGACCGCCGATACGCCTTTTAACGGCGGCATATTAGGGTACTTTTTCCGATCCGCCGCTTTTTAACGGCGGTCGGAAAAAAGGGTCTAGCGCCCCCCAGAGTCAGAAAATTTCCGGGGTCTCAGCTGCCGGGGGTAGCTGAGACCCTGGAGATCATGATTCTGGCCGTTTTTTCCGGTCCCCGCTCACCTGATGACCGGTATACACCGTATACCGATGATCAGGTAACAGAAAATGACCGCGCCGGTAAAAAATCATTTATCTCCCATCTGGCATAAACAAACATGTCAGATGGGAGATAAATCTCTTTCCCGGTTCCCTCCGGTCCCCTCGGTATCCCCAAAGTGCCCCCCCGACCCCCAACCCCCTCCCGAAAATCCAAGATGGCCGCGCGCACCGCCGATCACAGCAGCGCGCCGGCCACATTCACACTGTTCCTATGGTTTCTGTCGCATGTGCCATCACACATGCGACAGAAACCTGCTCCCTAGGCCCTGCCGGGTCCCCCCCCTATCCCCCCCGGTGTTCCCCGGTGTCATACATACCTGTCGGAGCGCTGATCCCCCGCGGCCCCCTCCTCCGGCTCCTTCACAGCAGACGCCGGTCACATGTGCAGAGCGCGGCTGTCAGCTTCCTGTGTTCAGGACGCTGGCTGCTGCTGCTGCTGCTGCACGGAGTCTGCAGCTGTGACCCGGGGAGGGTGGGTGCAGATTCTTTGCACCCACTCTCCTCAAATGGAGGGTCTGCCCTCCTAGAAAATGGGGGATACGTTCCCTGAACGTGTCCCCCATATTCTAGAAGGTCCAGAATCGACGTGGGACGTCCAAATGGATTACAGTGGATTTTTTTTTTCTTTTCAATAAATTGGTCAATCAGGGAATGTTTTGGGGAGTGTTTTTTCAAATAAATTTTTTTTTGTTGTCAATTTTTTTTTTTTATTACTGTCAATTAGTTATGTCGGGTATCTGATAGACGCCGTGACATAACTAATTGCTGGGCTTGATGCCAGGTGACATTACACATCTGGTATCAACCCCATTTGTTACCCCGTTAGCCAACGCACCAGGGCGCGGGATGAGCTGGGGCGAAGCGCCAGAATTGGCGCATCTAATGGATGCGCCACTTCTGGGGCGGCTGCGGCCTGCTATTTTTAGGCTGGGAAGAGTCCAATAACCATGGCTCTTCCCACCCTGAGAATACCAGACCCCAGCTGTCAGCTTCACCTTGGCTGGTGATCTAATTTGGGGGGACCCTATGTTTGTTTTTTTTTTTTAATTATTTATTTATAAATAATTAAAAAAAAAAAACAGCTTGGGGAGCCCTCCAAATTGATCACCAGACAAGATGAAGCTGTCAGCTGTGGTTTGCAGGCTACAGCTGTCTGCTTTACCCTAGCTGGCTATCAAAAATAGGGGGACCCCACGTCATTTATTTTAATTATTTTTTTTTCTTTTTGGGCTAAATACAAGGCTAGGCACCCTTTAGTGCCACATGAAAGGCACTAAAGGGCGCCAGCTTGGAATATGCAGGGGGGTGGGACGTTTTATATGTTTGACATCTATCCATTGTAGCATTTTAGGCTATGTGCCCACAATCAGGGTTTGCAGCGTTTTGGGCGCAGATTGTTTTCCCTGCGTCCATAACGCTGCGTTGTGCAGTAGAAGCACAGTTGAAGGATTTTTAGAAATCCCGTGCCCACTGTGCTTCTTTTCTCCGCAGCATAAACCGACCTGTGGCGCAGCTTCCCGAGCCTCAGCATGTCAATTTATGCTGCGGAGATGAGTGTGCTCTGCAGGTAGCATAGAGCTCCACAGCAGCCTGAACCCAAATCGTGGGCATGGGCAGCTGCATTCTCCCATGGACAACACTTACATCTCTGCAGGAAGGCTGACACTGTGTATTAGACGCCGTGTCGCTGGATCATGGGCACATAGCCTAAAAGAGAGAAATTTGTTGCTACAGCATCATTTTTGTGAAGTACCTGTGGATTCAAAATGCTTAGTATACTCCTGAATAAAATCCTTGAGGGGTCCAGTTTCCAAAATGGAGTCACTTGTGGGGGGTTTCTAATGTATAGGTACCCAACAGGCCCTACTAATGTGACATGGTGCGCGCAATTTTCAAATGGTGCTCCTTCCATTCCAAGCCCTGCCATATATCCAAACAGAGGTTTTTGGCCACATATGGGGTATCCCTGCGATCACAAGAAATTGGATAACAACCTGTGGGGTATACGTTTTGTTTTTGCCTCTTGAAAAAGTGAGAAATGTGATGCTAAAGAAACATTTTTGTGAAAAAAATGAAAATTTTCAATATGGCAACCTAAGCTTATCAAATTCTGTGAAGTATTCGTGGATTCAAAATGTTCAATATACACCTAGATAAAAGCCTTGAGGTTTCTTGATTCCAGAATGGGGTCACTTGTGGGGGACCTCCACTGTTTAGGCACTTTAGGGGCTTTCCAAATGCGACATAGCGTCCACTAATTATTCCAGCCAAATGTTCAGTCAAATTGCACTCCTTCCCTTCCAAGACCTGCCGTGTGCCCAAACAGTTGATTTCCACCACATATAAGATATCACCAAACTCAGGAGAAATTGCCGAATACATTTCATGGTGATTTTTTTCCTGTTACCCTTGTGAAAAAAAAGCTACCTGGTTGAAGTAACAATTTTGTGGTTAAATTTTATTTTTTTATTTTCATGGCTCAACGTTATAAACTTCTGTGAAACACCTGGGGGTTCAGGGTACTCACCAAACATCTAGATAAATTTCTTGAGAGGCCTAGTTTCCAATATGTGGTCACTTGTGGTGGTTTTTTGCTGTTTACGTACCTTAGGGGTCCTCCAAATGCAACATGGTGCCCGCAATCTTTTTCAGCCAAATTTCCTTTCCAAAATTCAAATATTGCTCCTTTCGTTCCAAGCCCTCCCATTTGTCCAAACAAAGGTTTCAGACTACATGTGAGGTATCACCGCACTCATAAAAAGGTGGGTAACAAACATTTGGGTCAAATTTTTGGAATCACCTCTTGAAAAAGTGAGAGAATTGATGCTAAAGCAACATTTTTGAGAAAAAAATTACAATTTTCAATATGACAAAGTAACGTTATCAAAATCTGTGAAGTACCTGTGGGTCCAAAATGCTCAGTATACCCCTCAATAGAAGCCTTAAGGGGTCTAGTTTCCAAAATGGGGTCACTTGAGGGGGGTTCCTGCTGTTTAGGTACCTTAGGGGATCTGTAAAAGCAACATGGTGCCCGCAATCTGTTTCAGCCAACTTTGCTTTCCAAAATTCAAATATTGCTCCTTTCATTCCGAGCCCTCCCATTTACCCAAACAAAGGTTTCTGACCACATGTGGGGTATCGGCGCGCTCATAAGAAAGTGGGTAACAAAGTGTGAGGTCCAATTTTTGGTGTTACCTCTTGAAAAAGTAAGAAAATTAGTGCTAAAGTAACATTTTTAGGTAAAATGTTAATTTTTATTTTTTTTCATTCCATATTACTTTAGTTCCTGTGAAGCACCTGAAGGGTTAATAAACTTCTTGAATGTGGTTTTGAGTACCTTGAGGGGTGCAGGTTTTAGAATGGTGTCACTTTTGGGTATTTTCTGTCACCTAGGCCTCTCAAAGTCACATCAAATGGGATGTGGTCCCTAAAAAATTGGTTTTGTAAATTTTGTTGAAAAAATGGGAAATTGCTGATGAACTTTGAACCCTTCTAACTTCCTAACCCCAAAAAATTTTGTTTCAAAAATTGCGCTGATCTAAAGTAGACAAGTGGGAAATGTTATTTATTAACTATTTTGTGTGACATAACTCTCCGGTTTATGGGCATAAAAATTAAAAGTTTGAAACTTGCAAAATTTTTAATTTTTTTGTCAAATTTCAGATTTTTTCACAAATAAAATAAAAAAATATCATCCTAAATTTACCTCTAACATGAAGCCCAATATGTCATGAAAAAACAATCTCAGAATCACCGGGATCCATTGAAGCGTTCTAGAGTTATAACCTTATAAAGTGACACTGGTCAAAATTGCAAAAAATGGCCTGGGCATTAAGTACAAAACTGGCTTCGTCCTTAAGGGGTTAATAGGTAAGGATACCATTAAAACCACTCAGGATTAGTTGATGTTGAGTAAGGCTGTCACTGCATAATCTTAAAGTACCAACCTCCATGGTCAGGCAGGGAAATTTCACTGTACACAAGCAATTATACAGTAGGAATGTTTGTGTGGGATCCATACCTTGGTGGGATAGTTGAGGGTGGTACAGTAGAGTCATCATACTTTGCGTGTGGAGAGTTCTATGCAGGAATTCACTGTGGAGGTATCATACAGAGTGTGTGGGGCACTTTTGTTGCCATCATGCCTTTATAGGTGCAATGAAAGGGTAATCTAGGGGCTTCGATAAAAGGAAAACTACTTTGTAAGGGCTGCAAAGTTGTAAGATATGCTATTATTATTTTTTGTGATGGGGGCCAAATTAGAATTTTGGCTATGGGGCCCCATGATTTCTATGTATGCCCTTGATGACATTCTAGCCTTAACCAACACACATATTTCAACAAATTTCAACAAAAAACAGTTATGCTGAGGAAAGCAACGAAAACAAATATTATTATGCCCATATACTGTATGTGAATCTTTATTAATAATAAAGTATAAAACAGTGAAGAATGGCAATAAATTCAACAAGGTGTTCCGTTAATAATAGCAAGTGCTTAAGCTATATATCAATGGACACTACATCATACGCTCAAACACATATCACAAGTAAACAATAAATCACAGTGAAATATTCTTTGCCTAGAGGTTTAAATGTTTAAGCAATAATAATGAACACACAGTAATAAACATATGTATAAGGCAATAATATTTACTGACTTGATGATAAGCTTACCAGGATAAGGGTGTTCTGCTTGTCCTACTTGTCCCAATGCACGTTTTTCCCTTTTTCACCAGGATGCATCACGCTGTAATGTCCACTGATGTATAGTTTAAGCACTTGCTATTATTAACTGAACACCTTGTTGAATATATTGTCATTCACTGTTTTATACTTTATTATTAACTAACTGTAGTACCTGGCGTTTCCCGGGATAATAACTGTCTCTCTGTCTCTCTCCCTCTCCCTCTCTGTATTTTTCCCTCTCTGACCGTCCATCTCCCTCTCTGTCTGTCTCTCTCTCATTGTGCCTCTGTCTCTGTTTGTCTGTGTGTGTCTGTCTCTTTGTGGGTGTGAGTCTGTGTGTCTGTCTGTGTGCTTCTGCCTCTGTGTGTCTATTTCTGTGTGTCTCTGTGTTTGTCTGTATGTGCGTCTCTGCTCTGTGTGTGTGTCTCTGTCTTTGTGTGTGTGTCTGTGAGTGTATGTCTCTGTGTGTCTGTCTCTGTGTGTCTCTGTGGGTGTCTGTGTGTGTATGTGTGTGTGTATGTGTGTGTGTGTGTGTCTCTGTATGTATGTTCTCTGTGTGTCTCTATCTTTGTATGTCTCTGTCTCTGTGTGTATCTGTTGTATGTCTCTGTATCAGTCTCTGTGTGTCTCTGTATAAGTCTCTGTGTCTCTGTATGTCTATCTCTGTGTGTCTGTTTCTTTGTGTCTCTTTCTGTGTCTCTGTCTCTGTGTGTCTCTATCTCTGTGTGTGTCTCTGTGTGAGTTTCTGTCTTTGTATCAGCCTCTCTATATCTCTGCCTCTGTGTGTCTGTCTCTGTGTGTCTGTGTCTCTGTGTTTGTCTCTGTCTTTCTCTGTCTCTGTGTCTGTCTATGTATGTATCTGTGTGTTGCTGTCTGTTTCTGTGTGTGTGTCTCTGTGTGTCTGTGTCTCTGTGTGTCGTTGTGTCTCTAACTTCGTATTAGTCTCTGTATGTCTCTGCCTCTGTGTGTGTCTCTGCCTCTAAGTGTGTCTGTGTGTGTGACTCTGCGTCTGTGTGTCTCTGCCTTTGTGTGTCTCTGCGTCTGTGTGTCTCTGCCTTTTGTATCTGTCTCTTTCTATCTCTTTGTGTCTGTGTGTATCTCTGTGTGTCTCTGTGTGTTTCTGTCTCTGTCTGGCTCTGTGTATCTCTGTCTCTGTGTGTGTCTTTGTGTGTGTGTCTGTGTGTGTGTCTGTGTGTGTAAATTTTCTCGGCAAAACATAGTGTATGACGTTCCCTGAGTGTCACATGAGGCGACTGTGCAAAATCTTGTGATTATAAATGCAACGATGCAGATCCTTTAGCAGACATACACACACACACACACACACACACATACATACACACATACATACATACACACACACACACACACACACACATACATACATACACACACACACACACACACACATACATACACACACACACACGCACACACACACACACACACACGCACACATACACACACACACATACATATATACATGTACACACACACACATAAATACACTCGGGTTCATTTATTAGATAAACATTCACATATTTGGGCATAATAATATTCGCTTCGGTTGCTTTCCTCGGCATACCCGCCTCTTGTTGAAATACACTTATAGTGTGTTGATGAATGAATGATTAATGAATGAGCCCCATGACTATCGGGAGGGTATAGGGTAGGAAGAGGTTAACCTTGGTGGGTAATAGGGCTGTGTAAGGGATTAGGGGATTGGTGGTTTGGGTGAGCGGTGAGGATTGGGCCAGAGGTCATGAGGGGTGGGGAAAAGGGGGTGTTTATAAGGGGCAGTTAGGTACGGTACCTCCTCTTTGTCATTGGTGCCATCGTAGTGTGGTCAGCATCGCCGGTTTCCAGGATGGCTGATCTAGCGGCGTTACTGGAGTGGGTTCGTGGAGCCTCTGAGGTCCTGGGAGTGGATATGGTGCGGGAGCAGCTGCGTGTGGCTTGTGGAGACGGAGCGATGGTGCCTGCTGCTGTGGCTGCTGCTGCAGCACCCGGACCTGTGCTGCGCGCTCGGCGGTCGCGGCCGCTGGAGCGATACTCCCCCAGCGGGGAGAGGGGAGCGAGATCCAGGAGCCCCTTCGGGGACCCTCCGGGGCAGGGGAGCTCTCACCAGCCAGCAGGAGCTTCACCGGCCTCCGGGAGGAATCCTCATCGGAGATCCCGCGGGTCAGAGGTGGGCGGAGCATTTGTGAGGCCTACTTCCGGCCCGCGGCCTGCAAGGCCCCGGACCAGATTAACAGCAGCCCCCGGTGATGTGCCGGCCGGGGGCAGAGCTCTGCCTGATGGTGTTGCGGTGGAGACTCCCTGCAGATGGCAGGGGAGGCGCCCGGATAGTGCAACACGGGAGCTACGGATCACCAGCCAGGGGGCTGCGGAGGATGGGTCCTGCAACCGGCAAGGCCACAGCGTGCACTCAGCGGTGACAGTCCCCCCCAGCATGGATCGTGCTGGGGGGAGGACTCGGCATCCATCAGAGGGCGGATGGCCTTCCTGCAGTCGGCAGGAAGGGAGACCAGTGGTGACGGCAGGTGGAGCCGCAGTGCAGCAGTCGGCCTCGGGATCATCGTCGGTGAAGGTCCAGCAGGAGATGTTTGGAGGAGCAGGGTGCGGTGACCATGGGGGTCGACGGCCGCCAATTGCAGGCTGTCCCCTTGCTGGTTTCCCCTGAAGTCCTCAGCGGCAATTCGGACTCCGGCGACGAGGATGGAGGCGACAACGCGGCAGGACGGATGGAGCATCAGGGGAATCGTGATACGGCTGTTCCGGATCCAATTCAGAGGCAGCCCGGTGTTGTGAATGTTAGTTATGTCTTGACTGCTGGGAGGCTCCCTTTGGTGGCCAGGAAAGGTTTGGATAGAGACCAGGTGTGTTGTGCAGTGGGTGTTTCCTTTCCTAACTCTCTGCCTATTAAAGTCCTGGTCTGATTGCAGGCTGTTGCCGGATGTCAGTTGTTCTTTGTATCTCTAGCCTGCTTGATCCTGCTCTACACCACATCTTCCCCAGATAAGTGCTTGCTCTATATTTATTGTCTGGTTCTTTGCTTATCTGGGTTTGTCATTTGTTGTGGTTGGTTTCAGTTTATTTCCTTCCAGGGATTTTCCCCCTCAGTGGATTGTTGAGGAACTCCCTGCAGTTCTGTGTGGAGTATAGCTCCTTTTTGGCTCCATGTGTTTGTGGCTTGTTGAATTTGTTATAATTCTTGTTTTCTGTTCATTGGTATGACAAGGGCACCTGGTATAGGATGGAGTTCAGATCGAGCGATCTGAGGGCCTTTTTGTACTATCAGGAAGTTGGTATTTTGCAGGGTTTTTCTCTGGCAACCATCAGTCCCTTTCCTGTCTTTTCCTATTTTAGTCAGCGGGGGCCTCACCTTTTGCTAATCCTGTCATCTACCTGTGTATTGTGTTTTTCCTATATCACCGCAGTCTTTGAATGTGGGGGGCTTGCTATTCTTGTCTATTTTCTGAGGCAGAGAGTTATTCATCTTTCCTACCTTTAGGATAGTTAGTTCTCCGGCTGGGTTCGCGGTGCACAGGATGTTAGTTCACCCCTCAGCTACTTCTAGTTGTGTTGGTTAGTAAGGGGATGGCGGCCAGATTAGTTGCCAATGCTCTTGTCACCTTTTTGCCAATGATTTGTGATGGTCTTCCATGGTTCCGGATCATAACAGCCCGGTGAGCGACCGACGAGTATGCTTAATGTTGCGGGTAGTGCGGGGGGGCGTCTGCTGTGTCTTGTGAGTGGGCAGGGCTCAGGGGTTTGTGAGCCGTCGAGGTTACCAGGGTCAGAGTTTTGGGGTCAGTTATTGGGGGTGCTGCGGGGGCTGTCGGCTGAGCGAGCAGGCGCGAGTGGGTCTGGTTCTCCGGCGGGGGCTCGGGTGGGTCCCTCAGGTGTCATGCAGCCGGTGGTGGCGGCGCAGAGTGTTGCAACGCAGGGAGCTACAGTGACGGCGGAAGCAGGGCAGGCGGCAGGAGTTGCGGCCGGGTCGGACGCGGTAAAGGACAGGGAAAAAGAAAAGGAGAAAGAGGATGAGGTGGTGCGGCTAGATGATTGGGCACGGAGCGAGGTATACGTTTGCTTCGAAAGTCCTTTGGGGGTGCATTTAAAAAAAGGAAAAAGGAGGTGAGGGAGAAGATATGGAAGGGGGAGTATGTGGAAATGTTTTCCCTGCTTCCCCTTGAGAAGTTTAACTTGAACAAGGTGAAGCCAAGCGATTCAAAAAAGGAGAAGGAGGATGAGGAAAAGAGGAGGTATAGGCTTATTCCCAGAACATTTACCAACTGGCTGCAGGCCTTTGCGATCCTAGCCAGTGTCATTGGGAAAAAGGAGCCGGAACATTGTTCCGCACTTTTTGGGTACATGGATTCGATTGGGGAGGCGTATAGAGTGTACGGGGGTTTAGGGTGGCTGAGGTACGACAAGCAGTTTCGGCAACACAAGGATCTGCGGGCCGGAATTAGATGGCACCACAAGGACATCTCCTTGTGGATGAGGTTAATGACAGCCCCGGCCCAGCCCTTTCGGGGGGCTGCCGGGGGTTCGGGTACAAGGAGCGGGTCCCCGGCGGGTCAGAGAAAAGGAGCCTGCTGGCAATTCAATGAGGACGGTGTAAATTCGGGGCCTCGTGCCGTTTCAAGCACGTGTGTTCCGGATGTGGAGGTTCCCATCCTTTGTCCCGGTGCTTTAAGAAAGGAAAGGGAGAGCCCGGGAGGGGGCTGGTAAAAGGGAGGACGCCGGTGAAGGTAGAGGTGATGCTTCCCTATTTAAGTAGGTATCCGGACGTTCGGGCGGCCGAGTTATTGTGGAAAGGTTTTACTGAGGGTTTTCGGATTCCGTTTGAATCTGGGGCCCCAGTGTTTCGCCCCGGTAACTTGAGGTCCGCAAAGGAACACCCAGAGGTGGTGAAAGAGAAGCTTGACAAGGAGGTAGAATTAGGGAGGATGGCGGGCCCATTTCTGGATCCACCATTTTCCAATCTTCGGATTTCGCCATTGGGGGTGGTTCCCAAAAAAGAGTCGAAGAAATTTCGGCTCATACATCATTTATCTTACCCGGCCGGGTTGTCGGTGAATGATGGGATATCACCTGAGCTGTCAGCGGTTTGTTATGTTTCTTTTGACAGAGCTTTGGATTTGGTTCGGGCGGCCGGGCGTGGGGCCCTGATGGCAAAAGCGGATGTGGAAGCAGCTTTTCGCTTGCTCCCAGTGCATCCAGACAGTCTGCATCTGCTGGGATGTATGTGGGAGGGAGAGTATTATGTGGATCGTTGCCTGCCCATGGGATGTTCTATTTCTTGTGCTTATTTCGAGGCATTTAGTTCTTTTGTGGAATGGGTAGTCCGGGACATGGCGGGGGTTCACTCCGTGATCCATTACTTGGACAATTTCCTTTGTGTTGGGCCGGCAAGGTCTTCGATTTGTTCATTGTTGTTGTTTACGTTACAGCGGATAGCGCAGTGTTTGGGTATTCCTTTGACAAAAGAGAAAACTGAAAGGCCAGTGACGGCCTTATGTTTTTTAGGCATAGAAATTGACACGATGGCAATGGAATTCCGCTTGCCGGAAGGGAAGTTGGTGGATTTAAAAGCGTCAGTGCGTTCATTATACCAGGCTAAAGAGGTGAGGCTGAGAGAGTTGCAGTCAGTTTTGGGTAAATTGAATTTCGCCTGTCGCATCATGCCGATGGGGCGAATATTTAATAGGAGATTGGCGACTGCGACTGCGGGGCTGACAGCGCCGAATCATTTTGTCAGAGTGACGAGAGTGATGAAAGGGTATTTGCTGGTTTGGGATTCCTTTTTAGACAGGTATAATGGTAGGACATTGTGGATGAGCAAGGCAATGTCCAATAGTCAGATAGAGCTGTTTACGGATGCGGCAGGGGCGACGGGTTTTGGAACAATTTTCAAGACCCACTTGTGTGTGGAACAGTGGCCACAAACATGGAGGGAGAAGGGGCTGGTAAAAAATTTGGCGTTGCTCGAACTGTTCCCGATCATAGTGGCGCTCGAGCTGTGGGGCTCTGAATTTTCAGGAAAAAAGGTTTGCATGTATTGTGATAATATGGCGGTGGTTCATTCTATCAATTCGTTGTCAGCAAAATCTCCCCCGGTGGTGGGGTATTTGAGGCATCTGGTGCTACGTTGCTGTCTTGCTAAGTTCTACTAAAAAGGGGGCTGAAAGCCCGTACTTACGAAGCGCTCACTGATATCCTAATCAGGCACGAATACTAATATTCTTTATAGCAAGATACTATTTATTTTAATAGCACATGAATAGTCAATGGTACATATAGGCATTAGCATAGAATCTTATACAATAACAGAAATATGCATCAACATTACCGTTTGTTGTAGCAATCCTTTCACATCGGAGGGACTCGATTTAATGATAAGGAAATAACATGGCATCTTGCATCACAGGAGCAGTGCGTACACTTCAATGTCCTGGAAGGTTTCCCTAACATTAAGCGAGTCCGGTGTAATTTTATAGGAAAACTTTGTAGGTTGTATTTAAATGGTCACCAGCATGTGGCAGCTGAGTCATGTTCATGTAACTTGACCACAAACTGCTGTGGGCACCAGCAGCTTCCTGCACATTTACTTGTACATCCTGCCAGTTGACAACTGGTCGACCACAGTTTCCTGGAGATATTGCAAGGAGACGTTAATTTTACAGGCCAGCTTCCTTGCAACTGTTGTCAAATAACCACAAATTTCCTGACTGTGGAACTGTAAACGTTACTTCCTCATTATCGTAGTTTTGCTTCAAGACCTGTTTGACATGTATTCTTTGGACATAGTGAAATTGGTTATCCAGAGGGGATCTCTCTTTGATACTGAATTATTGATAGGTCAAATAATATCTGGGATCACTCCTATCTTTTGATTATGATCCCTATCTAAATCACACTCATTCTTCAGTCATATCACATTGGTATCACAATCAGTCCTTGATCCCAGGGATTATTTTCCATCATCAGTATTCCACTAGAGGAAGATCACTCGGAAAACACCATACCATGACCAAGAAATATCATTTGCCACAAATTTTGTTTTCTTGGTTTGTTTAAATAAACATTGAATCACAAATATAATCACCTTCACTACTATGTATATTAAAACTAAAAGCAATATTATCTGAAAAGCTCCCTTGAATATCATGTGTTTTGGCATTTGCGCGATATTCAAAGGAATCATTACACATTACATTTCCCGATATGTTACTACAAGTTTCACTAGTCCCATTTATGAACATATTGGCATAAAGCCATAACATATCATGAATTGTCCTTTCCACTAAGCTGGGTTTAAAAGCATCTACAGTATTTATAGCTGTCCCAAAACTTAGTTTTATATTCCCCATAGGGATGAATCCCAGGTTAGTCAGCCCAGTCTTATTTCTTGGTACCAAAATTCCTCCCTTAAAAGCCAGATATTGCAAATTGGTGACTGTTGCATTCAAATTGCCTTGCCACCATGGAGGATTGATCCATCCCACTACGGAAATGGGTACTGTAGTATTCTATAGACGAACATTTCAAGTGTCTTTATCAGCAAGATGATCAGAACAACTTTTCCACTTTAAGATTTCCTCCATCGATACCGGGACATCCAGATAAGGGATACTGGTGGCTGTAACCGAAGAATGTGTACAGATCCAGCAATCTGTGTGTTGAAAATGTGATGATGCATCAGAAAATTATTCGCCATAGGTTCCTCCTGATGTTGACTTGTCCATCCAACGACCAAAGAGGCAAACATCAAACACAGGAATTTCGCCATCTCATCACTATCGAGCTCTTCCCAGTAACCGATACCATGGATTCCGCTTATTTACAACACCATCTGCAAATAAAGATACACTATTATTCTCGTAAATAACATTTTTCTTGTGGGACATATTCCCACTTCTCCACTCCTGGTCTCATTATCAGGAGAGTACGATCTTTTCCGACCGCTATTACCTCTGCCTCTGAGGGCGGTCCTTGGAGGTTTTGAATCCATATTTTTGCTCCTACATTTGTAATATTAGAGGATCCAAAACCTTTAGTACCCCGTATTGTTAATTCTGCTGGGGCAGTTCCTTCTCTTATTTCAGACACGTTTATTGGAATTATCAACATCTGAGCCACCTTCTGGTGTTTTACCAAGATCAAAGGTTCATTTCCGAAATTTAGCATCAGTACCTTGATTTCTCCCTGATAATCTGCATCTATTACCCCTCCCACCACTATGGCTCCTTTTAACGCTAAACTAGAACAAGTGGCTATTGGACCATAATGATCCTTTGGTGTATGGCAACCCAATCCTGTTGAAATTGGTTTTACCTTACCTGGGGGTACCACGACAGTTTCCAATGTACTGACGTCTAAACCTGCTGAATAAGGTGTTGCTCTTTCTGGTGTGCCCAAACAGCTGTACCTTGCCTTGTCAACTGTTGGACTGACTTGTCTGATGGTTGCTGCTTTATCTGCTTCTGAATTAAACAAACGTTCAAGTGAGTTAGTAGGGACATGAGCATCGACATGAAATACAGTGGTCTTGGTAGATTGAATAATCTCTTCAATGTCTTGCCACACTTCCCTGACCATCTCAAACACATTTTGCTGTTCCTCTCCCCAGTGGAAGTCATATTTTTTCCTCGTTACTTTGTACAAATGAGCCAACATTTGTCCCAAATGAGGGATATGTTGTCTCAAAAAATCAAACAATTCAATATAAGACTGAGTCTCCTGTTTGGATTTAGGGACCGGAAAATTTTTTATTTTCTGTCTGGCATTGGGAAAGATCTCTCTGTGCCCCTTGTTCCACTGAATCCCTAGACATGTTACCACCTGAGACGGTCCTTGAACCTTGGCATCATTGATTTCCCATCCTTTACTCCTCATATGAGCAACCAGTTTTGTCAATTGATCTTTCACACTTTGCTCATCTTCTCCTTGTATCATTATATCATTGATACTGCATTTCCTTATGACAAGACATAACCCCAAAGGAGAATTTTCCTTCTGTTAGATTAAGAGTCATCCCTTTTAGGACATCAATTCGCAAAATATATTCTGGTATGGGAACTACCAGCACCGTATACTTCTTGATAGGTAAATTACCTATCTTCAAAGCTACCTGTGTCTGAACCCCGGTGATCACTTGACCACCTAGTCCAGCAATTTTTACTCGAGGTCCTTTTATTTTTTCTGGGTTTCCATGAATTAAAGTAGCCTCTGCCCCATGTCAATCAAAGCTGGTACTCTTTGAACATTTCCCCCTTCCCAATGTATGCTAAGATTGACGTAAGGAGGTTCGTCCCTTTTTATCAATAGGGGGGCTTGACTGGGTACCTATGGTAAATCACTTCCTTCTGAACTTTCATTTACACAGACTTCAGTCTGTGTATTAGCCCTTCCTTCCGTGACCTTTGTGGCCACGGCTGCAGCCAATTCTTCCCATGGATAAACTGACTGAAAATCTTCCCAAGACACATTCTTTGGGGTTTTTTCCCCTTTTCCCTCTGATTTCTTTACCTTGGGGGTTTTTGAACCCCCTTCCACATTTGTAGTGGTCACTTTCTTTGTGGATAGAACTTTCTGTTTGTACAACTTCCATAATTCTCCTGTCTCCTTTCCATCAATCCTTATCTTATTGATCCCGGCTTTAAGGAAAGCCTGGAACATGTCTTTGCGAGACACCCATGGGGCCTCCCCTACCGATTTCTCTTTACAATCAGGATTGTTTGGCTTACTGTTACCAACATGGCCTCCAGGGGACGATTTATCCCACTGTCCCATATCCTGTAACTCCCTCATCCTCCCTAGAACTACACCGATTGATTCTCCAGTCAGCGCTACAGTTAAGGTTAAAATAACTGTTTTGTATGCTGGAGGAGCATGTTTAACCAGCCTATTTCTTATGCTAGCTGTCAATGGGTACTGGAGATAATCATCATCCATTCCAAAAAAAAGAGGAAAAGCATTCCTCATTGCTTCTTCCTTCAGCCTTTCCATACAATCTTTTAAGGTATACCAAGGTTTATCATTGATAGGAAAGTCTGCTTCTGATTGATATTTGTCCAGAAAAGCATGGGCTAGGATCATGATTAAGTTTTGAGTACCATGCTCATTATGATGAACAAAATAATTTTTTATTGATCTCTGAATTACTGGGTCCTGAGACATGGTGACAAATTTTGCCACGTCTCCGGCGTCAAAGTGCACTCCACCTCCTCCGAGATCATGCACCCTGACCAACCAGGGAATTTCTCCTTCTCCTGGTTTTTGTCTAAACTGTGTTAAAATGCTAGCAACTTCTCCCTGAGAGTAATCTTCAATGGTTACTCAGTTTTTTACATGAGGAATCGTTCTCTCATTTGTGATGGCATTACCATCTTCGTCATATTGCAGATTCCCCTGACCATCCCGGGCATGTTCCCGGATGATCTCATTCTCTATCCTCTCTATGCGCCTCTTTACTGGGTTAGCCTGAATCTTCCCTTTATGGTAATTCTCCTCATCAGATGATGAAGATGAATCCCACACATCCCCATCCCAAGTATCGGGATCCCAGTTTATAGAAGCTGAGACCATACTTTTATGTACTTTGGTTTTATTTACTTTTCCTTTTCTTTTCTTGTACTTATTTTGAGCAATTTGGATTTTATTTACCTTTCCTCTTCTTTTCTTGTACTTATTTTGAGCAATTTTTATGGCAGCTTTTTGTGCCACATTCTGATAATGTTCCAATTTATCCTTCAACAGTCTGGTATTACATTCCAGAACTGTTTTCAGGCAACCTAATTCTATCATCTTTTGTTCCATCTGGGAACTTTTCTTCTGCATCTTTAGATTACGCTCATGCATTACACTATATGCACTTGCCAAAATCCAGATGCACCGTCCTAAAGACACTACATCACCTGCTTTCACAGGGACACTACCGAATACATTCACAACATCAGTAGCTTCACTACCCTTAAGCTTATCCTGCCATTGTTCTGCCAATCCACAAGACTCTGCATCACCTGTTTTCACAGGGACACTACCGAATACATTCACAACATCAGTAGCTTCACAACCCTTAAGCTTGTCCTGCCATTGTTCTGCCAATCCACAAGACACTACATCACCTGTTTTCACAGGGGCACTACTGAGTACATTCACAACATCAGTAGCTTCACTACCCTTAAGCTTGTCCTGCCATTGTTCTGCCAATCCACAAGACACTACATCACCTGTTTTCACAGGGACACTACCGAATACTTTCACAACATCAGTAGCTTCACAACCCTTAAGCTTATCCTGCCATTGTTCTGCCAATCCACAATTGACCAACTCATGTGCTATAAGATTGTAGGAAGCCTCAGTCCAGCTGGGGAGCTCCACAACAACCTCCTTAACATTATCCTTACGTTTTCTGAACATTTTGACACTATGCAAAAAGATTGAAAAAATATCTGGAATTTTGCCAAATATGTTTTTAATTTCTAAATTACAAAAATTCATTTATTACTTCTTATAGAAGTAATCCTGCCGACTACGCCAATTTATGTCTTGCTAAATTCTACTAAAAAGGGGGCTGAAAGCCCGTACTTACGAAGCGCTCACTGATATCCTAATCAGGCATGAATACTAATATTCTTTATAGCAAGATACTATTTATTTTAATAGCACATGAATAGTCAATGGTACATATAGGCATTAGCATAGAATCTTATACAATAACAGAAATATGCATCAACATTACCGTTTGTTGTAGCAATCCTTTCACATCGGAGGGATTCGATTTAATGATAAGGAAACAACATGGCATCTTGCATCACAGGAGCAGTGCGTACACTTCAATGTCCTGGAAGGTTTCCCTAACATTAAGCGAGTCCGGTGTATTTTTATAGGAAAATTTGTAGCCGTGTGTAAATGCAGTATTGTAATTGTGAATGGTTAATTGGTGACCAGCATGTGACAGCTGAGTCAAGTTCATGTAACTTGACCATAAGCTGCTGTGGGCACCAGCAGCTTCCTGCACATTTCCTGCACATTTAGCCAGTTGACAACTGGTCGACCATAGTTTCCTGGAGATATTGCAAGGAGACGTTAATTTTACAGGCCAGCTTCCTTGCAAATGTTGTCAAATAACCACAAATTTTCTGACTGTGGAACTGTAAACGTTACTTCCTCATTATCGTAGTTTTGCTTAAGATCTGTTTGACATGTATTCTTTGGTCATAGTGAAATTGGTTATCCAGAGGACATCTCTCTTTGATACTGAATTATTGATAGGTCAAATAATATCTGGGATCACTCCTATCTTTTGATTATGATCCCTATCTAATCACATTCATTCTTCAGTCATATCACATTGGTATCACAGTTGCTTGGCGTTGAACATTTGTGTTGTGGCGAGGCATGTGGGTTCAAAATGAGGTGGCTGATGCGCTGTCTCAGTTTCAGTTTCGCAGGTTCAGAAGGCTGGTGCCGGGAGCAGACGACGATGGAGCACAATGTCCGGGATGGTTATGGGATCTAGCATTGGTGTAGCTTTGGAGGGCATTAGGAGATCGGTGTCTGAGGCTACTTGGTGCCGATACCAGGCAGTGTGGAATGAGTGGGAAGAGTTAGACTTCATGGAGCCGGGTTATAATGGCCGAGTTGTGGGGGTTTTGGCGGAGATTAGTGGCGATTTTTCAGTCAGTCCGTATCGGTAGTGAGTTACCGGTTGTCAGCCTTGGCCTTTTTAGTTAAGCTGCAAGGGGTACGGGATGCCACGAAGGATTTTCTGGTGCGGCAGGCTATGAGGGGTTTTAGAAGAGGGGTGCGGTCGCGGGACACTAGGCGGCCTATATCGCTTCCATTGTTAGTGCGTTTAGTGGGGTGCTTGGGGGAAGTGTGCGCATCCCGTTACGAGCAGAGGTTGTTTCAAGTGGCATTTGTATTGGCTTTTTTCGGGGCCTTTCGGATTGGCGAGTTGGTTAGTCCGGCGAAGCATGTAGTAGGAGGGCTGTTATTGGGAGACGTAACGCTTGGAGTAGATCGAGTGGAATGTCGATTCCGTTTTTCCAAAACGGATCAGGTGGGACGTGGGAGCCTGACGGTTTTGTACGGGATACCTGGCCACCAATTGTGCCCGGTTGTGCAGGTGACAGAGTTTTTGAAGATAAGGGGAGGTTATCCTGGGGTTTTCTTGAGGCACGTGGATGGGTCGGCACTGTCCAGATTCCAGTTTATTGCGGTTTTAAAAACTGTGTTGGCACGGGTGGGGGAGGTGCCAAGTGAGTATGGGTCACACTCCTTTCGGATTGGGGCAGCAACAGAGGCGGCTAGGTGGGGTTTCAGCAATGATTGTATCCGGCGCATTGGGAGATGGGAGTCGTCCAGGTTCCATTTGTACATAAGGCCGCACCTGGTGAGGGGTGACGGGGAGTGAGTCGGCTGGTTTGGAAGTACGGAGGTTAATATGTGTTTACTTTGAGACCTAGTTTCCTCGTTCAGTTGCTGTTTATTCTTGGTTTTATATTTTTTTTAGGTGCGTGCCTGGTGTGGATTCTCGGGCATTCCTTTGTTCACTGGGTGAGTGTTGCGGGCGGACGTGCGTCCCGACAGTCGGCAACTTGGAGTGGCGAGAACGGATGCGCGGGTCAAATGGATCGGGATTCGGGGCATGACCTGGGGGAGAGTGCGGCCAGAGGTGGCTTACTATAGCAGGATCGACCAGGATCCCAATGTTCTCATTTTGCATGTGGGTGGAAATGATCTAGAGGTGAGAGCAGTGAGAGAGTTGAAAAGGGATATTAAGCTGGATCTTCTTCACCTGTGGAGAGCATTCCCGGGTATTATCATAGTGTGGTTGGATATTGTAGCTCGGGAGAACTGGCGTTTTGGGAGGTCGGTCGACCGTATTAACAGGTCACGTATTAAAATGAATAGGGCGATTGGCCGGTTTGTGGCGCGGAATGGGGGTTTGGTGGTGCGACATAGGGAATTGGAGGAGTTGGCTGGTCAATATTTGCGGAGAGATGGGGTGCATCTCACAGATATCGGCTTGGACTTGTGGATACTTGGTTTGCGGGATGGTCTGGAGCAAGCCATGGGGGTGTGGAGGGCCCGGGCCACGTAAGGGGTCATGTGGCCGGTCTGTGGCGGAGGGATAGGGTCCGTTCCTAGAGGCCGGGAGTACCGATAGTCGGTTGGGAGTATGAAGTCACTCAGGGGTAGTGGCTTCAGACAGGATTGGGAACTTGTGGGCGTATGTCCTGCAGGTTCTGGGGAGGGGTATTTTAACGATGGAACGTTATTACCCCACCCCTTGGGTCGGTTGGTCACGGCCGAGGTGGTCCTCTGGGCCGGTTGTATGTTACGGCCGGAGGATAAGGATGATTGTTGGCTTCTTGGACGGACCTATCGGTTGTTTGTCGGTTGGGAGGGTATACATGTATCAGTTATGTTTTAAAAGAGGGTGGCATGTTGAGCCACAAGTTTTTGATACATGTATACTGTTTAAATAAAAGCTGTGGCCATTCGCCCATAAAAGTTGTTATGTCTTTATTTCAAGTAGAGTGGTTAAGAGGTGTGTTGTACATTGGAGACCCAATTATCCCTTTTAGATACGTCAAGATGGGCAATGAGCCCCATAGGGGTGAATGAGCCCCATGACTATCGGGAGTAGAGATGAGCGAACCGGTCGCGGTTCGGCTCGAGGTCGGTTCGCCGAACGGGGGTCCCGTTCGAGTTCGGTTCGTCGAACGTTCGACGAACCGAACTCGAACCAATAGGCTATAATGGGAGGCAATCACAAACACATAAAAATGCATTATAAATGTACACAAACAGTTAATAAACATTGCCATAACACTTACCGGTCCCCGCGATCCCTTCTGCACTCTGTCTCCTGCCGCTATTCCATCCGATGATCGCTGAATCCTCCCGGTGACTGGCACTGCAGAAGTGATGCAGGACCTATCGTGACGTCAAAATAGCCATGTGACCAGTCACGTGGCTATTATCTCATTGGCTACAGACTGGTCACATGACTATGACGAGTCATGTAGGACCTGCGAGTGCATCTCTCCGGTACACGGTGCACATATGTGTATCGCCGTGTACCGGCGACATGCTCTAGCACACGGTCCGCGTTCCGTTAGGGACCGGCTGACACAGCCGGTCATTAACGGAGGTTGCCATAGCAACGCAGTTAGCGGTGACGTCACCGCTAACCGCGGCTCCGAGAGCACCGTTGCTATGGTAACGCGTGTCAGCGTCTGAGAGCAGGGAGCCAGCGCTAAGCGGTGTGCGCTGCTCCCTGCTCTGTGCACATGTAGCTGCAGCACATATCGGGTAATTAACCCGATGTGTGCTGTAACTAGGAGAGCAGGGAGCCAGCGCTAAGCGGTGTGCGCTGCTCCCTGCTCTGTGCACATGTAGCTGCAGCACACATCGGGTAATTAACCCCATGTGTGCTGTAACTAGGAGAGCAGGGAGCCAGCGCTCAGTGTGCGCTGCTCCCTGCTCTCTGCACGTGTAGCTGCGTGCGCTGGTAACCAAGGTAAATATCGGGTTGGTTACCCGATATTTACCTTAGTTACCAAGCGCAGCATCTTCCACGCGGCGCTGGGGGCTGGTCACTGGTTGCTGGTGAGCTCACCAGCAACTCGTGTAGCCACGCTCCAGCGATCCCTGCCAGGTCAGGTTGCTGGTGGGATCGCTGGAGCGTCGCTAGTGTGACATCTCACCAGCAACCTCCTAGCAACTTACCAGCGATCCCTATCGTTGCTGGGATCGCTGGTAAGTTGCTTAGTGTGACGGGGCCTTTACCGCTGTTACCGCTGACAGCCAGCACTGATCTGCACGCTGCACGCTGCTTCCCGTTTGTAGTGATGATTGTAGTTAGGATGAGGTTCCCCAGCCCCAAGTGATGAGCTGGGTAAACTCATCCTCACTACAATCGTGACTACTACTACACTAGAAAGAAAGAAGACAGAAGAGCAGGATCGTGGAGGGCTGACAGGGGGTAATAAAGATGGAGTCTCTAATGTGTCTGTGTATTTATTTCTATTAAAGTATTTTTTCTCTGTGTGGTGTTTTTTTTTAACCCTTTATTGGAGATTCTTAATGGCCGGGTCAAACGTGCCTGACATTAAGAATCTCTGGCTTAATACTGGCTAGTAAAACAAAGCCAGTATTAACTCATGATTACCCAACAAGCCACCCGGCTACAGGGCTGTTGGAAGAGTTGGATACAGCTCCAGATGATGGCGCTTCTATGAGAGCGCCATTTTCTGGGACGGCTGCGGACTGAAATTCGCAGCAGAGGCGCCCAGAAACCTCGGGCTAACCTGTGCTGCGGATTCCAATCCCCAGCTGCCTAGTTGTACCCGGCTGGACACAAAAATGGGGCGAAGCCCACGTCATTTGTTTTTTAATTATTTCATGAAATAAGTGAAATAATTAAAAAAAACGGGCTTCCCTATATTTTTGGTTCCCAGCCGGGTACAAATAGGCAACTGGGGGTTGGAGGCAGCCCGTGGCTGCCTGCTGTACCTGGCTAGCATACAAAAATATGGCGAAGCCCACGTCATTTTTTTGGTGGGAAAAAAAATTCTGCATACAGTCCTGGATGGAGTATGCTGAGCCTTGTAATTCTGCAGATGCTGTCTGCTCTTCTCCATACAGACAGACAGCAGCTGCAGAACTACAAGGCTCAGCATACTTCATCCAGGACTGTATGCAGAAGTTTTTTGCCCCCTGAAAAAATTATGTGGGCTTCGCTATATTTTTGTATGCTAGCCAGGTACAGCAGGCAGGTACGGCTGCCCCCAACCCCCAGTTGCCTATTTGTACCCGGCTGGGAGACAAAAATAAAGGGAAGCCCTTTTTCTATTATTTCATGAATTTCATGAAATAATTAGAAAACAAATGACGTAGGCTTCGCCCCATTTTTGTGTCCAGCCAGGTACAACTAGGCAGCTGGGGATTGGAATCCGCAGCACAGGTTGGCCTGAGATTTCTGGGCACCACTGCTGCGAATTGCAGTCTGCAGCCGCCTCAGAAAATGGTATTTTCATAGAAGCGCCATCTTCAGGTGCTGTATCCAACTCTTCCAGCACCTGCTTGCTATACCTGGCTAGCATACAAAAATATGGCGAAGCTCACGTCCTTTTTTTTGTAGTTTTTTGGCAAAAAAAATAAAAAATGCTTCCCTGGATTTTCCATTGCCAGTGAAGGTAACATCAAGCAGTGGGGGTTAGCAGCCAGTAGCTGCTTGGATTACCCTTACCTAGCAATACAAAAAATGCAGCGGGAGCCCATATATATTTTTTTTAATTATTTATTTAAATAACTAAAAACAAAATGGGCTTCCCTGTATTTTGATTGCTGGACATCACAGTGCTGTAAAAATAAATCTTTAAAAAAATGACGTAGCGCTCCGCGGTATTTTTGATTCTCAGCGCAGATAAAGCAGACAGCTATGGGTTGCCACCCCAGTCTGCCTGCCGATACCTTGGTTGGCAATCAAAATACAGGGAAGCCCATTAATTTTTTCTATTTAAAAAATAGTTAAAAAAAAAAAATGACATTGGGTCCCCCCATTTTTGATAGCCAGCTAGGGTAAAGCAGACGGCTGTAGCCTGAAAACCACAGCTGGCAGCTTTACCGTGGTTGGGGATCCAATGTGGAGGTCCCCTCAGGCTCTTTTTTATAATTATTTTATAAATATTAATAATTACACAATAAAAGTAGGGTCTCCCCCAAATTGGATCACCAGCCAAGGTAAAGCGGACAGCTGTGGTCTGGTATTCTCAGGGTGGGAAGGTCCATAGTTATTGGGCCTTCACAGCCTAAAAATAGCAGGCCACAGGCACCCCAGACGTGGCGCATCCACTAGATGCGCCAATCCTGGCGCTTCACCCCAGCTCATCCCGTGCCCTGGTGCAGTGGCAAACGGGGTAATAAATCGGGTTGATACTAGCTGTAAAGTCACCTGAGATCAAGCCCAGCAGTTTGTGATGTCATGGCGTCTATTAGATACCCAACATCATAAACTGTCAGTACTAACAAAAAAAAAAAAAATCGACAAAAGAAATTTATTTGAAAAAACAGTCCCCAAAACATTTCCTCTTTCACCAATTTATTGTAAGAAAAAAAATAAAGGGGTCCCACGACGACTCTGGACCGTCTAGAATATGGGGGGGAGACACTCAGGGAACGTATCCCCCATTTTCTAGGAGTGCGGACCCTTCATGTGAGGAGTGTGGGTGCAATGAATCTGCACTCACTCTCCCCGGGTCCACAGCAGCAGAGTCCATGTCGTAATAGTTGCTACCAAAGCTGCAATGCCCTGCTCATGAGGTAAGGGCATGCCTAATCAGGAGAACTACTGTAGAGGAAGCTCTGCTCACTGGTATATAGATGCTCAGAGGTAATAATAGATAAAATTAGTGAGTAACCTCGGCACTCTAAATCTCCCAGACTAAGTCAGTAAGTCACAACGGATAGTAATGCAAAATCACTCTTTATTGGTCCGTATTAAGAAAAAATTTTTTTTCATAAGCATATATGTTTTTGTCCAAAACAAGTTACAAATGACGTTTCGGCCTGAGCCTTCGTCAGATTGGACTTATCTGCATGTAATCATGAAAAATGACAATAATCAGTATCACATAAGAGTGAGAGAGCAATAACATAAACTCGAACAATGTAGAGGTACAATTGGGATGCAGCAAAAAAATTGCAACACAGCAAGAAATGAAACACATGATACAAATGTCATAATACAGTACAAGGACAATATAGTAATGACAAATATGGGGTCAGAGTAGGCTTAGACAGCTCTGGTACGAAAGAGATGTCAATCATAAAGTAACATGTGCAGTAGGTGTAGAGCTACAGTATGCATGGCAGAGCTAATGGGTAGACCGACCATAGAAAAAGAACGGAGAAAAAATGGAGAAAAAGTGGAGAAAAAGTGGAGAAAAAGTGGAGAAAAAAGTGGAGAAAAAGTGGAGAAAAAGTGGAGAAAAAGTGGAGAAAAAGTGGAGAAAAAAGTGGAGAAAAAAGTGGAGAATAAGTGGAGAAAAAGTGGAGAAAAAATGGAGAAAAAAGTGGAGAAAGTGGAGAAAAAGTGAAGAATAAGTGGAGAAAAAGTGGAGAAAAAGTGGAGAAAAAGTGGAGAAAAAGTGGAGAAAAAGTGGAGAAAAAGTTGAGAAAAGGTTGAGAAAAGGTTGAGAAAAGGTTGAGAAAAGGTTGAGAATAAGTGGAGAAAAAGTGGAGAAAAAAGTGGAGAATAAGTGGAGAATAAGTGGAGAAAAAATGGAGAAAAAATGGAGAAAAAAGTGGAGAAAGTGGAGAAAAAGTGAAGAATAAGTGGAGAAAAAGTGGAGAAAAAGTGGAGAAAAAGTGGAGAAAAAGTGGAGAAAAAGTGGAGAAAAAAGTGGAGAAAAAAGTGGAGAAAAAAGTGGAGAAAAAAGTGGAGAAAAAGTGGAGAAAAAAGTGGAGAAAAAAGTGGAGAAAAAGTGGAGAAAAAGTGGAGAAAAAGTGGAGAAAAAGTGGAGAAAAAAGTGGAGAAAAAAGTGGAGAAAAAAGTGGAGAAAAAAGTGGAGAAAAAAGTGGAGAAAAAGTGGAGAAAAAGTGGAGAAAAAGTGGAGAAAAAGTGGAGAAAAAGTGGAGCACGCTTTGGTGCCTTTCATGTGGCACTAAGGGGTGCTTAGCTTTGTATTTAGCCAAAAAAATGAAAAAAAAAAATGACGTAGGGTTCCCCCTAGTTTTGTAGCCAGCTAGGGTAAAGCAGACGGCTGCAGCCTGCAGACCACAGCTGGCAACCTCACCTTGGCTGGTAATCCAAAACTGAGGGCACCCCACGCTGTTATTTTAAATTAAATAAATAATTAAAAAAAAAACCACGTAGGGGTCCCCCAAAATTGGATCACCAGCCAAGGTAAAGCAGACAGCTGGGGCCTGATATTCTCAGACTAGGGAGGTCCATGGTTATTGGACTCTCCCCAGCCTAAAAATAGCAGGCCGCAGCCGCCCCAGAAGTGGCGCATCCATTAGATGCGCCAATCCTGGTGCTTCGCCCCAGCTCATCCCGCGCCCTGGTGCGGTGGCAAACGGGGTAATATATGGGGTTAATACCAGATGTGTAATGTCACCTGGCATCAAGCCCTGGGGTTGGTGAGGTCAGGCGTCTATCAGATACCCGACATCACCAACCCAGTCAGTAATAAAAAAAAATAGACGACAAACACATTTTTATTTGAAAAAACACTCCCCAAAACATTCCCTCTTTAACCAATTTATTAGAATGAAAAACAAATCCAGGTCTGGTGTAATCCAAGGGGTTGCCATGACGATCCACACTGTCCCAGTCAATGAAGAGCAGGATGTTCCCCATTGGCTGGGAGAGCAGTGCAGTGACCTGAGCTAACATCAATGGGTCAGCCCAGGTCACTGCAGGGCATGACAAGTGCTGCTGTCAGCGAGGTACATTACCTGCGCTGATCTCCAGCACACTGACAGCACCTGTCACTGAGTTCAATGACCGGCGCCTTCACAGCAAGTCTCGCGAGAGGTCCGTGACGTCACCGCTAGTCAGTCTCGGGTCGGAAGCGAGAGGTGATGTGACAAGCGGCGGCCATGGAGGACAGTGACAGCGCTGAGGTCGGGATGGCGGGACTTCATCACCGCAGGCAGGGCCGGCTCCAGGTTTTTGTGGGCCCCGGGCGGAAGAGTCCCAGTGGGCCCCATAAACACGGAGACACACACACATACACAGATACATACACGTACATATACATATTTAAAGACAAACTCACAAAAATACATATAAACAGACAAATCTATACAGTCATATACACTGACATACATAGATACACATCATACATGCATACATACAGAGACACACACTGCTATGCTGCATACATACATACATACAGACACACACATACTGCTCTGCATGCATACATACATATAGACAACACACACACTGCTCTGCTACATACATACATACAGACAGACACGCATACTGCTCTGCTACATACATACATACATACAGACACACACACACTGCTCTGCTGCATACATACATACAGACACACACACACACACTGCTCTGCTGCATACATACATACAGACAGACACGCATACTGCTCTGCTGCATACATACATGCATACATACATACACGCATACTGCTCTGCTGCATACATACATGCATACATACAGACACGCATACTGCTCTGCTGCATACATACATGCATACATACAGACAGACACGCATATTGCTCTGCTGCATATATATATATACATACATACAGACACGCATACTACTCTGCTACATATATACATACATACATACAGACACGCATACTGCTCTGCTGCATATATACATACATACATACAGACACGCATACTGCTCTGCTGCATACATACATACACACATACAGACACGCATACTGCTCTGCTGCATACATACAGACAGACACGCATATTGCTCTGCTGCATATATATATACATAAATACAGACACGCATACTGCTCTGCTGCATACATACATGCATACATACAGACACGCATACTGCTCTGCTGCATACATACATACATACAGACACGTATACTGCTCTGCTGCATACATACATGCATACATACAGACACGCATACTGCTCTGCTGCATACATACATACATACATACAGACACGTATACTGCTCTGCTGCATACTGCATACATACAGACACGCATACTGCTCTGCTGCATATATACATACATATAGACACGCATACTGCTCTGCTGCATATATACATACATATAGACACGCATACTGCTCTGCTGCATATATACATACATATAGACACGCATACTGCTCTGCTGCATATATACATACATACAGACACGCATACTGCTCTGCTGCATATATACATACATATAGACACGCATACTGCTCTGCTGCATATATACATACATACATACACGCATATTGCTCTGCTGCATATATATATACATACATACAGACACGCATACTGCTCTGCTGCATATATACATACAGACACGTATACTGCTCTGCTGCATACATACATGCATACATACAGACAGACACGCATACTGCTCTGCTGCATATATACATACATATAGACACGCATACTGCTCTGCTGCATATATACATACATATAGACACGCATACTGCTCTGCTGCATATATACATACATATAGACACGCATACTGCTCTGCTGCATATATACATACATACAGACACGCATACTGCTCTGCTGCATATATACATACATACAGACACGCATACTGCTCTGCTGCATATATACATACATATAGACACGCATACTGCTCTGCTGCATATATACATACATATAGACACGCATACTGCTCTGCTGCATATATACATACATATAGACACGCATACTGCTCTGCTGCATATATACATACATATAGACACGCATACTGCTCTGCTGCATATATACATACATACAGACACGCATACTGCTCTGCTGCATATATACATACATACAGACACGCATACTGCTCTGCTGCATATATACATACATATAGACACGCATACTGCTCTGCTGCATATATACATACATATAGACACGCATACTGCTCTGCTGCATATATACATACATATAGACACGCATACTGCTCTGCTGCATATATACATACATATAGACACGCATACTGCTC
Organism: Anomaloglossus baeobatrachus; assembly: GCF_048569485.1. NCBI lineage: Eukaryota > Metazoa > Chordata > Amphibia > Anura > Aromobatidae > Anomaloglossus > Anomaloglossus baeobatrachus. The sequence continues at coordinate 252,675,579 of NC_134359.1, read as the reverse complement.
TGCTGCATATATATATATACATACATACAGACACGCATACTGCTCTGCTGCATATATACATACATATAGACACGCATACTGCTCTGCTGCATATATACATACATATAGACACGCATACTGCTCTGCTGCATATATACATACATATAGACACACATACTGCTCTGCTGCATATATAAATACATACATACAGACACGTATACTGCTCTGCTGCATATATACATACAGACACGCATACTGCTCTGCTGCATATATACATACATATAGACACGCATACTGCTCTGCTGCATATATACATACATACAGACACGCATACTGCTCTGCTGCATATATATATACATACATACAGACACGCATACTGCTCTGCTGCATATATACATACATACAAACACACACCTTGCTCTGCGGGGCCCACACACGCGGCTCCGGGGGTCACACACACGGCTCTGCGGGGCCCACACACGCGGCTCCGGGGGCCACACACACGGCTCCGGGGGCCACACACACGGCTCTGCGGGGCCCACACACGCGGCTCAGGGGGCCACACACACGGCTCCGGGGGCCACACACACGGCTCTGCGGGGCCCACACACGCGGCTCCGGGGGCCACACACACGGCTCTGCGGGGCCCACACACGCACGGGGGGACAGGGAGGGGCGGGGAGGGAGTGATGTCCCACATACTGATCAGGTCACGGTGCAGATGGGGCCCACACAGCGCCGGAGGGAAGCGATGTGCTGGGGGTCGCTGGCTGGCACTGTGACTCCTTCATCTGTGCGACCGAGCAGGACGCCGGGCGGTAGCTCCGCCCACAGATGATGCTCAATGAAGGAGAACACACCCTTAAAGGGCCGGCAGCCACAGTTTCCAGTGCCAAGGACGGACCGACCGCAGGTAAGCCGAGCGGGACCGTGTGTGTGTGTGTGTGTGTGTGTGTGTGTGTGTGTGTGTGTGTGTGTGTGTATGTATGTGTATGTATGTATGTGTACATGCCGCGGGCAGGAGGGGGTGGAGCGAGCTGAGCGGGGAAGTGTCGGCTTCCTGCACGTAACTAGGATAAACATCGGGTTACTAACCAAAGCGCTTTGCTTGGATACCCGATGTTTATCTTGGTTACCAGCTTGTGGCAGGCTGCCAGCGATGGCTCCTGCACACTGTAGCTGTAAAAAGCCCTGCTTTTAGCTGCTAGAACCGTTCTCGAACGTTTCTAGAACTACCGAGCTTTTAGCAAAAAGCTCGAGTTCTAGTTCGATCTCGAACAGCCCAAAAATCACTCGAGCCTAGAACTGGAGAACCACGAACCGCGAACCGCGCTCAACTCTAATCGGGAGGGTATAGGGTAGGAAGAGGTTAACCTTGGTGGGTAATAGGGCTGTGTAAGGGATTAGGGGATTGGTGGTTTGGGTGAGCGGTGAGGATTGGGCCAGAGGTCATGAGGGGTGGGGAAAAGGGGGGGTTTATAAGGGGCAGTTAGGTACGGTACCTCCTCTTTGTCGTTGGTGCCATCGTAGTGTGGCCCGCCCAACCCGCCCTTAATGTGTTAAAAAAAAATAAAAAAAACCCCAAAACAAATGGTTTTATATTGGTGGCTCCTTGTTTGTCACAGCAGGGGGATAGGTCCGTTCCTAGAGGCCGGGAGTACCGATAGTCGGTTGGGAGTATGAAGTCACTCAGGGGTAGTGGCTTCAGATAGGATTGGGAACTTGTGGGCGTAGGTCCTGCAGGTTCTGGGGAGGGGTATTTTAACGATGGAACATTATTACCCCACACCTTGGGTCAGTTGGTCACGGCCGAGGTGGTCCTCTGGGCCGGTTGTATGTTACGGCCGGGGGATAAGGATGATTGTTGGCTTCTTGGACGGACCTATCGGTTGTTTGTCGGTTGGGAGGGTATACATGTATCGGTTATGTTACAAAAGAGGGTGGCATGTTGAGCCACAAGTTTTTGATACATATACAGTGCCTACAAGTAGTCTTCAACCCCCTGCAGATTTAGCAGATTTGATAAGATGCAAATAAGTTAGAGCCTGCAAACTTCAAACAAGAGCAGGATTTATTAACAGATGCATAAATCTTACAAACCAACAAGTTACGTTGCTCAGTTAAATTTTAATAAATTTTCAACATAAAAGTGTGGGTCAATTATTATTCAACCCCTAGGTTTAATATTTTGTGGAATAACCCTTGTTTGCAATTACAGCTAATAATCGTCTTTTATAAGACCTGATCAGGCCGGCACAGGTCTCTGGAGTTATCTTGGCCCACTCCTCCATGCAGATCTTCTCCAAGTTATCTAGGTTCTTTGGGTGTCTCATGTGGACTTTAATCTTGAGCTCCTTCCACAAGTTTTCAATTGGGTTAAGGTCTGGAGACTGACTAGGCCACTGCAACACCTTGATTTTTTCCCTCTTGAACCAGGCCTTGGTTTTCTTGGCTGTGTGCTTTGGGTCATTGTCTTGTTGGAAGATGAAATGACGACCCATCTTAAGATCCTTGATGGAGGAGCGGAGGTTCTTGGCCAAAATCTCCAGGTAGGCCGTGCTATCCATCTTCCCATGGATGCGGACCAGATGGCCAGGCCCCTTGGCTGAGAAACAGCCCCACAGCATGATGCTGCCACCACCATGCTTGACTGTAGGGATGGTATTCTTGGGGTCGTATGCAGTACCATCCAGTCTCCAAACGTCACGTGTGTGGTTGGCACCAAAGATCTCGATCTTGGTCTCATCAGACCAGAGAACCTTGAACCAGTCTGTCTCAGAGTCCTCCAAGTGATCATGAGCAAACTGTAGACGAGCCTTGACATGACGCTTTGAAAGTAAAGGTACGTTACGGGCTTGTCTGGAACGGAGACCATTGCGGTGGAGTATGTTACTTATGGTATTGACTGAAACCAATGTCCCCACTGCCATGAGATCTTCCTTCCTTGTTGTCCTTGGGTTAGCCTTGACTCTTCGGATAAGCCTGGCCTCGGCACGGGAGGAAACTTTCAAAGGCTGTCCAGGCCGTGGAAGGCTAACAGTAGTTCCATAAGCCTTCCACTTCCAGATGATGCTCCCAACAGTGGAGACAGGTAGGCCCAACTCCTTGGAAAGGGTTTTGTACCCCTTGCCAACCTTGTGACCCTCCACGATCTTGTCTCTGATGGCCTTGGAATGCTCCTTTGTCTTTCCCATGTTGACACTGTATGAGTGCTGTTCACAAGTTTGGGGAGGGTCTTAATTAGTCAGTAAAGGCTGGAAAAAGAGATAATTAATCCAAACATGTGAAGCTCATTGTTCTTTGTGCCTGAAATACTTCTTAATACTTTAGGGGAACCAAACAGAATTCTGGTGGTTTGAGGGGTTGAATAATAAATGACCCTCTGAATAAACTTTTCACAATTTAAAAAAAAAAAAAAAATAAAAAAAGAAATAACATTCTTTTTTGCTGCAGTGCATTTCACACTTCCAGGCTGATCTACAGTCCAAATGTCACAATGCCACGTTAATTCCGAATGTGTAAACCTGCTAAATCTGCAGGGGGTTGAAGACTACTTGTAGGCACTGTATACTGTTTAAATAAAAGCTGTGGCCATTCACCCATAAAAGTTGTTATGTCTTTATTTCAAGTAGAGTGGTTAAGAGGTGTGTTGTACATTGGAGACCCAATTATCTCTTTTAGATACGTCATGAGTTTAATTGCCCTAGTTACATTTTAGCACCATAAAGCTGTTTTGTTTTTGATATTTCTTGGTATTTAACTTTGACAAAACGTCAAAACGATACATTCATGTGCAGATTACATTCATTTTTTTACCTGAATATTTTCTGCATATAATGTAATACCATTTGGAAAATCTGCACTTAAAACTCTCAAGAAATTGACATGTTAAGGATTTGGACCAAGCACCGCAGGTCAGCTTCACTATGCTAAGAAAAAAACAGAGGGCAAGAGATTTCTAGAAATCCCATCCATTTCTCTGGAACTGTAAGATGTTGCATTTTTTTTTTGCGCTGTGAAAATATGCAGGGACTAAACCTCACTAAAAACTGTTTGTGGGAACCTAAAGGGAACCTGTCAGGTCCTGTACGCACCCAGAACCAAAAGTGGTTCTCGGGGCATATTTCTAATCCCTGCCTAACTGTCCCTGTATCTAGCAGCATACATAAAGAGATCTTTAGAAAAATTATTTCTAAAGATCCTATATGATATGCTAATGAGGCCAGGGACTAGTTGCAAGGGCTTAGTTCCCTTGGCTAGTCGGCCCCCTTAGCAAATAAGCACGCCCCTGTGGGCGTTAACATGCCAATGAATGCGCAGTGTCAGAGGTATGGTGGGATGAGCGCATGCTCTGGCTTAGGCGGCGCGCGTCATCGTGGGGGCATCTCTGTTACTGGGCTCGGACCCGGTCATGTGACCGGCCGGAATCATATGGGACTCCATGTGGCTTGCGGCCGCTCGGCTCGATGACGTCCTGCATTATGCTGCGCGACACCGCCCGGCCTGATCGCATGCGCCCGATAATATATCCCAGGTCTAGGTGAACAGTCCTGTGATTGGTGCGGGGGAATATAAATTGGCCCCCCTTCCTGCCGTCCGACACCACACCTCCTTGACGAAAGCCACGTGCCGAAACACGTATTGGTTTGGCATCAGCACAGCACTGGGACATGACCTCAGGTAAATCCTTTCCTCCATACATGTAATTATTGCTTCCATTTGATTGCTTATCCTGGTAATTCCCTTTGTTAACATCTATTGAATTTGATACACATCTGCATTCAGATACTGGTGCCTAATTGGCTGCATCTCTATCATGCACTTTATTATTGCAACTTTCACTTTTTTGCACTGTAGTTTTGCACCTTAATTTATTCTGTGGGATTATTTTCCACATATTGTATCACAGTTTTTTACAATTTTCTACTATATTATATATCATATTTTATGTGCATTTCTGTGCTGCATTTCAGATTTACGCTTTTGTATCTTAAAAATGTTTTGGAGGAAAACATACTACCCTGGACGTACTACTTGTAATTCATGCTATTTATGATTGATTATTACTTTATTCTCTGGTATATCATGTTGAGCTATTCAAAAATATTTTTGTAAATTTTGATATTATTATTATTGTCCCTTGTCGTGCTGTCCTATTGTGCAGTTTGCACTTTTTTATATTGTTTTTAATCACTCGTTAATAATGGACATGCGGGGTCATGCTCTTTAGAGGACTGTTGTAACTTCGTCCCCAGAAGAAGGGTTGAGTCCAGACGATCGGGGTGGCGTCCATTTTTCTCTGGATTGAACACCTCTTTGAATGAGATGTGTCCAAACTTTTGGTGGTCCACTAGTAATTCATCATTGCCTATATCAGACAAGTCTCAGGGTCATTTTAAGACCTCCCCTATTTTTTTCTGTGCTGGCACAACTGAGATATAAGGCTTGGTCTGAGGCGACATAAAAATAACTGGGAACTGTGGTTCTTAGCACTCTCATCTCCTCAGACTGACTAAACCTAACAAAATACCTGAGACAAACTCAGTAAAACTTGATTCCAGGTCTGGCTGTCTTCTTGGAGAAAGGAGAAGAGATTTTTTTCATATAGAATTTAATTATTTTATGAGTTTTTAGTCCCATCTGGCAGGCTCTCTGACTGACTTTGGAAGCTGCAGGTTAGTTCTATGCCCACAGCACCTATTGTGTCTTGTGTGGCTTCTGACTGAGAGACAAGGGGAGCGGTCGCCAAGTTGTATTCTTGAAAATCCTTCTTGGGGTTGTCGCTTCAAACTGCCTCACAGCTCCTTACACTCTCTACAGATTTCCTTTTGGCCCTTTCCTGACAAGTCTGCTGACTGAAAAAAAAAGATAACTCACTGGGACTGGCACTGGGGTTATCAGAGTAAGAGCTATGCAATTTATTTAATGGCTCCACTGAGTTCCTGCTGTCTACCTATATCTATACCAATAGTCAAATTGTAGCTCACTAGGACTCTTCGTAACTTAACTAAAACTGCTACATAGGCTAATTAATCTAAAGATATATAAAGCGGAAACTACATTAAAGAGCATTCCTAAGTCTTGCTTATTCCAGTGAAACCTTCTGTTACATACACTCCCTGACTGAACAGTTCTGGATATATTACTTATAAAGTCTCCTACAGACTTTACATTTTTGACTAACTCATGCAAACTACATCAGGCTTTCTCCATACTAAACAGCAAGCCATGGAGATTGTTCCTATGCCTCAGAGAGGAAATAGAAGTCAAGCAGGTCACTCATCTGGCCGAGAAACTATGGGTAAATCTGGCACTGCTCACCTCATACCATCTAGTAAAAAGTCCTCTAATCCTCTGGAGGTAGTGAGACCTAAATCTGTGGTTAGTCCTCCTATTTTTAAACCTGACCAAAAGAACGATAAAGACAATTCTAATAAATCGAACAAAAAAGACCTAGGGAATTCTTCGGAAAATGCTTCAAGGGGTCAGATTATACCGCATGATTGTATAGGATCCTCTCAAGGCCTGGGTGAAGATGCCTTTTCTGAAATGGACACTTATGACTTATTTTCAAATAAGCGTAAAGAGCCCGTCTCATCAAGTTCACAGACAAATTCGGACCCTGATTCACATGAAGGATCACCACTAGAGTTGAGCGCGGTTCGTGGTTCGTGGTTCTCCAGTTCGTGGTTCGAGTGATTTTGGGGGCTGTTCTAGATCGAACTAGAACTCGAGCTTTTTGCTAAAGTTCGATAGTTCTAGTTACGTTCGAGAACGGTTCTAGCAGTAAAAAGCCAAGCTAATTACTAGCTGGCTTTCCGCTGTAATAGTGTAAGTCACTCTGTGACTCACAGTATTATGAAATTTCAGCGTATAGTCTGCGGGAACAGCGCGTTCAGATCACTGCTGCTGGGAATTTTTTTTCTGTTCTTCCTTCTCTCCCTAAGCGCGTGTGTAGTGGGGCGGGCCAGGATGTCAGCCAATCCCAGACACACAAACAGCTAAGTGAACTTTTAGCCAGAGAAGCAACGACATGTGTGATAGGATGTCCATGTCACATGTCCCTGCATTATAAATACGGGCATCTGCCCGTCTGGACGCATTATCTGCCTTCTGCGTCTGGGTGTCAGTCACCGCTGGTGCAGCTCCTGTCTCCGATACTGCTGTGTACGCTCTACACACAGTGCTATACAGAATAGGGATAGAAGTTTCTTTCAGCCCTTGTAAAGGCTAATTACAGCAGGCTCAGAGCCATAGGTGACAGTCAGGTCCGTGGAAACCATTGTTTAACAGCTACAGATAAGAGCGTCTGTGTAGCTAAGGTCAGGGAGTTCCTTGCTGCATTTCACCATTAGGAGGGATAGAAAGTGAGGCTTCCTTTCCTCTACACTGACCCACAACCCGGCCACTGTACCCTCCTGCCCTTTGCACAGTCAAGCTCATTGTTACTAAGCCAGTATACTAGCAAACACTGAGGAAACTTAGTGGCATCCTAAAAGTGGCTGTTGGACTTCCATTAGTGTCCCACTAGTGCAAATCTATTTGCAGCACCTCTGCATTGCACACTCAAGCTCATTGTTACAAAGCCATTAGAATACCAAACACTGAGGAAACTTAGTGGCATCCTAAAAGTGGCTGTTGGACTTCCATTAGTGTCCCACTAGTGCAAATCTATTTGCAACACTTCTGCATTGCACACTCAAGCTCATTGTTACAAAGCCATTAGAATACCAAACACTGAGGAAACTTAGTGGCATCCTAAAAGTGGCTGTTGGACTTCCATTAGTGACCCACTAGTGCAAATCTATTTGCAGCACCTCTGCATTGCACACTCAAGCTCATTGTTACAAAGCCATTACAATACCAAACACTGAGGAAACTTAGTGGCATCCTAAAAGTGGCTGTTGGACTTCCATTAGTGTCCCACTAGTGCAAATCTATTTGCAGCACCTCTGCATTGCACACTCAAGCTCATTTTTACAAAGCCATTAGAATACCAAACACTGAGGAAACGTAGTGGCATCCTAAAAGTGGCTGTTGGACTTCATTAGTGTCCCACTGGTGCAAAGATATTTGCAGCACCTCTGCATTGCACACTCAAGCTCATTGTTACAAAGCCATTAGAAAACCACACACTGAGGAAACTTAGTGGCATCCTAAAAGTGGCTGTTGGACTTCATTAGTGTCCCACTAGTGCAAAGGTATTTGCAGCACCTCTGGATTGCACACTCAAGCTCATTGTTACAAAGCCATTAGAATACCAAACACTGAGGAAACTTAGTAGCATCCTAAAAGTGGCTGTTGGACTTCATTAGTGTCCCACTGGTGCAAATCTATTTGCAGCACCTCTGCATTGCACACTCAAACTCATTTTTACAAAGCTATTATACTAGCAAACTGTGCTGCCATTTTAAGGGCCTAGTTTCATTGTCCGGGATAGTTATTGTTGTTTATTCTGCTGTCAATAAAGGTAGACCATCGCTGCAATCTACACCACCTCTCAATTTTTACTACCACATTTTAAGTGGACATTCTTGTCGCTAGCAAAATGAGTGGCAAAATGACAGATGCTGGTGGAAAGGCGTGTTGGAAAAGGAAAAAAAGGTTGTGTCCATGGGGAAGGTGGCAAAGCTCCATTAACATCTGCTGAAGATAGGCCATCTTCCAGCAAAAGTAAGATGTCTACTACTTTCCGTGGACAATCGGATGTGCTCCCATTTTTACGAACACGAACAGCTGGAACATAGATAGATGTTGCCCAAAAAAAGATAATGCTTGAATGGATCTCAAGTGGTCCAAGTGCCCTCTCCTCCACCTCAACCTCATCCAAAAAACACCAGTCCTCTGAGTTGTCATCCCAATCACACTTACCTTCTCCCAGCTCTCATGTCTCTATCCGCCCTGCACAGTATGGTGGAACAGAGATGGCTGAGTCTGCAGAGCTGTTCAGTCACACTATAGCCTGGGAATCAGAGGTCTGCTCCCAAGCTACAGTGAGTACAGACCAGGAAATGGTCTGCAGTGATGCCCAGAACCTTTGTGACTTAGATTCAGGCCGTGATGACCAAGTTTCTGAGCATAATGTTGACCCTTATTCACAAAATGAAACACCTGTTGTAATAGACAATGAGGAACATACTGATGACGATGAGACGCAGATACCAGATTGGGATGACAACTTAAATATTCGGTCAGGGCAGGAAAAGGCTCAGTCTGAGAGGGAGGGGAGTGCAAACACAACGCTTGATGAAGAACTTCTAGATCCCACCTACTGTCAATCCACAGTCAGGCACTCGAGGACGTCAACAGAGGCGGTGGAGGAGGATGCTACTGACGATGAAGTTACCTTGCGCCTTCCTGGACAGAGACAGAGTACTGGTAGCATGTCTACAACTGCATCCTCAGCCACCACTCTGCCTCTGAGCACTAGTCGGGGTGGCTCAACAGGTCACATGCCCTCTAAGCCTTGCCTAGCCTGGTCTAAATATCATATTTACCAGTGGGAAGCTCACAGTGCTGCAATGCGGCCTAGCGGAGTGAACCATCCACCGCCTGCCCCTCTCAGTGCATCCGCGCGCTATTCATCTTCTAGGACTGTTGGGACAGCTGTCACACCTGGTTTTCCACGCTCAACTTCCACCACTGTAACCGCAACAGGCAATTTGCTTGGTAGGTCGTCAGTTGGTTTGGAAGGGGAAACAAGTGTGTGTGTACAGCTCTCTCAGACATCGATAGCACCAACGTTGGATGAAGGCAACATCATGTCTACGCCTGCACTTTCCTCACAAACCGGCTTTTTTCTAGGGACACCCTACTCACCACCGTCTCCACACAGCAGCCAGATCTCTGTCCCTCAGATGTGGACAAATAAAAGGTCATTTCCTGCAACCCATGACAAAGCTAAGAGGTTGACTTTATCCCTCTGTAAGCTCTTGGCTACTGAAATGCTGCCTTTCCGCCTGGTGGACACACAGGATTTTAGAGACCTTATGTCTGTCGCTGTGCCCCAGTACCAGATGCCCAGTCACCACTACTTCTCTAAGAAAAGTGTGCCTGCGCTACACCAGCATATTGCATCCAACATCACCGCTTCCTTGAGAAACTCTGTGTGTGAACGGGTGCATTTCACCACAGATACTTGGACCAGTATGCATGGACAGGGACATTACATGTCGTTGACTGGGCACTCTGTAACTATGGTGATAGATGGTGAAGGGTCTGCTGCACAAGTTTTGCCGTCCCCATGACTTGTGTGTCAATCCTCTGTCTGTCCAAGTTTCTCCACTGCTTCTGCCTCCTCAACCTCGTCTGGGTCCTCCACCTCCGCCCCAAGCCTGCCTGGTCAGGCCACCAGTGTTGTAACTGCGCAGAAGGAATCACGCACCCCTCATTACTATGTTGGCAGCAGAGCGCAACGGCATCAGGCGGTCTGTAGCTTGAAATGTCTTGGAACTAAGAGTCACACAGCGGCTGAGTTGTGGGCAGCTCTGGAGACTGAGTTTGGTAAATGGTTGTCTCCACTCAACCTGCAGCCTGGTAAGGCTGTGTGTGACAATGCTGCAAACCTGGGTGCGGCCCTTCGCCTGGGCAAGGTGACACACGGGCCTTGTATGGCTCACGTGTTGAACCTTGTTGTCCAGCAATTTTTAACACACAATCCCGGCCTAGATGGCCTTCTGAACAGGGCACGAAAACTGTCTGCTCACTTCTGCCGTTCAAGCGCCGCAGCTGAGCGACTTGCATCGCTCCAGAAGTCTTTCGGCCTGCGGGTTCATCGCCTGAAATGCGATGTGCCGACACACTGGAATTCGACTCTCCACATGTTACAGCGACTGTGGCAGCACCGCCGAGCCCTGGTGCAATACGTCATGACGTATAGCCTGGGCCAACGAGATGCAGAGGTGGGGAAGATCACCCTGATGGAGTGGTCTCAGATCAAGGACCTATGCACCCTTCTGCACAGTTTCGACATGGCGACTAATATGTTTAGCGCTGACAATGCCATTATCAGCATGACAATTCTAGTCATTTACATGCTGGAGCACACGCTAAACACTATTCGGACTCAGGGGGTGGGACAACAGGAAGGGGAGGAACTACAGGAGGATTCATACGCGCAAGAGACAACAACATCACCAAGGTCCAGACATTCATCATCACCAAGGCGGCAGGCATGGGACCATGGGGGACAGGGATCAACAAGGGCGCATGGTAGCAGGTGAAATGTTGATGAAGGTGCAGCAGAACATGAAGAAATGGAGGACGAATTGTCCATGGACATGGAAGACTCAGCAGATGAGGGAGACCTTGGTCAAATTTCAGTTGAAAGAGGTTGGGGGCAGATGTCAGAGGAAGAAAGAATGGTTAGCACCTCTATGCCACAAACACAGCGTGGACTTGGTCCGCATGGCTGCGCCAGACACATGAGCGCCTTCTTGCTGCACTACCTCCAACATGACCCTCGTATTGTCAAAATTAGAAGTGATGATGAGTACTGGCTTGCCACACTATTAGATACCCGGTACAAGTCCAAATTTTGTGACATAATTCCAGCCATAGAAAGGGACGCACGTTTGCAGGAGTATCAGCAAAAGCTGTTATTCGATCTTAACTCGGCTTTTCCACAAAACACCCGTGGTGCACGGAGTGAATCTCCCAGTTGTAACTCGACAAACATGGGACGGTCTCGTCATCTTCAACAGTCTAACCGTACCAGCAGCACCGTATCTGGTGCTGGTAACAGCAATTTTATTGAATCTTTTCATAATTTTTTTAGACCATCCTTTGCAAGGCCACCAGAGACAACAAGTCTGACACATAGTCAACGGCTGGAGAGGATGATACAGGAGTATCTCCAAATGAACATCGATGCCATGACTTTGCAACTGGAGCCTTGCTCATTTTGGGCTTCAAATCTTGAAAAATGGCCAGAGCTCTCCACTTACGCCTTGGAGATCTTGTCGTGTCTAGCTCCCAGCATTGTCTCTGAACGTGTCTTCAGTGCTGCTGGGTGTGTGCTGACAGATAAGCGCACGCGTCTGTCCAGTGACAATGTGGACAGATTAACGTTCATCAAAATGAACAAGTCATGGATCCACAAGGAATTTACTACCCTTGTGTCATCCTGGGGAGAGTAAATGCTTGTGTATTTTGAATGTGCTTGATGCAAATCTACCTGTGAAGTGTACAACTGGGGCACAAGTGCTGCCACTGAAGGGGTGGGTGTCTGTGTGGCCCAATTTTTGGAAAAAAAGGGAGACTCTGCTTGGAGTAACCCTTGCTTGCTGTGTTTTTAAAAAGGAGCCAAAATGAACAAATCATGTTTCAGCAAAGACTTTGCTACCTACCCCGGTGTCATCCTGGGGATAGTTAAGAATGGCGTATTTTTGAATGTGCTTGATGCAAATCTACCTGTGAAGTGTACAACTGGGGCACAAGTGCTGCCACTGAAGGGGTGGGTGTCTGTGTGGCCCAATTTTTGGCATAAAGGGAGACTCCGCTTGGAGTAACCCTTGCTTGCTGTGTTTCTAAAAATGATCCAAGATGAACAGATCTGGGATCAGTAAAGACTTTGCTACCTACCCCGGTGCAGTCCTGGGGACGGTTAAGGATGGCGTATTTTTGAATGTGCTTGATGCAAATCTACCTGTGAAGTTTTCAACTGGGGCACAAGTGCTGACACTGAAGGGGTGGGTGTCTGTCTGGCCCAATTTTTGGAAAAAAAAGGGAGACTCCCCTTGGAGTCACCTTGCGGTGTTTTAGATGATTTTAGAAGGGCATGTCACGCCTATATCTGTGTCTCGTACTCTTTTTCCTCGTAACGCTGTTTTGTTTTCGCATGAGAATTTGTTCTTGTCACTTTCTCATGTGTTTGTGTTGTGAGTTGTTTGTCACCTTTTGGACACCTTTGAGGGTGTTTTCTAGGCGTTTTTATATGTTTGTGATTGCCTCACATTGTTTTCTATGCGTTCGAGCGGTTCGCCGAACCGGTTCACCGAACCAAACTCAAACGAAACCTCCGTTCGGCGACCCGAACTCGAGTCGAACCACGACCGGTTCGCTAATCTCTAATCTCCACCATATAATCCAAAGAAGAATAAACTTAGGTACGAACAAGGGGATGATGAAGATCAATTCGTTACACCCAGGCCTTTACCGGATTTGAGTTTTCTATCTGCAGGAGGACATTCTATAGAGTCTTTTCTATCAGACATTGTCAAGAACCTCAACAGAAATATAGACTTAAATTTTGAGAAGCAGAACCAGTTACCACAAGCCAACCTTGATAAACTCTCACAAAGAATTGATACTCAGGAAAAGAGGATGGATGTCTTAGAGGAGAAAAGTTAGCTCTGTTTAAAAAGTCAATCTGATCTTCAGCTGGAGATGCGCTCCTTGCGCTTAAAATTAACAGACATAGAAGATAGAAATAGGAGAAATAATCTGAGAATAAGAGGTATTCCAGAGTCCATTTCTTCGAGTAATTTGAACAACTTTGTTACTAGCATATTTCGGAAAATTCTCCCTTCACTTCCTGAGTTAGAACTATTAATAAACAGAGCTCACTGCCTCCCTAAACCTAAATCGATTCCCCAAGATCTTCCTAGGGATACAATCCTGAGGCTACACTTTTTTCAAACAAAGGAAAAGATTCTAAACTACATGAGAAGAATGGAGAACTCCCCAATCCTTTTGAACACTTAAAGATCTTTGTGGACTTGTCAAAAGATACTATCATGGCTAGGAAAACCTTCAGTGAAGTTACTTCATCCCTGAGAGCAAACAACATCCAGTATAGGTGGGGATTCCCAACTAAATTATTAATTTTTCACAAAGGAAAGACTATCCCAATCCTTGACCCAGGGAAAGGAATCAACTTCCTCAGATCTCTAGATGGCAGCAAAAAAAAAAATTTTCACCTCAAGATCCCGAAGAGATGACTTCTTCTACAACAACAGGAGAATTATTTTTTTTTGACTGTTTTGTTTTTCTGCCTTCTTTATTTTAGGTCATTATACAGGGTACTGTTTGTAAGTATTATTGCCATTTTAGTCTGTTGAATAACACAACTTCTATTGTTCGTAAGTATTTTTTCTGAGTTATCTGGTTTTGTTTTTTCCCTTTCTCTTCTCTCTTTTTTTTCTTTTTAGTTTTCCTTTTCTTGTCTTTCCTTCTTTTTTTCCCCTTTGACTCTCCCCCTCTTTCTTCCTTTATTTCTTCTTTTCCTCCTCTTTTTTTCTTACTTTCTCCCTCTGTATTTCTCTCTATTTTGTTTACTTCCTCCCCCTCTAAAGAAGTGGAGGGGGGAAAGAAAAAAAAAAAATTCTTGAACTATGACAACCAAATTTATGTCCTTTAATGTTAAGAGACTAAACAGTCCAGCAAGAAGGCATGTTCTTTGGAAGGAGGTTGATCGCTATTAGAGTGACGTGATCTGTATTCAGAAAACCAAATTAGCTAGAGAAAATCACCTTATCTTTAAACACAAAAATTATCCCTATATCTTCAATGCTTTCAATGAAAAAAAAAAGGCAGGGGTTTCTACCATTATTAAGAATTCCTTATCATTTGAGTTTATTTTGGAGGCAAAAAACCCATTGGGGAGACATCATATTTTGGTTTGTTCTTTAGATAGTCAGATTTCCACAATTGTAAATGTATATGCTCCTAATCGTAAACAACAACAATTTTTGAATAAACTCTTTAAGAAAATTCAAGAGCTCAAAAAAGGTAATCTCATTATTCTAGGAGATTTTAACCTAGTCCCAAATGGTCACATTGACTCTACTGCACCAAATAGACAGTTGTTTCCCACTCTAGACCCATGGATCTCCAGACAGGAGTTATTTGATCTGTTCCGTTGTATTAATTCGTCCTCTAGGGAGTATACTTTCTATTCAGATGCCCATAGATCATTTTCTAGCTTTAACCGATATCTTCACCATTTCCAAATTCAGGAACTGTGACATCAACCCCCGCTAATTTTCAGACCATTGTTCTTTCACATGCGAGATTTCTCTTGGTCGGTCCTGTCAGAAAGGATCCTTCTGGAAGGTTAACCCTTATATCTTAAATTTACCTGACTACAAAAAGGAAATTGAGCAATCTATTAACAATTACTTTAAGGAGAATGATTCCGATTTGATAAGCTCTTCTACAGTTTGGAATGCGCATAATGCCACTATTAGAAGAACCCTCATTCAGATTGCTTCCAGGCACAAGAAACTTTTGTTAGAGAAAATTAAGAATATCCAACATAATCTCCAAATTAAGGAACAGCTACAACAAAATCTTCCTTCCCCTTCAATTTCTTTACATCAGGAGATCATTAATATTAGACTTGAACTAAAAGCAGCTCTTTTTCAGGATTATGAAAAGGATTATGAAAAATTCATTAGATCCATGAGGATTAAATATTATTCTTCATGGAACAAACCTTCTAAATTTATGGCCCAAAAACTTAAAGACCTTAGAGTAAAAACAAAAATTAATAAAATTAAAAAATCAGACAGTTCCTTTTTATCCCACCCTCAACATATTGTTGATGAGTTTACTGACTTTTATTCAGGTCTATATAATCTTAAACATGACTCTTCTATTGTGCAGTCCAATGAGTCCTCTATCAATAATTTTCTTTCCCAGGTAGATCTCCCTAGGATTTCCCACTCCCAACTTGACCATTTAAATTCATCCATTTCAATTGAGGAAGTTTGGGGGGTTATTAATAAGTTGAAACTAAATAAATCTCCTGGTCCAGATGGATTTTCCAACAATTATTTCAAGCAATTTTGCCCTCTACTTTCCCCATATCTAAGACATTTTTCGATGAAGCATCATTAAAGGGTAGATTTCCGGTTGAAAACCTCCAAGCCAGTATCTCTTTAATCTCCAAGTCCTCAGAAAGTCCCAAACTGGTTACAAATTATCGACCAATTTTCCTAATCAATACAGATATTAAAATTTTTTCCAAAATCATTGCAAATAGACTTCAAAAAATTCTGCCAAAAATGATCCATAACGATCAATTAGGCTTTATTCAGGGGAGACAAATGACGGATGGTACCCGCAGAGCAATTAACTTGATTAGTTTAATAAATAAATCAATGACCCCTTCTATTTTGTTGTCCCTTGATGCAGAAAAAGCTTTTGATCGCGTGTATTGGAAATTCCTTAAGGCCACACTACTTAAATTCGGATTTAATAACCAATTTATCCATACCGTTATGTCCCTTTATTCCTCCCCGTCTGCAAGAGTCTGCGCTAATAATCATCTGTCAAAGCCCATTGTTATTACTAATGGCACTCGTCAAGGGTGCCCTTTATCTCCTTTACTTTTTGCAATTACTATGGAACCCTTGGCAGAACGTCTACGAAGTAATGTCAAAATAAGGGGAATTTGTACTAGGAAAAGAAGTTATAAAGTTGGACTTTTTGACGATGATACCCTTTTATCCTTATCTGACCCCTCCAACTCTATTGGAGAGACTTTGAAAGAACTGAACTATTTCGCAGACGTTTCATATTTCAAACTGAATATGTTTAATTCTAAGATCCTCCCCTTTTTCCTTGAAAAATCCTCTATGGACAACATAAAAAGTATCTCTTCTTTTGAATGGGTTGACACTTCTTTTACATACCTTGGTATTACTTTAACAAAAAATGAGCATGCCTTAATTAATGTACATTTGGAAAGTATCATCAAATCTCTAGAAAAAGATTTCAAAAACTTCTCTAAAAAAGATCTGTCATGGTTAGGAAGAATTACCTCATTTAAAATGATTTCCCTTCCCAAACTTTTATATATCCTTAGAGCCATTCCCCTAATTATTCCTCTTACGTTTCTTAATCAACTTCAAAATCTCCTTAATAGATTTATCTGGAACAATAAAAAACCCAGGGTACAAAAGAATCTTCTTTTTAAACGTAAAATTAGAGGTGGATTCGATGTTCCCAATATAATAGCATATTACCACTCTTTTTTAATCAATCATAGTAGAGACTGGATTGTCAACAACTCAGAGTCGGCCTGGGTTGACCTCGAACTCTCCTATAACAAATATTCCTCCCTTCGTAGTTTAATTCTCCACCATATAATTAATCAATCCTTCCTCTCCCCAAACACCCAACTATTTCCACCGCCATCTTCGCCTGGAAGAAATTTGCCACAAGAAGTCCAAAGTCCCATTCTTTAAAAATAGACAGTATTAAAGATCTTTCTGTTTCAATTGTTGAGGAATTCTCAGATCTCAAAGCTCCCAAAGCATGGATAGACAGGCGCATCAAGAAAGTTGGAGATTTCTTTGAAGAGTCTGATTTTACCTCCTTCCAGAAATTAAAACAGAAATTTGCCTTGTTGAATTCAGACTTTCTCCCATTCTTGTCCGTTAAAAACGCCACTCATAACTTAATAAAAAGTAAACATATACCTTCATCTGTGAATTCCCTTTTTTATAATCCAGACAGCTCTATTCTGTGGAAAACCAGGAATATTTATGATATCTTTAATGAAGATCTACAATTTGTGAAATCATCACATGCCCTTAATTGGGAAAGAGATCTTTGTAAAGTTTTTTCAGAAACTAATTGGCAGAATAACCTTAAATGGGCTTACCGATCTAGTAGTTGCACTAATCTTTTTGAATCACATTTTAAGCTTTTCTATAGATGGTATTATACGCCTTCCAAACTGAATAAAATCTCTCCGATGTACTCCAAACTTTGCTGGAGAGATTGTGGTTTAAGGGCTGATATTTTACATATTTATTGGTCTTGCCCAAAGATAAAACCTTTTTGGACCGAGATCTCTGGTCTTATTAACAAAATTACAAGAAACAACATTAAACTGTCTCCGCAGTTGGCACTTCTTGCTATTGATATCGATTTAGTATCTCCCATATATAGACCTATTGTTGTCCATATTTTTCTAGTGGCAAAAAATGCCATTGCTGCTAATTGGAGGAAAGGGTCAATACCCTCTATAACAGAAATAATTGAAAAAATAACTCTCCACAACCATTATGAAATGTATCATGCCACAGTTAACAACGCTTATCCTTCATATTGCCACAGATGGCAGCCTTGAAGAAATATATTCCCTTGACATTTTTAAGGAGCTTCCCTTTTCTTTCAGGATGCTCTCTCCCTTCTTTCTTTCCTATTCTAGTCTTGCATCTCTATTTCTTCTCTCTTCTCTTTTTTTTTACAAGTTCTATTTTCATACATTGCTATTTATCAACATTTTAGGCTTTTACAGTTATGATTAAGAATGTTTTACGTAGCTTGATCCTCCATTCCCTTCCCCCTCCTCTCTTCCCTTATTAAAGTTCTTCCCATTTCCCTTCCTTCCTTCCATTCCCACCCACTTCCCTTCAAGAATTTGATATTGGAAAAATGTGTTTTAACTGATAATTCATTTTCTTTCCTGTATTATCCTGCCCCTTTAAAATTAATAAAAATTTCTGGAACACAAACTGGACTGGCAGCACCTTTACAAATGTGAACAGGTGCGTATCTGTTTGTGATGTGAAATATATGAGAAAAAAAGAACAGTCGCACACTGTGAAAAACCAATATAAAACTCTACCTACCAAATACCTCCATTTATATTTTTTAGGTAGAGTTTTATATTGTTTTTTCACAGTATTCATATTTGTTGTTGCTAATGTGTCGCCCTGGGCAAGCCAGGGGACACAGGTCACACACCACCACACCCTACATCCCAGTTAGGAACACCAAAGCTAACCAAAAATCCTTGTTGCCTTCCTCCAGAGGCTGATGATTCACACCAGGGGGTGGGCCAGGCGGTTTGCTCCGCCCACCGAGGAGGACACAGCTCTGGAGGCGGGAAGAACCAGGCAGATAAGCTCAGGGAGTGAAGGAGTAAACAGCTAAGATGAGCTAAGGAAGTGAAAGTAGAAGTGAAGTGAAGTGGTAAAGGAGGAAAGCAAGAGTGGTGACAGAGAGAAAGCCTGAAGTAGTCCAGCTGTGTGCAGGACAGGTCAGCAAGGTCAGCAACGGCGGTGACTGTCTGGAGGGGGACCGTTTGAAAGTTCCTGGAAGGACCCCGGAGGCTGTGTGCCCGGCGGTCTGGAGCAGTGTTCCGAAGGACAGTCTGCACCAGGGCAGGGGCCTCTCGGACCCCGGCAAGGCTTGGAGTCGCCATAATTTGCCGAATCCGTCAGTGAAGGGGACGTAGATCCCCCAACAACCAAGTCCCGATTGAAGGCAACAGCCCAGCCAGTATAGAAGAGACACCGCCACCGCCAAGGCACCAGTTTCTTAGGGCCAGCGCCTGCGGGCAAAGAGTAGAGCTCCCCCGGTCCAGCTTGAAGCCGGGGAGCGGGTTACCGGTGGGGACCCATCGCAACCAACAAGTACACCAAGGTGCAAGGAAGAGGGACATCACCGTCACCTACCGGGAGAGCAAGTGCAGCCGTCCGTGGGACCGTTTTACCAGCCGTTTGGTTTACCGTAAAAACTGTGTCATCGTCTCAGGCTGAGTGAGTACCACAGTGCCGCAAGGCACAGCGCTGCTCCCCGCGTCCCTGCGCCCACCAGGCCCTGCACCTCCCAAACCATCACCGGGCCCCGGGATCACCAACCCCTACCCACGGAGGGGCAACACAACACCTGGCTGCTCCGCATCACCATCCCCGGGACCCCCCGTATTGAGCAGCGGTGGTGAAATCACCATAACCGTGGGTGGCGTCACGGACAATAAACAATCCCCACACCCAACAACCCCCTTTCACTCACGGGCGAGGAGTGCCGCTCGAGAAACCCCCGGGATCCGGCCCACCGCTCGAGCCACCACTGAGCAGCAGCCGCCGGACCCGAGCAGAAGGGGTGAGTGTAGTGTGCTGACACCCTCCTCCCCGCCCGCGACACTGACCATAGAGTCCTGAATACTGAGATATACAGGAAGACCCTTATCCATCACATAATACTATCAAGGAGGTGTTGCATTGGTTCAAAATAAATTCTGCAGCAGTACAATGACCCCAAACATACAGCTTAATGTCATTAATAGAGTTGAGCGCGGTTCGCAGTTCGAGGTTCTCCAGTTCTAGGCTCGAGTGATTTTGGGGCCTGTTCTAGATCGAACTAGAACTGGAGCTTTTTGAAAAAGCTCGATAGTTCTAGAAACGTTCGAGAACGGTTCTAGCAGCAAAAAAACAGCTAATTCCTAGCTGGCTTTCCAGTGTAATAGTGTAAGTCACTCTGTGACTCACACTATTATGAAATTTCAGTGTATAGTGTGCGGGAACAGCGCCTTCAGATCACTGCTGTTTGTATAATGGCGATCGCCATTTTTTTTTTCCTTGTCTTCCTTCGCTAAGCGCGCACGTGTAGTGGGGAGGGCCATTATGTCAGCCAATCCCAGACACACACACAGCTAAGTGGACTTTTAGCCAGAGAAGCAACGGCATGTGTGATAGGATGTCCATGTCACATGTCCCTGCATTATAAAAACGCACATTTTCCTCCAGCACGCCATTATCTGCCTTCTGCGTCCTTGGTGTCAGACATCACTGGCGCAGCTCCGTCCTGAGTCCTATCGCCGATACAGCTGTATGCGCTCCATACACAGCGCTGGACACCTTAGGGAGAGGACTTTCTATCAGTCCTTTTAAGGGCTCGTACCGGCAGGGTCAGAGCCATAGGTGACAGGTCCTGAAAACAGAGACAGCGTCTGTGTAGCTAAGGTCAGGGATTTACTCGCTGCATTTCCCCATTAGGAGGGAATAGAAAGGCAGGCTTCCATTCCTCTACCCAGAGCCCCACAATCCTGGCACTGTACCCTCCTGTCCTCTGCACACTCCAACTCATTATACCTAAGCCATTATACTAGCAAACACTCAGTGTACCTAGTGGCATCCTAAACGTGGCTATTGGACTTCTGTATAGTCCCAGTAGTGCACAGATATTTGCAGCACCTCTGCCTGCATTGCACACTCAAACTCATTATAACTAAGCCATTATACTAGCAAACACTGAGTGTACCTAGTGTCATCCTAAACGTGGCTGTTGGACTTCTGTATAGTCCCAGTAGTGCACAGATATTTGCAGCACGTCTGCCTGCATTGCACACTCAAACTGATTGTTACTAAGCCATTACACTAGCAAACACTCAGTGAACCTAGTGGCATCCTAAACGTGGCTGTTGGACTTCTGTATCGTCCCACTAGTGCAAAGATATTTGCAGCACGTCTGCCTGCATTGCACACTCAAACTCATTGTTACTAAGCCATTATACTAGCAAACACTCAGTGAACCTAGTGGCATCCTAAACGTGGCTATTGGACTTCTGTATAGTCCCACTAGTGCAAAGATATTTGCAGCACGTCTGCCTGTATTGCACACTCAAACTCATTGTTACTAAGCCATTATACTAGCAAACACTCAGTGAACCTAGTGGCATCCTAAACATGGCTGTTGGACTTCTGTATAGTCCCACTAGTGCAAAGATATTTGCAGCACGTCTGCCTGCATTGCACACTCAAACTCATTGTTACAAAGCCACTATACTAGCAAACACTCAGTGAACCTAGTGGCATCCTAAACGTGGCTGTTGGACTTCTGTATCGTCCCAGTAGTGCACAGATATTTGCAGCACGTCTGCCTGCATTGCACACTCAAACTCATAGTTACTAAGCCATTATACTAGCAAACACTCAGTGAACCTAGGGGCATCCTAATTGTGGCTATTGGACTTCTGTATAGTCCCACTAGTGCAAAGATATTTGCAGCACGTCTGCCTGCATTGCACACTCAAACTCATTGTTACTAAGCCGTTATACTAGCAAACACTGAGGAAACTTAGTGGCATCCTAAACGTGGCTGTTGGACTTCTGTATCATCCCAGTAGTGCACAGATATTTGCAGCACGTCTGCCTGCATTGCACACTCAAACTCATAGTTACTAAGCCATTATACTAGCAAACACTGAGGAAACTTAGTGGCATCCTAAACGTGGCTATTGGACTTCTGTATAGTCCCAGTAGTGCACAGCTATTTGCAGCACGTCTGCCTGCATTGCACACTCAAACTCATTGTTACTAAGCCATTATACTAGCAAACACTCAGTGAACCTAGTGGCATCCTAAACGTGGCTATTGGACTTCTGTATCGTCCCAGTAGTGCACAGATATTTGCAGCACGTCTGCCTGCATTGCACACTCAAACTCATTGTTACAAAGCCATTATACTAGCAAACACTCAGTGAACCTAGTGGCATGCTAAACGTGGCTGTTAGACTTCTGTATCGTCCCAGTAGTGCAAAGATATTTGCAGCACGTCTGCCTGCATTGCACACTCAAACTCATTGTTACTAAGCCATTATACTAGCAAACACTCAGTGAACCTAGTGGCATCCTAAACGTGGCTGTTGGACTTCTGTATCGTCCCAGTAGTGCACAGATATTTGCAGCACGTCTGCCTGCATTGCACACTCAAACTCATTGTTACTAAGCCATTATACTAGCAAACACTCAGTGAACCTAGTGGCATCCTAAACGTGGCTGTTGGACTTCTGTATCGTCCCAGTAGTGCACAGATATTTGCAGCACGTCTGCCTGCATTGCACACTCAAACTCATTGTTACTAAGCCATTATACTAGCAAACACTCAGTGAACCTAGTGGCATCCTAAACGTGCCTGTTGGACTTCTGTATCGTCCCAGTAGTGCACAGATATTTGCAGCACGTCTGCCTGCATTGCACACTCAAACTCATTTTACTAAGCCATTATACTAGCAAACACTCAGTGAACCTAGTGGCATCCTAAACGTGGCTGTTGGGACTTCTGTATCGTCCCAGTAGTGCACAGATATTTGCAGCACGTCTGCCTGCATTGCACAATCAAACTCATTGTTACTAAGCCATTATACTAGCAAACACTCAGTGAACCTAGTGGCATCCTAAACGTGGCTGTTGGACTTCTGTATCCTCCCAGTAGTGCACAGATATTTGCAGCACGTCTGCCTGCATTGCACACTCAAACTCATTGTTACTAAGCCATTATACTAGCAAACACTGAGGAAACTTAGTGGCATCCTAAACGTGGCTATTGGACTTCTGTATAGTCCCACTAGTGCAAAGATATTTGCAGCACGTCTGCCTGCATTGCACACTCAAACTCATTGTTACAAAGCCATTATACTAGCAAACACTCAGTGAACCTAGTGGCATCCTAAACGTGGCTGTTGGACTTCTGTATCGTCCCACTAGTGCAAAGATATTTGCAGCACATTTGCCTGCATTGCACACTCAAACTCATTGTTACAAAGCCATTATACTAGCAAACACTCAGTGAACCTAGTGGCATCCTAAACGTGGCTGTTGGACTTCTGTATCGTCCCAGTAGTGCACAGATATTTGCAGCACGTCTGCCTGCATTGCACACTCAAACTCATTGTTACTAAGCCATTATACTAGCAAACACTCAGTGAACGTAGTGGCATCCTAAACGTAGCTGTTGGACTTCTGTATCGTCCCAGTAGTGCACAGATATTTGCAGCACGTCTGCCTGCATTGCACACTCAAACTCATTGTTACTAAGCCATTATACTAGCAAACACTCAGTGAACCTAGTGGCATCCTAAACGTGGCTGTTGGACTTCTGTATCGTCCCAGTAGTGCACAGATATTTGCAGCACGTCTGCCTGCATTGCACACTCAAATTCACTGTTACTAAGCCATTATACTAGCAAACACTGAGGAAACTTAGTGGCATCCTAAACGTGGCTATTGGACTTCTGTATAGTCCCACTAGTGCAAAGATATTTGCAGCACGTCTGCCTGCATTGCACACTCAAACTCATTATAACTAAGCCATTATACTAGCAAACACTCAGTGAACCTAGTGGCATCCTAAACGTGGCTGTTGGACTTCTGTATCGTCCCACTAGTGCAAAGATATTTGCAGCACGTTTGCCTGCATTGCACACTCAAACTCATTGTTACAAAGCCATTATACTAGCAAACACTCAGTGAACCTAGTGGCATCCTAAACGTGGCTGTTGGACTTCTGTATCGTCCCAGTAGTGCACAGATATTTGCAGCACGTCTGCCTGCATTGCACACTCAAACTCATTGTTACTAAGCCATTATACTAGCAAACACTCAGTGAACCTAGTGGCATCCTAAACGTAGCTGTTGGACTTCTGTATCGTCCCAGTAGTGCACAGATATTTGCAGCACGTCTGCCTGCATTGCACACTCAAACTCATTGTTACTAAGCCATTATACTAGCAAACACTCAGTGAACCTAGTGGCATCCTAAACGTGGCTGTTGGACTTCTGTATCGTCCCAGTAGTGCACAGATATTTGCAGCACGTCTGCCTGCATTGCACACTCAAATTCATTGTTACTAAGCCATTATACTAGCAAACACTGAGGAAACTTAGTGGCATCCTAAACGTGGCTATTGGACTTCTGTATAGTCCCACTAGTGCAAAGATATTTGCAGCACGTCTGCCTGCATTGCACACTCAAACTCATTGTTACAAAGCCATTATACTAGCAAACACTCAGTGAACCTAGTGGCATCCTAAACGTGGCTGTTGGACTTCTGTATCGTCCCAGTAGTGCACAGATATTTGCAGCACGTCTGCCTGCATTGCACACTCAAACTCATTGTTACTAAGCCATTATACTAGCAAACACTCAGTGAACCTAGTGGCATCCTAAACGTGGCTGTTGGACTTCTGTATCGTCCCAGTAGTGCACAGATATTTGCAGCACGTCTGCCTGCATTGCACACTCAAACTCATTTTACTAAGCCATTATACTAGCAAACACTTAGTGAACCTAGTGGCATCCTAATTGTGGCTGTTGGACTTCTGTATCCTCCCAGTAGTGCACAGATATTTGCAGCACGTCTGCCTGCATTGCACACTCAAACTCATTGTTACTAAGCCATTATACTAGCAAACACTGAGGAAACTTAGTGGCATCCTAAACGTGGCTATTGGACTTCTGTATAGTCCCACTAGTGCAAAGATATTTGCAGCACGTCTGCCTGCATTGCACATTCAAACTCATTGTTACAAAGCCATTATACTAGCAAACACTCAGTGAACCTAGTGGCATCCTAAACGTGGCTGTTGGACTTCTGTATCGTCCCAGTAGTGCACAGATATTTGCAGCACGTCTGCCTGCATTGCACACTCAAACTCATTGTTACTAAGCCATTATACTAGCAAACACTCAGTGAACCTCGTGGCATCCTAAACGTGGCTGTTGGACTTCTGTATCGTCCCAGTAGTGCACAGATATTTGCAGCACGTCTGCCTGCATTGCACACTCAAACTCATTTTACTAAGCCATTATACTAGCAAACACTTAGTGAACCTAGTGGCATCCTAATTATGGCTGTTGGACTTCTGTATCGTCCCAGTAGTGCACAGATATTTGCAGCACGTCTGCCTGCATTGCACACTCAAACTCATTGTTACTAAGCCATTATACTAGCAAACACTCAGTGAACCTAGTGGCATCCTAAACGTGGCTATTGGACTTCTGTATAGTCCCAGTAGTGCAAAGATATTTGCAGCACGTCTGCCTGCATTGCACACTCAAACTCATTGTTACTAAGCCATTATACTAGCAAACACTCAGTGAACCTAGTGGCATCCTAAACGTGGCTGTTGGACTTCTGTATCGTCCCAGTAGTGCACAGATATTTGCAGCACGTCTGCCTGCATTGCACACTCAAACTCATTGTTACAAAGCCATTATACTAGCAAACACTCAGTGAACCTAGTGGCATCCTAAACGTGGATGTTGGACTTCTGTATCGTCCCAGTAGTGCACAGATATTTGCAGCACGTCTGCCTGCATTGCACACTCAAACTCATTGTTACTAAGCCATTATACTAGCAAACACTGAGGAAACTTAGTGGCATCCTAAACGTGGCTATTGGACTTCTGTATAGTCCCACTAGTGCAAAGATATTTGCAGCACGTCTGCCTGCATTGCACACTCAAACTCATTGTTACAAAGCCATTATACTAGCAAACACTCAGTGAACCTAGTGGCATCCTAAACGTGGCTGTTGGACTTCTGTATCGTCCCAGTAGTGCACAGATATTTGCAGCACGTCTGCCTGCATTGCACACTCAAACTCATTGTTACTAAGCCATTATACTAGCAAACACTCAGTGAACCTAGTGGCATCCTAAACGTGGCTGTTGGACTTCTGTATCGTCCCAGTAGTGCACAGATATTTGCAGCACGTCTGCCTGCATTGCACACTCAAACTCATTGTTACTAAGCCATTATACTAGCAAACACTCAGTGAACCTAGTGGCATCCTAAACGTGGCTATTGGACTTCTGTATAGTCCCAGTAGTGCAAAGATATTTGCAGCACGTCTGCCTGCATTGCACACTCAAACTCATTGTTACAAATCCATTATACTAGCAAACACTCAGTGAACCTAGTGGCATCCTAAACGTGGCTGTTGGACTTCTGTATCGTCCCACTAGTGCAAAGATATTTGCAGCACGTCTGCCTGCATTGCACACTCAAACTCATTGTTACAAAGCCATTATACTAGCAAACACTCAGTGAACCTAGTGGCATCCTAAACGTGGCTGTTGGACTTCTGTATCGTCCCAGTAGTGCACAGATATTTGCAGCACGTCTGCCTGCATTGCACACTCAAACTCATTGTTACTAAGCCATTATACTAGCAAACACTCAATGAACCTAGTGGCATCCTAAACGTGGCTGTTGGACTTCTGTATCGTCCCAGTAGTGCACAGATATTTGCAGCACGTCTGCCTGCATTGCACACTCAAACTCATTGTTACAAAGCCATTATACTAGCAAACACTCAGTGAACCTAGTGGCATCCTAAACGTGGATGTTGGACTTCTGTATCGTCCCAGTAGTGCACAGATATTTGCAGCACGTCTGCCTGCATTGCACACTCAAACTCATTGTTACAAAGCCATTATACTAGCAAACACTCAGTGAACCTAGTGGCATCCTAAACGTGGATGTTGGACTTCTGTATCGTCCCAGTAGTGCACAGATATTTGCAGCACGTCTGCCTGCATTGCACACTCAAACTCATTGTTACTAAGCCATTATACTAGCAAACACTCAGTGAACCTAGTGGCATCCTAAACGTGGCTGTTGGACTTCTGTATCGTCCCAGTAGTGCACAGATATTTGCAGCACGTCTGCCTGCATTGCACACTCAAACTCATTGTTACAAAGCCATTATACTAGCAAACACTCAGTGAACCTAGTGGCATCCTAAACGTGGATGTTGGACTTCTGTATCGTCCCAGTAGTGCACAGATATTTGCAGCACGTCTGCCTGCATTGCACACTCAAACTCATTGTTACTAAGCCATTATACTAGCAAACACTCAGTGAACCTAGTGGCATCCTAAACGTGGCTGTTGGACTTCTGTATCGTCCCAGTAGTGCACAGATATTTGCAGCACGTCTGCCTGCATTGCACACTCAAACTCATTGTTACTAAGCCATTATACTAGCAAACACTGAGGAAACTTAGTGGCATCCTAAACGTGGCTATTGGACTTCTGTATAGTCCCACTAGTGCAAAGATATTTGCAGCACGTCTGCCTGCATTGCACACTCAAACTCATTGTTACAAAGCCATTATACTAGCAAACACTCAGTGAACCTAGTGGCATCCTAAACGTGGCTGTTGGACTTCTGTATCGTCCCAGTAGTGCACAGATATTTGCAGCACGTCTGCCTGCATTGCACACTCAAACTCATTGTTACTAAGCCATTATACTAGCAAACACTCAGTGAACCTAGTGGCATCCTAAACGTGGCTGTTGGACCTCTGTATCGTCCCAGTAGTGCACAGATATTTGCAGCACGTCTGCCTGCATTGCCCACTCAAACTCATTGTTACTAAGCCATTATACTAGCAAACACTGAGGAAACTTAGTGGCATACAAGAAGTGGCTGTTGTACTCCATTAGTGCCCCACTGGTGCCAAGCTATGTGCAGCACCTCTGCATGACACCCTCCTGCTCTGTTTTTAATAAGCTATAATGATAGCAAAAAATACTGCAACTTAGTGGCATACAAAAAATGCCTGTAGGAGTCCTTTATTGTGCCACTTGTGCCAAGCAATCTCAAGCACCTCTGCATTCTACCCTCATGCACATTTTGCTATGCTAATTTTATAGCAAACTCAAGGAATTCCTTGCTGCATTTGATCATTAGGAGGGATAGAAAGTGAGGCTTCTTTTACTGTCCTGGTACCCACAGAACACGGCCACTGTACCCATCTGTCCACTTTTGCCACTCTATTTAATTTGCCCAAAGAGCTGACTCTTTTTCTGCCATCCTAAAATTGTCTGGAATACTAAGTTAGTGTTCCTTTGCTGCCAAGCAAGGTACAACACATGTGCATTCTACACTCCTTTCCATTTCTGGAATGCAATTATTAACTGCAGGTAGTCCAGCCAATCTGTGACGAAGGTGCAGGCGTGAATATAATGTAGCCTGCATCCAATGATGGTTCTCTCGATGTCTGACAGCTCAACAATACCTTCTGTTTCCACTTCCAAAACAAGTGATGACCTGCCAATCACACTCCCTGTTGCCGGTAAAGGAGTGGAAGTTCAGTGTGAAAAACCATTTGTGACTGCTGTCCCCACAGTCACAGAGGATGAAGAGCACGCAGATGCACTTGATGGGGCAGGCGGTGGTTGCACAGGCACGCTAGGCCGCATTGTAGCACAGTGAAATTCACATTGCGACTTATGCTTCATTTTAAGTCGTGTACAGGGTGGGCTCCCCAGTATGCAGCAAAACCAGGAAACAGGAAAAGGACTCTAGGCAGTTGGGTTGATAAATGATTGTTTAACTTTACCAAAACAAACAATAAGAACCATGCATACAATTTAAATAATTGAACAATCTATTCTGTTGCCTACTACCTGCTAATCCCTCTGTGTAGCAGTAATTGTGTGTTTGTGCGTGTGTGTGTGTGTGTGTGCGAACACGACTTATCAGTGGCGCATCACAAGAGCTTCCCAGTTATCTACGTAAACATAGACAAAACACATTACCCCCCCTGAATACCCTTGTTAGCTGAAGCCTCACAGATAATGCAGATGATAACAGTGTGAATGCAAACTACACAGCTCTGCAACAGTCATGGAAATCTTGAAAAGCAACAGTCAATGCAAACATGTGTTGCTGTCCCTCTATGATTTAAACTGTACGTGACAATTTGACAGTGCAGAGGCAGCAAGTCTTATTGTCTATATAGTCGGCCTACCCAGAACAGATATGTGTTTTGCTAATAAAACAAAGTGTTGCGTGCCCGCATTATTGTCTGGGCACAGCCTACCGTACCCGGGTACTGTGATGTCCAGTTGCCAGAAATACAGACTTTACGCTCCTCTCACGGTAAACAGTATAGACAGCACCGTAAGAATGTTGGTCTGTGGCACAGGATGCTGCTCACTGACGTTACAGTGCTCATCATCAAAGTACAACACAACTCCCCTCACAATTGAACGAAGTGTTTCCGCGGTGGCTCCTTGCTGTAACACACACCTTTAGCTTTTCCTTCTGTTCATAGACAGCATCTCCAAGTCCACACCCGAAGAGCAATTTTATATTGCTATAGTGACCAAAGGCAGATCCAAAAAAACAGCAGCCCCTTGTGTGTAGTCTGCAACAATGCATGCAATGAACGGCAAATAAGCATATTGCGTTGACAGTTGCTAAAGCTGAGCAATACACCTTCACGCTCTCAATTCATATCCATGTGATACTTCATGGAGGAAGTACTCAAAAGTGTGAGTTTTTGCCTTCTACTTACAGATTGTTGACAAATCTTACAGATTCCATGACTTGGGTGATCCTTTGCGATGTCCAAAAATTCACAGGCTAGGAAAGCCTTACAGCCCATGCGACCTGCATAGCCAACACGACTTCTGCTCAGAGTCAAAGTTGTGGTCCAGGACTCAGTTGTTGACGTGCTTCCAGTACTTTGTCTCTGGCCAGGAAGACGCAATGTAACCTCGTCGTCAGTAGCATCCTCCTCCACCTCCTCTGCTGACCTCATCGACTGGCTGACTTTGGTTTGACAGTAAGTTTGGTCTCCAACCTCATCAATAACCCTGTGTGTTTTCATTCCCCTCGTCCTGAGTCCTCCGAGACAACCTCTTCCTGCCCTGACCGAATAGTAAAGTTGTCCTTCCAATCAGGTATCTGTGCTCCTCATCATGTTCCCCATTGTCTCCACCAGGAGGATTTACTTTTTGGAAATGAGGGTGTAGATTAGGCTCAGCACCTTCTTCATCGGGGCCTGGATCCCACTCACAAAGCTTCTGGCCATCTGCGCAGATCATTTCTTCTGTCTCATGGAACTCGCTACCTCAACACGTCAGATTATCTGCTACACACGCAAGCTTCAAACTGAATCTGAAAACTCATCTGTTCAGAAATGACTATAACTGTAATACTATTGTATGTACTGAGGATTTCGATTGCGTTAGGGCAATGACAACCAGAGA
Source organism: Anomaloglossus baeobatrachus (assembly GCF_048569485.1). Taxonomy (NCBI): domain Eukaryota; kingdom Metazoa; phylum Chordata; class Amphibia; order Anura; family Aromobatidae; genus Anomaloglossus; species Anomaloglossus baeobatrachus. The sequence continues at coordinate 252,645,069 of NC_134359.1, read as the reverse complement.
CGAGTTCTTGGTGCAAGATGTTTATAATATGCAACCAGCAATATGTACATAAACAGAACAAAACCACAGTAGAACATACACACAGGAAATACCTTCCAGGGTCGGAGCGAAAGGGAATTCCCGGGACCGCGCACCGGACTCCCCCAGGGAGACTACCAAGAGCGAACCCCTATACAGGGACTGTCTGGCATTCACCCCAGAAGGCCTAAATGCGCAGCAGCCGGGACACAAAATGGCAATAGGTAAGTCCAAAAATGTCCGTACGGTATGAGTCCAGAGCGGTTAAGAAACGGAAGGAACCGGGCAGAAGTACTGACCATAGACGGCAAACGGAGTCCGGGCACAGCTAGATGAGACCAGATGAAGTCCAGAGTCGGTGTCGGTTGTTTTCAAGGGGATCCAAATAACAATCAGGCACCAAGAGCAGCAGGGCAGGAGCACACAGGAAACAGTATACTCAGGCACTGGACTAAGCTTTAGGGGCGGCTTTTATGCAGATAGACAGGAAGTAGGGCAACAGAACAGAAAACTCCATGTTAACAAAGGGCAAGCTCTTTCAAAAGAAAACTGGAAAACCCGGAACTCTGACAATAACCTTCAATGACACCACCACCATACGTACTTGACGCTCAACCTAAACCACTCCTACTGTCTCCTCCCAAAAATCCTTTAGAATGTAATCCCGCAAGGGCAGGGCCCTCTTCCCTCTGTACCAGTCTGTCTATAGTTACTTGTATATGTATTCTGTATGTAACCCCCTTCTCATGTACAGCACCATGGAATCAATGGTGCTCTATAAATCAATAATAATAAAAATAATATTAACTTCCTTGTCTGTACTCATTGCAGCTTTGGAGCAGACCTCTGATTCCCAGGCTATAGTGCGACTGAACAGCTATGCAAACTCAACAATCTCTGTCACCCCATACTCAGCAGGGCTGGTGGAAACTTGAGAGCTGTTAGGAAGCAAGTGCGATTGGATTGACACCACAGAGGAATGGAGTATTTGGGATCTTGAAATTGGGGTGGAGGAGAGGCCACTTTATGGAGCACTTCAGATCCATTGAAGCAGCTGTTGTTTTGGCCTCATCTACATTTGTTAGCGATGGTCGTGTCCATGAAAAAAGGGATCATATCAGATTATCCATGGGAAGAAGTACACCTGTTCTTTTGGATGGTATTTGTTGTTACAAAACGGTGACGCCTTAAACGCAAGCAGCCTGCTGCGGTTTCAGTTGCGCCCAGGCATCAGCTGCGGTTTCAGTTGCGCCCAGGCATCAGCTGCCATTTAGGCCTGTGCCTCGGGTTGTCCAGCTGGCTGCTTTCTCCTCCACGTCTAAGTGTGGAGAGGCAGCTAGTGCGCATGCGTGTGCCGATTTACCCCAGCCGCAGCCTAACTCCAGTGTTTCGCCTAGTGAGTATGCTCAGCCTGACTGTGCCATTCCTGAGGCTAAATCTTCATTTCGGGCTACAGCGCATGCTCCCACACTTAGTGCGAAAAGCCTCTTTGCACAGGTACTTGCACTCCGTGCCGGGTCTAAGTCCTGATTTGTGCCTAGACACCATGCTAAAGCTGATAGTCTTTTTTCAGAGACTGTATTTCATGCAACTGACCATGGTCAGGCACTTACTGCATCAGAAACTAGGTCCGGTAATGAACTCTTTGGCCCTGCCCCTGATGTGGGGGGCCCATTTAGACCACAGGGCATCAAGTGTCCTGACGATGTGGCCAGGCCACTCCCAAATGGCTTGCAGAGGCCCGCCCCTATGACTTGTCACCTCATTATTGATGGTCAGACGATGACTGGTGAGGTGTTTGGGTCATGACAGCCATGAGGTCATCATTGAAGTTGCGGTTCCAAATAGGACGCTAGTTATGCCACTCATGACGTATCACTCTGCTTTTGTCTCCAGGAGGTGCATTGTGGTCCACCCTGGTTTGGGGCGGACCCAGGTTATAAAAGGGGCTGGAGACAACAAGGAGGTGCGCAGTCTTCTATTATGCGCCGAAAGAGCACACCTCCATGTGTTGAACCCATTGCGGCTTTAGGCCAGAGGTAGGCAGGGATAGGGCGTCGATGCAGGCCGCCACCACAGTTGGTAACGCAGAACGGTTAAGACCAGCTCCTGTCCTACAAGTCCTGCTTGTGCAGCCCAGTGACATTAACAGGCCTGCTGCTGCTGATGCGCCTGCTGTCCACAGGTGTGGCCCCAATGCACACGGTCAGCGTACTGAATGGCCCCTGTGATGTTAACAGGGAGTTCCTGGGCTGGGTGGGCATGTGGACCCTGTGACGCTAACAGGGCTCCCAGTCTCAAGATCCGAGTGGCGTCTAACTTGGTTCAGGCTACTATTAGTTTCATAGCCACACAGCTCTCTATCCTCCACCGAACCTTCCAGTTGACAACCTCTCCTTTTCCATCTGGGATCACGGTGGACACTGACTGCTGATGGGGATATATACCTTTCTCTTTCTTTTCTTATTAATTTTCGTTATATAGCGGTAACATAGTATATACCACCTTATCCAAATCTGCCAGTCCCACCGTAACAGATGGTGTTTCTTCATCAAATGTTACTTTTGCTTAACCACCAAACCCACGGACCAAAACTTTTTTCCCCTTTCCAACACACCTGTTCCCCTTTCCACCAGCATCTGTCCTTTTTCAACTCATTTTGTATATGACCAAAAGTGCAACTCTGCAGGGACACCGTACTCAATTGTCGCGGGCGGAGGAGGGGACGCCGCGCTCTCCCACTGCTGCTCGGGTCCGGCTGCCGCGGCTGCTGCGGCCTGCTGCTGCTCGGTGGCTCGAGCGATGGGCCGGATCCCGGGGACTTTAGCGGCGCTCCTCGTCCGTGAGAGAAAGGGGGGTTGTTTGGGTGTGGGGATTGTTTATTGTCCGTGACGCCACCCACGGATTTGTTGGCACCACCGCTGCTCTGTATGGGGATCCCGGGAAGGATGGTATGGAGCAGCCAGTTGTTGTGTTGCCCCTCCGTGGGTAGGGGTTGGTGATCCCGGGGCCCAGTGATGAGGTGGGAGATGCAGGGCTTGGTGGGCGCAGGGACGCGGGGGCAGCGCTGTGCCTTGCGGCACTGTGGTACTCACTCAGCCTGAGACGTTGACACAGTTCTTCGGTAAACCACATGGCTGGAAAGACGGTTCCCACGGACGGCTGCACTTGCTCTCCCAGTAGGTGACGGTGATGTCCCTTTGTCCTGCACCTAATATTTCTGTGTTGGTAGCGATGGGTTCCCACCGGTAACCCGCTCCCCGGATTGGATATGGGCCGGAGGAGCCCTACTTTGCCCGCAGGCGCTGGCCCTGAGAAACTGGTGCCCTGGCGGTGGCGGTGTCTCTCCTCAATGGTTGGACTGTTGCCTTCAATCGGGACTTGGTTGTTTAGAGACAAACGTCCCCTTCACTGACGGATTTGGCAAATTTACGGCGACTCCTAGCCTTGCCGGGGTCCGAGAGGCCCCTGCCCTGGTGCTGACTGTTCTTCGTATACTGCTCCAGACCGCCGGGCCACTACCCGTCCGCGGTCCTTCCAGCAACCTCCGAGCAGTCCCCCTCCAGACGGTCACCGCCGTTGCTGACCTTGCTGACTCTGTCCTGCACACAGCTGGACCAACTTCAGGCTTTTCTACTCTCACTTTTACTCTTTTCTTCTTTGCTCCACTACTACTTCACTTTCACTTCACTTAGCTCCTCTACCACTTCACTGTTTACTCCTCCACCTCCCTAACTGAACTCTCCTCAAGCTCTGCCTGGTTCTTCCCGCCTCCAGGGCTGTGTACTCCTCGGTGGGCGGAGCCAACCGCCTGGCCCACCCCCTGGTGTGAACATCAGCCCCTGGAGGAAGGCAACAAGGATTTCGGTAGCTTTGGTGTTCCTACTGGGGTGTAGGGTGTGGTGGTGTGATGACCTGTGACCCCTGGCTTGCCCAGGGCGTCACATTCCCCCTTAGCAAAATGCAGACCGTCCGCGGGCTGCCCGTCCAACACCGGTTTTATTTTCTGAAAAAGGTAAACGGTAACATATAAATTATAACATCATCCCACAACGGGAGGCACATTTCTTAAACGTTACTAACGGTTTACGGTTACGGTTTCCGCTCTCTCCCACCCAAGCAACCTGGCCCTGATGCTGCCCCTAAAACCCAGGCAGCACCCCTTGACCCAAGTCCAGCACCAGTTACACGAGCGGGATCTGTCCTTCCCCTCCAGAGGGTAGCCACCGGTTCCTGTGGTGGCTGGGCCCCAGCCTGCTCTGCTGAGGGCCCTCCCTCCAACCTGCCTCTCCGGAGGCGGCAACTGCGGAAACGGTAACGGTAAAACAACTTATTTACATGCCACTAACGTTTGTGGTTGCCCTGCAAGTTCACGGGCTTGTCCATGGAAAGTCCTCCATGCAACTTTTTAAATGGTCCCCACGGGGACAACGGGGCCGGCAATGGCCGGTTTTCAATCACAGAAGAATCAGATGATTTTTCGGTTCCATTTCACTTATCATTTTCATTTTAAACTTTTCAAACTTTCAAACAAACATCTGCTCAGTGGTGGTCCCAACGGGGACTGGACAGCGGTGCTCCGCTGCCCTACTCCGGATATTCGGCTTCCCCCGAGGGAGGGGGTGCAGGACTCACTCTGCTCTCCTGGCTGCCCAGCAGTTTGGCATCTAGGGCGAACCACCCCCTCTCTCCACAGTGCCGGGTATACTGCACTATGTCCCCCGGCATCAGGTTACGGCCGGGGTGCTCTTCGGGCAGGTGGGTATTCACATCCCGCCGGGCTACAAACACTTTGGCCTCCAGGCCCGGTTCATATATAAACCCGTAGCCCCGGCGGACATCAAACCGCCGCACCTGTCCTTCGTACAGCGGGCCCCGGACACGGAATGTTGCTTGCCGGAGGTTCTCCTTTTCCCTAATTGCTCGGGCCACCAGCTCCGCCTTTTTCCTCTCTCTCTCTCCGATCTCCAGGCCCAGCGGTACCGGCTCCATGTCCCAATACGGTGCTGCTGCGAGCTCCGGCGCACGGGTCGGGCCCCGCGGGACATCCTGGACGTTGCCCACTGTCAGGGCTCTGGGCGGCAGGTCCCACGGTGTCTTGGCCTTGGGCGCCGCCTTGCAGCGACAACCCGGCGCCACCTCAGCCGAGGTGTGGGGGATGGGCACAGGGGCTTTCTGCGGCTGGGCCTTCGGCTCGGAACGGGTCATCAGCTCCGGCTCGGGGAACTTCTCAGGGGCTGCCTCCGGTGCAGACTTCGGGGCCTTCCACGGCAACACCTCCGGCTTGCTACGGGCTCCGGCTACAGGTCGGCCCGCCGGGGCGGGCATGCTGGGTATCGCTACCGGTTGCGGTGGCAGCGGGCCTAGTGGCGGGGTCACGACCTCCGAGACGGGTGGCGAGGGAGGTAGCGGGGGGAGAGGGCTTGGACCGGGTCCCTCAGCCGCAGCGACTGGTCCCTCGGGGACACAGGGGCGTGGGTCACTCACCCTCCCTTCCTCCGCCTCCTCCTCGCGTCTATGCACGGTGGCTATAACGTCCGCCATGTCGGTCTCCCACTCCTCCATGAGGAGCTGCATCTTGACCTGCAGCCTTAGGTAGAGCTGAGCGGTCCGGATCTCCACCCACGCTGCGGTTCCCGGCGCGGGGGCTACGGTGTTTCGGGACGGCATCCACATTCTGCTGGCAACTCCTTCCAGGAACAGGGTGACTGCAGAGTCCTGGCGTCCCTGCTTTTATAGCTGCGCTCACATGCAGCCAGCCGCCATCGCGTCCCCCTTAGCTTCCTTCCGGCCTCTCCTCTATTGGGGCGGAGTTTTGGCCTTCGCGCTTCTGTTACTCGAGAAGACGCTCGAGCGGGAACTTTTCGCGCCAAAGATGGCGACTTCTGAAATTTTTCAGCCGGATACCTCCGGCGGTCACAAGGCGCACCTCTACCCAACGGCAGAGCGGTAAGATCCTGTTCGTGACGCCAAGTTGTCGCGGGCGGAGGAGGGGACACCGCGCTCTCCCACTGCTGCTCGGGTCAGGCTGCCGCGGCTGCTGCGGCCTGCTGCTGCTCGGTGGCTCGAGCGATGAGCCGGATCCCGGGGACTTTAGCGGCGCTCCTCGCCCGTGAGTGAAAGGGGGGTTGTTTGGGTGTGGGGATTGTTTATTGTCCGTGACGCCACCCACGGTTGTGGTGATTTGTTGGCACCACCGCTGCTCTGTATTGGGATCCCGGGAAGGATGGTATGGAGCAGCCAGTTGTTGTGTTGCCCCTCCGTGGGTAGGGGTTGGTGATCCCGGGGCCCAGTGATGAGGTGGGAGATGCAGGGCTTGGTTGGCGCAGGGATGCGGGGGCAGCGCTGTGCCTTGCGGCACTGTGGTACTCACTCAGCCTGAGACATTGACACAGTTCTTCGGTAAACCACACGGCTGGAAAGACGGTTCCCACGGACGGCTGCACTTGCTCTCCCAGTAGGTGACGGTGATGTCCCTTTGTCCTGCACCTAATGTTTCTGTGTTGGTAGCGATGGGTTCCCACCGGTAACCCGCTCCCCGGCTTGGATATGGGCCGGAGGAGCCCTACTTTGCCCGCAGGCGCTGGCCCTGAGAAACTGGTGCCCTGGCGGTGGCGGTGTCTCTCCTCAATGGTTGGACTGTTGCCTTCAATCGGGACTTGGTTGTTTAGAGACAGACGTCCCCTTCACTGACGGATTTGGCAAATTTACGGCGACTCCTAGCCTTGCCGGGGTCCGAGAGGCCCCTGCCCTGGTGCTGATTGTTCTTCGTATACTGCTCCAGACCGCCGGGCCACTACCCGTCCGCGGTCCTTCCAGCAACCTCCGAGCAGTCCCCCTCCAGACGGTCACCGCCGTTGCTGACCTTGCTGACTCTGTCCTGCACACAGCTGGACCAACTTCAGGCTTTTCTACTCTCACTTTTACTCTTTTCTTCTTTGCTCCACTACTACTTCACTTTCACTTCACTTAGCTCCTCTACCACTTCACTGTTTACTCCTCCACCTCCCTAACTGAACTCTCCTCAAGCTCTGCCTGGTTCTTCCCGCCTCCAGGGCTGTGTACTCCTCGGTGGGCGGAGCCAACCGCCTGGCCCACCCCCTGGTGTGAACATCAGCCCCTGGAGGAAGGCAACAAGGATTTCGGTAGCTTTGGTGTTCCTACTGGGGTGTAGGGTGTGGTGGTGTGATGACCTGTGACCCCTGGCTTTCCCAGGGCGTCACACAATGCCATCTCAGCACAGCAGCCAGCCCTCGGTCCCTCAGATGTGGACAAGTAAAAGACCATTTCCTCCTATCCATGACAAAGCGTTGAGATTCACTCTGTGCAGCACTGGTGTTTAGTGGAAAAGCAGATCGAAGATTGCGTACCACCTTCTATTCATATAACCCTTTTAAAATCTTAAATTTTATTGATACTTATTTAAAATCCACAACCTTTGTGCAAATACAATGTGAAAAAAAGAGGGAAGAAGGTAAGATGCTTACCCTTTACAATGACCCTCCCTCCTGTCCACTACCTACCGCGGGGGTCGGCACCCTGATAGCTACGAAAATGGCGCCCCCACTCTGCGGTGGCTGACCCTGTGATATCCCTAAGAAAGCCCTCAAATAGATGGTGAAAAAACAGATAACGTCAAGGGTCACAGACAGGGTACAATCATCCTTCAGTGGACAGAGAGATTGGGACAACCCACATGAACACCTGGTTCAGACCACCTCCAATGTCATTGGTGGTTCCGGGGTAATAATACAGACTATAGATATCAGATACACTAGGTGTATAGTCCTATATGACCCCAAAAGGAAAAGTCAATAGCAAATGCATGCATTAGATGCCAAAAATTACGCCTAGGTATGCACAGTGAATAAATCAGTGCATTTTGGTTGGCAAAGCCTTGTATCAAGCCTCCTGATGATCCGTGTCCGGAGAAACGCGTAGAGGCAGAACCGGGGCGATTCTGGGACTGACACATGAACCCTCCTCACACGATAAGTGTTCATTTTGACTAACCTCAATGATCATATTTGGTTGTTCCTAGGCAGTTGCACTGGGTATGCGCAGATACCGGCAAGGTTTAAATGCACTGATTTATTTGTACAGGAGCAAACCGGCCGTATATAAGAGTCAGCATCAGAGGCCAGGGTGTGTTCATTAGTCTGTACACTTTATGTCACTAAGTATCTCAATGTTCATCACTGTGCATACCTAGGCGTAATTTTTGGCATCTAATGCATGCATTTGCTATTGACTTTTCCTTTTGGGGTCATATAGGACTATACACCTAGTGTATCTGATATCTATAGTCTGTATTATTACCCCGGAACCACCAATGACATTGGAGGTGGTCTGAACCAGGTGTTCATGTGGGTTGTCCCAATCTCTCTGTCCACTGAAGGATGATTGTACCCTGTCTGTGACCCTTGACTTTATCTGTTTTTTCACCATCTATTTGAGGGCTTTCTTAGGGATATCACAGGGTCAGCCACCGCAGAGTGGGGGCGCCATTTTCGTAGCTATCAGGGTGCCTACCTCCGCGGTAGGTAGTGGACAGGAGGGAGGGTCATTGTAAAGGGTAAGCATCTTACCTTCTTCCCTCTTTTTTTCACATTGTATTTGCACAAAGGTTGTGGATTTTAAATAAGTATCAATAAAATTTAAGATTTTAAAAGGGTTATATGAATAGTTACACAACACCCCCCCTTTTTTTTTCATATAGTTTCTTGCGTACCACCTTCTGAAGATACTCCTGTACACGTGCGTCCCTTTCTATGGCAGGAATTATTTCGCCAAATTTTGTCTTGTACCGGGGATCTAACAGTGTGGCAACCCAGTAGTTAGCATTACTTCGAATTCGTACAATCCGAGGGTCATGTTGTAGGTAGTGCAGCAAGAAGACGCTCATGTGTCTTGTGCATCCAGGAGGACCAAGTCCTTGGTGTGTTGGTGGCAGAGAGGTGAGAATCGTGCCTCCTTCCTCTGCCCTCTCCCCCCAACCTCGCACAATCGAAATGTGAGCAAGCTCTCACTCATCTGCTGAGTCTTCCATGCCCATCGCAAGTTCGTCCTCCATTTCTTGATGGCTCCTGCACCTTCCTCAACAATTTTTGCTGATACTATGCGCCCTTGTTAATCCCTATACCCCACCATAACTGCTGCCTAGGTGCCGCTTACCGTATGGACCTTGTAGATCTTATTATCCCTTCTGCATATGATTCCTCCTGTACTTCCTCACCTTCCTCTTGGACCAATACCTGACTCCGAATAATGCTTACAGTGTGCTCCATCATGTAGATGACCAGAATTGTCACGCTGAGAATGGCATTGCCAGTGCTAAACATCTTCATCGACATTTGTAAACTGTGTAGAAGGGTGCATAGGTCCTTGATCTGACACCACTCCAGCAGCGTGAGCTGCACCACCTCTGGATCAAGTTAGCCCAGGGTATACGTCATACCGCATTTCAGCAGGTCTCTGCGGTGCCGCCACACACGCTGCAACATGTGCAGATTCCAATTCCTGCGTGTCGGAACAATGCATTTCCGGCGTTTAACTGCCAGACCCTAAGACTTCCGGAGCGATGAAAGTTGTTGAGCTGCTGGGTGCGAAGGATGAAAGTGAGCACATAGCAGCATGCCCACTGCACAAGGCCATGTAGGCCGGGATGGTATTTTAAAAATTGCTGGAGAATCAGATTCAACACGTGAGCCATACAAGGCCCGTGTGTCACATTGCCCTGACGAAGGGCCGCAGACAGGTTTGCATCATTGCCGCACACGGCTGTTAAGTCACCAATGTAGTCCACTCAATCAATTTGTACTCTGGTCCCAATGGGAAGACACCACACCCTTTTTTAGGCCCCTCCTGTCTGCAGACCACTGCCAGACAAAGCTATGAACCTCTTGTTACTGTTACCCCCAGTTCAGTTTTATGAGTTTGTGTGCTTGTTACCTGACTACGTTTCCTGCTTGCTGTTTATGTACCTCGTTGGCCAATCCGCATTTCACCTCTGCTTGTTTTCTGATTAAGTCCTGGCCATCCCATTCTGTTCCTCTTCCTCAATTAATGTTTTTGACCCTGCATGACTACTATTCTCTGGAACTGCAGCCTTCCACAGGTATTGATCAACTTGGGCCCTGTGTAATTCCAAATCACTGTATAGGGGTTAAAGGGTTTCAGGGTTCTGGGTGTCCAGCTTGGTGAGTGGCTTGCCTCTAGCCTATCCTTTACAGCCCATCTGAGTGTGTCGATCCAGGCAGGCGTTACACCGTGCCCTCTGCAGAAGGCCATGTAGGCCGGGATAGTGTTTTAAAAATTGCTGGACAACCAGGTTCAACACGTGAGCCATACAAGGCACGTGTGTCACATTACCCTGAAGAAGGGTCGCAGACTGGTTTGCATCATTGTCGCACCCGACCTCCCCTGACTGCTGGTTGAGTGTAGACAACCATTGATGAAACTCGGTCTCACTCTCCAGAGCTAACCGTCCACAATTCCTCAGCGGTGTCTCACATTTCCCCTACATTTCAAAGTAAACATTGATGGCCTTGAGCTCTGCTGCCAGCATAGTAAGAAGGTGTGTGGGATTCCTTGGGCGCAGTTACAAGGAAGGGTGGCCTGACCACACAGGGTTTGGGCCGAGGTGGAGGACCCACACGAGGTTGAGGAGGCAGAAGCAGTGGAGGAACTTGTACATACAGAGGAAGGATTGACACACAAGTCGTGGGGACGGCAAGACTTGTACAGCAAACCCTTCTCCATCTCTCACCATAGTTACCCAGTGCCCAGTCAGCAACATGTAACTCCCCTGTCCATGCTTACTGGTCCAAGTATCTGTGTTGAAATGCACCCTGTCACACACAGAGTTTCTCAAGGAATCGGTGAGGTTGTGTGCGACCTACTGTGGTAGCGCGGGCACGCCTTTCTTGGAGAAGGAGTGACGTCTGGCCATCGGCTCTTGGGGCACTGCAATGGGCATAAGGTCTCAAAAATCCTCGGTCTCAAAAGGGTGTAAAGGCAGCCTTTCTGTTGCCAACAAGTTGCAGATGATGAAACTCAACCTCTTAGGCATGTCATGCCCTTCGAAAATCATGTAAAACACAGCGAGGGGACTCCAACCACAGTCTCCCTCGTTGCCACTAATTGTGCCACACACACCCCACTTAACTGGCATCAGTTGACCCCCCTTTTGAAAAAGAAAAAGATGCTTTGCATGAAGCACTCTCAAAAATACACGTGCCTTTCCCGTCCCCTGGCTGACCCAGGGGAAGAAAAGTCCTCTGAGAGCCATGACTTGTTCATCTTGGTTCTTTTAGAAACACAGCGAGGGGACTCCAACCACAGTCTCCCTCGTTGCCACTAATTGGGCCACACACACCCCACTTGACTGGCATCAGTTGACCCAATTTTCAAGATGAAAAATATGCTTTGCATGAAGCACTCTCAAAAATACGCGTGCCTTTCGCCTCCCCTGGCTGACCCAGGGGAAGAAAAGTCCTCTGAGAGCCATGTCCACATTGTCAGTGGACAGACGCGTGTGCTTATCTGCCAGCAGACCCCCAGCAGCACTGAAGACAGGTTCCGAGAGAACGCTGGCTGCAGGACACGACAAGATCCCCAAGGCGTACGTGGCAATCTCAGGCAATTTATCCAGATTGGAAGCCTAAAATGAGCAGGGCTCAAGTTGCACAGTAATGGCATCGATGTTTCCTTGCATATACTCATATATCTGTGTGTCCTCCTCTTTTTCCTCGTCCAGCTCTTTTGTTTTCGCATGAGTATATGTCCTTGTCACTTTCCCATGTGTTTGTGTTGTGTTGTGTTGTGAGTTGTTTGTCACCTTTTGGACACCTTTGAGGGTGTTTTCTAGGTGTTTTTATGTGTTTGTGATTGCCTGCCATTGTTTCCTATGCAGTTCGAGTTCGGTTCGTCGAACGTTCGACGAGCCGAACTCGAACGGGACGTCCGTTCGGCGAACCGACCTCGAGCCGAACCGCGACCGGTTCGCTCATCTCTAGTCATTAAGAACTAACTTCAGGGTAAAGCAGAAAAAGGAGTTCTGAAAATGATGATCCGTCCCCTACAGAGCCTTGATGTAAACGTCATTCAGGATACTTTTATGATAGGGTGATTTGTAGAGCACCTGCAGGAGCTCGATTACTGTTTACAGCATAATGCATGGTTATAACAGAATGAAGGGGTTTTTTTAGAGGTAAAAGTTGGGAGTGATGAGACAAATATATATATGTGAGTTAAATTCTATAGAAAACAGTCATGAATTGCAGAAGTCATAATGACCATCTGGTGCGATTTGATAAGGAAAAGGAATGTCTACTCCAATTCAGAGTGTCACTTATGTGGTCTGCAGAGGACCAGTTTAGGTGTTATTTACCTTTATATATGGTATTAATATTAGTCTTCGTGCAATATTTTTTGTTACTGATCAGTAGGATGATATTATCTCTGCTGTAAATACTGTTTATGGTCTATAATCTGGTGGTATTATTTTTCCTTATATTGCTCTATTGATGATAATAATGATTTTTGTATAGTTCTTGATCAATATGGTGGTATTAGTCGGTCAGTAATATATGGATATGGATTGGTGTTATTATTTGTCAATTATATGCTGATGTTATTAGTAATATTAGTTTTGGTATACAGTGTGTGTATATATATATATATATATATATATATATATATATATATATAAAATTTTGTATATACATTGTGGTATATTGTATGTAGTTCAGTAACAGTATGATTAATATGGTACTTGTATAGCAGTATTATTTGGTGACTGATTGAGTGTTTGTTGAGTGTTTGTATTCTGCAAATGTGATATCAAACCTGATCATTTACTGTATAACCCACAAGTGCACGTATATATTTCACATTCACAGTGGACCCATGTGCTGTCAAATGCCAGAAAATGTCAATCTCAGTCCAGCCCTTGATAACAGGGACCACACCTACTATGTGCAATTTATGATATTAGTGTCTTGTAATATGGCATGAGGCCCCTTGGTTGCCACCAGGCACCAGACCCAAAGAGACAGCTACACCCAACATAGCCGCTGCTTGTCAGTTTCACTCTATAATTATGGTGTCTTCAGCCAAGTTGCTTTAAGGAGTGGTCTTGATTAATTGGGAATGATGATTTAATTCTTGCTGATATTTAATTAACAAAGTATTAGTATTGCTAATCATGTGATGCCCATTCTGACTTTTCAGTCTTAAGAGGGTCAAATGTGTGTCTTCATTTTCTTGGATTGTGATGCAAAACCTTTACCTTGCCCCGACATTACAACTCTGTGTTCTGTTTCGTGTCACCTAATTACTGGTTCGTTAAACCAATTGGAGCATTTTGTTAAAATTTTTACCACTTTAAAACAAAAAAATACTCAGGAAATCGCAACGTCAAGGAGAAGGTCAAACTCATTAAAATTTGTATTATAATATCGCTGATCACTTATCTTCCATCAAAGCTATTCTTTGAGAGTGTGACAAGGTTGTCATGAGAGGGCAATGCATTGAATTAATCTTTCACCTAAAAAAAGACACCACCCATACTGCAGGTTGAAAGAGTTTCGATCTAGGCTGTGGCTCCTTGATTTCTTCTAACCCCACAAGGCACACCCTTAGGCCTCTGTCACACGTTCATGCCTCTGGTACGTGTTTGGCAGTTTTCTCTCGTACCGGAGACACATACACACGTGGACCTATGCATTCCTAATGGTTTGGACACACGTAGGTATTTTGGAATGGAACATGTGTCCGTTCCGTACTTACGTGTGTCCGTGTGTTTCTCACGCCGACATGTCCGTTTTTCTCCGGCATCGCGGGTGTCACACGGCCCGCACCCGTACCACACGGATCTAGTGTGGATTCGGTCCCGTGTGACACGCGCCGGAGAAACACGTGTCATTATTTTAAAATAAAAGAAACTCATACCTCTATAAGCCCTGGAGAATCTTCCGCTGCAAACAGTTGCTGCCGACCGCCCCTCTTTATGAGCATGTTAAGGAGGTGGCGTGATGTCATGGGCGCTAATCTCCGCTTAGCCGAAAGCAGCATCAGCGGGGAGTGGGCGTTGCTGGAGCCGAAGATAAGTACCCTGGACAGCAGCAAGGATCACGTGAGTATTCAAATTACCGGTTCTCCGTGTGTTATTGCGGATAGCACACGTAGAACACACGTGGGCCGCATGTACCGGAGACACATACTTACCAAACGTAACACGCAGGGAAAATACGTGTCTCGCGGCACGTGCATGATTTTCACGTATGTGTGAGAGAGGCCTTAGGCTACATTCATGCATCCATGTGACACACCCTAGTGCTGTCTTTTTCTCGGACAGCAAACAAATATATAGTGTTTATTGATCCATAAACACATTAGTTTTACAAATAGGTCCGTGTCTCTGGCCATGAGACTCAGAGCATCACCCATTCTCAGCAATTTTGAATTGCAGATCAAACTCGAAGTCAAAGTCCATTTGGATGTCATCCATTTTTAACTATATGCGTCCTGCGTCCCCAGCACAATCCCTCTCTTTCCTACTCACCGATCACGGGCGTGGCGCTGCACGGCTGTCACACTGCTCCGGCAGATTTTCCTCTTTTGAAAATGGCTGCCGTTCATTATTCAATCTGTTATTCCCTGCTTTCCCCGCCCACGATTGGTTCCGGCAAGATACGCCCCCATGATGAGTGACAGCTTTCTCACTGCAACCAATCACAGCCGCCGGCGGGAGGGTCTATATCGTGCAGTAAAATAAATAAATGAATAATTAAAAAAAAACAAAAACCTGCAGTTCCCCCCAATTTTGATACCAGCCAAGATAAAGCCTCACGGCTGGAGGCTGGTATTGTCAGGATGGAGAGCGCCACATTATGGGGAGCCCACCACCCTAATAATATCAGCCAGCAGCTGCCCAGAATTGCCGCATCCATTAGATGCGACAGTCCCGGGACTCTACCCAGCTCATCAGGAATTGCCCTGGTGCGGTGGGGTTAATCATGGCAGGCGTCTATGAGACACCCCCAATGATTAACTTGTAAGTGAAAGTAAATAAACACATACACTCAAAAAAACAACCTCTTTCACCATGTTATTAAAATCCCCAAATACCCCTCCAGGTCCGAAGTAATCCACAGAGGTCCCACGACGATTTCAGCTCTGCTACATGAAGCTGACAGGAGCGGCAGTAGAACAACGCTGCTCACTGTGAGCTCCATGCAGCAACTGAAGTGAATCGCGCTGTCAGCGAGGACGTCACTGAGGTAGTACCTGTATGTGTGGTGATGATGCATGCGGTAGTGCCTGCGTGTGCGGTGATGATGCGTGCGATAGTGCCTGCGTGTGCAGTGATGATGCGTGCGGTAATGTCTGCGTGTGCGGTGATGATGCGTGCGGTAGTGCCTGTATGTGCGGTGATGATGCGTGCGGTAGTGCCTGCGTGTGCGGTGATGATGGGGGATGGTAGTGCCTGCGTGTGCGGTGATGATGCGTGCGGTAGTGCCTGCGTGTGCGGTGATGATGGGGGTGGTAGTGCCTGCATGTGCGGTGATGATGCATGCGGTAGTGCCTGCGTGTGCAGTGATGATGCGTGCGGTAGTGCCTGCATGTGCGGTGATGATGGGGGTGGTAGTGCCTGCGTGTGCGGTGATGATGAGTGCTGTAGTGACTGCGTATGCGGTGATGGTGGGGGCGGTAGTATTGGTGTTTGTGCGGTGATGATGGGGTCTCTCTCTCCCAGCATAAAAAACCCCCCAAAAAATGGATCCGTTTTTTTACTGGATCCTTCGCATCAGTTTTTACACAATCTGAGACGGATCCGTTGCATCAGGCACAAACGTGATTGTGCCTGATTGGAAAAAACGGATGTGTGAACTTAGCCTTAATCATGACAGGCGTCTCCCCGAAATACCTTCCATGATTAACCTGTAAGTGGAAGTAAATAAACACACACAACGAAAAATCCTTTATTTGGAATAAAAGACAACCCCCCCCCCTCATTTACCTCTTTATTAATCCCCAAACAGACATCCAGGTCCGAAGTAATCCACACAACGCTTTCAGCTCTGCTACATGAAGCTGACAGGGAGCGCGGTAGAACACGAGCACTCTGTGTCAGCTCCACGCAGCAACTGAAGTGAGCCACGCTGTCACCGGAGACTTCACTCAGGTAGTGCCTGTGTGTGATCTCTCTCCTCTCTCTCTCTTCTCTCTCTCTTCTCTCTCTCTCCTCTCTCTCTTCTCTCTCTTTCTTCTCTCTCCTCCCTCTCCTCTCTCTTTTCTCTCTCTTCTTTCTCTTTTCTTTCTCTCTTCTCTCCTCTCTCTCTCCCCTCTCTCTTTTCTTTCCCCTCTCTTCTCTCTCTTCTCTCTCTCCTCTCTTTCTCTTCTCTCTCTCCTCTCTCTTTTCTCTCTCTCTCTCTCTCCTCTCTCTCTTCTCCCCTCTCTTCTCTCCTCTCCCTCCTCTCTTTCTTCTCTCTCTCCTCTCTCTCTCTCTTTCTCACTCATCTCACTCTCTCACTCATCTCTCTGTCTCTCTGTCTCATCTCTCTCTCATCTTTGTAGCTGAATAATCTACTTCTGGTTTCTCTACTGCAATACAGAGGTCAAGATTACCAAATCTTCCTATGTTTTTCATGACAGGCAGTGGCTCAATGGGTAGAGCTGCTGCCTAAGGAGAATAAGTTCGTGAGTTCGAGTCCCGGCCGTCCCGGTAAAGATTTTAATTTATTCATAATTTTAAATTATAATTATTATTTATTTATAATTATAATTTAATTGAATTATGCACTGAGGGGAGGAGCCAGACATCAGCTGTGAGCCGCGGGACACACCTCTAAAATCGGAGCACTTAACAGAATGAGGCTGCTTTCTCTCTCTTTTTCTCTCTCTTTCTCTCTCTTTTTTTTCTCTCTTTCTCTTTTTCCCTCTTTCTCTCTCTCTCTCTCTTTCCCTCTTTTTCATTCTCTCTCGTTTTCCCTCTTTCTCTCTCTTTCTTTCTCTCTTTTTCTCTCTTTCTCTCTTTCTTTCTCTCTCTTTCTTTCTCTCTCTTTTTCTCGCTCTCTCTTTCTCTCTTTTTCCCTCTTTCTCTCTTTTTCCCTCTTTCTCTCTCTTTCTTTTTCTCTCTTTTTCTCTCTTTTTCTCTCTTTCTCTCTCTTTTTCTCTCTTTCTCTCTCGTTCTCTCTCTTTCTCTCTTTTTCCCTCTTTCTCTCTCTTTCTCTCTCTTTCTCTCTTTTTCTTTCTCTCTCTTTTTCTCTTTCTTTCTCGCTCTCTTTTTCTCTCTCTCTTTCTCTTTCTTTCTCTCTTTCTTTCTCTCTCTTTCCCTCTTTCTCTCTCTTTTTCTCTCTTTCTCTATCTTTCTCTCTTTTTCCATCTCTCTCTTTCTCTCTCTCTTTTTCTATTTCTCTTTTCCCTCTTTCTCTCTTTCTCCCTCTTTCTCTTTCTCTGTTTCTTTCTCTCTCTTTCTTTCTCTCTCTCTCTTTCTTTCTCTCTTTTTCTCTCTTTCCCTCTCTTTTTCTCTCTCTTTCTTTTTCTCTCTTTTCTCTCTTTTTTCTATTTTCTCTCTCTCTTCTCTCTCTCTTCTTGCTCTCTTCTCGCTCTCTTCTCGCTCTCTTTCTCTCTCTCAGACCTGGCGACGATCAGCTGATGCGGTCACCTGACGGAATTAGCTGACACTATAAGTCGAGCTGTGAGGCCGGCTTTTTACCACCCGGCCGGCTAAACTATCAGCTGCTGCTGTCAGACAGGAGTCTGCACAGAAGTGTGTAGTTGTTTGTTTTTTTTTTTTGCACTGATGCATCAGTTGATTGTATAAAAGCCATTTATATAATCAGCTGCTGTGTCATGTGATTCAGGCCCTTGAACCTGACACATCATCTGATCGCTTTGCCTTCCAGCAAACCGATCAGATAATATTGGATCCGGATTGGACGGCGCGGGACCCTTGACCAAGGATTACTGCGGAGGGGGGTTCTTTATTTCAATAAAGATTAAGTCACTAATTGTGTTGTGTTATATTTCTAATAAAAATATTTTTCTGTGTGTTGTGTTTTTTTTATCTGTACTAGAAATTCATGGTGGCCATGTCTAATATTGGCGTGACACCATGAATTTCGGGCTTAAGGCCAGTTGATAATATACAGCTAGCCCTAACCCCATTATTACCCAGCGAGCCACCCGTCACCAGGGCAGCTGGAAGAGTTGGATACAGCACCAGAAGATGGCACTTCTATGAGAGCGCCATTTTCTGGGGTGGCTGTGGACTGCAATTCACAGCAGGCGTGCCCAGAAAGCTTGGGCACCCTGCACTGCGTATTCCAATCCCCAGCTGCCTAGTTGTACCTGGCTGGACACAAAAATTGGGCGAAGCCCACATCATTTTTTTTTTAAAATTATTTCATGAAATTCATGTAGAACATGTAGAAAGTTCTACCATTCCACCAGAAGGGGATGAGGGTCCAGAGTAGAGTTGAGCGCGGTTCGAGGTTCGAGGTTCTCCAGTTCTAAGCTCGAGTGATTTTTGGGGGCTGTTCGAGATCGAACTAGAACTCGAGCCTTTTGCAAAAGCTCGATAGTTCTAGATACGTTCGAGAACGGTTCTAGCAGCAAAAAGCAGGGCTTTTTACAGCTACAGTGTGCAGGAGCCATCGCTGGCAGCCTGCCAGTAGCTGGTAACCAAGATAAACATCGGGTATCCAACCAAAGCGCTTTGGTTAGTAACCCGATGTTTATCCTAGTTACGTGCAGGAAGCCCACACTTCCCCGCTCAGCTCGCTCCGCCCCCTCCTGCCCGCGGCATGTACACATACACACACACACACACACACACACAGTCCCGCTCGGCTTACCTGCGGTGATGAAGTCCCGCCATCCCGACCTCAGCGCTATCACTGTCCTCCATGGCCGCCGCTTGTCACATCACCTTCTCTCGCTTCCGACCCGAGACTGACTAGCGGTGATGTCACGGGCCTCTCGCGATACTTGGTGTGAAGGCGCCGGTCATTGAACTCAGTGACAGGTGCTGTTGGCAGTGCTGGAGATCAGCGCAGGTAATGTACCTCGCTGACAGCAGCACTTGTCATGCCCTGCAGTGACCTGGGCTGACCCATTGATGTTAGCTCAGGTCACTCCACTGCTCTCCCAGCCAATGGGGAACATCCTGCTCTTCATTGACGGGGACAGTGTGGATCGTCATGGCAACCCCTTGGATTACACCAGACCTGGATTTGTTTTTCATTCTAATAAATTGGTTAAAGAGGGAATGTTTTGGGGAGTGTTTTTTCAAATAAAAATGTGTTTGTCGTCTATTTTTTTTTATTACTGACTGGGTTGGTGATGTCGGGTATCTGATAGACGCCTGACCTCACCAACCCCAGGGCTTGATGCCAGGTGACATTACACATCTGGTATTAACCCCATATATTACCCCGTTTGCCACCGCACCAGGGCGCGGGATGAGCTGGGGCGAAGCCCCAGGATTGGCGCATCTAATGGATGCGCCACTTCTGGGGCGGCTGCGGCCTGCTATTTTTAGGCTGGGGAGAGTCCAATAACCATGGACCTCCCTAGTCTGAGAATATCAGGCCCCAGCTGTCTGCTTTACCTTGGCTGGTGATCCAATTTTGGGGGACCCCTACGTGTTTTTTTTTTTTAAATTATTTATTTAATTTAAAATAACAGCGTGGGGTGCCCTCAGTTTTGGATTACCAGCCAAGGTGAGGTTGTCAGCTGTGGTCTGCAGGCTGCAGCCGTCTGCTTTACCCTAGCTGGCTACAAAACTAGGGGGAACCCTACGTCATTTTTTTTTTCATTTTTTTGGCTAAATACAAAGCTAAGCACCCCTTAGTGCCACATGAAAGGCACCAAAGGGTGCTCCACTTTTTCTCCACTTTTTCTCCACTTTTTCTCCATTTTTTTCTCCACTTTTTCGCCACTTTTTCTCCACTTTTTCTCCACTTTTTCTCCATTTTTTTCTCCACTTTTTCTCCACTTTTTCTCCACTTTTTCTCCACTTTTTCTCCATTTTTTTCTCCACTTTTTCTCCACTTTTTCTCCACTTTTTCTCCACTTTTTCTCCATTTTTTTCTCCACTTTTTCTCCATTTTTTTCTCCACTTTTTCTCCACTTTTTCTCCATTTTGTTCTCCATTTTTTCTCCACTTTTTCTCCACTTTTTCTCCACTTTTTCTCCATTTTTTTCTCCATTTTTTCTCCACTTTTTCTCCGTTCTTTTTCTATGGTCGGTCTACCCATTAGCTCTGCCATGCATACTGTAGCTCTACAACTACTGCACATGTTACTTTATGATTGACATCTCTTTCGTACCAGAGCTGTCTAAGCCTACTCTGACCCCATATTTGTCATTACTATATTGTCCTTGTACTGTATTATGACATTTGTATCATGTGTTTCATTTCTTGCTGTGTTGCAATTTTTTTGCTGCATCACAATTGTACCTCTACATTGTTCGAGTTTATGTTATTGTTCTCTCACTCTTATGTGATACTGATTATTGTCATTTTTCATGATTACATGCAGATAAGTCCAATCTGACGAAGGCTCAGGCCGAAACGTCATTTGTAACTTGTTTTGGACAAAAACATATATGCTTATGAAAATTTTTTTTTTCTTAATACGGACCAATAAAGAGTGATTTTGCATTACTATCCGTTGTGACTTACTGACTTAGTCTGGGAGATTTAGAGTGCTGAGGTTACTCACTAATTTTATCTATTATTACCTCTGAGCACCTATATACCAGTGAGCAGAGCTTCCTCTACAGTAGTTCTCCTGATTAGGCATGCCCTTACCTCATGAGCAGGGCATTGCAGCTTTGGTAGCAACCATTACGGCATGGACTCTGCTGCTGTGGACCCGAGAAGAGTGAGTGCAGATTCATTGCACCCACACTCCTCACATGAAGGGTCCGCACTCCTAGAAAATGGGGGATACGTTCCCTGAGTGTCTCCCCCCCATATTCTAGACGGTCCAGAGTCGTCGTGGGACCCCTTTATTTTTTTTCTTACAATAAATTGGTGAAAGAGGAAATGTTTTGGGGACTGTTTTTTGAAATAAATTTCTTTTGTCGATTTTTTTTTTTTTGTTAGTACTGACAGTTTATGATGTTGGGTATCTAATAGACGCCATGACATCACAAACTGCTGGGCTTGATCTCAGGTTACTTTACAGCTAGTATCAACCCGATTTATTACTCCGTTTGCCACTGCACCAGGGCACGGGATGAGCTGGGGTGAAGCGCTAGGATTGGCGCATCTAGTGGATGTGCCACGTCTGGGGTGCCTGCGGCCTGCTATTTTTAGGCTGTGAAGGCCCAATAACTATGGACCTTCCCACCCTGAGAATACCAGACCACAGCTGTCCGCTTTACCTTGGCTGGTGATCCAATTTGGGGGGGACCCTACTTTTATTGTGTAATTATTAATATTTATAAAATAATTATAAAAAAGAGCCTGAGGGGACCTCCACATTGGATCCCCAACCACGGTAAAGCTGCCAGCTGTGGTTTTCAGGCTACAGCCGTCTGCTTTACCCTAGCTGGCTATCAAAAATGGGGGGACCCAACGTCATTTTTTTTTTAACTATTTTTTAAATAGAAAAAATTAATGGGCTTCCCTGTATTTTGATTGCCAACCAAGGTAACGGCAGGCAGATGGGGGTGGCAACCCATAGCTGTCTGCTTTATCTGCGCTGAGAATCAAAAAATACTGCGGAGCGCTACGTCATTTTTTTTAAAGATTTATTTTTACAGCACTGTGATGTCCAGCAATCAAAATACAGGGAAGCCCATTTTATTTTTAGTTATTTAAATAAATAATTAAAAAAAATATATATGGGCTCCCGCTGCATTTTTTGTATTGCTAGCTAAGGGTAATCCAAGCAGCTACTGGCTGCTAACCCCCACTGCTTGGTGTTACCTTCACTGGCAATGGAAAATCCAGGGAAGCATTTTTTATTTTTTTTGCCAAAAAACTACAAAAAAAGGACGTGAGCTTTGCCATATTTTTGTATGCTAGCCAGGTATAGCAGGCAGGTGCTGGAAGAGTTGGATACAGCGCCAGAAGATGGCGCTTCTATGAAAATGCCATTTTCTGAGGCGGCTGCAGACTGCAATTCGCAGCAGTGGGGCCCAGAAAGCTCAGGCCAACCTGTGCTGCGGATTCCAATCTCCAGCTGCCTAGTTGTACCTGGCTGGACACAAAAATGGGGCGAAGCCTACGTCATTTGTTTTCTAATTATTTCATGAAATTCATGAAATAATAAAAAAAGGGCTTCCCTTTATTTTTGGTTCCCAGCCGGGTACAAATAGGCAACTGGGGGTTGGGGGCAGCCGTACCTGCCTGCTGTACCTGGCTAGCATACAAAAATATGGCGAAGCCCACATAATTTTTTCAGGGGGCAAAAAACTTCTGCATACAGTCCTGGATGGAGTATGCTGAGCCTTGTAGTTCTGCAGCTGCTGTCTGTCTGTATGGAGAAGAGCAGACAGCAGCTACAGAACTACAAGGCTCAGCATACTCCATCCAGGACTGTATGCAGAATTTTTTTGCCCACCAAAAAAATGACGTGGGCTTCGCCATATTTTTGTATGCTAGCCAGGTACAGCAGGCAGCCATGGGCTGCCTCCAACCCCCAGTTGCCTATTTGTACCCGGCTGGAAACCAAAAATATAGGGAAGCCCGTTTTTTTTTAATTATTTCACTTATTTCATGAAATAATTAAAAAACAAATGACGTGGGCTTCGCCCCATTTTTGTGTCCAGCCGGGTACAACTAGGCAGCTGGGGATTGGAATCCGCAGCACAGGTTAGCCCGAGGTTTCTGGGCGCCTCTGCTGCGGATTTCAGTCCGCAGCCGTCCCAGAAAATGGCGCTCTCATAGAAGCGCCATCATCTGGCGCTGTATCCAACTCTTCCAACAGCCCTGGAGCCGGGTGGCTTGTTGGGTAATCATGAGTTAATACTGGCTTTGTTTTACTAGCCAGTATTAAGCCAGAGATTCTTAATGTCAGGCACGTTTGACCCGGCCATTAAGAATCTCCAATAAAGGGTTAAAAAAAAGACACCACACAGAGAAAAAATACTTTAATAGAAATAAATACACAGACACATTAGAGACTCCATCTTTATTACCCCCTGTCAGCCCTCCACGATCCTGCTCTTCTGTCTTCTTTCTTTCTAGTGTAGTAGTAGTGTCGATTGTAGTGAGGATGAGGTGCACCAGCCCATCACTTGGGGCTGGGGAACCTCATCCTCAGTACAATCCTCACTACAATCGGGAAGCAGCGTGCAGCCTTCACTCAGTGAGAGATCAGTGCTGCTGGCTGTCAGCGGTAACAGCGGTAACACTGACAGACGCGTTACCATAGCAACGGTGCTCTCGGAGCCGCGGTTAGCGGTGACGTCACCGCTAACTGCGTTGCTATGGCAACGGTGATCTCCGTTAATGACCGGCTGTGTCAGCCGGTCCCTAACGGAACGGGGAGTCGACCGTGTGCTAGAGCATGTCGCCGGTACACGGCGATACACATATGTGCACCGTGTACCGGAGAGATGCACTCGCAGGTCCTACATGACGCGTCATAGTCATGTGACCAGTCTGTAGCCAATGAGATAATAGCCACGTGACTGGTCACATGGCTATTTTGACGTCACGATAGGTCCTGCATCTCTGCTGGCAGTGCCGTCACCGGGAGGATTCAGCGATCATCGGATGGAATAGCGGCAGGAGACAGAGTGCAGAAGGGATCGCGAGGACCGGTAAGTGTTATGGCAATGTTTATTAACTGTTTGTGTACATTTATAATGCATTTTTATGTGTTTGTGATTGCCTCCCATTATAGCCTATTGGTTCGAGTTCGGTTCGTCGAACGTTCGACGAACCGAACTCGAACGGGACCCCCGTTCGGCGAACCGACCTCGAGCCGAACCGCGACCGGTTCGCTCATCTCTAGTCCAGAGTTGAGGAGATCAACCCGTGCTAACTTTGGTCAGCCTCCACGAAGGTATAGAGAGGAATATTGAAGGTACCTGTAATATGCAAAACTTACAAAACCGTTAGGTATCTTTGCCTTCGTTTATTGTTTTTCTAAAGTTTATTATTTTTCATATAGAGAATGTTAGAGAATAAGTGCCTAATAAATAAGGTTTAAATGAACAAAAGAAGTTACCTGATTTGCAAAGAGATTCTTTACAGTGTGTACCCCGGTACTTGGACTTTGTTGATTTTATATAGTAAAAATGGACCACGGTCACAGGACTAGCGTGACCAACACAAACTTGTGTCTTGTAAATAGTTGCACCTCCTGTGCCCACTGGAGTCCTCTAGTACCACACCTGGGTAATGGAATCCGGAAGATTGGGACTGGACTGTTGCAGGAAGAGGCTGCAATGGAACAGGTTGAGCCTCCGCTACTACTGGAACTGCTAGCGTCCCACCGTTGAGGAGATGAACTCTAAAAGTTAAGCAACGTTGAAGTAACCAGCCTCACTGATGAGGGATGTATTTGTAAATAAATGTTTTACCTTTTCTTATTTTTTTCTATAGTTTAAAAAAAAAAACAATAAACCTCTGATGTCCTGTAGCTCAGGGATGAGCTATGTTTAACCAAGGGGGAATGTAACGACCTGGCCTATCGGGACGTCACAGGGTATTGTGCAATCTGCCCTTCTGTGCAATATCCATCTCCTCCTTGGTTACGGGTCCCTAACAACTAGTGTTGCAAAAGATCAGCTAATCAAAACCCTAGGAACACTCTGCACCACACCCACCAGACACACCAGTGGACGGCTTGAGTGAAATAGGGTCGCCCACTTGGGGGGTTGGTTAAGGGGAGGTTAGGAGTGTTAGGTCGCAGGGGATCGTGACAAGGGGCACAGCATTGCCGAGGAGGGCAGCCAGCGGCCTTGTGCCATCACCGGGCAGGGGCCAGGGTACGACGGGGTACGTGGACCCTAGGGCAGGGAGTAGCTTCATGTAACCTGTCAATTTACCCGACGAGAACGGAGCCTTCAAGATCCGCTCTCCACCTGCTCCAAAATCAGGGTACTAGCGCAACGAGGGGTATAGGACTTTCCACGCATATGGTCCAGGAAATCCCAAGCGTGAACCCTGAGAGCAAGATCCCTCAGTTAGTCATACTGGGGAGCAGGACTTCGCTAGTTTCAAGCTACTGGGACCACCAAAGAAAGACACAGTGCCAAGGCAAAGGTCACAGATCAACAGGCAACACCAGCGGAAACGGGGCCCAAAACGTGCACCCCTCAATAGCAGCGGTATCCAGAACTTTGGTTTACTGAGTTGTTGGTGTCAGCGTTATTGGACTGAGTGAGTATGCAGTGACCCTTACCTCCCCAACGACACGTCCCTGTCACCATCACCAAGTCCCAGGGCATCCCCCCTACCCGTGGAGGGGTTAAACACCTTGCTGCCCACTCCATCGCCACCGGGTACTCCCCACTGCAGCGGTGGTACTCCACCTTACCACACACCACGGGTGGTGTCACGAACTATAGACACTGTCCCCTGTAAATACCCCCCTTTAATTTGAGTGACCGCACGGACGCCCTTCGAGCCACCGCAGGTCCAGATCCGAGCAGCCTGGCTGCTGGCACGGGGGCAGTACACTAACACTTAATGGCCTGACAAACATATATTTGTTGGGTAGAAGTAACACTAAGGAGATGCTTTGTATTGGGAGGAAGAGTCGTTGTTTAATTCAATTTATCAAAATGTCTGTCCTCATTGAAGATCCGACTCCCATGCATTATGCTGCGTCCATCTCCCAGCACCCATGGTCCAGATGGGCCTCAATCCAAGGCTCTTTTTTTTATTTAAACTCCTTCCTGCCTATCCAGATTAGTTGATTATTTGCCATTTCCTTACTTTTGGCATCTATGCGTTTTTCTAGATTGTGAACTGTTTTCTCAAACATTCCCTAAGATCCCATACGGAAACTCTCAACAATTTTTCTTAATTGAACAACTGTTTACCCCTCGGAACAAAACAAATAAATCCACAAGGATGTTTATTGAGAATGTGAGACTTGTTTCTGGGCTCATCCTCAATCCCAGGGGGACCTTGCAAGGAGCAAAACGCAGCTGCTGGCTTAGGCTATGTGCGCACACTGTATCTTTGTGGTGACCACAAAGATGCACATTTTTGGTCCCAAAAAAACGCACCCTCGGCATACATTTTGTTGCTTGTTTTACTGCGTTTTGTTTTAGGCCCCCTTCACACGTCCGTGAAACACGTGCGTGTTTGGTCCGTTTCCGTATGTACCAGAGACACGGACACAGGTGCTCCAATGTTATTTAATGTTTGTAGTTACACGTGCATTATTCTGTATGGTGCGTGTGTCCGTGTGCATGAAACGTATGTGTATCCGTATTACACGGATGCATGTCCGTTTTCTGCACGGAACACGCACACACGCACCCAATGAAAGTCTATGGGTCTGTGAGCGCACGTACGTGACTCCATATGCTCCATGTACGTTTTGTGCTTTTTTCTAGCGATGTCGGTCATTTTTTTTTCTATGTATGTCAGTCAATCTCCCTCAGTCCGTCGGTCGGTCTCTCTCCGTCTGTCCGTCGGTCTCTCTGTCTTGTCTGTCCCTCTCTCTGTCCGTCGGACAGTCTCCCCCTCTGACATACTTACCGTTCCCTGATCACCAGCGCGACGCTGCACAGCTGTTATAAAAAACTCCGGCGGCTTTCACTATTTTGAAAAAGCCGGCCGCTCATTAATCAATCTAGTATTCCCTGCTTTTCCCACCCACCGGCGCCTATGATTGGTTGCAGTGAGACACGCCCCCATGCTGAGTGACAGCTGTCTCACTGCAACGAATCACAGCATCCAGTGGGCGGGTCTATACTGTGCAGTAAAATAAATAATTAAATAATTAAAAAAAACCGGCATGCGGTCCCCCCCAATTTTTATACCAGCCAAGATAAAGCCATACGGCTGAAGGCTGGTATTCTCAGGATGGGTAGCCCCACATTATGGGGAGCCCCCCAGCCTAACAATATCAGCCAGCAGCCGCCCAGAATTGCCGCATCCATTAGATGCGACAGTTCTGGGACTCTACCCGGCTCTTCACGATTTGCCCTGGTGCATTGGCAATCGGGGTAATTAGGAGTTAAAGGCAGCAACCCATAGCTGCCACTAAGTCCTAGATTAAACATTGCAGGCGTCTATGAGACACCCCCAATGATTAACCTGTAATTTAAAGTTAATAAACACACACAGTGAAAAAATCCTTTATTTGCAATAATAAACACTAACAAGTACCCTCGTTCACCACTTTATTAAGCCCCAAAAACCCATCCATGTCCGGCGTAATCCACGGAGGTCCCGCGTCGCTTCCAGCTCTGCTACATGAAGGTGACAGGAGCTGCAGTAGAACACCGCCGCTCCTGTCAGCTCCACGCAGCAACTGAGGTGAGTAGCGCGATCAGCGATGGTGTCACTCAGGTTACTCGCGGCCACCGCTGGATCCTCCAACTGTGACAGCAAGTCGCCCGAGTGACAGCGATGAAGTCACAGGTAAGTTGCGGTCTCGGGTGGAGGATCCAGCTGGCCGCGGGTAACCTGAGTGACGGCAGCGCTAATCGCGCTGCTCACTTCAGTCACTCAGGGGATTAGCGGTCAACGGTGAGTCCTTCACGGGTGACCGCTAATCAGTATGCGACACACAGACAGAGCCGCGGGATGACAATGAAGTCGGGTGAAGTTCACCTGAGTTCATTCTCATCGTGCGACTCTGTCTGCTGTCAAAGGGTATCTTTCCACGACATTGTGCATCACACATGGAACGTTTCACATGAGCAACACACGGACATGTCTCTTACGTATCTCACGCACACACGGACATTCCACACGCACACACGTCTAGCATACGCCATTCACACGGATGCCACACATACCATAAAAACGGACATAAAAATGGAACACGGACCAGAAAAACGGAACGTAACACACGTGCGTGTTTTTCGCGGACGTGTGAAGGGGGCCTTACAGTGTTTTTGCCCAGTGCTTTTTATAAGTCAAATCTATTGACTGGAAGGGCTCAAAAACCCTGCCAAAAAAGAATTGACATGCTGCATCTTTGTGGTCACTGCAAAGACCACACCGGAGGCAAATAACTGGGCAACACAGGGATGCAATCTCTAGATTTTACTCAATGTTGAAAGATCCTGGTTTACATGACCGGTCAAATGTCGTCCCCGGAGTGCTGAGTTCTGCTGTGATGTGCTCCTGCCGATCCCGGATAGTTCGGAGGCACAACCCGGTGTACCCTTCTGTGTTCCTTTCTTGGTCATCTTTTTGCGCAGCCCTCTCCCGCCTGTCCTGTGCCTGCACACACAGAGCCCCGAGCTGGTGTCCGCGGACCCTGTCGGGTGGCTTGAAGCTCTATCCCTTGGCCCTATGTGGTCACCTTTTCACTGGATGTGTGTGGATGTGGCTTCGGCACTTGCAGTAACCTCAGCCTCCGGTTTGCTAGCTGAGCCTTGTAGTTCTCCACTAGTTGAGGGGCCGGTCCCCTTCTGCGGCCAAGTCCCTCTACTGTGGTATGCCGTTTGTGAAACGAGACCATGGGTGTATGTCACACTTCCCGTGGGCTCTAGGACCCCTTCTCTCCTGTGCCTGCGCAGAGCTGTTGCAGCTCTAGACCATAGGTCTTCCATTCCCCGCTCCTACTTCCTGACTGACTAGCGTTCTACAGTGTGCTCCCACTAATTAGCCTCCACAACCGAGCTGGTTGCCATAACCCTGGTTTCATGGAGTGTTGCTAAAATGACAGTGTACCAATTTGTGACCTCCTCCTTACCCGGGAATGGGATACCCCACCTCTGGCTGAGGTGCAGTACCTCTGTGGTGACTGAAGCCTCAGGGGTGCCACACCAACACCCCACTGCATCAGCCACATTCGGTGTTGGCACAAATCATGGCTGTTTAACCCCTTAGATGCTGGTGTCAAGTGACTACGGCATCTAGATGGTTGACAGAGTGCGGGGGTCCATCTCTCTTTAACCCCATCAGCAGCCAGAGATCATGATTAATGGTTGCCATGGTAACTCACAGCCTAGTAGTGACCCTAACGTCTGTCAGCTGTAGTGGCCTGTTCGCATGTTAACAACATTTTAGAGGTAAAATATAGTTTTTCATTCCTGTCATTCCACTTTCCGTTAAGGACAAGCACCTGAAGAGTTAATAAAGCACCTGAAAGCAGTGCTGAATATGATGAGGGGTGGTGCTTTTAAAATGCTATCACTTTGGGGCATTTTCCAATATTTAGGTCTCCTAAAGTGACCCAAAAAAGAAAAAAAAGATTTAGAAATTTCCTTAATAAAATGAAAAACTGCTGTTGAATTGTTCACGCTTCTAAGGCTATGTGTGCACATTGCAGATTTGGTGCAGAAATTTCTGCATCAAATCTGCACCTTCTGGCAAAAAACGCACCAAAAACCGTGATCACTGCTCACCGCAGCGTGTACTAACCTCGATCCTCGGAAGTTCCTTCCGTCAGAGCTGTGTGCTCTGCCAGGAGGAGCTGCTGAGACACCACAGGCTCACAGCAGATGGCGGGCTGTGATCACCTCTCTCCCCGGATGGCATTGTCAGTGTTGAAGGGCTGGCAGTGAGTGGGACACGGCCTTGCACTTTAACACTGACAATGCCATCTGAGGAGTGCAGGGCAGCCCGCACCTCCATGCTGGCACTGTCACTGCTAAAGTACTGGCAGGGTGCGGGACACTTTAGGCCAGAGTGCTTCAGGGAACTGTGGAAACCCAGGTATGACCACCGATGAACTGAGTGACATCACTGCTGCCAGCCGGGTCCTTCTTGTCAGTGTTTCCCGGAGACTGAAGAGATAGGACATGTTTTCGGTCTCTCCAGCCTCAGATGTAGCAGAGACAGGACCGTCATGGGACCTCATATGGATTACCTCGGACTTGGGTGTTTTGGGGTTAATAAAGTGGGGAAAGAGGGTGGTTTTGTATTTTATTCCAAATAAAGGATTTTTTTGTGTTTGTATTCATTTACTTTCACTTACAGCTTAATGATGAGAGGTGTCTCATAGACGCCTGCCATGATTAATCTAGGACTTAGTGGCTGCTATGGGCTGCCATTAACTCCCTCATTACACCGATTGCCACTGCATCAGGGAATTCGGGATGAGCTGGGTAAAGTGCCGAGACGGCCACATCTAATTGATGCGGTAATTCCGGGCAGCTGCTGGCCGATATTTTTAGGCTGGGGGGCTCCCAATAATGTAGGTCTCCCCAGTCTGAGAATACCAGCCCTCAGCTGTTAGGCTTTAACTTAGCTGGGTATCAAAATTGAGGGAGACTGCATGCCGTTTTTTTAAATTATTTATTTATTTTACTGTACGATATAGACCCACCCACCGGCGGCTGTGATTGGTTGCAGTCAGAGAGCTATCACTCAGCATGGGGGTAAGTCTGACTGCAACCAATCACAGCCACTGCTGTGTGGGGGAAGCAGTGAATATGTAATGAGGCTAATGAGCAGGTGCAGTGAATATGTACAAGCCTAATCAGCGAGTGGAGAAGAAGAATGAGAGGCAGCAGGACCAGTGTGATCGCCACAACGTGATCAGTGAGTATGAAGTGCTTGGGGAGAGAAGCTGGCAAAGTAGTGCACAACATGGCTGTGGACAGCCAATCACAGTAACGCCACAGCCGAGATGCAAATAAGGCGTCAAACATGCTGGGCGGGACATCTGAATATAACGAGGGGAATACACCATTACTCGCTATATAATAAATAACTAGTGATGAGCGAGTACTAAAAAGCTCGGGTGCTCGAAGCTCGGGCCGAGCCTCCCAAGATACTCGTGTACTCGGGCCGAGCAACGAGCCCAATGTTATCCTATGGGAGACCCGAGTATTTTTGTGAAATGACCCCCCGGCAGCATGGAGAAACCCTAAAAATGGCACAAAAGTCTCAGAAGAGTGCTCAAATGACATGGCAACAGCATGGGGAAGACCCCTTGAAGCATTTATCACTGAAAAGTCACAGCTGTGAACAATTTTGTCCGCGTTTTACGCCATTTTTACGGACTCACCAGAAAACCTTCCAAAATGACCCCAAAATGATTTTTCATGGCGGAAATGTTAAGGGCACATACCCAATAGTGAGATAGAGCTGGTGTATGTTACTTTTTGAGATTAATACATGAAAGATTTTACGTGAAAACATTGTGTGGCACTCCGATGTCCCTGAGAAGAGACGTACATGAAGGCCTCTTGAGTCTAATGTGCCCATTTTGAGGAAGTGAGTCTTTGTAGTATTTTCCTTTGCCAGGGCAGTCCAAAATTGTGAGGTTCACCAATGCCCCTGCATACAGACGTGCATGAGGGCCTGTAAACCTGAAGTGCCCATTGTAAGGAAGTGGGTCTATTTCAGTATAGCCCTTTGCCAGGGCAGCCAAAAATTGGGAGGCTCCACATTGTCCCTGGATAGAGACGTGCATGATGGCCTGTAAACCTGAAGTGCCCATTGTAAGGAAGTGGGTCTATTTCAGTATAGCCCTTTGCCAGGGCAGCCAAAAATTGGGAGGCTCCACATTGTCCCTGGATAGAGACGTGCATGATGGCCTGTAAACCTGAAGTGCCCATTGTAAGGAAGTGGGTCTATTTCAGTATAGCCCTTTGCCAGGGCAGCCAAAAATTGGGAGGCTCCACATTGTCCCTGGATAGAGACGTGCATGAGGGCCTGTAAACCTGAAGTGCCCATTGTAATGAAGTGGGTCTATTTCAGTATAGCCCTTTGCCAGGGCAGCCAAAAATTGGGAGGCTCCACATTGTCCCTGGATAGAGACGTGCATGATGGCCTGTAAACCTGAAGTGCCCATTGTAAGGAAGTGGGTCTATTTCAGTATAGCACTTTGCCAGGGCAGCCAAAAATTGGGAGGCTCCACATTGTCCCTGGATAGAGACGTGCATGATGGCCTGTAAACCTGAAGTGCCCATTGTAAGGAAGTGGGTCTATTTCAGTATAGCCCTTTGCCAGGGCAGCCAAAAATTGGGAGGCTCCACATTGTCCCTGGATAGAGACGTGCATGATGGCCTGTAAACCTGAAGTGCCCATTGTAAGGAAGTGGGTCTATTTCAGTATAGCCCTTTGCCAGGGCAGCCAAAAATTGGGAGGCTCCACATTGTCCCTGGATAGAGACGTGCATGAGGGCCTGTAAACCTGAAGTGCCCATTGTAAGGAAGTGGGTCTATTTCAGTATAGCACTTTGCCAGGGCAGCCAAAAATTGGGAGGCTCCACATTGTCCCTGGATAGAGACGTGCATGATGGCCTGTAAACCTGAAGTGCCCATTGTAAGGAAGTGGGTCTATTTCAGTATAGCCCTTTGCCAGGGCAGCCAAAAATTGGGAGGCTCCACATTGTCCCTGGATAGAGACGTGCATGATGGCCTGTAAACCTGAAGTGCCCATTGTAAGGAAGTGGGTCTATTTCAGTATAGCCCTTTGCCAGGGCAGCCAAAAATTGGGAGGCTCCACATTGTCCCTGGATAGAGACGTGCATGATGGCCTGTAAACCTGAAGTGCCCATTGTAAGGAAGTGGGTCTATTTCAGTATAGCCCTTTGCCAGGGCAGCCAAAAATTGGGAGGCTCCACATTGTCCCTGGATAGAGACGTGCATGATGGCCTGTAAACCTGAAGTGCCCATTGTAAGGAAGTGGGTCTATTTCAGTATAGCCCTTTGCCAGGGCAGCCAAAAATTGGGAGGCTCCACATTGTCCCTGGATAGAGACGTGCATGAGGGCCTGTAAACCTGAAGTGCCCATTGTAAGGAAGTGGGTCTATTTCAGTATAGCCCTTTGCCAGGGCAGCCAAAAATTGGGAGGCTCCACATTGTCCCTGGATAGAGACGTGCATGATGGCCTGTAAACTTGAAGTGCCCATTGTAAGGAAGTGGGTCTATTTCAGTATAGCACTTTGCCAGGGCAGCCAAAAATTGGGAGGCTCCACATTGTCCCTGGATAGAGACGTGCATGATGGCCTGTAAACCTGAAGTGCCCATTGTAAGGAAGTGGGTCTATTTCAGTATAGCCCTTTGCCAGGGCAGCCAAAAATTGGGAGGCTCCACATTGTCCCTGGATAGAGACGTGCATGATGGCCTGTAAACCTGAAGTGCCCATTGTAAGGAAGTGGGTCTATTTCAGTATAGCCCTTTGCCAGGGCAGCCAAAAATTGGGAGGCTCCACATTGTCCCTGGATAGAGACGTGCATGATGGCCTGTAAACCTGAAGTGCCCATTGTAAGGAAGTGGGTCTATTTCAGTATAGCCCTTTGCCAGGGCAGCCAAAAATTGGGAGGCTCCACATTGTCCCTGGATAGAGACGTGCATGAGGGCCTGTAAACCTGAAGTGCCCATTGTAAGGAAGTGGGTCTATTTCAGTATAGCCCTTTGCCAGGGCAGCCAAAAATTGGGAGGCTCCACATTGTCCCTGGATAGAGACGTGCATGAGGGCCTCAAAACATTAAGTGTCCATTTTAAGGAAGTGGGTGTATTATAGTATAGCCCTTAGGCAGGGCAGCCAAAAATTGGGAGGCTCCACGTTGTCCCTGGGTAGAGACGTGCATGAGGGCCTCAAAACATTGTTCCCATTGCAAAGGAGCGGGTCTCCTGTCGTTGTAATGTCCATTCTGCAAAGAATGGGCGAAAAAATTTACCACTGGGGGTATACCTGAAACAAAGGCCTAAGTATTGCAATTTGTAACGGTCATCATCATGGTGGCGCATGAGGAGAAGGAGGAGCAGTCCAGCGATTATCCAAAGTCCAGAAGTGTGTACCCATGGGTGAGTGGAGGTACATGGCAAACTTTAAATTCCGCTCTCATTTGCTGGTGGTGTGGTGAAGTCTGTCCCAATCCAACCCTTGTTCATCTTGATCAGAGTCAGCCTGTCAGCATTTTCAGTTGACAGGCGGGTGCGTTTATCTGTAATGATTCCACCTGCGGCACTAAAAACACGCTCTGACAAAACGCTAGCAGCAGGGCAGGCCAGGACTTCCAAGGCGTAGAGAGCCAATTCATGCCACGTGTCCAGCTTGGATACCCAATAATTGTAAGGCACAGAGGAATGTCGGAGTACAGTTGTTCGATCTGCAAGGTACTCCTTCAGCATCTGGGCAAACTTAGGATTTCTTGTGGCACTACCCCGCACCTCAGGGGCTGTGGTACGTGAGGGGCTGAGAAAACTGTCCCACATCTTAAAGACTGTTCCCCTACCTCTGGCGGATTGGACTTGTGCCTCTCTCGGCTGTACGCCTCGGTTGTCCACTGATTCCTGACCTATGCCGCTAGCGTTTTGTGAGGGGAATGCTTTGCCTACTTCCGTGAGTATGGCCTTCCGGAACTGCTGCATTTTGGTTGACCTCTCCTCCACGGGAATAAGAGACAAAAAGTTCTCCTTGTAGCGTGGGTCTAACAGTGTTACCAACCAGTAATGATTGTCGGCCAAGATGTTCTTAACGCGAGGGTCACGAGACAGGCAGCTTACCATAAAGTCAGCCATGTGCGCCAGACTCTTAACAGCCAGGACTTCAGTAGCCTGACCAACAAGATGACTAAACATGCTGTCCTCCTCCTCCTCCTCCTCCTCCTCATCTACCCTGTCCTCTGGCCAGCCACGCTGAACCGAGGATATGACTGGTGTGCATGTCATATCCTCAATTTGGCCGGAGAGTTGCTCCATGTCTTCATCCTCCTCCTCGTCATAGTCCTCCACTGCACGTTGTGATGAGACGAGGCTGGGCTGTGTGTTATCACCCACACCCACTACTGTTTCTTGCTGCAACTCATCGCGCTCCGCCTGCAATGCATCATGTTTGTTTTTCAGCAGAGACCGTTTTAGAAGGCAGAGTAGCGGTATGGTGACGCTAATAATGGCGTCATCACCACTCACCATCTTGGTGGAGTCCTCAAAGTTTTGGAGGATGGTACATAGGTCTGACATCCATCTCCACTCCTCAGGTGTTATGTGTGGAGTTTGACCCATTTCCCGACGGCTTAGGTGATGCAGGTACTCAACAACTGCCCTCTTCTGCTCACATATCCTGACCAACATGTGCAGAGTTGAATTCCAACGCGTGGGGACATCACACACCAGTCTGTGAGCCGGAAGATGCAAACGGCGCTGAAAGCCGGCAAGGCCGGCTGAAGCAGTAGGTGACTTTCGAAAATGTGCAGACAGGCGGCGAACTTTTACCAGCAGATCAGACAGCTCTGGGTATGACTTTATAAACCGCTGAACCACGAGGTTGAGCACATGGGCCACGCATGGAACATGTGTCAGCTGGCCTCGCCTCAAAGCCGCCACCAGGTTCCGGCCATTGTCACACACGACCTTTCCTGGCTTTAGGTTCAGAGGTGTGAGCCAGTGATCTGCCTGCTGTTTCAGAGCTGTCCACAGCTCTTCTGCATTGTGGGGTTTGTCACCTATGCAGATTAGCTTCAGCACAGCCTGTTGCCGCTTCGCCGAGGCAGTGCTGCAGTGCTTCCAGCTTGTGACTGGTGTGGAGGGCACAGTGGATGAGGATGCGCAGGAGGAGGAGGAGGCTGAAGAGCATGACATTCCGGAGCTGTAGAGTGTGGGTGAAACACTGACTGAGGTAGGGCCTGCAAACCTTGGTGTGGGAAGGACGTGTTCCGTCCCTCGCTCAGACTGGGTCCCAGCTTCCACAATATTAACCCAGTGTGCCGTCAACGAGATGTAGCGGCCTTGCCCACAAGCACTTGTCCAAGTGTCTGTGGTTAGGTGGACCTTGGGTGAAACAGCGTTGTTCAGGGCACGTGTGATGTTTTGTGACACGTGGTTATGCAACGCGGGGACGGCACACCGGGAGAAATAGTGGCGGCTGGGGACCGAGTAACGTGGGACAGCTGCCGCCATCAGGTCACGGAATGCTTCTGTCTCCACCAGCCTAAAAGGCAACATTTCCAGCGCAAGCAGTCGCGAAATGTTAGCATTTAGAACTGTGGCATGTGGGGTGTTGGCAGTGTATTTGCGCCTGCGTTCAAAGGTTTGCTGAATGGATAACTGAACGCTGCGCTGGGACAAGGACGTGCTTGATGATGGTGTTCTTTCTGCGTAGGCAACTGCAGGTGCAGGAGTGGAGGAGGCTTGTTCGCAGGCAGCATGGACAGAGGATTGGCTCGCATGCACAACCAGCGAAGACGTAGCAGTGACATCAGCAAGCACTGCTCCTCGACTCTGTTGTACTTCCCACAAAGTCGGGTGCTTGGCTGACATGTGCCTGATCATGCTGGTGGTGGTCAGGCTGCTAGTTTTGGTACCCCTGCTGATGCTGGCACGGCAGGTGTTGCAAATGGCCTTTTTTGAATCATCTGGATCCAACTTAAAAAACTGCCAGACTCGGGAAGACCTAACATTTGTACAGGCACCTTGTGTCGTCGTGTTGTTCCGGGGAACGGTTGCCTGACTTCTGCCTGGGGCCACCACCCTGCTTCTTACTGCCTGTTGTGATGCTACGCCTCCCTCCCCCTGTGCACTGCTGTCCTCGCTCTGCATATCCTCCTGCCAGGTTGGGTCAGTTACTGGATCATCCACCACGTCGTCTTCCTCTTCCGCACCCTGCTCCTCCTCCTGACTTCCTGACAATTGTGTCTCATCATCGTCCACCACTTGTTGGGACACGTTGCCAACTTCGTGAGAACGTGGCTGCTCAAATATTTGGCTATCTGTACAGACGATCTCCTCATGACCCACTTCAATATGAGCTGGCGAGAGGCCAGAATGTGTGAATGGAAACGTGAACAGCTCTTCCGAGTGTCCAAGTGTGGGATCATTAATGTCCGAGGAGGACGTGTACTCAGCCTGGTGGTAGGAAGGAGGATCAGGTTCAGAAATGTGCGGTGCAGTATCACGGCTACTGACACTTGACCGTGTGGAAGACAGAGTGTTTGTGGTGGTGCCAATCTGACTGGAAGCATTATCTGCTATCCAACTAACAACCTGTTGACACTGGTCTTGGTTCAAGAGCGGTGTACTGCTGCGGTCCCCAAGAATTTGGGACAGGACGTGCGAGCGACTAGATGTGGCCCTTTGTTGTGGCGAAATTAGAGCTTGCCCACGACCTCGGCCTCTGCCTGCACCACCATCACGTCCACTTCCTTGTTCCTTGCCAATGCCCTTGCGCATTTTGCAATGCTGTGCACTGCTGACGTGTATATTCACTACTTGTGCGTTATATCAAAGTTTCTGGAAATTGCACACAAGTGCACCTGTACGCTGCCACCAACAGGCACACACGTGCGGTTTTAAAAACCAAGCACGGACGCAATAAGAACCTAACAGGTTTTTTTGGGGAGCGACAATTACAGACAAGTCAGACACTATCTGGACTGTTTTACACTGTGTACACCAGCCCCAGATATGATGAAGGCTGGTATACGGTCACCACTACCCTGCCTGCCTGCCTGCCTGCCTGTATACTGGTACAATAGTCCTGACAAGGACTCTTTTGGTCACTAGCCTGTATTCAGACCTGGCTATACCCTGCCTGTATATAGCAACAATAGTCCTGAGAAGGACTCTGCTACTGTACTCCGACCTGGCTATACCCTGCCTGCCTGTATACAACTAGAATAGTCCTGAGAAGGACTTTTGGTCACACTGTTTGCAGCCCTGCAACTGAAAAAGCTATAAAGGGCCGCAAAGCTTTCCCTGAATCAGCGACACTCTCCCTGCACTGACAGTCTGGATAGCTGTGAGCACAGCACAGCGCGCCGGCCGATATAAAGGCTCGGTCACGCTGTGCAGGCCGGCCAATCACTGCAATTCCACAACTAACAGGGCTGTGGCATTGCAGTGGTCTGCCAGCCAATCCCTGCATGAGGGCTGGCTCTCAAAAGAGCGCCAACATGCAGAAATGAAGACCACGAGTACAGCACGAGTATCGCGAGATTACTCGGTCCCCGCCGAGCAGCCCGAGTACAGCGATACTCGTGCGAGTACCGAGTAGTGACAAGCATGCTCGCTCATCACTATAAATAACCCAATTACCATGCTATTCTGCTATAGCGAATAGTGATGAATACATTCGCTCATCACTAGTTATAAACTAGCGGCACTTCATTGTACGTGTATCTCTGTAAACTAATTACTTAGATTACATCAGTTTGTTCTATTTTCTCTTTCTGGGCTGTTCATATCTACTCATACTTTATATGCAGATGCACTTTGTTGTCTCATGTGGATGCATGGTGCCACCTGCTGGCCTACTTTTTTAATCATTTTTGTGTCAAATTGTTCATTAAATAACCTTTATATGATATAGTTTGTTGTACAGGTTTGTTTGTAGAATTATATTTATGTTTCTGTACTGAAATACTTTTTTGTCCATGGAACATACTTGGGCACGTTTCTATAATGCTTGTCTGCAATAATAGTTTCTAATAATTCTGTGTATTTACAAAAAATTTCCAGCAGCAATAATGCACTATAAAACCAGGGATCTTTACTGGCAAATAGAAGGTAACAAAGTTTTTAATGGTGGGTCTACAGCGGGTGGTCCTGATGCACAGTGGAATCTTAAGCCTTCTTTACACCTTACAATTGCGTGTGCGATCTCGTATGCGATCGCACACGCCCCCATCGTTTGTGTGGCTCGTGCAACTTGTTGCACGAGCCGCACAATCGTTCAAAAGCTGTCACACATACTTACCCTCCATACGACCTCGATGTGGGCGGCGAACTTCCACTTCCTGGAGTGAGAGGGACGTTCGGCGTCACATGGCAGCCGGCCAATAGAAGCGGAGGGGCGGAGATGAGCGGGACATAAACATCCTGCCCACTTCTGTTCATCGTTCCCGGGGTGTCACACACTGCGATGTGTGCTGCCTCGGAAACATTGAACAATCTGACGTGCACTTTTTAGGAAATTAACGATGTGTATGCGATGAACGGTTTTGCGTTCAATCACAGTCGCACGTATCTGTCACACGCTACAACACTACTAACGATGCCGGATGTGCGTCACTTACAACGTGACCCCGCCGACACATCGTTAGATATGTTGTAGCGTGTAAAGCGGGCTTTAGTCAATTGCAGAATACCACCAAATGCTTTCGGCAAAGACGCTCCAAGTCGTAGTGGAACAAGACATTTCTTGAAAACTACATACGTAAACAGAAGGTTGTGTGCTGACTGAGGATCCAGGTGTTTCCCTCTTTCCCCATTGAGAATACTAATTTTATTCCTAGATGGGGAAAAAAAATTGTTCTCAGTTCTTTTAAATTTATGGAGTTGTTAGTTTCCTTCAATCAGACGGTCTTAAAAAATCTTGAGAAAAATATCGATGATACATATCTAAACTTAAAAGCTTTATTGCCTCCGGAAGAAATTAATT
The DNA here is from genome assembly GCF_048569485.1 of Anomaloglossus baeobatrachus. Lineage (NCBI taxonomy): Eukaryota > Metazoa > Chordata > Amphibia > Anura > Aromobatidae > Anomaloglossus > Anomaloglossus baeobatrachus. Next base: position 252,605,606 of record NC_134359.1, on the reverse strand, counting down.
ATTTCCATTTATAACCAATATTTATAACCAATAAAAGATACCCAATCCAAAAAACAAACTATTAACAGACACAATAGACTACCAATAACAAAGAGTTTATAGGAGAAGACGTCATCCACCATCAGCACAGACAACCCTTTCCATCTCCTCCTCTGATGAAAATTCAGATGTACAGTATTCACCTATTAATACTCATTTTGGAAAAAACTTAAGGCAGACATGAAACACACAACTATTATTAGAACCCCACCTTTAGTGAGTGGGCAAGAATCAGAAGTACCTACGGTACTAAACAGGAGTGTCATTGTAGCACCTAGGCATATGAGGTACCTCGGTTCCGGGTAGTGTCTCTATTGGGAGTGTCATTGTGGTGGCTGTTTCCAGTTCCATGCCCTGGGCCCATTTTGTAATGGGGGATATTTACAGGGGATTTATGAATAAAGTTATTTGTGACGCCACTTGCGGTGATGCGGCTTAGTGTAGGGAGCCGCCGCTGTAGGTTTTGCTGGGGCTGATGGAATGTGCAGCTCTCATGACTTGGGCCTTCTGCAAGTAGGGTATTACCCTAGCGGGTGTATGCTGCAGTAGACGTCGGAAGAAGGAGTCCAGACAGGTATTCAGTGCAACTGGTTTACTCACTTTTTGGGTGTTACCTGGTTGCCTGAGGCCGGCTGGTTTCGCCTCCAGGTTCCCTTCATCCCAGTGCTAGTCTTGTTTCTCTTCCCCTGCACCTGTCTCTGGTAAATGGTTCCTCGTGGTATGGAACACTTGGAGGTCACCAGTTTGTGGTTTGTTCACCTCTGTCCACCTGACGGTAGCGTGAACCCTGTGGGGATGGAGTGTCTGGTCCTGTCCCCGGCTCTCTCTTTGCTACTGAGTCTTCGGATTCTTTAGCGTCAGAAAGGTCCTTGATGGTCCCCTTTGCTGTGCAGGTGTTAACAGGTCGGCTTTAAGCTCTATCCTGTCCTAGGGTCCTGTACCCCGTCGATGCTTAGTTCCGGGAGTACTCCACCGGCAACCACCTCTCTTTGGTACCAGGTCACCGTCAACCCGAGCCAGGGAGTCACTTCCTTCACTGTCAACTCTAGACTTAGTCTGACTACTGACTTCCTGTGTTCCCGACTACTCTCCACAGTCTGCCCCTCCCACCTGGTCAACTAGTGGACTGGAGTGGTTCCACCTCTAGGCAGCCATCTATGTTCCCACCCTAGCTAGGTACCATTGTATGGGAGATTGTTGGGGAAAACTGGGATTACCTGGGTTTTTGGTAGTACCGGCACTGGGGTTCTGGGTACCTAAGGGGGTAGGCCCTGCATCCTGGTGGGGATGCAGAACCTTGTAGCACCCTGAGGGCTTCAGGGGCGCTACATTATTGCACAAAGTAATGATGAAAGATGGAGTGGAGCACTCCACTAGGGATTATGAACATTTGACTTTATTATTATATTTCAACCATCTTGATATATATTTTTTGTATAACATCACTACATGTTCACCTCTCCCACGACTACTGGCGGCCTATATATTGTACCTTTTCATCACATTGTATGCCCCCCTTGACTCAGTGGTAGTTGTTTTTAATTTTAATTGCTGTCTTTTTGCTGTTTTGCTTGTGTCTTTTCTTGAATAAATTAATTTTCTGCATATACACTCGAATCCTCTTTATTTGTTGCATCATTCTCCCCTATGCCTGCGCTCGACGTCTCAGTGCACCAGAGTGCAGTGACGTCACTGCTACTCGACTGTTGTGCTAAGACATGCAGAGCGCAGGACTGGAGGATGCTGACAGTGGGGGAACGAGGAGAAGTGAGGACTTGTTTATTTTTTTTTTTATAATTGAGTACACGGTGGCCAAAGGCCTATGGGAGTGCATTATACGATATGGGGACTGCATAATACAATATGAAGGACGCCTTATACATAGACTATGGGGGTGTATTATGGAGGACTATGGGGGTGCATTAAATTGTATGGTTGCTGCATAATATAATATGAAAGACTATGGGGCTGCATTATTAAACATGGAGGACTATGGGGGTGTATTACATGGAAGACTATGGGGCTGAATTATAATATGTGGAGGACTATGGGACTGTATTATAATACTTGGAGGACTATGGAGCTGTATTATACTATATGGAGGCCTATGTTCATTAAATAGTAACATAAAATGAGCAACCCACTTCTTCTCTCCAGATGGAAGATATTTCCTATTACACAATATATCACATGCTTCCCAAAAGCAGTGATATAATATGCTACTGTGACGCCCTGGCCAAGCCAGGGGTCACAGGTAATGACATCACCACACCCTACACCCCGGATAGGTACACCAAAGCTAAACCATAAATCCTTGTTGCCTTCCTCCAGGGGCTGATGTCCACACCAGGGGGTGGAGCCAGGCGGTTGGTCTCCACCCACCAAGGAGTTCACAGTCCTGGAGGCGGGAAACCAGGCCGATTAAGTTTGGAGTTCAAAGTGAGAGGAGAGAGAAGGAGTACAGTGAGAGTAGTGACAGAGGAAAGTGAGAGTTTGGAGGTCTGAAGTTGGTCCGGGTGTGTGCCCCGGACCGAGACAGCAAGGTTAGCAGACGGCGGTGACCGTCTGCAGTGGAGGCTGATCGGAGTTGCCGAAAGGACCGCGGACGGGTGGTGGCCCGGCGGTACCGGACCGGTACACAAGGAGAAGCCAGCACCAGTGGCAGGGGCCTTTCGGATCCCGGCAAGGCTAGGAGTCGCCGTGAATTTGCCAAATCCGTCAGTGAAGGGGACCTCCTGGGTCTCCAAACAACTAAGTCCCGATTGAAGGCAACAGTCCAACCGTATGCGAGAGACACCGCCACCGCCAAGGCACCAGTTTCTCAGGGCCAGCGCCTGCGGGCAAAGAAGGGCTCCTCCGGCCCATATCCAGGTCGGGGAGCGGGTTACCGGTGGGAATCCATCGTTACCAACAGTGAACTTAGGTGCAGGAAAAGAGACAGTCACCGTTAACTACCGGGGAATAGCAACAGCAGCCGTCCGTGGGAACCGTCTTTTCAGGCGTGTGTTTTACCGAGAACTGTGTCACCGTATCAGGCTGAGTGAGTACTACCGTGCCGTGAGGCACGGCGCTGCCCCCGCGACCCTGCACCTCACCAAGCCCCGCACCGGGCCTGCCATCCCTCATCCCCCACCTCATCACTGGGCCCCGGGACAACCACCCCCTACCCACGGAGGGGAGAACCAACAACTTTGCTGCTCCCAGTCACCGCTCCCGGGATCCCCATACAGAGCAGCGGTGGTGCTACCAAAAATCACCACAACCGTGGGTGGCGTCACGGACAATAAACAATCCACCCCAAAAACAAAATCCCCTTTCACTCACGGGCGAGGAGCGCCGCTCGAGTCCCCGGGATCCGGCCCATCGCTCGAGCCATCGAGCAGCAGCAGGCCGCAGCAGCAGCGGCGGCCGGACCCGAGCAGTAGGGAGAGCGCTGCATCCCCTCCTCCGCCCGCGACAACTTGGCGTCACGAACAGGATCTTACCGCTCTGCCGTTGGGTAGAGGTGCGCCTTGTTACCGCCGGAGGTATCCGGCCAGAAAATTTCAGAAGCCGCCATCTTTGGCGCGAAAAGTTCCCGCTCGAGCGTCTTCTCGAGTAGTGGAGGCGCGAAGGCCAAAACCCCGCCCCGATAGAGGAGGAGCCGGAAAGAGGCTAAGGGGGACGAAATGGCAACTGGTCGCATGTAGCCGCGGCTATAAAGACAGGGACGCCAGGACTCTGCAGCCATCTTGTTCCTGGGAGAGGCCGCCAGCAACATGTGGATGCCGTCTCGAAGCACCGTAGCCCCCGCGCCTGGAACCGCGGCGTGGGTGGAGATCCGGACCACGCAGCTCTACCAGAGGCTGCAGGTCAAGATGCAGCTCCTCATGGAGGAGTGGGAGACCGACATGGCGGAGGTTATAGCGGCCGTGCGGAGACGCGAGGAGGAAGCTGAGGAAGGGAGGGTGAGTGACCCACGCCCCGATGCCCTTGAAGGGCCGGTCATCGCGGCTGCGGGACCCGGTCTAAACCCTCTCACCCTGCTGCCTCCCTAGCCACCCGTCCCGGAAGCCGTGACCCCGCCACTAGGCCCGCTACCACCGCAACCGGTAGCGATACCCAGCATGCCCGCCCCGGCGGGCCGACCTGTAGCCGGAGCCCGTAGCCGACCGGAGGTGCTGCCGTGGAAAGCCCCGAAGTCTGAACCGGAGGCGTCCCCCGAGAAGTTCCCTGAGCCAGAGCCAGAAAGGCTGTGGAGAGAAAGCGCACATAGGGTCTTATCTGATAAACAATGCAGGTGTAGAGGATAGGACAGGTGCTCACCTGTGGAAGTTGTGACAGGCACAACTCCTATGAAGGCATAAAATGAATGTAGAGATTGGTCAAGCAGCAGCCCCGATGATGCAATGGAGAAATATACTGGTGGATAGAAAAATCGGGTTCAACGCTGCGCTAAAAACCACGAAGCCAAAAGATGTGATGGATTCTTTTCTTTATTTAGGACAGGTCAACGCGTTTCAAAGGCATGTCCGCCTTCTTCATCAGGACAAGGAAAAGAACAGCATAATACATGTTGCTGTCAAGGGATACATATATATACTACTGAAGAGAGGCTCCACGTATACACAGATGACGTCAGCCGGCCGGTGACTGGGCGTCACGTGGAAAAAAGCAGGAAGGAGTAGAAAAAATGAGTAAGGCTATGTGCGCACGTTGCGTACAGTTCACTGCAGAAATTTCTGCAGCGATCTGAAGAGCACATGTGCGCTTTAAATCGCTGCAGAAATGTCCGTAGTGAAGCCGATTCCATGCGCTCTGCCTGCAGCTCCTGCCATAGACAGAGCAGGACCTGCCGGCAAAGCGCACGGAAGAAGTGACATGTCACTTCTTTGAACGCAGCGCTTCGGCAGTAGCCGAAGCGCTGCGCTCTAAAACGCCAAGTGCGCACGGCCCCTGCACAATCTCCATAGACTGTGCAGGGGAGGCAGGACGCATGTGTTTATATTGTATTGTATTGTATTTACGCAACGTGCGCACATAGCCTAAAAGAAATAAAAAAAATGAGGAAGGGGTAGGAGTGGAGTGTGAAAGGGTTAAATTTTACTCAACCCGAAAAGAAAAAAAGGGGAGTGTAAACAATAATTTAGAAATGTATTGCAAAAAATTGTTTTAATAAAACAAATATGAAAAAAAGTGTGTTTTATTTAATAAACATGTGTCTAAATTTGTAGTGTCAGACCGCAGAAAAAACAATCTGCATAAAATGCAGGGAATACCTCTGGAGATCATCCAGCAGTAAAAGGTAAAAAAAGTGTGAGATCCGAAGCATGTAAAGAAAAAATGGAACGCGCGTGCGTGGCCAAACTCCACTGTGTAGTGAGAAGCGCTGAAAAAGGTGAAATGAGTTCAAAGCGTGGGAAAAAGATATTTACGCATGCGTGTGCCTGAAAGAGCTGCCAGAGCGGGGTGAAAGGAGCTTGTATCTGTCTAAGAAACGAGCAGAAACAGAATTCAGTGAGTAAGAAAGAAAAAATTATTATTATAATATAAGAAGAAGTAAGGAAGAAAAGAGAGAGAGAGAGTATTAGGGAGATAATTATATGGAGAGATAAATCAATTTTATACCCATGGTACAGGACCAAAGGGCAGAAACAATATCTGATAATATTAAATATAAATAAAAGAATAAATAAATTCATAAAATAATATGATATAAACAATGTCGATCAAATATATAATAAAGTTCATGAAAATTTAAAAGAAACGCGCTGCAACAAAATAATGAATTACCATATCCACAGCCAAAGGGTAATGGGGTATATATAAAAATGTATAAAGCACAAAATGTGCTCCCACTATATGAATAAAAAAAAGGGGGGGGGTAAAAAAATATTATTTAATATATATACATACAATTTTTGAAAAAAACACAGCTAAAAGGGTTTTTGTATGCCCATTGTATGAAAAAATAAATAAATAAGGGCTGAATGTATAAAAAATAATAAAAAATATATTGCTTCATATTAAATGAATTTATATATAATAAAAACCGCATTGGATGATATAGAAAAGAACTATACATATTGGGGGTTTATTACATGTAAAAAACTCTAATAGAATATCATAATTGGGAATGGGGATACAAATGGACAGAAATCAGGGATGAGAAAGGATCAATAAAAAAGATCAGTCAGTTCATTGAGACCATGGGGTTTCAGATTGCCAAGTTTATGAATCCAAAAGGTCTCTTTCTTGCTTAATAATTCCAATCTATTCGGTATGTCTGGTGGAATATGCTCAATGGGGGTAATTTTGCAGGACATTATTTTATTGTGAAACAAAGCACAATGTCTTGATAAACTGTGTAGCATATAACCAATCCTAACGTTATGTCTATGGGAATTTAACCTATTGTGCAACGCCTGGCAAGTCCTCCCCACATACTGTTTGCCGCAAATGCAATCCAATAAGTAGATGACATGGTCTGTCTGGCAAGTCATATGTTCTTTGATAGGAAAATTTTCAGCACCCACATATGAACAAAAAGATGTCTTATTGTGGCAAATAATCTTGCAACAAAGACAATTTTTTGCATTACATCTAAAAGACCCCATCACAGGGATTGTAGTACTAGTTTTCTTAATCTCTTTAAGTCTACTAGGGGCTAGTATGTTCTTAATGGTTGGAGCTCTCCTGAAAGTGAAGCCTGGTTGAGAAGGTAAAATGCCCTTCAAAATGGAGTCGTTTAAAAGTATACTCCAGTGTTTTGAAAATATTTTTTGATTCTGAGGTTGTCACTGCTGTAAGTCGTAATGAAATTAAGGGCAAAATTATTGGCCATCGAGCTCATGTCATCTACCTTATTAATAGGCTGGCAAACTTTTTTGGAAACTAGTAGATCTTTTTGCTCAAGGGATCTTGTGGTAGTGAAAGCTTTTTTAATTAAATTTCGGGGATATTTTTTCTCAAGGAAACGCTCTCTCAAAATGGCAACTTGATCAATGAAATCCTCCTCTGTCGTGCAATTCCTCCTTATTCTTTTATATTGGTTTACAGGTATATTTTGCAACCATTTACTGTAGTGTTCGCTATTAAAATTTATATAGCTATTGGTATCCACCTGTTTAAAAAAGGTCTTAGTAAAAATTCGGCTGTTTTGGTGATAGAGAGTCAGATCTAGAAAATGAATGGTCTTATCCTGAACGTTTGGTGTAAACTCCAAACTCCAGGTGTTATCTTTTAACAAACCAAGAAAAGAATCAATATTATTTTGTTCGTTATCCCATATGAAGAACAAATCGTCTATGAACCTTTTATAGACAACAATACTATTAGCATGACTCCCATTTAGTATATGGAGGATTTCAAATAGTCCCATAAACAAATTAGCATATGAACAAGCTGCTTTTGATCCCATCGCTGTACCGAGACGTTGATGGTAAAGTTTATCTGAGAAAGTAAAGAAATTATTGTGTAGTATGAAGCTCATGGCTTCTAGGAGAAATTTCTTTTGGACCGCAGGAAATCTGTTATCTTTAGTGAGAAAATACCAAAAACTAAAAAGACCTAAATCATGAGCAATGTTTGAATACAACGCGGAAACATCAATGGTTACAAAGAGATACGTTTGTTTCCAAGGAATATCCTTAATCGTGTCTATGAGATGGGAGGAATCTCTCAGGTGGCTCCCTAGATCCATCACATGAGGTTGCATCAGTTGGTCCACATATGCCGCTAAATTTGCTGTAAGTGTATTGATGCCTGAAATGATGGGGCGTCCTGGGGGGTTTAACGGATTTTTATGTAATTTAGGCAGATGATAAAAAAATGCTTCATTGAAACTATTAATCTGTAAAAATTTCTTTTCAGATGAATTCAAAATATTGTTATCAATGGCTTCTTGTATCAAACCTTTGTAGGCTATGACAGCAGAATCATATATCCCCCATTCTACTGTCTGGTAGTATATGGGATCAGATAGTATCCTTAGGGCCTCATTAACATAATCGCCCCTGTTCTGAACAACAATGCCGCCCCCCTTATCGGCAGATCTAATGACGATTTCTCGATTATCTTTAAGGTCTTTGAGTGCTGATCTCTCTTTAATCGAGAGATTATGCTGCATATTTCTTTTAGTATTCATAAACTCCTTGAGGTCTGTCAGAACTAAATCACTAAAAGTCTTGACATGATGGCCTTTGCTCCCTGTGGGGTAAAATTTAGATTTGGGTCTAACCATAGTCGGAGCCAGAGCCGACAGCCCGCTCCGTGCCAAAGGCCCAGCAGCGGAAAGCCCCTGTGCCCATCCCCCACACCTCGGCTGAGGTTGCGCCGGGTTGCCGCTGTAAGGCGGCGTCCAAGGCCAAGTCACCGCGGGACCTGCCGCCCAGATCAACAGTAGTGGGCAGCGTCCGAGAGGTCTCGCGGGGCCCGACCCGTGCGCCGGAGCTCGCAGCAGCGCCGTACTGGGACAGGGAGCCGGTACCGTTGGGCCTGGAAATAGAGGAGAGGGAAAGAAGGAAGGCGGAGATGGTGGCCCGTACGATCCGGGAGAAGGAGAGCCTGAGACAAGCTACCTTCCGGGTCCGGGGCCCGCTGTATGAGGGGCAGGTGAGGCGGTTTGATGTCCGCCGGGGCTATGGATTTATTTATGAACCGGGCCTGGAGGCCGAAGTGTTTATAGCCCGGCGGGATGTTAATGCTCACCTGCCAGAAGAGCACCCCGGTCGTAACCTGATGCCGGGCGACATAGTGCAGTACACCAGGCACTGCGGGGAGAGGGGGTGGTTTGCGCTGGATGCCAAGTTAAGGGGCAGCCAAGAGGCCCGTGTAAGCGCTGCGCCCCCTCCCTCAGGTGATGCTGAGGATTCAGAGTGAAGGCAGTGGAACACCGTTGTCACCGTCCCCGTTGGGACCACCTGTGTGTACAAGTTTAAAGTTTAAAAGTTTTGGAAAAAGAAAATGAAAGAAATCAACCGATGAGTCACCTGATTTAACCGTGATTTTGGAACCGGCCGTTGCTGGCATTGTTGTCCCCGTGGGGACCATCCACAGTTTTTACATAGAAACTTCTATGAACAGGCCCGAAAACTTGCAGGGCAACCACAAACGTTAAGTGGAATGTAAATAAAAATGTTTTGTTGCAGCTGACCGTTACCGCCTCCGGAGAGGCAGGTTGGAGGGAGGGCCCGCAGTGGAGCAGGCTGGGGCCCAGCCACCACCGGAACCGGTGGCTACCCTCTGGAGGGGAAGGACAGATCGTGCTCGGGTAACTTGGTTCAGGACTGGGGTCAAGGGGTGCTGCCTGTTTCTTAGGGGCAGCATCAGGGCCAGGTTACTTGGGTGGGAGAGAGCGGAAGCCGCAACCATTAAAACCGTTACCGCAACGTTTTAAGAAAAGTGCCTCCCGTTGTGGGATGAAGTTATTTTATCTGTATTATGTTTTATCTTTTTTTCAGAAAAATAAAACCGGTGTTGGACGGGCAGCCCGCGGACGGTCTGCATTTTGTTAAGGGGGAATGTGACGCCCTGGGCAAGCCAGGGGTCACAGGTAATAACATCACCACACCCTACACCCCGGATAGGTACACCAAAGCTAAACCATAAATCCTTGTTGCCTTCCTCCAGGGGCTGATGTCCACACCAGGGGGTGGAGCCAGGCGGTTGGTCTCCACCCACCAAGGAGTTCACAGTCCTGGAGGCGGGAAACCAGGCCGATTAAGTTTGGAGTTCAAAGTGAGAGGAGAGAGAAGGAGTACAGTGAGAGTAGTGACAGAGGAAAGTGACAGTTTGGAGGCCTGAAGTTGGTCCGGGTGTGTGCCCCGGACCGAGACAGCAAGGTTAGCAGACGGCGGTGACCGTCTGCAGTGGAGGCTGATCGGAGTTGCCGAAAGGACCGCGGACGGGTGGTGGCCCGGCGGTACCGGACCGGTACACAAGGAGAAGCCAGCACCAGTGGCAGGGGCCTTTCGGATCCCGGCAAGGCTAGGAGTCGCCGTGAATTTGCCAAATCCGTCAGTGAAGGGGACCTCCTGGGTCTCCAAACAACTAAGTCCCGATTGAAGGCAACAGTCCAACCGTATGCGAGAGACACCGCCACCGCCAAGGCACCAGTTTCTCAGGGCCAGCGCCTGCGGGCAAAGAAGGGCTCCTCCGGCCCATATCCAGGTCGGGGAGCGGGTTACCGGTGGGAATCCATCGTTACCAACAGTGAACTTAGGTGCAGGAAAAGAGACAGTCACCGTTAACTACCGGGGAATAGCAACAGCAGCCGTCCGTGGGAACCGTCTTTCCAGGCGTGTGTTTTACTGAGAACTGTGTCACCGTCTCAGGCTGAGTGAGTACCACCGTGCCGTGAGGCACGGCACTGCCCCCGCGACCCTGCACCTCACCAAGCCCCGCACCGGGCCTGCCATCCCTCATCCCCCACCTCATCACTGGGCCCCGGGACAACCACCCCCTACTAACGGAGGGGAGAACCAACAACTTTGCTGCTCCCAGTCACCGCTCCCGGGATCCCCATACAGAGCAGCGGTGGTGCTACCAAAAATCACCACAACCGTGGGTGGCGTCACGGACAATAAACAATCCACCCCAAAAACAAAATCCCCTTTCACTCATGGGTGAGGAGCGCCGCTCGAGTCCCCGGGATCCGGCCCATCGCTCGAACCACCGAGCAGCAGCAGGCCGCAGCAGCAGCGGCGGCCGGACCCAAGCAGTAGGGAGAGGGCTGCGTCCCCTCCTCCGCCCGCGACACTACATGCCCCTATCAGCAAATATAGGTTGGACTTACAACACGTGCCCTCAAAATACGTGTGAGGGAACATGTACGTGATTTACTCCAAACTTTGCCCAAACATTTCAAGGTACACCATCAATGCAATCGGTCTGGTCTCAAAGTTCAGAAAGGTAGACTGGATTGTCTTAGGTGTTCGGGGTGAACAGACAAGTCGCCTCTTGGCACAATGTGAGATCAGATGGATCTGCACTCTGCAAACTAATGCAACCTCGTGGTCTTAAATTGAGATCATGAGTTTTGCTCCCTTCCTCTAAATGTTTGTCATTTTTTAACAACTGCATAATATTGTTTTCTTTTGTTGTTTAATACATTCTTTAACTTTAATATATTCTTCGTTTTTAAATTTTAGAAGCACCAATATACTTACCTGCACCAACATCCATGCGTCTTTGAGAGTTTCTCATTGGGTGGATGACATTTACTCTTGTTTGAACATTCATCTTCTTTCATAATTATGAAAATTATTTTATGATTTATTTATTATTAATTAATTTCATCTATGTTATCTGTCTAATGTAATATTTTCATGGTCACATGGCTGATTATATTTTTTATCTCACTCAATTTTTTCACACTTTATCCACTTTTACATTCATATTGCTTTTGTTGCATTTATTTATATCTATAATCATACATGCATTTTTTCACACTTATGTTTTTTACATCATACTCACATACACTCATTGCTAACACATCTGTTTTTATTATTGATTTTCTATTCTTCACTATCTCATTATTATTTACATCCATACATATTTTCCACACTTATGCTCATTTTTCACATAACACATATTTATACACATACACACTCAGACACGCATTGCTAACACGCATTTTTCTTTTATATTTATTTTTTTTTTTTATTAGTTTTTTGTTTTGTTTTTTTTACTTATGTTACCTATTTATTCATATTTCCCTATGTATTATATCTAATAATATACATTTCTTTTCCACTGTTGCACTGTTTTTTATATTATTATTATTATTATTAATATACTGTACTTATTTCTGTATGTACCTTGTCACTGCTATTCATATCCTCACTATCATGATTCACTTGTGGCTCTGCTCCTTGCAGAGCCATTGTGTCCTGTGTGTTTTACTGTTGACTGTTTCTCCGAGTCTAGGCCTGGTGGGAGGGGCCTCTTCTGGCGTGACTCATTCCAGGGGATCGCTCTGCCTTATTTTGGAGCTGGTTCACCCGGAACGCCACCAGTGATAGTTCCTGCTCTGCAGTGCACACTTCTGGTTCCCGTGAGTTTGTTCTGATCTTGTCCCGCTACATAGTGTCCCATTCCCAGTTCTCCGTTCCCTTCGTCTTGTCTATACTCCTAGTCTCTCTGACCCTTGACTCGTTCTGTGACCCCCGACTCCGGTCTCCTCTGAACTTACGTTTCCCCTCGGCTTCCGACAATGGCTTGTACTCTGACCCTGGCTTTGCTTCCCTTCTGTACCTGACGATGCTTCTTGGCTTACCGACCTTCGGGCTCCCACGTGACCTTGGCTTCTGTTACTCCTCTGTACTGACTTGACCTTCAAGCTTCTGACTCTCGGGTTGATCGACCATTCAACAGACCATCCCCGCTTTGGTACTGGTGACCTCTAATGGGCAAGAGCCTCACTACACCTAGGAGCTCGACATTTTCCTAGTGTACCAGCGCCCTCTGGTGCTGGGTGTTACACCCACCCATCTATTAGACTCTTGTTGTGGGGATTTAATTGCTTCAGCACTCCAGCTCTATTGACTGTAGCCACGTCCGATGTCCACTCCACGGCCATGTCCACTGTAGCCACTATCCACTGTAGCCACGTCCGATGGTCTCCATGGTGACCTGGGCTGGCATGCATGCATGGCACAGGTGTGGACAGCGCCTCCCTAAATGCGTCTCCATGGTTCTGTCCTGGCAGAGGTACTCATGCTGACGTGATTTCCGCGTGACCGCCATGGTGAGTCTTGACATTTCATGCGATCACGCCTCCCCATTTTCTGATGCCGGCACATACACTAATGATACCCCCGGTTCTTTACTTTTGTTTAAGGCAGAAAACTTGATTGGCCGACATTTTACTTACTCCTTCCCTGCCACCATCGGCAAATCTTTTACTTTGGATGTTGTGAGACAATATCTGTTATTGGCCATTGGTGTATATTTAAGGTGGTTCTTGGAGGTGTAATGCCACCCCTGAAAGCTGAAATATACGCAGAAGCTTCCTGTAATCACACTCCACAAGAGGTAATTCTTCTACTTTACAAATGTTAGCTTAATTTTTGAGCTTTTTTCATATTGGTTATGCTGTATACGTGTATCTCTGTCAGGGCTGTATTTTGCCTTCATGCTGCCCTAGGCACTTTAAGTGGTCGTGCCCCTTAGTGACAACGTAAAACTGAGTTTTCGCTCACGACATCTGTTTAAGGCAGATCTACTCTGTAAAACACTTTAAAAAGTATCAATGAGAAACGAAGGGCACTAACCCCCCCCATGGGGATCACCACAGGCACATCAAAACATAGCATGAGTATCAAATATTCCCACCACACCGTCCCCACTTATATACTGTGACTGTCACACAGCCCGTAATAAACTACACACTACCCTCCCTTATAAATTATAGCCACCACACCTTCCTCGAAATATGATCTGCACATTGTGCTCACATCATGCTGCCCCCTCCTCACAGTGTCCCATGCATGTGTCGCGGGCGGAGGAGGGGACGCTGCGCTCTCCCACTGCTCGGGTCTGGCTGCTCTGCGGCTGCGGCTGCTGCTGCTCGGTGGTGGCTCGAGCGGTGGGCCGCATCCCGTGGACTCGAGCGGCGTTCCTCACCCGTGAGTGAAAAGGGAGGGGAATTAATTGATTGTGGGGATTTGATATTGTCCGTGACGCCACCCACGATTGTGGTGAGATTGGTGACACCACCGCTGCTCTGGATGGGGATCCCGGGAGCGATGACAGGGAGCAGCCTGGATGGTAGTTCTCCCCTCCGTGGGTAGGGGGTTGGTTGTCCCGGGGCCCGGTGATGGGGGTAGGGATGGATGGCAGGCGGGTTACGGGGCCTGGCAAGGTGCAAGGTCGCGGGGGCAGCGCTGTGCCGCACGACATGGTGGTACTCACTCAGCCAATGATTAGGACACAGTTCTCGGTAAAACACGGACGGATGGACGGGTCCCACAGAAGGCTGCGGTGTTTCTCCTCCCGGCAGGTTGATGGTGACTGCCTTTCCCTGCACCTGTGTACTGTAAACGGTTCCAATGGGTTCCCACCGGTAACCCGCTCTCCAGCTTGGATGGGTGCTGAAGGAGCCCCTTTTTGCCCGCAGGCTCTGGCCCTGGGAACTTTAGCCTTAGCAGTGACTGTGTTTCCCTCTCTCGGTTGGACGGTTGCCTTCTGTCGGGACTTGGCAGCTGGGAAACCCAGGAGGTTCCCTTTGCTAACGGATTTGGCAAATTCACGGCGACTCCTAGCCTTGCCGGGGTCCGCAGGCCCCTGCCAGATGGTGCTGACTTCTCTTCGTGTACCGGTCCGGTACCGCCGGACCACCGCCTGTCCACGGTCCTTACGAGTCCTAAACTCCGATAGGCCACTCCTGCAGACGGTCACCACCGTCTGCCAACCTTGCTGATCCGTCCGGGCCACACACCCGGACCAACTTCAGTCTGCTTAACTGCCACTTTCCTTCCTTACACTTTCCACTCTCAAACTGATCTCTCTGCTTTCCCGCCTCCAGGACTGTGAACTCCTCGGCGGGCGGAGACCAACCACCTGGCTCCACCCCCTGGTGTGGACATCAGCCCCTGGAGGAAGGCAACAAGGGTTTTTGTCTGACTTAGGTGTGCCTGACCGGGAGTGTGGGGTGTGTTGGTGTTGTTCTCTGTGGCCCCTGGCTTGTCCAGGGTGCCACATTCCCCCTTAGTAAAATGCAGATCGTCCGCGGGCTGCCCGTCCATCACCGGTTTTATTTTCACAACTGAAAAGATAAACGGTAAAACAGGTTACAATTATAATAACATCTTCCCACATCGGGAGGTATTCTTATTTAAACGGTACTAAACGGATATGGCTTCCGCTCTCTCCCACCCAAGTAACCTGGCCCTGATGCTGCCCCTAAGCAAATGGGCAGCACCCCTTGACCCCAGTCCAGCACAAGTTACCCGAGCGGGTTCTGTCCTTTTCAGGGGACCCACGTCCATGGGGAACCCCTTAAACCCCCAGAGGATTGATACCGGTTCCGGTGGTGGCTGGGCCCCAGCCTGCTCCACTGCGGGCCCTTCCTCCAATCTGCCTCTCCGGAGGCGGCAACGGTGAAAGCCACAAACATAATTATTTAAAAGCCACAAGTTCGTGGTTGCCCTGCTAGTTCTCAGGCTTGTCCATAAGGAGTCCCTTACGCAAAACTTGTAAACAGTCCCCACGGGGACAACGGTGCCGGCAACGACCGGTCTCAATCACGGTTTGTCAATCAGTTGAACTTCTCATCAATTATTTACTTATCATTCTTTTACAACTTTTTAACACACACAGCTGGTGGTCTCAACGGGGACAACTTTTAGGCGGAGGACCGCCGACTTCACTGCTCGCTTTCATCATCCTCAGCCGACCCCGGGTGGAGGAACACGGGAATCAGCCCCTCCAGCGCATAGCAGGCACGACGGGGAAGGGCCGCACGGTACCCATTATTTCCGCTCCGGGGGATGTAAGTGGCCTCCATGTCACACAGGGCAACGACCCCTTCGTCTTCCTCAGAAACAGGCTCTGTGTCCGGTCCGGAGTCGCTATCATCCGTTCCTGCGCCAGGCGGGTCGCCGCCAGCTGCCGCAGCCTCTTGGCTCGCCACTCTCTCAGCCACTGCCACGAAGGGGTGTACGCCAGACGGACCAGGCGCAGCACAGTGCACGGGCAAGGAAGACGGAGGCGACATGGGGTCCAGGGGTAGACCGGGTCCCTCAGCCGCAATGGCCGGTCCCTCAGGGACACAGGGGCGTGGGTCACTCACCAGCTCCTCCATCATTGCTTCCATTCCATACACCCGGGCGACCGCAGCTACCTCCTCCACCTCCGCGGTCCACTGCTCCATCAGCCTACATATCTGCCTCCGGTAGTGTCGGCAGATCCCTGCCGTTCGGGCCCTCAGCCTTGCCGCTGTTCTGGGCACCGGCTCAGTAGCCTCCGCATAGCTGGGTGGAGCGGACATTCTTTGCAAGGGTTAGCGGATCGTGGGGTCCCGGGGTCCCGGCGTCCCTGCCTTTATAGCCGCGGGCTACATGCGGCCAGACGCCATCAGTCCCCCTTAGTCTCTTTCCGGCTCCTCCTCTACAGGGGCGGGGTTTTGGCCTTCGCGCCTCCACTGCTCGAGGAGACGCTCGAGCGGGAATTTTTCGCGCCCAAGATGGCGGCTTCTCAAACTTTTCGGCCGGACACCTCCGGTGGTCACAAGGCGCACCTCTACCAGACGGCAGAGCGGTAAGATCCTATTTGTGACGCCAAGTTGTCGCGGGCGGAGGAGGGGACGCTGCGCTCTCCCACTGCTCGGGTCCGGCCGCTCTGCGGCTGCGGCTGCTGCTGCTCGGTGGTGGCTCAAGCGGTGGGCCGGATCCCGGGGACTCGAGCGGCGTTCCTCGCCCGTGAGTGAAAAGGGAGGGGAATTAATTGATTGTGGGGATTTGATATTGTCCGTGACGCCACCCACGGTTGTGGTGAGATCGGTGACACCACCGCTGCTCTGGACGGGGATCCCGGGAGCGATGACAGGGAGCAGCCTGGATGGTAGTTCTCCCCTCCGTGGGTAGGGGGTTGGTTGTCCCGGGGCCCGGTGATGGGGGTAGGGATGGATGGCAGGCGGGTTACGGGGCCTGGCGAGGTGCAGGGTCGCGAGGGCAGCGCTGTGCCGCACGGCACGGTGGTACTCACTCAGCCAATGATGAGGACACAGTTCTCGGTAAAACACACAGCTGGATAGACGGGTACCGCAGACGGCTGCGGTGTTTCTCCTCCCGGCAGGTTAATGGTGACTGCCCTTCCCTGCACCTGTGTACTGTAAATGGTTCCAATGGGTTCCCACCGGTAACCCGCTCCCCAGCTTGGATGGTTGCTGAAGGAGCCCCTTTTTGCCCGCAGGCTCTGGCCCTGGGAACTTTAGCCTTGGCGGTGACTGTGTTTCCCTCTCTCGGTTGGACAGTTGCCTTCTGTCTGGACTTGGCTGCTGGGAAACCCAGGAGGTTAACGGATTTGGCAAATTCACGGCAACTCCCAGCCTTGCCGGGGTCCGCAGGCCCCTGCCAGATGGTGCGGACTTCTCTTCATGTACCGGTCCGGTACCGCCGGGCCACCGCCCGTCCACGGTACTTACGGTAAACTCCGATAGGCCACTCCTGCAGACGGTCATCACCGTCTGCCAACCTTGCTGATCCGTCCGGGCCACACACCCGGACCAACTTCAGTCTGCTTAACTGCCACTTTCCTTCCTTCCACTTTCCACTCTCAAACTGATCTCTCTGCTTTCCCGCCTCCAGGACTGTGAACTCCTCGGCGGGCGGAGACCAACCGCCTGGCTCCACCCCCTGGTGTGGACATCAGCCCTTGGAGGAAGGCAACAAGGGTTTTTGTCTGACTTAGGTGTGCCTGACCGGGAGTGTGGGGTGTGTTGGTGTTGTTCTCTGTGGCCCCTGGCTTGTCCAGGGCGCCACACATGCTGCCCCCTCCTCACAGTGTCCCATGCATGCTGCCCCCTCCTCACAGTGTCCCATGCATGCTGCCCCCTCCTCACAGTGTCCCATGCATGCTGCCCCCTCCTCACAGTGTCCCGTGCAAGCTGCCCCCTACTCACAGTGTCCCATGCATGCTGCCCCCTCCTCACAGTGTCCCATGCATGCTGCCCCCTCCTCACAGTGTCCCATGCATGCTGCCCCCTCCTCACAATGTCCCATGCATGCTGCCCCCTCCTCACAGTGTCCCATGCATGCTGCCCCCTCCTCACAGTGTCCCATGCATGCTGCCCCCTCCTCACAGTGTCCCATGCATGCTGCCCCCTCCTCAGTGTCCCATGCATGCTGCCCCCTCATCAGTGTCCCATTCATGCTGCCCCCTCCTCACAGTGTCCCATGCATACTGCCCCCTCCTCACAGTGTCCCATGCATGCTTCTCCCTCCTCAGTGTCCCATGCATGCTGCCCCCTCCTCACAGTGTCCCATGCATTCTGCCCCCTTCTCACAGTGTCCCATGCATGCTGCCCCTCTCCATGAGCTTCTAATGCTGCCTTCCTCTTTTCCAAAATGACACCTCCATATTGCCCCACTCATGCTAAGACGAAGAAATACGTCAGTAAATTTCCAGGTGCTTTATTCTGCTTGGTTTCCAATAAAAACGGTCATATAAACATATGAACAGTTAAGACATAGTCCTCCATGGATATTGACACAACAGCGACGCGTTTCGGCTACTAGAGTGTAGCCTTTGTCAAGTGGCTTTACTATGTGAACTGAGTCCTCTTTATACCCATACATGAAAAAGTCCTCCAAACAAACGGGTGTAGGTTCTTGCTGAAATCCTCAGAGTTAACCCATGATGGATCCACTGGCTCAAGATGTATCACAACACATTACAGGTACATGGGTTCAAATACAATATAAAAACAAAAGATAGGCACATTATATAACAGTTCTCTCATATCAAAAGACACTGCTTGAAAGTTACATAATAATATTCATATAATAAACGTTACATGAAAAATACATGAATATATAACAATCTGAGTGATGTGAACCATTGCCAAAGAGAGTGTGTCACAATATAGATGCATTGTTATAATTGCCCTGTTCCTTATAAATGATGGAATAACATGTGTAGTAAATATTCCATACCCAACGATCAATGCACAAATACAATTGAATCCAGAGAGAAAGAAAAAAAAAAAAAAAAAGGGAAATTTTGATGGGTTTATAAACCTTTTCTATGTCCCCAGAGCTGAAACTACTATTGTATAACAGTTTTCTCGTATCAACAGACACTGCTTGAATGCTACATTGTAATATTCACATGATAAAAATTACAGAAAAAATATATACAAATGTATAACAATCAGAGTGATGTGAACTATTATCAAAGAGAGTGACTCACAATATAGATACATTGTCATAGTTGCCCTGTTCATAGATATGATAGAAAACCTATGTAATAGATATTCCATACTCAACGGTCTATGCACAAGTACAAGTACAGAAAAAAAAAAATATATATATTTATGAAAAAATACCTATGTGGTTGTTCTTTGTGTCCCACCAAACCGCAACTCCACTGAATTCAACTAACAATAGTATTGACAAATCTCCGCTATAGGGGGAGGAAAAAAGGGGGGGGGAGGAAGAAGGAGGGGAAAGGGGGGGGGGGAAATATGTATATTTCTCTGTTCATTTATTATATATCATGTATAATTATAATTCTTTATTTTATTTCCGTATATATTATCATTTGTTTAATCAATTATTTATGTATTCCACCCCACGGAGACATGTCAATCAATTGTATTGCAATATCAGATCTTTGCGTATATTCAAACCATTTGGCTGCCTAGTTCCCAATTTAAAGATCCAAAAAGACTCACGATTTAAGATTTTACGTCTATAACATCCCCCTCTGATAGGTTTCTGAACCCTTTCTATGCCACAAAAACTGAAACTACTGTTATCACCTCCGTGTACTTCAGAAAAATGTTTTGATACCATTGAAGTACCAATTTTATTCGTTCCCAAGGCATCAGATAAGTGTCGCCTTATTCGTTTCTTAAGGGGACCAATAGTGCACCCTACATACTGGATTCGACATAGGGTGCATGTTATTAAATAAATTACTCCGGTGGTATTACAGTTAATGAATCCATTAATGTCATAAGTATGGCCATTAACTATAGAGGTAAAAGTTTTCGTCCTACCAGCATGGGAGCAAGAAATACAAATATTGTGATGACATTTAAAAAAGCCCTTAAGGTCCAACTATGTAGAACCCTTTTGCGGGGGAGATTTTAAAAAACTTGGGGATACTATATTACCAATTGTGGGAGCTTTTTTTGGAATGAATCTAATATCACACTTTGTCAGTATTTCTCTGGTTGTCAAATCACTGTTCAAAATGGGAATGTATTTTTTCACAATTTTAACAATGTCATTAAAATCCTCACTGTAAGGGTCAAGTCACACTAAGCAACTTACCAGCGATCCCAACAACGATAGGGATCGCTGGTAAGTTGCTAGGAGGTTGCTGGTGAGCTGTCACACTGCGACGCTCCAGCGATCCCACCAGCAACCTGACCTGGCAGGGATCGCTGGAGCGTGGCTACACGAGTTGCTGGTGAGCTCACCAGCAACCAGTGACCAGCCCCCAGTCTCCTAGTTACAGCACACATCAGGTTAATTAACCCGATGTGTGCTGCAGCTAAATGTGCACAGAGCAGGGAGCAGCGCACACTGCTTAGCGCTGGCTCCTTGCTCTCCTAGTTACAGCACACATCGGGTTAATTAACCCGATGTGTGCTGCAGCTAAATGTGCACAGAGCAGGGAGCAGCGCACACTGCTTAGCGCTGGCTCCTTGCTCTCCTAGTTACAGCACACATCGGGTTAATTAACCCGATGTGTGCTGCAGCTACATGTGCACAGAGCAGGGAGCAGCGCACACTGCTTAGTGCTGGCTCCTTGCTCTCCTAGTTACAGCACACATCGGGTTAATTACCTGATGTGTGCTGCAGCTACATGTGCACAGAGCAGGAGCCGGCACTGACAGTGAGAGCGGAGGAGGCTGGTATCAAAGGTAAATATCGGGTAACCAAGGACAGGGCTTCTTGGTTACCCGATGTTTACATTGGTTACCAGCCTCAGCAGAAGCTGGCTCCCTGCTCACTGCACATTAGTTGTTGCTGTCTCGCTGTCACACACAGCGATCTGTGCTTCACAGCGGGACAGCAACAACTAAAAAATGGCCCAGGACATTCAGCAACAACCAACGACCTCACAGCAGGGGCCAGGTTGTTGCTGGATGTCACACACAGCAACATCGCTAGCAACGTCACAAAAGTTGTTCGTTACCAGCGATGTTGCTAGCGATGTTGCTTAGTGTGACGGGGCCTTAAGTGGTGACAAAGTTTATGACATTGTTGTCATTACTACATGAGGGTTTTACCCTATCTATTAGCAGTGACTCACGTTTGATCTGAGAGACCTCCTCATATGTCCTAGCTAGCAAATCTTTGGGGTAACCCCTATCTCTCAGATCCTTACACTTGTCCTTTAATACCTTATCCAAATACCTGCTATCTGAGCAATTACGTTTAGTTCGAATTAACTCCCCCTTAGGGATGTTAGAGGTCACATGCCTAGGATGACATGAGCCATATCTCAAAATGGTGTTCTCACTTATGTCCTTAAGCTGGTGTCACACATAACGACGACGACAACGACGTCGCTGCTACGTCACCATTTTCTGTGACGTTGCAGCGACGTCACGTCGCTGTCGCTGTGTGTGACATCCAGCAACGACCTGGCCCCTGCTGTGAGGTCGCCGGTCGTTGCTGAATGTCCAGCTTCATTTTTTGGTCGTCACTCTCCCGCTGTGACACACACATCGCTGTGTGTGACAGCGAGAGAGCGACGAAATGAAGCGATCAGGAGCCGGCACTGGCAGCTGCGGTAAGCTGTAACCAGCGTAAACATCGGGTAACCAAGGGAAGACCTTTCCCTAGTTACCCGATGTTTACGCTGGTTACCAGCCTCCGCTCTTGCTGCCAGTGCCGGCTCCTGCACTGTGACATGTGGCTGCAGTATGCATCGGGTAATTAACCCGATGTATACTGTAGCAAGGAGAGCAAGGAGCCAGCGCTAAGCAGTGCGCGCGGCTCCTTGCTCTCTGCACTGTGACATGTAGCTGCAGCACACATCGGGTTAATTAACCCGATGTGTACTGTACCTAGGAGAGCAAGGAGCCAGCGCTAAGCGCGGCTCCCTGCTCTCTGCACATGTAGCACAGCGACGTTATGATCGCTGCTTCTGCTGTGTTTGACAGCTAAGCAGCGATCATAACAGCGACTTACAAGGTCGCTGTTACGTCACCGAAAATGGTGACGTAACAGCGACGTCGTTGTCGCTGTCGCTTAGTGTGACACCAGCTTTATGGTAAGGAGTAATTTTTATCATGTGAATATTACAATGTAGCATTCAATCAGTGTCTGCTGATACGAGAGAACTGTTATACAATAGTAGTTTCAGCTCTGGGGACATAGAAAAGGTTTATAAACCCATCAAAATTTCCCTTTTTTTTTTTTTTTTTTTTTTTCTCTCTGGATTCAATTGTATTTGTGCATTGATCGTTGGGTATGGAATATTTACTACACATGTTATTCCATCATTTATAAGGAACAGGGCAACTATAACAATGCATCTATATTGTGACACACTCTCTTTGGCAATGGTTCACGTCACTCAGATTGTTATATATTCATGTATTTTTCATGTAACGTTTATTATATGAGTATTATGATGTAACTTTCAAGCAGTGTTTTTTGATATGAGAGAACTGTTATATAATGTGCCTATCTTTTGTTTTTATATTGTATCTGAACCCATGTACCTATAATGTGCTGTGATACGTCTTGAGCCAGTGGATCCATCATGGGTTAACTCTGAGGATTTCAGCAAGAACCTGCACCTGTTTATTTGGAGGACTTTTTCATGTATGGGTATAACGAGGACTCAGTTCACATAGTAAAGCCACTTGACAAAGGCTACACTCTAGTAGCCGAAACGCGTCGCTGTTGTGTCAATATCCATGGAGGACTATGTCTTAACTGTTCATATGTTTATATGACCGTTTTTATTGGAAACCAAGCAGAATAAAGCACCTGGAAATTTACTGACGTATTTCTCCTTCTTGCGCTGGGCAGAACTCTTCCCTCTTCATTATACACAGGTTACAGCACCTGCAGCCCGTGCAGCAGAAGGAAATCAGAGCACATGGAATGGGTGAGCTGAAAGTTTCTCCTCTTGTCTCTTAAATTGCTGGTTTTTCGTGCTCCCCTGTGCTTCCATAACGGGGTTATTTTTGTCCTTGGTGATTTTTCTATAATATGGACACCGGACAAGAACCCGCAATGTCAGTCCAGGACAGACGCAAACGCTTGGTACAAAATGTTTTTTTGAACAAGAATCAAGCAACTCCTCCATGGGATATTGCTAAAGAGGACTTTAAAAACCTATACAAACAACTAACAGCAAAAAAAACAAAGGAAACAAAATTATGGTTGGATGCTGAATTCCTCAGTAATTATGTGGATAAAAAAATGGTGCCAAGAGGTTTGAGAATCACGAAAGACTGCACTTATCCTTACCCAGATCAATTTTTTTCTGATTGGAATGACATTCTGTCTACCTGCTCATTGAGTTTGATGAATTGCATTATTAAATATGAGCAATTGGAGTTAGAGAAAGTACAACAAACCATTACTGAAATAGAAGAAAAAATGTCTGATGTGGTCAAACCCGACAACTATGAAAATCTAATGAAGAAAATGTCTAGCAACATAGAAAATTTAGAAAACAAAATTGTGGACATTAAAAGACGTAAATGGGAACGAGATAATGAAGATTATTCAAAAAATCAAGTGTATACGTGGAAAAAACATAGAAGTGGATCCAAATCTGCATTTAAAAGGAATAAAAGCAGAAGACATGTCAGTTTTTCCTATCCGGAGACATCAGGGGAATCCCTTACTTACTCCTCATCTGAGAAGTTGGATCACAGTGACAGTCAGGACGATTTGGGTCCATTGCAGTCAAAAAACGGGGACGGAGAGCCGGTAGAAATCATAATACAAACAAGGCAATCTACCAGGAAAAAGAAAATATGAACACCGTTTGGAATCTTACCACCAGAATTTTTCAACCTGAACATTTGTCTGCACTCTCCAAAGGTTTGGTATTTGCTCCTAAAACACGCTTTAATTTGTTTTCTACCCTGTTAGACATTAATAAGTTTACACGCAATTTAACATTGAAATGTCATTTTTTGGGTTGTGAAGGGGAAAATGTCACTACTAATATTGATGGAATGGAAGAGATTAGTGTTGCTACTACCACTTTAATTCCCAGTTTTTCTGAACTGTGTGGTATTACTTCTTTGAGACAATTGGAAGCAGAAAGTGGTGGTTTTATTAAAGCAAACATGAATTCCTTTCATACACACAATAGGGACTACTATCCCATTAATTCTAGACCCTTGATTTTTGATAGATTCCAAGATCTCATTGAGGAAGATTTGGTGAAACTGCACCCCTCACACAGGGATATTAGATCTAATCTCACTAAACTAGAAAAAGCAGCTGTCAGGGCCAGGTGGACGGGCAGACCCAGGAGGTGGATCCACTGGGCCGAAGTCCTAGATGGTGGTAAGGGGTCCGGTAGCTGGAGCACTATAGGCAGCAGAACAGTCCGTGCACACGAGTATAACGGAGAAGTCCCTGGGACCACGGAGTCACTGGTGGTAGTCCGGGTGACGCAGCTCAGGTTCGGAAGCCGAGAAGATGTCAGGCGGGGTCCGGAACCTTTGGAGCGAGATGACGGGTCACCGCAGGGATCCGAGATGGTACGGACTGTCAGGATGGCAGATGGACAGCGTTCGGGGTTCGGGATTCGGTCAGGACCGGATGGCGAGGCAGGCACGGCTCTACAAGAGAGATAGGTGAGTATATACACAGAGACACCAGGAGACCTGACTCCTAGCTTAAGAAACACGAAGATCAGGCCCCGCCCCCTTGGACATTAAACCCCTTTATACCCTGTACCTGTTTTGCATCATTTCCTGTTAATGGACGCTGGCCCTTTAAGAAAGGGTCAATGACCGCGCGCGCGCCCTAATGCGCATGCGCGCGGCCCGAGTGCCAGAAGCCAGAGCAGGAAGCTGCGAGGAGGAAGCAGCAGGGCCAGGCTGGGGCTGTGAAGCCGACGGACGCCGGGTGCGGGGACCAGGACGCTGGGGACGCGCCGGCAAAGGGTGCTGGAGAGCGGGGAGCGGCAGTGACCGGACCAAGGAACCGGGAAGCGAGGCGGGGGAGCCGGGGAGCGTGACAGGTGAGCCGGAGGGCAGCACAGGGGACCCGGGGAGCGTGACAGTACCCCCCCCACGCCCCCCTCCCCGCAACCGGGACAGGAAGGCACGGATCAGCGGAGTACCCACATTCTCCCGGGGCTCCCAGGACCTATCCTCAGGACCATACCCTGCCCAGTCCACCAGGAAGAACTGTCGACCCCGTACGGTCTTCATGGCCACGATATCCCTTACCGCATAGATGTCGTCATCGGCAATAGGTGGAGGAGCCGAACTGGCAGCAGCGGAGAAGGGACCCAGGACAACCGGCTTGAGCAGGGAGACGTGGAATGAGTTGGGTATCCTCATCGTGGCCGGGAGCTGTAGCTTGTAGGAGACCTCATTGATCTTGTTGAGGACTTTAAATGGCCCGATGTAGCGAGGACCCAGCTTGTAGGATGGTATCTTCAATCGGACGTACTTGGATGCAAGCCAGACTAGATCTCCAGGAGAGAAACACGGAGGGTCCAGACGTCTCTTGTCTGCGTGTCTTTTCATCCGCAGGGAAGCACGCCCAAGGGACGCCTTGACAGAGTCCCAAATGGTTGCAAAGTCACGGGCTACAGTATCAGCAGCAGGGACATCCGAAGAAGGGGATACAGGCAATGGGACGAAGGGCTGAAGTCCGTAAATGACATGGAAGGGAGAGCTGGAGGACGACTCACTGATGTGGTGGTTATGGGAGAATTCAGCCCAAGGAAGAAGCGTGGACCAGTCGTCGTGATGGGCGTTGACATAGTGACGTAAGAAAGAGGTCAAGATTTGATTGACCCTCTCCACTTGGCCATTAGACTGAGGATGGTATGCAGATGAAAAGTCCAGAGTCACTCCCAGATGTTTGCAGAGAGCCCTCCAGAAGCGGGAGGTGAACTGAGTTCCTCTATCGGATACGATGTGTGATGGAAAGCCATGCAAGCGGAAGATGTGATGTATATAGGCGTCCGCGAGTTCCTGAGCAGAGGGCAATCCAGCCATAGGGACGAAATGAGCCATTTTAGAGAACCGATCCACCACGACCCATATGACTGTGTGTCCGGAGGACAATGGCAAGTCCGTAATAAAGTCCATCGCTATGTGTTGCCACGGAACTGAGGGTATCGGCAGAGGCAGAAGACGGCCATATGGCAGGTGTTTGGGCGTCTTGTTCCTGGCACAAGAGGAGCAGGCAGAGACAAAAGCAGCGACGTCCGTGCGAAGGGATGGCCACCAGTAATGACGTACAATCGCACCCCATGTTCTCTTCTGACCAGCATGACCGGCTGTTTTCGAGGCATGACCCCAGTGTAACACTTTTTGCCTGTCTGTCTCAGAGACATAGGTCTTCCCGGGCGGTATCTGGGCCAGGGTGACAGGGGCCACCGGAATGATTTTGCTAGGACAGATGATGGGTTGGGTAGTCTCCTCCTCCTGCTCCATGGGCATGAAAGACCTGGACAAGGCATCAGTGCGTACATTCTTGTCCGCGGGTCGGAAATGGAGCTGGAAATCAAACCTGGCAAAGAATAAGGACCACCTGGCTTGCCGTGGGTTCAGTCGCTGAGCGGACCGTAGGTATTCCAGGTTCTTGTGGTCCGTGTAAATAATCACGGGGTACACTGCTCCTTCCAGAAGGTAGCGCCATTCCTCCAGAGCCAGTTTGACTGCCAAGAGCTCTCGGTCACCGATGGTGTAGTTGCGTTCAGGCGCTGAGAAGCTCTTGGAGAAGAATCCGCAAGTCACCATCTTCCCGGAGGAGGACTTCTGCATGAGCACTGCTCCGGCTCCTGAGGAGGAGGCATCCACCTCCAAGGTGAACTGGCGGTTTAACTCCGGACGGTGGAGTACAGGAGAGGAGGCAAATGCCCGCTTCAGAGAGCCAAACGCGGCGTCGGCCGCAGGTGACCAGTCCTTTGGATTAGCCTCCTTCTTGGTCAAAGCGGAGAGAGGAGCAGTCAGAGCCGAGAAGTGAGGGATGAACTGGCGGTAGTAGTTGGCGAATCCCAGGAAGCGTTGGATTGCCTTCAGTCCAGAAGGAGGAGGCCAGTTGAGAATGGAGGAGACCTTCTTTGGATCCATCTGCAGTCCGGTATCAGAGATGATGTACCCCAGGAAGGGGAGAGAAGACTGCTCAAAGACACACTTCTCATACTTCGCGTACAGACGATTCTCTCTCAGTCTTTGTAGAACCAGCTGTACGTTCTCTCTGTGGGTCTGGAGGTCCGGAGAGAAGACAAGGATGTCATCCAGATACACTACCACACAGACGTAAAGAAGGTCCCGGAAAACGTCGTTCACCAGTTCTTGAAAGACGGCTGGGGCGTTACACAGGCCGAAGGGCATCACGCAGTATTCATAGTGCCCATCGCGCGTATTGAACGCGGTCTTCCATTCGTCCCCAGAGCGGATGCGTACCAGATTGTAAGCACCCCGAAGATCCAGCTTGGTGAACACACGAGCTCCTCTAAGCCGGTCAAACAATTCGGGGATGAGCGGCAGAGGGTACTTGTTTTTTACGGTGATTTGATTCAAACCCCGGTAGTCTATGCATGGGCGTAAGTCGCCCTCTTTCTTCTTGACGAAGAAGAAACCTGCTCCAGCCGGAGAGGAGGATCTCCGAATGAATCCCCTTGCCAGGCTCTCTGTGATGTAAGTAGACATGGCCCTTGTTTCGGCTGGAGACAATGGATATATCCGTCCTCGAGGTGGTGTTGTTCCAGGGAGCAGGTCGATGGCACAATCGTAAGGACGATGTGGCGGAAGTACCTCGGATTCCTTTTTATCAAAGACGTCTGCAAAGGACCAATAGGCCGAGGGCAGCCCCGGTAGGTTCTCTGGAACCGGAGGTCGTCGGATGGGTTGTATGGTCTTCAGGCACTTCTCATGGCACGAAGAGCCCCATCGGGTGATTTCGCCAGTGCCCCAGCTGACTGATGGTTCGTGTGTCCGCAACCAGGGAAGTCCCAGCAGGATTTGATGGGACATGTGTGGGAGGACGTAGAGAGCGATGTTCTCGGTGTGCAGGGCACCGATACGCAGTTCCACCGGCTTGGTGATCCAGGAGATGGTGTCAGAGAGGGGTCTCCCATCCACAGAGGCAATCACGAGGGGCTAGTCGAGTGGAGTAACAGGCACCTGGTACTTGTCCACCGTGGCCTGCTGGATGAAATTGCCTGCTGCCCCGGAATCGAGGTATGCCTCAGCCGTGAACCGCATCTCTCCCGTTGTCACTTGCACAGTCCACGTAACCGGGTCTGAGAGAGTCCCAGCACCTAGGGTGGCCTCTCCTACCAACCCTAGGCTTTGGAGTTTCCCGGCCTCTCTGGACAGGAGTGTAGCAGGTGTGTGCCCTCTCCGCAGTAAAAGCAGAGGCCCTTGGCGAGCCGCTCAGCTCGACGTTGTTCAGACTGCCGCACTCTGTCGATCTGCATGGGCTCGTGGACGGGGACCCCAGCTGTCGAAGACTGAAGTACAGCGGGCTTCTGCGGAGGAGAGGAATGCCGTACCGGACGTCTCTCACGGGACACTTCCTTGGATCGCTCCTGAAAGCGAATGTCCACTCGAGTCGCTAGGGCGTTCAGGGCATCCAGGGTGGTCGGTACGTCACGACCCGCCAGCTCATCTTTAATTCGCCCCGAGAGTCCTTCCCAGAAGGCGGCGGTTAGGGCCTCGTTGTTCCACCCGAGTTCCGAAGCCAAGGTGCGAAACCGGATTGCGTATTGGCCCACCGTCAGAGTCCCCTGACGTAGCCGGAGAAGAGACGAAGCAGACTCGGAGGCGCGTCCTGGCTCATCAAAGGTGCCACGGAATGCCTGCAGGAAGTCATGGATGTTCGTGGTCACAGGATCCCCCTTCTCCCACAAGGGGTTCATCCACGCCAGTGCCTCACCCTCTAGATGGGACATGATGAAGGCGACCTTGGCTTGGTCAGAGGCAAACAAATGCGGCAGCTGCGTGAAATGGAGGGAGCATTGGTTTAAGAATCCCCTGCAGGTCTTGGGGTCTCCGGCGTACCGGGGTGGTGAGGCCAAACGAAGTCTGGAAGTATCTGAAGACGTCGCCACGGGAGCTGGAGCCGTGGCTTGACTAGTGGAGGCCCGGGATGCTGAAGACGTAACTGCCGCTTGTAGCGTGTTCAGGCGGGCGTCCACAGAAGACATAAATTGCAGCATGCGGGTCTGAGTCTCACGCTGGCGTGTGAGTTCCTCCTGTACGGCTGCTAGTGCTGCAGCGGGATCCATGGCCTGATCTTACTGTCAGGGCCAGGTGGACGGGCAGACCCAGGAGGTGGATCCACTGGGCCGAACTCCTAGATGGTGGTAAGGGGTCCGGTAGCTGGAGCACTATAGGCAGCAGAACAGTCCGTGCACACGAGTATAACGGAGAAGTCACTGGGACCACGGAGTCACTGGTGGTAGTCCGGGTGACGCAGCTCAGGTTCGGAAGCCGAGAAGATGTCAGGCGGGGTCCGGAACCTTTGGAGCGAGATGACGGGTCACCGCAGGGATCCGAGATGGTACGGACTGTCAGGATGGCAGATGGACAGCGTTCGGGGTTCGGGATTCGGTCAGGACCGGATGGCGAGGCAGGCACGGCTCTACAAGAGAGATAGGTGAGTATATACACAGAGACACCAGGAGACCTGACTCCTAGCTTAAGAAACACGAAGATCAGGCCCCGCCCCCTTGGACATTAAACCCCTTTATACCCTGTACCTGTTTTGCATCATTTCCTGTTAATGGACGCTGGCCCTTTAAGAAAGGGTCAATGACCGCGCGCGCGCCCTAATGCGCATGCGCGCGGCCCAAGTGCCAGAAGCCAGAGCAGGAAGCTGCGAGGAGGAAGCAGCAGGGCCAGGCTGGGGCTGTGAAGCCGACGGACGCCGGGTGCGGGGACCAGGACGCTGGGGACGCGCCGGCAAAGGGTGCTGGAGAGCGGGGAGCGGCGGTGACCGGACCAAGGAACCGGGAAGCGAGGCGGGGGAGCCGGGGAGCGTGACAGGTGAGCCGGAGGGCAGCACAGGGGACCCGGGGAGCGTGACAGCAGCTTTACAAGAAATAAAAAATGACTGGCATATCACGGTAAAAAGGGCGGATAAGGGAGGCGCAATCACAATTATGGACACGGATCTGTATATTAGGTGCAATGTAGAACTTCTTAGCAATAGTGACACCTATGGGATTTTGGGGGGGATCCCACCCCATTTTTTCAAAAGGAACTGCTATCAGTACTACGGGATGGAGTGGAGATGGGGATCATTATGCAAAAATTAATGGACTTTTTATACATTGATAATCCTGTTATCCCCATCTACCACTCCCTCCCCAAGGTGCATAAGGGTGGATTCCCCCCTAAATTTAGACCCATCGTGTCGGCCATAGGGTCTCTATCGGAGAGAATAGGGGCCTGGCTAGACCATGCCTTGCAGCCCTTGGTCAAATCTTTGCCGGGGTACATAAGGGACACTAAAAGTGTCCTTTGTGCCTTTGAAAATTTTCAATGGGAGGATCGTTTTATATGGCTGACAGCAGATGGGGGAGCTCTTTATCCCTCTATCTCTTATGAGGTCATCATGACATCACTGAAACATTTTTTATGCAAATATATCGACTATGACAATTACATGCAGTCCTTTATACTAGATGTTACTAAATATCTTTTGAATAAAAACTATTTTCTCTTTAATGGAACTTTTTACATCCAGAAGCAGGGTGTTAGCATGGGAGGGAAATATTCACCCTCCCTTGCTAACCTCGTTATGGGTTTCTGGGAAGAGATTTTTCTGATGAATGATGGTAACCCATGGCAACGGCAAATAATGTGGTACGGAAGGTACATAGATGACCTCCTGTTGGTGTGGGGTGGTACCCAGGAAGAAATTGGTCTGTTTATAGAGTATATCAATCGCAATGACTTCAATTTGCGTTTTACTTCAAATTATCATCAAAGCCAAATAAACTTCCTGGACATCACCCTGAAGGCCGGCGGAGGTACGCCTGATGTGCTTATTACTCCTTACCATAAGGACATAAGTGAGAACACCATTTTGAGATATGGCTCATGTCATCCTAGGCATGTGACCTCTAACATCCCTAAGGGGGAGCTAATTCGAACTAAACGTAACTGCTCAGATAGCAGGTATTTGGATGAAGTATTAAGGGACAAGTGTAAGGATCTGAGAGATAGGGGTTACCCCAAAGATTTGCTAGCTAGGACATATGAGGAGGTCTCTCAGATCAAACGTGAGTCACTGCTAATAGATAGGGTAAAACCCTCATGTAGTAATGACAACAATGTCATAAACTTTGTCACCACTTACAGTGAGGATTTTAATGACATTGTTAAAATTGTGAAAAAATACATTCCCATTTTGAACAGTGATTTGACAACCAGAGAAGTACTGACAAAGTGTGATATTAGATTCATTCCAAAAAAAGCTCCCACAATTGGTAATATAGTATCCCCAAGTTTTTTAAAATCTCCCCCGCAAAAGGGTTCTACATAGTTGGACCTTAAGGGTTTTTTTAAATGTCATCACAATATTTGTATTTCTTGCTCCCATGCTGGTAGGACGAAAACTTTTACCTCTATAGTTAATGGCCATACTTATGACATTAATGGATTCATTAACTGTAATACCACCGGAGTAATTTATTTAATAACATGCACCCTATGTCGAATCCAGTATGTAGGGTGCACTATTGGTCCCCTTAAGAAACGAATAAGGCGACACTTATCTGATGCCTTGGGAACGAATAAAATTGGTACTTCAATGGTATCAAAACATTTTTCTGAAGTACACGGAGGTGATAACAGTAGTTTCAGTTTTTGTGGCATAGAAAGGGTTCAGAAACCTATCAGAGGGGGATGCTATAGACGTAAAATCTTAAATCGTGAGTCTTTTTGGATCTTTAAATTGGGAACTAGGCAGCCAAATAGTTTGAATATACGCAAAGATCTGATATTGCAATACAATTGATTGACATGTCTCCGTGGGGTGGAATACATAAATAATTGATTAAACAAATGATAATATATACGGAAATAAAATAAAGAATTACAATTATACATGATATATAATAAATGAACAGAGAAATATACATATTCCCCCCCCCCCCCTTTCCCCTCCCTCGTCCTCCCCCCCCTTTTTTCCTCCCCCCCCCTTTTTTCCTCCCCCTATAGCGGAGATTTGTCAATACTATTGTTAGTTGAATTCAGTGGAGTTGCGGTTTGGTGGGACACAAAGAACAACCACATAGGTATTTTTTCATAAATATATATATTATTTTTTTTTTTCTGTACTTGTACTTGTGCATAGACCGTTGAGTATGGAATATCTATTACATAGGTTTTCTATCATATCTATGAGCAGGGCAACTATGACAATGTATCTATATTGTGAGTCACTCTCTTTGATAATAGTTCACATCACTCTGATTGTTATACATTTGTATATATTTTTTCTGTAATTTTTATCATGTGAATATTACAATGTAGCATTCAAGCAGTGTCTGTTGATACGAGAGAACTGTTATACAATAGTAGTTTCAGCTCTGGGGACATAGAAAAGGTTTATAAACCCATCAAAATTTCCCTTTTTTTTCTCTCTGGATTCAATTGTATTTGTGCATTGATCGTTGGGTATGGAATATTTACTACACATGTTATTCCATCATTTATAAGGAACAGGGCAATTATAACAATGCATCTATATTGTGACACACTCTCTTTGGCAATGGTTCACGTCACTCAGATTGTTATATATTCATGTATTTTTCATGTAACTTTTATTATATGAATATTATTATGTAACTCTCAAGCAGTGTCTTTTGATATGAGAGAACTGTTATATAATGTGCCTATCTTTTGTTTTTATATTGTATCTGAACCCATGTACCTGTAATGTGCTGTGATACATCTTGAGCCAGTGGATCCATCATGGGTTAACTCTGAGGATTTCAGCAAGAACCTACACCCGTTTGTTTGGGGACTTTTTCATGTATGGGTATAAAGAGGACTCAGTTCACATAGTAAAGCCACTTGACAAAGGCTACACTCTAGTAGCCGAAACGCGTCGCTGTTGTGTCAATATCCATGGAGGACTATGTCTTAACTGTTCATATGTTTATATGACCGTTTTTATTGGAAACCAAGCAGAATAAAGCACCTGGAAATTTACTGATGTATTTCTCCTTCTTGCGCTGGGCAGAACTCTTCCCTCTTCATTATACACAGGTAGCAGCACCTGCAGCCCGTGCAGCAGAAGGAAATCAGAGCACATGGAATGGGTGAGCTGAAAGTTTCTCCTCTTGACTCATGCTAAGACCACCACACTAGAGCTTATGCTGAGACACCCCCCCACACACACACTACCCCACTCTTGATATTGACTCCCCTACATTGCTCCACTCCATACTGAGCCCACACATGCTGCCCCTTCTCCATAATGAGCTCCCAATGCTGCCCCCCTCTACTTCTGAGTCCTTACACTCCCTCCACCCAATCGATTTTGTCATTGCACTATCCCTCAACCCTTGTCCCCTGTCTCTAGCATTAGCCCCTATCTCCCACTCCCCCAGCAGCAGCCTCTCTCCCCCCGCCTCCAGCAGCAGCCTCTCCCCCAGCATCAGCCTCTCTCCCACCAGCCTCCCCCAGTCTCAGCCTCTCTTCCCTCAGCATCAGCCTCTCTCCCCCAGCTTCAGGCTCTCTCCCCCTTGCCTCCCCCAGCATCAGCCTCACTCCCCAGTCTCCGCCAGCATCAGCCTCACTCCCCAGTCTCCGCCAGCATCAGCCTCACCCCCCCATCCTCCGCCAGCATCAGCCTCTCTCCACCCAGTCTCCTCCAGCACCAGCCTCTCTCCAGCGACCCTCCCCCAGCATCAGCCTCTCTCCCCCCAGCCTCCGCCAGCATCAGCCTCTACCTCCCCCCAGCCTCCCCCCAGTCTCAGCCTCTGCCTCCCCCCAGTCTCAGCCTCTGCTTCCCCCCAGCCTCCCCCCAGTCTCAGCCTCTGCCTCCCCCCAGTCTCAGCCTCTGCCTCCCCCCAGCCTCCCCACAGTCAGCTGTGTCAAATTGTTAATTAATAATATACCTTTTATATAAAATAGTTTGCTGTATAGTTTTCTGTGTAGGATTACATATACTTGTAAGACGTGTGCCTAATACAATGTAGTAAAAAATGTAAAGACCCCACAGAAACGCACCCCTCATCCACTATACCATTACCAGAGATTGCAGATTGATTATATACAGTACATCTACTACAGGCCGCTTTACACGCTACATCGCTAAAGCGATGTCGTTGGGGTCACGGAATTTGTGACGTACATCCGGCCGCGTTAGCGATGCCGATTTTCGTTGCTGCTGCATGTATGATGTTGTTCATCGTTCCTGCGGCAGCACACATCGTTATGTGTGACACCGCAGGAGCGACGAACATCTCCTTACCTGCGTCCACCGACAATGCGGAAACAAGGAGGTGGGCATGATGTTGCGTCCCGCTCATCTCCGCCCCTCCGCTTCTATTGGGTGGCGGTTCAGTGACGCTGCTGTGACGTAGCTGTGATGCTGAATGAACCGCCCCCTCAGAAAGGAGGCGGTTCGCCGGTCACAGCGACATCGCAAAGCAGGTATGTGCGTGTGACGCTGCCAAAGCGATAATGTTCGCTACGGCAGCGATCACCACATATCGGCCGTACGACGGGGGCGGGTGCTATCGCGCTCGACATCGTCAGCAAATGCTAGTGATGTCGCAGCGTGTAAAGCGGCCTTATGAGTTGGTTTATATGAGTTTTTGTGCTTGTTGTTTTAATTCTTTCCAGGAGGCAGATCCAGTGCAGAAAACTGCAGAAAACTATGCTACTGCAGAAAAACTTAGAATGGAGGGGGTATGTCAAAGTGGGGTTTCTTACAGTGTTAGGCCTTTGCCACATTCACGTGAAAATCACGCACGTGCCGAGAGACACGTATTTCCCCTGCGTGTTGCGTGCAGGTAAGTACGTGTCTCTGGTACGTGCGGGACACGTGTGTTCTACGTGTGCTATCCGCGATAGCACACGTAGAACCGGTAATTAACATACTCACCTGGTCCTTCCTGCTGTCCGCGCTGCTGTCCGTGGTGCTGATCCTCAGTCTCCAGCCCTCCCGTCTCCCCGCTGCTGCTGCTGCCAGGCAGTGAAGTGAATATTCAATGAGAATAATGAGCGGCGGTCGGCAGCAAGAGGCAGCAGCGGCAGAGACAGGAGGGCTGGAGAAGGTGAATAAATGTTTTTTTTTTTCCACTGACACGTGTGTTTTCTCCGGCGCGTGTCACACGGGACCGCATCCACACTACACCCGTGTGGTACGGGTGCGGGCCGTGTGACACCCGTGCTGCGGGAGAAAACACTGACATGTCAGCGCTTTGAAAAACGCACACACATACAAACGCACACGGACACACGTTCCATGTGGTTTTACGTGTGTGTGCCTGCTACAATAGGGTAGCATTGCTTAACGTGTCTCCGTGCCGGCGGCACGTGTAAAAAATGACAAACACGTGCCGGCGGCACGGATGTGTGTTGCAGGCCTTAAAGGTAAAGATTTTATAGGGGAGGTAATTAGGGAGATCTTACATTATCTGGGAATTGGGAGGCTTTCCACACTCCTTACCATCTACAGAGCAGTGGGAAGGTGGAAAGGCTGAATAGAACATTCAAGATAAAAATCCAAAAAGCAAAGATGGAGACTGGCAAGTCATGTATTTGTCGGGGGCGGGGGCCAGCTTCCCAGTCGCGGGAGCTGCTCGGGGAGATCGGGCTCGAATCTGGTGCCTTCTCCTCGGTGGCTCGAGTGGGGCCGGACCCGGGGCTCGAGTAGCGCTCCTCGCCCACGAGTGAATAAGGGAGGAATTTGGGGGTTTGTATAGAGTTCATGATGCCACCCACGGGTTGTGGTGATGGAGGGCACCACCGCTGCTGGTGACGGGGTTCCCTGGAGCGATGGCGGGGAGCAGCTAGGTGTTGACCCCTCTGTGGAGAGGGGCGGTTGGTCCCGGGGCCCGGTGGGAGGTTGGATTCCCGTAGGATGGGGTGCAGGGTTGCGGTGCAGCGCGGTGCGGTGCCGGATGGCACTGGTGTACTCACTCAGACACAGATGGACAGAGTCTCTGGTAAACCAAACGGCTGGATGGACAGAGCCCGCAGCCGGCTGCGGTGTTCTCCCTGGATGGGTTGATGGTGGCTGTCGTTTCCCTGCACCTGTGTTTTGTGTCTTGACTCCAATGCCTGGGCACCGGTAGTCCGCTTCCTGACGTATACGTGCCGGAGGTTGCCCTTTTGCCCGCAGACGCTGGCCCTTTGGATCTCTGGCCCTTGGCGGTGGCGCTTATCCGGAACGGTTGAGCTGTTGCCTTCAATCGGGACTTGGGTGGGAATGAAACCCTGAGGTCCAGACCGCAATCAGAAAATTTGACTAGAGGTTGGCTTTAAGCCTAGTCGGGGTCTGAGTACCCTGCCTGGTGCTTGGCTCCAATCGGCTCCCCGGTTCGGTACCGGCGGGCCACCGCCCGACCCCGGTCCTACGGTTCTGCTGACCTTCGCCAACTCCTGCAGACGGCCACCACCGTCTGCCGTCCTTGCTGGAAGTGCCTGGGCTCCAACCCAGACACCAACAGTTTTCACTCCTCACTCACTCCTGCCTACAACTGGACTGACTACTGTGTTTTTCCCGCCTCCAGCCTGTGAACTCCTCGGTGGGCGGGGCCAACCACCTGGCTCCGCCCCACCTGGTGTGGACATCAACCCTGGAGGGTGACAACAAGGGTTTCATGTGTGACTGGTGTGACCTGTCCAGGGAAGGGGGGGTGCATGGTGTTGTGTAATGACCTGTGACCCCTGGGGTCCAGGGCGTCACAGATTGAATGCTTGTTTTTGCTTTTTCTCTCTCTCTCTTTTTTTTTTTTTAAATAGGTCTTCTCTCCACGTATAATATTTTTTGGCTTAGCACATAGCAAAGAATTATATTTCTCACAGATACTTCAGATACAGCATGGTCAGCGATGTACAATTCCTTATATAATTTACTAAACATTGTGGTAAACAGCTGTTTTCTTCAATTCTAGATCTTAAAAAGACAAGCAAGAAAGAGCCATGAGCCAAAATTAGATGGGCCAATCCAGCTTCTCCCAACTACAACTTCCATGAATTTTGAGGGAAAACCCATTTGGATTTGTAGCGCCCACGGGTCAGGGGGCTAGCCTACTCGTATTTGGGCCATTGAGGGTCAGGTCTGGAGGTGTCACGGGTGGCCATGCCCGGTTCCGTTGCCCCGAGGTGTACACAAATAGAGGGAAAAGTTGGGTGATGAGGATGGTTTGTAGTGACGCCACCTGTGGTACGCGGCCAGGTATTTAGCCACCGCTACAGGGATCCTCGCTGGGGCCGGTGTTAATGCAGGTGAGGTGTTGTCGTTTCCCAAAGGTGGAGCAGGCCCTGGGAGGACGATGGGGATGGCAGTCCTTGGGAGCACCAAAGTGCGGGGCAATGGCGTCGGTAAGCTGAGTCTCAGCAGCTGCGGTTCCAGGTTTCTTTACTCACTGATTGGATTCTGCACCCCAGGTACTGGTCTCTGCCGTCACAGGCTCCGGTCAATCCTGGATCCCTTGGAGGCGGTACACGGTGGGCCCTTCCTTCCAGAGCTACTTGTTGTGGGTCCCTTTGGCTTGGAGCACTCAGGGTTCCGTCTCCTCTAAATCAGAGTTCTGTCCCATATGTTGGTGGCGCGGGTATCCTTTGGACTTGACCATGATTAAAGCTCTAAAACCCTGTATGTTATTTGACTCCGGAACCGTGGGTGGTCAGAGGGGCATGGTACCCCCCTGTCCGGCAGATTTTGATGGGGCAACTTGGAGTATACCCCACCATGAGGGCTCTGCACCCTTTTCTGCACTGGCCCAGAGGGAGCAATCAAGATCTCCCCTCGGCGACCGTTAAACTCTTTCGTCGCACTAGAGCTACCAGGTAACACGTCCTCTCTACTCCTCTCCTGCTCCAGAACTCCTATTTTCTGTAATATTGGCTCCTAACTCCCCCTGGTGGCCGCTCCCACCTCACCCAGGTCCCTAAGCTAGTAGATTGGGGTTCAAATTCTGATGGCGTCCTGTAAAAACCATCCTAAAAGAGACCCCTTTTATACCCGACCCTAGCCCGGTCCCCAGTGGGGAAGGGGCAACCCATGTGTGTATGTGATTGTGTGGTGGAACCGGTATCGACCTCCTCTGGATCCAGGATAGGTACTACACCTTAAGTGAGGTGCAGTACCCTGTGGTGACCAAAGCCTCAGGGGCGCCACAGATACACAGCAGCTGTTGTACAGAGGCACACTGCCAGCAGAATTAGGGTCTCAACACACCAATTGCTTTACATATACTCTGCTCATTTATGTACCTTGATGGTCTTTTGTTTGTATATCTTTTATTTCCTCTATTATTGACATTGCTAATCAATATGAGATAACCTTACAGATTTCTTCCAGACTTAACTAGTATGTATACTTTGCTGTGATGGGGGAAACAGGGGGTGGGGGGGTAGAATGGTACAGGGATCCTAGGCTGACCCTACATGTAGGGACTCTGAGCTGTCCCCTGTCCCGATTGTAGACTTAGTGGTAGTCAGGATCAAGCCTCCAACGTGACCTTGTCTCCTGTCCAGGCCCTAACAACTGTGTCCCCATCACCCAGGGGATTGACCTGGATGGAGCTGAACAACCCAACAACACAGAACAATAGACAAGGGTAACAAAGACCTTGAACACACAAAAACTCCACACCAGGAACAATCAAGGAAATATGGCTTAGGAATAATAAGTTAAAACAGGCAGAACAAGAACACTCAGCTTGCACAAACCGCAGAAGACAGCACAGCAGCAAACACCATGTCCTCTCTGCTCCCATGCTAGCTCCTAACTGGATGGAATAACCAGCGAAATACCCAGGAAGCAGAGGGTTTATATCCTCTAACAGAAGTGATTAAGTGCTGACAGCTGAGCAAGTCTGCTTCTGCACCAGTGAAGGAATTAACCCTTAATGTGCCCGAAAGAAAAAACTACATTTAAAGTGCATGCTCCAAATGGTAACTGAGAAAGCTGATCCTGAGTCTGTCCTTATGCACGTGATATCTGCATGCTGTTGCATATTTTTCTTCTATATTTACTCATGACACTGTCTACACATAGGAGTTCCCCCCACCCTTTTTGTATAATTACGCTCAACACCACTGGAAATTTTACCCCCACTGGGATGTACAACAACTACAGTTTCATTGATATTGTATATATTTGTTTACTTCTGTATATTTTGGATTATGTTTCACTATGCCAATTATAGTATCTTTGCTAATTTTATTTCAGACAACAGAACATGCCCTTCTGTTTGGACCCCCCCCCCCCAGGCTTTCTGTGCTCACAAAAATTTTACAAATATTGTTAATTTAATAAGCCAACTACTTATTTACCCAGATGTATTCATAGTGTGGATCGAATGCACACAGGTGGTTACCTGTTGGCAGTCCAGACATATGCATATTCGACAGATTGCAGACTACTATCTGGGTCTACAAGGAGAGGGATCTGCCATTCCTGCAGATCTCTAAACATACTTTATATACGAGGGAAACAGGAAAGGCAAATAATGTCAGGCATATCCCATGAGCTAAGACGTTTGGAATATCACGTCCCTCTATGGTCTACAGGTACAAAATTCTTGTAATATTGAGACCTTAGTTGAATTGTTCAGTAATGTTACTAGCGATATATTTGATGCTTTTAATATTATAGTTTTACAGCTGCTTTTCATTACCACTGTAATTAACCAACACCCTTTTGTTCTAGATTACCTTACTACATTCCAAAGAAGCTTTGTCAGATAGTGGGACCTGTCTGCTGCCACCATGTGGATAACACCAGTACAACAAGGATTATGTAGGAAGTCTGTCTAGCTGCTTGATTGCTCAAGGAAGACTTCAGAAAACTCAATTCCAAAGACAACTGGGACTTTCAGTTGCCTGAATGTTTCAGCTGGCCTAACCTCTCCAACTGGTTCAAAGGAATGGGAGGATGGCTGGTGGGAGTCATGTATCTTGTTGGCAATAATTTGTATTTAAACAATTGTATCAAAATAAATGTTTTGTGTCTCTTAGCTTGGCAAACTTATCTGCTGGAATTGGGCAGATTAAACTTTGCGAAGGACGTATATGAATCAAGCCGCATGCAAGGTTATCCTGGAAAAACAGTTGCTTCCTTCTGCTCAGGCAATGTTCCCCAACTCTGACAACTGTTTTTTCCAGCAGGACAATGCGCCGTGCCACACACCTAGGTCAATCAATGTGTGGATGAAGGACCACCACATCAAAACCCTGTCATGGCCAGCCCAATCTCCAGACCTGAACCCCATTGAAAACCTCTGGAATGTAATCAAGCGAAATATAGATAGTCACACTCCATCAAAGAAGAACTGCTTACATTTTTGCACTAGGAGTGGTATAAGGTCACCCAAAAGCAGTGTAAAAGACTGGTGGAAAGCATGCCAAGATGCATTGCATGAAAGCTGAGATTAAAAATCATGATTATTCCACAAAATATTGATTTCTGAACTCTTCCTGCGTTAAAACATTATCAGGATTGTTGTTTCTAAATGATTATCAACTTGTTTTCTTTGTATTATCTGAGGTCTGAAAGCAATGTATTGTTTTGTTATTTTGACCATTTCTTATTTTCAGAAAATAAATACAAAATTTATTGTTTGGAAATTCGTAGACGTTGTCAGTAGTTTATAGAATAAAAGAACAATATACATTTTACTCAAAAATATACCTATAAAGAGAAAAATCAGAAAAACTGAAAATTTTGCAGTGGTCTCTTAATTTTTGGCAGAGCTGCATATAGCATTTTAACATGCTGTATATAAGAGCCCAGGCTTATGTATAGAAAGTAAAGATCACTTTATAATACTTACGTAAACGGTCGCTGCGGTGGAGTTGGATCATATGGGTGTCTCCGTTCTCCGGTGCCTCCTCTTTTGGCCATCTTCGTCCTCCTTCTGAAGCCTGTGTGCATGACGCGTCCTACGTCATACACACTCGCCGGTCCTGCGCAGGCAGATCAAAGTGCCCCTGCGGAGGACGTCAATGCTGGCGAGTGTGGATGACGTAGGATGCGTCATGCACCCCGGACAACAAAGGATGGCCGAAAGAGGAGGCGCTGGCCCCGGAAAATGGGGACGCCTGTGACGCCCTGGACCCCAGGGATCACAGGTAACAACACCAACCACACCACACAGACCCCCTCATCCCTTGTGAGGACACACCCGTTACCCTAAAGGGAGACCTGATGCCTCCCTCAGGGCGAGTAGGGCACACCAGGTGGGCGGAGTCAGGTGGAAAGGCACGCCCACCGGGGAGACTACTGTCCTGAGGCAGGAAATACAAACAGATTAAGTGTAGAGAGTGACAGTGACAGGAGGTGTAAAGGAGAGAAGCTGTCAGGGACCCGGGTAGGAGCCTGGGATTCCCTTAACGTCAGGCTGGCAGACAGTGGTGGCCGCCTGCAGGAGTACCGGTACAGCAACCGGCGGAACCATAGGGACTGGGCCAGGGTTGGAGCCCACCGGCCCTGAACCGGGGAGTCAACCGTTTACCGGAGCACCAGAAACCGGGTACTCAGACCCCGTCTTAGCTTAGAAGCCACTGAGTTTAGGCAAATTAACTGATTGCAGTCTGGACCTCACGGGTTCATCCTCACCCAAAGTCCCGAAAGAAGGCAAAAGCCCACCGATACCGGGTGAGTGCCACCGCCAAGGGCCAAACATCCGACGGGCCATCGCCTGCGGGCAACCGAGGGCTCCTTCGGCAGCTCAACGCCAGGGAGCGGGCTACCACTGTCCAGGCAGGGGAGCCGAAAACCACAACAAAAGGTGCAAGGGAAAGGGGCCACCATCAACCTCACAAGGGACACAAGCAGCCGGCTGTGGGACCCGACCATACCCGAACTTTGGTTTACCAGTGACTCTGAGTGTGAATTAATTGTGAGTACACCAGTGCCATCCGGGCACGACACTGCACGCAGCACGGCACCCTGCACCCCGACAACAACACCGTCACCCCCGTCCCAGCCCGGGCCCCGGGGCACACCGCCCCTACCCACGGAGGGGCTAACATCTAGGCTGTGGCCGGAACACCGCTCCCAGGAGCCCCCCTTCACTCCAGCCGCAGAGGTGGTGCATCCCGTCACCACGACCCGTGGGTGGCGTCATGACCCGTACAACGACAACGCGGCCCCCGGCTGCGAACCTCGTCCCACACCACCACCCCACTGCCTCCCCTTAACAGAGTGATGTGGCCCCCGGTCCGGAGGCGCTCGAGCTACCGACAACCAGAGCCCGGACCACGAGCGGCTCGGCCCGAGCAGCAGAGCGGCCGAACCCCTCTCAGGGCGGTACACGCCCATATGACCCAACTCCACCGCAGTGACCGTTTAGGTAAGTATTATAAAGTGATTTTTACGTTCTACACAGCAGCCTGGGCTCTTATATACAGCATGTTAGAATGTTGTATATAAGAGCCCGGCTGTGGTGGCCGCAGCTTATAGGCCCCAAATCTGGTGACAGGATCCCTTTAAAACCGATTATCTATATTAGATTTTTTTTTTTAAAAAAACAACTCTGAGTGCCCACATAAAAATACAAAATGGCTCTTACATTGGTCCCAGTTATGGGAAAATAGTGACAGACCAACTGCTTCAGAAGTGGGGATAGATGAAATATGGACGGAAATATATTTAACATTCTCCTATTTAATACAAGGTGAATTATAAATTTAAAAATATATATAAATATAGATGTTTTATACATTATAAAACAAAAATCCCCAATGAAACACAATATCCCTCCTCATATTTGGTGAATACTTGAGATGACTAATTTACACACACAGTAACCTAGCATAAAGTCCGTCAAGTCCAGTACATACTGTCCGTTCTCCCTGGTACTCCCAAAATTTATGGTAGTGTGGCGCCCTGGACTAGCCAGGGGCCACAGGTAACAACACACACAGACCCCCACCCTCAGCAGGTCACAGCAGTCATCCCCAG
Source organism: Anomaloglossus baeobatrachus (assembly GCF_048569485.1). NCBI lineage: Eukaryota > Metazoa > Chordata > Amphibia > Anura > Aromobatidae > Anomaloglossus > Anomaloglossus baeobatrachus. Next base: position 252,562,575 of record NC_134359.1, on the reverse strand, counting down.
TGAGACCTGATTTCCTCCCTCGGGTTCAGACAGACACACCAGGTGGGCGGAGTCAGGCAGATGGACACGCCCACCGAGGAGTCTAGCTGGTCTGAGGCAGGAAACAACAGAGACAAGTCCAGGCAGAGGAAGGGAGAGGAGGTGTGCAAAGTTGCAGAAGCAGACAGGGGCCTAGGTTGGAGCCTAGGACCCTCTTGCAGTCAGTCAGGCAGATGGTAGTGGCCGTCTGCAGGGGCCGGGAAGACAGTCCTGGTGGAACCGTAGGTAGCCGGGACAGGGTGGTGGCCCGTCCGGTACCGAACCGGGGAGCCAGCTGGAAACCGGAGCACAGGAGGAGCATATAAAGAAAGTGCAGGGAAGGACGCACACTATTAGCCTGGAGTCAGGGGAGAAACTACAGCAGCCGGCTGCGGGACCTGTCCATCCAGCCGTTTGTTTTACCAGAGACTCCGTATACGTTATTGGCTGAGTGAGTACCACCGTGCCGTCTGCCCCCGCGACCCTACACCCCACCAAACCCTGCTATCCACTGTCCAGTCACTATCACCGGGCCCCGGGACCACCAAAATCCCCTACCCACGGAGGGGAGAGAAACATCTCAGCTGCTCCCTGTCATCGCTCCCGGGATCCCCGTCCAGAGCAGCGGTGGTGTCCCATTATCACCACAAACCGTGGGTGGCGTCACGGACTACATCCCCAAAACCAAACCATCCCCTTTTCACTCACGGGCGAGGAGCGCCGCTCGAGTCCCCGGATCCGGCCCACCGCTCGAGCCACCGAGCAGCAGTAGCAGAAGCGCCGGACCTGAGCGTAGTGAGCGCAGCGTCCCCTCCCCGCCCGCGACAACTTGGCATCACGAACAGGATCTTACCCTTCTACCGCCTGGTAGAAGTGTGCCTTGTGTCCCGCCGGAGGTGTCCGGCCGAAAATTTTCAGAAGCCGCCATCTTGGGCGCGAAAAGTTCCCCGCTCGAGCGTCTTCGCGAGCAGTGGAGGTGTGAAAGCCGAAGCTCCGCCCCTGAAGAGGAGGTGCCGGAGAGAAACCAAGGGGGGGACGGATGACGTCCGGCCGCATGTGAACCGCGACTGTGGAAGCAGGGATGCCAGGACTCTGCAAGTATTTGGTTCCTGGAGCAGCGCTGCATGAGATGTCCCGTCCGTCCGGCACTGCTGAAACATCAGTGCCCATGCCTGCGGCTAACGCCCCGACCGACCCGTTACCCCTGTCTCCGGTAGCGGAGCTCGCAGCGTCTGTGAGGGAGGGCCCAGACCTGGGGTCCCCAGGCCTTACCTTTGTCACCGCCCTGCCACCAGCCCCGGCTTCCATCCCGGCTGCACCGCTGATGACAACGGCCCCGGCAGTCCGCCTAGCCGCAACGGCAGCGAAGTACCCGTCCCGTTAAAAAATCTGGGCCCGTTCCTGGATTGGGGTCAAGGGGTGCTGCCCACTTCTTAGGGGCAGCATCAGGGCCAGGTTGTTTGGGTGGGTGACTGAAGGACCTGTTCCGTTGTTATTATTAAAAGTGTTTTATTGTTGTTGCAACGGTTGAAGTGATATGCCTCCCGTAAGGGAAGATTTCTGAACATGCTTGTTTATTTTCTTTTTCAGTTGTGAAAATAAAACCGGTGATGGACGGGCAGCCCTCGGACGGTCTGCATTTAACCAAGGGGGAATGTGGCGCCCTGGACTAACCAGGGGCCACAGGTAACAAAACACACCCCCACACCCAGCAGGTCACAGCAGTCATCTCCAGTGAGACCTGATTTCCTCCCTCGGGTTCAGACAGACACACCAGGTGGGCGGAGTCAGGCAGATGGACACGCCCACCGAGGAGTCTAGCTGGTCTGAGGCAGGAAACAACAGAGACAAGTCCAGGCAGAGGAAGGGAGAGGAGGTGTGCAGAGTGGCAGAAACAGACAGGGGCCTAGGTTGGAGCCTAGGACCCTCTTGTAGTCAGTCAGGCAGACGGTAGTGGCCATCTGCAGGGGCCGGGAAGACAGTCCTGGTGGAACCGTAGGTAGCCGGGACAGGGTGGTGGCCCATCCGGTACCGAACCGGGGAGCCAGCTGGAAACCGGAGCACAGGAGGAGCATATAAAGAAAAAGCAGGGAAGGACGCACACTATTAGCCTGGAGTCAGGGGAGAAACTACAGCAGCCGGCTGTGGAACCCGTCCATCCAGCCGTTTGTTTTACCAGAGACTCCGTATACGTTATTGGCTGAGTGAGTACCACCGTGCCGTCTGCCCCCGCGACCCTGCACCCCACCAAACCCTGCCATCCACTGTCCAGTCACTATCACCGGGCCCCGGGACCACTAAAATCCCCTACCCACGGAGGGAAGAGAAACATCTCAGCTGCTCCCTGTCATCGCTCCCGGGATCCCCGTCCAGAGCAGCGGTGGTGTCCCATTATCACCACAAACCGTGGGTGGCGTCACGGACTACATCCCCAAAACCAAACCATCCCCATTTCACTCACGGGCGAGGAGCGCCGCTTGAGTCCCCGGATCCAGCCCACCGCTCGAGCCACCGAGCAGCAGTAGCAGCAGTGCCGGACCCGAGCGTGGTGAGCGCAGCGTCCCCTCCCCGCCCGCGACAGTAGTACTATTGTTTTTCAAATACTGAAACTGGGAAGTAAACCAGAGATCTACAAGTGTGCTTTCCCACAGCAATCTATAGAAATATTAAAGGCTGCTTTACACACTGCGATATCAGTACCAATATCGCTATCGTGCGTACCCGCCCCCATCGTTTGTGCGACACGGGCAAATCTATGCTCGTGTCGCACAACATCGCCCAGACCCGTCACACATACTTACCTTCCCTGCGACGTCGCTGTGACCGGCGAACCGCCTCCTTTCTAAGGGGGCGGTTCGTTCAGCGTCACAGCAACCTCACAGCAGCGTAACTGAACCGCCGCCCAATAGAAGCGGAGGGGCAGAGATGAGCGGGATGAACATCCCGCCCACCTCCTTCCTTCCGCATTGTGGCCGGGAGGCAGGTAAGGAGAAGTTCCTCATTCCTGCGGTGTCACACGGAGCGATATGTGCTGCCGCAGGAACGAGGAACAACTTCGTTACTGCTGCAGTAACGATATTTGAGAATGGACCCCCATGTCGCCGATGAGCGATTTTGCACATTTTTGCGACGATGCAAAATCGCTCATAGGTGTCACATGCAACGGCATCGCTACAACGGCCGGATGTGTGTCACAAAATCCGTGACCCCAACGAGATCGCTGTAGCGATCTCGTAGCATGTAAAGCCCGCTTAAGAGTAAAAACCTAAATTCTAAAAGGAGAAAAAGTATTATATCAGATAGGAGTTCCAAACCTGCGTTCATGTAAACACTATGGGGAATACCAGAACCCAACGCGTTTCCCCACTAGCTGTGTATATGAGGTTCATCAGGGGTATCAATCCAAATTTCTCTACAAAAACATTTCACTATTCATACATCAAGTCTTATAAAAACACTAGCTGTTCCCAGCCAGCTAACACTCGGCACGCCCATTCCTATCTAATTAACGCTGCTGGTGATTAATTAAAATAAAGTTAATAATGGCAACATTCAGTAGAACTTATATAGCGCCCCATGGGGCAGGTGCGTTTAACCTACTCGTCGCCATCCATCGACTGTTGCTGTCACGGGTGGCCTAGCCCGGCTCCGTTGCCCCGAGGCATACAGAAGATGGCTGGGGAAGGATGATGGGGGTAGTTGTGAGGTGTTTGTCGTGACACCACCTGTGGTATGCGGCCAGGGAATGGGCCGCTGCTGCTGTCGCTGTCCTGCAGTGCTGATGTTAGTAGCAGCCAGGGATGGTATCGCTTTCCAGGTAGAGCGGGCCCTGGGGAGGATGATAAGGGGCGCAGTAATGGCGGCGGGGAGCGGCAGTATCGGTAATAAAGAGTCAGAGTCTATAGCTGCAGTTCCAGGTTGTTTACTCACTTTTGTATGATGCCGCTCACCCAGGTAATACCGGTCACTTGCTATGATGGGCTCCGTCAAACCGAAATCCCTTTAGAGATCAGTCCGGTTTGGTGTTTGGTGGGTTTCTCCTTGTAACGCCTGTCTGTGGATCCCCTGGCTTGAAGCTACGAGGGGACCCTGGGTTTCACAAGATGTACTCTTGTCCCTCTCTGCAGGTGCTGCGATTCCGATGTGGGGTCCGGCTTGATGCGAGACCTCGGATCCTCTCTGGCACTGTGCTGTCGGGCGCTGTGTGGACAGGGAAGCTTGAAACTTTGCCCGTCCAGGCAGATTCTGGAAAACCAACGTGAAGTATGATCTTCCCTAGGGTCCTGCCGCCCCCTGTGGCATCGATTCCGAGGTGAGCAGGTTCACTCTCCCAACGGCAACCGTGTGAACTTTCTCCTCTATTCCACTGGAGCACCTGTGAGGCACGTCTGCTCCACTGTTCTCCTGCTGGAGAATTCTCTAACTATTGTGTTGGCTCCTGACTCCCCCTGCTGGCTGCTCCTCCCCCCTGCCAGGTTCTAGGCTGGTGGGACTGGGGCCCCTGTTGATGGAATCCTGTAAATGCCACTCTGTCGGTGACACCTTTATTACCCAACCCTAGCCGAGTCCCCACTGGGAACAGGGCAACCTGATGTGTATTTTGGTGTGTAATGTGGTGAAACCGAGATTGATCTTCTCAGGAAGGTAAATTAAATTAAAATGAAGTTAATAATAATCATCAAAAATCTGAATAATACTAATGATATGTTTTATTCAGTGTAAAATCCAAAACAAGCTGGATTCAATAAGATGTGCGTTTGTTATTCATTCCAGCATCTACATTAATTTCATAACCAAACATAAATTAAGTTAAAATTTCTCTGTAAACACAATTAAATGTATAGTAATTTTCATCATTTTCAGAGATCTTTCCTTGACTTCTACCAGGTACAATTTGAACTGAAAGACCTTTACCACTTGTTACTCTAGAGAATGCACTGTATAATTGACCATGTGTGAATACAGGATCAGGTAGGAGAATGCAAATCTTATTGGATGTTTGTCCTTGCGATTTTGTAATTGTCATTTCATTTGGGGGAATGCGGATGCAATTAAATGTACGTTTACCGTAGTTGAAGTGGTTGAATTACGTGGAAAGAAAGTTGATAATTGTCGGTTGGCAACATGAATCCCAATGATACACGGAAAGCAAGACGTTGTAACAGGGCCGCCATCAGGGCATTACTACTGGGACTCCTGTACCGGGCCCGGTGAGCAGCAGGCAGGAGGGGGGGACCCGGCTGACAGCCCGGGCTCCTCCCCTTTCATTTCTCTGCTCACCGGGCCCCATGGGCAGGGGGCGGCAGAGATATCGCGGTGAAGCACCTGCAGTCGCACAGGGGCCCCAAGCGGGAGTGGGCCCCTAGAGACTGAAAACGTGTTAACCCCTTAGCGACCTATGACGTACTGGGTACATCATGACTCCCTGGTACTTAAGGACCCATGACATACCCAGTACGTCATGGTGAGATCGCGGCCCCAGAGCCCCGGTGGATGCGATCGCTGCAAATATCTTAGATTCGGGGAGGAGGGGCCCTTTGCCTGACCTCAGGAGGGGTGCTGTCTCCTGCCCAGACCTAAGGAGGCAGTGATTGGCTGACGAGCGCCGCTCTGCCAATCACAGCCATTGTAATGTTTTAGCCATTAAAAATGGCTAAAACATTGAAATCCAGCCACCATCAGTGCAGCTGTAGCACCGATCATTGGCTGGAGCTGCGTGACCTCAGTTTCACCCGCCCCCAGCTCTGATTGGAGAGATCGGGCTTGTGACCGATCGTTCCAATCACTGTGGATCTGGGGCCGGAGACCGACCCTCAGCTTCACTCCGGTGTCTGTGGCAGCTGATGGGAGCGATCGGTAAGTTATAGACACTGTCTCCTTTCAGCCGCCGGCTGCAGAAGTCACTGCCCCCATCCACTGCCACTGAACCCATCTACTGCTTCCCCTCCATCTGCCACCGCTCTCCCCCATCAGCCGCTTCCCCACTCCCTTATCTGCTGCCCCCTCTCCCACCTCTCACCTTCCCCCACCTGCTGTGATCTCCCACCTGTTGTGAGCCCCCCCACCCGCTGTGATCATCCCACCTGCTGTGACCCCCCCACCTGCTGCGACCCCCCACCTGCTGTGACCCCCCCACCTGCTGTGATCCCCCCACCTGCTGTGAGCCCCCCACCTGCTGTGATCAGCCCACCTGCTGTGACCCCCCACCTGCTGTGATCCCCTCACCTGCTCTGAGACCCCCCCCACCCGCTGTGAGACCCCGCCAGCTGCTGTGAGCCCCCCCCAGCTGCTGTGATCCCTCCCCCAGCTGCTGTGATCCCCCAGCTGCTGTGATCCCCCCCAGCTGCTGTGAGCCCCCCCCCAGCTGCTGTGATCCCCCCACCTGCTGTGATCCCCCTACCTGCTGTGATCACCCCCCACCTTCTGTGATCACCCCCCTACCTGCTGTGACCCCCCCACACCTGCTGTGATCCCCCCACTATCTATCTGTCTATCTATCTCTCTATTCCTCTATCTATCTATGATTCTATCTGTCTGTCTATCTCCTATCTGTAGCACCACGGCGCAGGGGTTAAAAGTTACTCATTGCCGGGCCGGTGATGTCGGGTCAGGGATGTCACAGGTGGCCCTGCCCGGCTTCGTGGCCCCAAGGTGTACAATAAAAGGGGATTTGGATGATGGTGGGGAATGATGAGGATGATAGTCTTGTTACGCCACCTGTGGTACGTGGCCAGGGATTAGCCGCCGCTGCTGTCGCTGTCCTTCGGGTCAGATGGTGTTGCAGCAAGGATGGTTCTGCTCCCCACAGGTGGAGCGGGGCCCCGGGGAGGATGATTAGAAGAGTAGTGGCCGTTGGTGCCGAAGCGCGGGGCGATGGCAATCAAAAGGCTGAATCAGCTGCTGTGGTTCCAGCCGTTATGGGCCCCAGCCGATCCCGGATCCGTTGGAGGTTAGAACCGGTACGGTGGTCGATGGGCCCTTCCTTGTTGCGCCTTTAAAGATGGATCCCCGTGGTCTTGAAGCTGCTTGGGGACTCCGGTTTGTGTAGTATTAGCTCCTGTCCCGTGTGTAGGTGACGCGGGGCCGCTGTGGGGCTTGACTGTAATCACGACTTCGGACCCTATGTGGCACTGTGCTCCAGGATCTCATGGTGGTCAGAGAGACATGCAATCCCCCTGTCCTGCAGATTCTGGTGATACAACGTGAAGTCTGTTCCACCCTAATGCTCTGCATCCTGAACCGCACCGGTCCCGCTCCTGTTCTCTCCTGCTGGAGAATACTCTAACTGTTGTGTAATCTCCTAACTCCCCCTGGTGGCTGCTCCTCCCCCGGTTCCCTCTTACTAGTGGGTGGCTGCCCCCCATGTTTGGTGACTACCTTAAGACCTGACCCTAGCCCGGTCCCCTATGGAGAGAGCAACCTGGTTGTGTGTATGAATTTGTGTTGTGGAACTGGTACCGACCTCCTCTGGATCCAAGATGAGTACTGCACCTTAAGTGAGGTGCAGTACCCTGTGATGACTGAAGCCACAGGGGTGCCACGTATCCATCTATCTATCTATCTATCTATCTATCTAGCCATCTATCTATGATTCTATCTATCTGCTGAAAGAGCCTTAAAGTGAATCTATCAGCAGGTTTTTGCTCCCCCATCTGAGAGCAGCATAATGTAGAGACAGATACCCTGATTCCAGCGATGTGTCACTTACTGGGCTGTTTGCTTTCATTGTGATAAAATCAATGTTTTCTCTGCTGCAGATCTAGCAATTATACAGAGCTCATGAATATGCTGGACTACCTGCAGCATGACAAGTAGCCCTGTAATGATAATCTCCTGCTGATTAACCAGTGATGTTATCAAAACTACACTAAGCAGCCCAATAAGTGACAATTGCCAGAATCAGGATCTCTTCCCCTATGTTATGCTGCGCTCAGATTATGTGTTAAAAACCTGGTGAGAGATTCCCTTTGAAGGGGTTGTCAGGTCTAAATTCACAAGTCAGCATTATCACAATTTGGTTTCAATTAGTTTAAAAACTGTATGTGACACATTCCCTTAAAGAAAATAAAATAGATATACCAAAAATAAATATATACCAAAAAAGTTAGATTTAAGAAAAAAAAAAAGTTAGAGTTGGACCCTGCCAAAAGAGTCCACCTTGTCGAGGTGGCAGGCTTAAAAAAATCTATTGGCCAAAACAAAATCTGATGGCTGCGTGTGTGACACGGTGTTCAATGTGAAGGGTTAATGTGTGATTCGTGCGGCTGTAGTGCAGAAGTGAAGTTTTTCCAAGAGTGGCGGTGAGACTATGGAAGATTCTTGGGGTGGAGGCGGAGCTGGGGGGGAGGCGGAGCTGGGGCGGAGGCGGAGCTGGGTGCAGCCTCAAGGGGGCCCCGAACTTTTGCCAGTATGGGGCCCTTAAATTCCTAGTGGCAGCCCTGCGTTGTAATAGTAGTGACAGTGGAACGAAAATGTGACGTGAAAAATGCTGGGAGTTTCAATTTTGAAGTACGCGCCCTTTGTCTGTCATTGGCTGAATCAGCTCAGCTTGAGATGTGTGACTGTGCAATGTACACAACAGGATTTGTCTCAGTGCTTACAGGACCTGTGATGTCACATGGAGGGGAGGAGTCAGGGGTCACATGATCAGTTCTTCAGTGTATGCACGACTCTGCTGTGCTGGTTATCATGGTGCTGGATGAGGTGAAGTTTATGTGTGGGTTCAGGAGGGATTTAGAGTGTGAATGTAGCAGAGCTGTGTGTGTGTAATGTGCAAGGGGAGGAGCCATGTGTGGTAATGTGCAGGGGGAGGAGCCATGTGTGGTAATGTGCAGAGGGCCGAGCCATGTGTGGTAATGTGCGGGGGGGGCAGAGCTGCATGTGTTATGTGCGGGGGCCGAGTTGCGTGTGGCAATGTGCTGGGGGAGGAGTCACTTGTGTAATGTGTTGAGGACGGAGCCTTATGTTTAATGTGTGGGGGGCAGAGCCGCGTGTGTAATGTGTGTGGGTGGAGCCGCGTGTGGTAATGTGCAGTGGGCGGAGCCATGTGTGGTAATGTGTGGGGGCGGAGCTGCATGTTGTAATCTGCGAGAGCGGATCGACGTGTCGTAATCTGCGAGATCGGATCGGCGTGTGTAATGTGCGGGGGGCAGAGCTGCGTGTGGTAATGTGCGGGGGGCAGAGCTGCGTGTGGTAATGTGCGGGGGGCGGGATTAGCGGGTAACCACGAGTAATCACAATGGCTCTTATGTATATATAGATATGCAATAGCGGTTTGTTCATAGACATGGCTAGGTAGCTCTTGATAAATTCTGCAGGTCACTTGTGACAGATAGGACAGGGCATCAAATCTCTCCATATATGTTTAAAAGCTTGTAATCAATCTCATTATAAATAGTTATAGCATGATGTATCCATGTTGGGGCCGGGATCCTGTACCCAGAGTCATAGTTTTTCACCTTTTATCCTATATTGATAGTTTATCCATCCTTTATTAATAGGTGATGTTCTCTGGTGTCTTTTTCACTCTTAGGCTATGTGCCCACGCTGCGGAAAATTCGCGGAATTTGCCGCGATTTTTTCACGGAAATTCCGCTGATTTTTCAAAAATCCGCAGTACAGCGAGTCCCCAGCCATTTCTATGGCATTTTGGAACTGCTGTGCCCATGGTGCGTTTTTTTCCGCAGCGGAAATAATGTGAATTTCCCTGCGGAAAAATCTGCAGCATGTGAATTATTCCTGCGGATTTCACAGAGTCCCATACTTACCTGCCTTGATAGAAGACACTGGAGTCACTTCCTCCGGTGCAGAGCAGCGCGGTGGAGCCAGGAGCGGGCAGCAGGAGGTGGGCGGGGCCTACACTAGCTCCGGTCATGTGACAGCTGGCGCTAGTTCAGGCCTGCCCACCTTCTCCTGCACAGTGAAGACACTGACAGACACGGCCGTAAAGTGAAGTGCTGCGTGATGGAGGTAAGTATGAACTCCCGATCGCTGCAGCACTTGTTCTGCATTGAGGATGCAGTGCCGAAGCCATGGTACTGTATCCTCAATGCAGAATGCCCGCATCATATCCACAGGACATTCCACAATACAACCGCAACATGTACACAGAAAGCTGTGCTGCGGTTTTCTGAGAGCTCCTGCAGAATGTCCTGCGGATATATCCGCATAATACTTTCCCCATGGGCACATAGCCTTAGGCCTCTTTCACACGTCAGTGATTCTGGTACGTATGTGCTAGTTTTTATCATTTACATACGCAGACCCATTAAAATCAATGAGTCTGCTCACATTTCAGTATCAGTGATTTCTCACTGACCGTCTCTCCGTGCGGCATGTCCGTGTGCTCCGCGGGGAGACATATCAGTTTTTTTCTGGCATTACTGATGTCCCACGGACCACACTATGGTGTGATCCACGAAACACATACCAGAAAAACACATACATCTAATATATAAAGCTCAGTGTGTGTGTGTGTATGTATGTGTGTATGTGTATATGTCCGCTAAAGGAATCCGCACCGTCGCATTTACAATCACGAAATTTTGCACAGACACTCCATGTGACTCAGGGAACATCATAGACTATGTTTGGGCAGGAAAATTTAACCCCGCGCTTTACAATTACTCGCCAAAAATCCTGCAGCCATTAAACTGAATGGAGCTGGGAGCTGCAGGCTATAAATAGCAACTGTCAGTGGTTGCTATAGGAACAAAATAAACTGTTAGTATAAGATAGGATAGAGATAGAGAGAGACAGAAAAAGACAGACAGACATAGAGAGACAGACTGGGAAAGAGACAGCCGGAGAAAGAGACAGCCCTGTAAAGTGATAGACGGGCAAAGAGACAGACCGGCAAAGAGACAGTCCGGCAAAGAGACAGACGGGGAAAGAGACAGACGGGGAAAGAGACAGCCCGGCAAAGAGACAGCCCGGCAAAGAGACAGACGGGGAAAGAGACAGACGGGGAAAGAGACAGACGGGGAAAGAGACAGACGGGGAAAGAGATAGCCCTGGAAAGAGAAAGACCGGTAAAGAGACAGACCGGCAAAGAGACAGACCGGCAAAGAGACAGCCGCCCAGAGAGACAGCCGCCCAAAGAGACAGCCACCTAAAGAGACAGACGCCCAAAGAGACAGATGCCTAAAGAGACAGACCTGGAAAGAGACAGATTTGGAAAGAGACAGTCCTGGAAAGAGACAGTCCTGGAAAGAGACAGTCCTGGAAAGAGACAGAGCGGGAAAGAGACAGAGCGGGAAAGAGACAGAGCGGGAAACAGACAGAGCGGGAGAGAGACAGCCCTGGAAAGAGACAGCCCTGGAAAGACACAGCCGGGGAAAGAGACAGCCGGGGAAAGAGACAGCCGGGGAAAGAGACAGCCGGGGAAAGAGACTGACGGGGAAAGAGACAGCCGGGCAAAGAGACAGACCTGGAAAGAGACAGACTTGGAAAGAGACAGACGAGGGAAAGAAACAGACGGGGAAAGAGACAGCCTTGGAAAGAGACAGCCCTGGAAAGAGACAGACGGGCAAAGAGACAGCCCTGGAAAGAGACAGCCCTGGAGAGAGACAGACGGTCAAAGAGACAGATGGGCAAAGAGACAGAGAGAGACAGACAGATACAGAGATTGAGACAGATAAGACTGATGCAAATACAGAGAGATAGAAACAGACAGACAAGAAAAGAGACAGACAGTGAGACAAACAGACAGTGACACACAGACAGAGACTGGGAGAGAGACAGAGACAATTACTATCTTGGGCAACGCCCAGCTACAGCTACAGCTAGTTGAAAATAAAATTATTTTTTTACTCACCTTTTCCAGCGATGTTGCCTCTGGTCTCTGGTGGCTGCTGCTTCCTGTTCGGCTACTGTCATGCATGTTCATTTATCCAGGCACAGCCGACCCGGAAGTAGCTGCAGAGGTGAGTCAGCAGCGGCCGGAGGCAGCATATGAGAGTCTTTAGCACCACGGACAACAGTTGTGGGGACTGGTGAGTGCAATCACGGATCACAAAGCACAGATCACAGATAGCACATGGAGAACACATGTGTGCCGTGAATCATGGCACACGGAGGGACATATGTGTTTTTTACACGTTAGTAAAAAACGTGTTTTTCACTGACATGTAAAACAGGCCTTAGTCTGATGCAAAACTGATGGTTATATAAGGTGGTACCCCAAAGATTACATGCCATATGATGACCCAAACTTCACCAATTGTTTTTATAATAAAGAGCTCCTCATCCTGGGTTGTGTACTCATCCACCTTGATATAGGGCTGTGCAGGTCAGGTCTCTCTTTCTCAGTAGGTTGACATTACCTATTTTCTACAGTTTTCTTTATGAATTGACTTTGGGCATGGGTTCTTAAACTCTGAAGCCCACCCCACCAATTCCCTATATATAGTCTGGGATGTATTATGGAATTGATCGAAGCAGACTAAATTCCTACACAAAGCAGCAGCTGGAAACGGATTGAGTTTCGTTGTTTAATTGTTATATACATTGTTTCTTAGATTGATTGTTATACAGAGCAAGATTTGAGTAAGAAATTATAGACACATTATAGATTATTATAGATAAACTTTCTCGCACTAGACCCACGGCCACTAACACCTTTATCATCCTAAAGCATCATATTGTAAACTATATATTAAGATGATATAATATACAGTATTGTGCAAATCGCAAATCTTTACATCACCCTAAATATAAACCAATCACAATGAAACACCCCCACAGATACATTATTTCAATATTAGTATTGGTCGGCAATACTGCTGCGGGCTCGTGAGGTGTCAGGGTGGCGGGTGCCATTGATCTGCCGACGGGCTGCTTTGAATCTCTTGCAGTTGACGAGATTGACTTCAAGAAAATGTCCGTGGCGCATGCGCAGATCGACGCGATGGACTGCAAGAAAATGGCCGCGGGGTCCAATCTGCAAATGCACCGCCACCGCAGCCATTTTCTTGAAGTCGATCTCATCAACTGTGGGATATTCAAAGCAACCCGCAGTCCACCAGCTACTGCGGGCTCACCACCGAGACACCCAACGAGCCTGCAATATCGCCAATCCTGTGCCATCTGTTTTTTGGGGGAAAAGTGCGTCTTACAAACTGGAAAATACAATATTTTTTTATTAAAGATTTGTCTGCAAGCCAGATGCAATCATCAAAAGAGCCACATCTGGCTTGCGAGCCATAGGTTCCCGACCCCTGCTTTAGGGTCTAGCTAATGCAAGGCAAGATTCATTGTTGTGTATGTTGTTCCATTGGTACTCCTTGGTCTCTTTGGATTAAAAATGTAACACTACATTTTCAGAGGATCTTTACATTGGTAGATGCTTCAATAGTTCCAAAAAGAGTTTATATACAGGAATGTTATCAATGCCATAAGTATGAAGATACACAGCCAGCAATGAGTTGTATGTTGAGGGGTTAAATTCTTGTCTTTTTATTCTTAATGTTTTGCTGACTTCACCATAGCAACAAAATCTGAAATATAATAGAGAAATCAGTAAGGTTTGTTTTAATAATAAATTTGACTATTTGTTAGAAATTCATATTGAACTCTAGTTTTAAATTAATGAAATCTGAAAACATCCTAGCTTTTTCTCAAACTGAAAGGCTTGCATTGGAACGTAGGATAAAAAAAAGGGAAAGAACAACTCCTGCAAAAAAAACCTCAAACATGTGCACGTCCAAAGACTATATTGGATACGAGTTCTATACGTCTGTCAAAGGGAGCTGCCAGCAGAGGATCTTGATGATTTGCCCAAGTACATTCAGCGTAGCAAAACATTTCTCAGATAACTATTAATAATCTCATTGATACGGTAGCAGCCGAGGCTGTAAAGTGCGGAGATCTCTATGTATTGTGCTTATACTCCTTATGAAAAAATTAAGATGTTTTCAAAATGTTGTTTACATGTTTTCATCATTTCAATATCATTACCATGCCTATTAATTTCAATAATTCTGTAAAATTTATTTCCTGTTATTGCATTTTTAATGTTGAGGAGTATATTTTTATCTACCCTGAAAGCAGCCTATTGGTAGAGCGGGATGAATGTTGTTTTTTCCAGTCAGTTGACTTGTCATGCCGAGATGTGGGTAAATTCTTATAGTTTCCAATGCTCCCTGAGGCTGTAGCTACTAAATGCTCGAGAGCTCAGTACTACTCAGAATCAAGTACGTCAGACGCTTGGACGGGCTCTGCTCAAGTTGAAGGGAGGGGGGCAGGAAAATCGATGAAATGTTGGAAATAGCCCTCAAATGGAATTGTAACGCCCTGACAAAATCAGGTTGTCACAGGGGACTGCATCCATCTTCCAGATGCAGGACTCTCTCCTCTTTAGCATCCAAACCAACCACACACAGGTACAAACACCAGCCACAAAAGCCTAGTCACCCCCCAGTTGGCGGGGCCAGGCAGAGGGTGACCCCCACTTAGCGGTTTTGAGGTGTTCTGGGAGAGAACAAGTCAGTCTGAGAGAGACAGTCGAGGAGTTTAGTCTGGACAGAGGAGGTGAGAGGAGTGAAGTGGTAGTCGGGGGTTGTAGCTCCCAGACTACTGGACTACCTGAGCTGACTAGGTGGCAGACGGCAGAGCACGGCCACAGGCGACGGAGATCCGGTCGCGGGAGACCTTAAGTGGACCGGGGCAGGGTTGTAGCCCACCGATGCCGACAGCGGGAATCCGGTCCAGAGGCCGTGCACAGTCTGGGTACTAGGACCCTAGGGCGAGGACATCTTCAAGCACCTTTCCAATTAACCAGCAGGGGACAAGATTCCAAGTCTTGTCCCACTAGCAGCCCAGATAGAGCGAGACGGCAGCCCAACGTGGGGGATAGGGCGTCTGCAAGTGCCTGCAAAAAGCACAAGGGTCAGTTCTCACGGGCGACAGCTCCCACAGCAAAGACACCAAGAGCGGACTTACCCCATTTCATGCGGACTAGTCAACACACAAGACAACAACACAGAAATGTAGGAGGAAGGGCCCCTGTCCTGTCTACCAGTGTGTGGGACCCAAGCACACCCCTCCGGAGGCTACCGGTATCCGGCACTTGGTTTACTACCTGGACTCTGTGTGACTTTATTCAAATAGTGAGTACACCGGTATCACCTGGTCCATCCCCGCAGACTCCGCCCCAGCATTCCACTCCACCTACACCTGGGCCCCGGGTCAACACCTACCCTACCCGTGGAGGGGATACCATCCTGCTGCCCTATTCCATCAGCCCCGGGCACCCCATACCAAGGCAGCGGCGGTGTCACCAACAATCACCGCAACCCACGGGTGGCGTCACTGACAAACTCACCCCTGTAAATAATCCCCTTTTTTCAGTTGTGGGGCGATGGGATGCTGCACAAGCCCCGGGTCCGGCTGCAAAGGAGCCACAGCCACGATCCCGGATCCGAGCGTCTCGAGCAGCCCCCCTGCCGTGGTCTGTGCCCCCGCCAGCGACAGAATGGGTACAGTATGATGAAGACACCTGGATGCATCTCTGACTTCCCGGCCAATACTAGGAACAAGGTTGTCACAGTATTCGTCTATGTGCATACATTGAATATTTGAAGGCAGAAATTTCTGGAACAATTCTGCATCTCTTGGCAGGAAAAAAGCAGCGGCAATAGCACATATTGCTACATATTTGATGCGTTTTTGCATGCAATTTTCATGCATTTTTCACCTGCAAATTTTTTTTTAGCGTTTTTTGACACCTATGAATGCTATAGTGATAGATAATAGATAGATATAATTATTAGATGAAAAAGAGAAGGCCGCACCAAAGTAGACAAAAAATGTGGACTTTATTAGCCCATGTGGCTAGTGACCATTGGCCCCTGATGAAGCTGCAATTCTAGCAGTGATACGTGTGGAATCATACCCTGTGTGTCTTCTAAACATTCCTTGGTCAGTATGGTATCTTTTCTATTTTTAGTGATTGGTTGTGTTAGTAGTAACTAGTGATGGGCGGACTCGCAGATAACTGGGACCAGCAGACGTAACCGGATTAAAAAAAAAAGGCGTTATACTTACCAAGGTTCTGGCGTGGCTGTAACTGCTCCCATGACTGCCTCTTCACTTCTGGGGCCATGCATTAGCCTGCATGGATATGCACTGCTTTCCCCGCCCATCAGCATCTGTGATTGGTTGCAGTCAGACATACCCCCACCCTGAGTGACAGCGTCTGACTGCTTCCAATCACAGACACTATATGCGTCTATTGTGGTATAAAAATAAATAAATAAATAAAATATTTGGCAAAGGGTCCCTCCATATTGTGACACACACACGAGGTGGGGTCACTGATTTTAATGAAGTACCCTAAGGTCAGGTTAGCGATGATTACAGGTGGGAGGACCGTGGGAACCTCCAGCTGTGACTGCAACTAACGTGAATGACATCACCGCTAATCGCGGCTCATTCTCTGCCTGCAGTTACAGCATTCCGTCATGTTGCATGATCGCGTGCTGTAATTTCATATGTAGTAGAGCTGAATCAACGTAGGACCTTGTGCAGATTATGTTGGACCTGCATCGGTATTTTGGGTGTTAATAAGGTGGTGAACGAGGGTGTTTTTTTGTCTTTTATTCCAAATTATTTTGGTGTTTGTGTTTATTTCTTTTCACTTACAGATTAGTGATGGGGTCTCATAGACCCTCCCCATCACTAATCTATTGTGGCAGCTGTGAGCTGAGATTAACCCTTTATTACCCTGATTGCCACTGCACCAGGTCAAACGGGAAGAGCCGGGTAAAGTGCTGAGATTGTTGCATCTACTGGATGAGACAATTACGGGCAGCTGTAGGCTGCTATTTTTAGCTGGGGTGATCAATAAGCACGGGTCTCCCCAGGCGTAGAATACCAGCCACCAACTGTCAGGCTTTATCTTGACTGGGTATCAAAATTAAGGGGACTGCAAGCTGTTTTTTTATTATTCATTTAAATAATTTTTAAAAAAAGCCACATACGGTTCCTGTTATTTTGATACACAGGCAAGACTGGGGGCTGCAGACTGTACTGTAGCTGTGCACTTTATCTGTGTTTGGTATCATAATATGGAGGGACCCTGCGACAATTTTTTTTTTATTTATTTATTTTTACAGTACTATAGTGACCCCCAGACTGGGTCTGTGATTGGAAGCATCAGAAAGGCTGTCACACAGTGTGGGGGCTAGTCTGACTGCAATCAATCACAGACGCCGATGGGCGGGGAAAGCAGTGCATATGCATGAAGGTTAATGCGCAGCCCCCAAAATGAATGAGCGGCTGTGAGAGCAGTTATAGCCAATGTCGGACTGGCCTAGCGGCGTACCGGAGAATCCTTCAGTGGGCCCCCAGGGCCCCAGTGGGCCCCCAGTGGGCCACCAGTTCCCAGTGGGCCCCCATGCTTTATATTGTGCAGGGTACCACGGGCTAGGCAGAGGTGTTTAGCGGGCAGACTGGGCCCCCATGCTCTGATGGGCCCCCAGCATTTCCATCATAAACTGCAGTGATCACACAAAATCTGTGCGATCACTGCAGTTTCCGTGGTTGTAGCAGGACCTGTGGTGACATCACAGTCATGTGACTCACCAAAGGTCCTTGCAGTGTGGGAGTCCTCAGGCCTGCACAAAATGAGGTGTGTCCAGCACCTACAGACTTTGCCTCTCATATTTTAAATGTATGTGCATCTTTCAGGCGCGCATACATTTGAACGGTGCGGTGCCAGGACTGAGGCAGAGGAGTTCCTCAGCGCCGCACCGACATCTGTCATCACCGGATCCGCATGGAAGAAGATGACGTGCAGGCACCAGGTAAGCGCTTCTGCCTCCCCCTGCAGTGAGACTCCCCCTGCTGTGAGCCACCCCCTGCACTGAGCGTCCCCCTGCAGTGAGCCTTCCCCTGCAGTGAGCCTCCCCCTGCAGTGAGCCTCCTGCAGTGAGCCTCCTGCAGTGAGCCTCCCCCTGCTGTGAGCCTCCCCTTGCAGTGAACCTCCCCCTGCAGTGAGCCTCCTGCCTCCAACTGCTGTGAGCCTCCCCCTACTGTGAGCCTCCTGCCTTCCACTGCTGTGAGCCTCCTGCCTCCCTGCTATACCTGTCTCCCGCTGCTGTGAGCCTCCTGCTGCTGTGAACCTCCCGCTGCTGTGAGCCTCCTTCCTCCCACTGCTGTGCGCCTCCTGCTGCTGTGTACGCCCCTTGTACTGTGTGCCACCAACCCAGTGCTGTGCTACCCACCCATGGTGATATCTGTGCTCCCTCAGTCCTGTCTATGTGCCCTTCTAGTACTGTCCGTGCCCCAGCCCCTTCTGTAATGTGTACATGCCCCCGGTCACTCCTGTACTGTGTGTATATATATAATGTCCACAGACCCTCCTGTGATGTGTATATATGTCCACAGCCCATCCTGTGATGTGTATATATATATATATATATATATATATATACTAGCTGTACTACCCGGCTCCGCCCGGGTTAATAACTGTTGTTAACAAAATAGAATGTATTAACATTCCCGGGATAGAATTTATAAATATAATGTATTAACGCCCAGGATAGTAACTGTCTCTCCGTTTCTCTCCCATTCTCTGTCTGTTTCCCCCTCTGTATATATCTCTCTGTCTCTCTCTCTATGTCTTTGTCTGTCTGTCTCTTTCCCTGTCTGTCTCTGACTGTCTCTGTCTCTTTCTCCATCTGTCTCAATCTCTTTCCCTGTCTGTCTATCTATCTCTTTCCCTGTCTGTCTATCTATCTTTGTCACTTTCCCTATCTGTTTCCTGTTTCTTTCCCTGTCTTTCCATGTCTGTCTCTTTCCCTCTTTCCCTCTGTCTCTTTTCCCTGTGTCTGTCTCTTTCCCTCTCTTTCCCTCTGTCTCTTTCCCTGTCTGTCTCTTTGTCTGTCTCTTTACCTGTCTTCGTCTGTCTCTTACCCTGTCTGTCTCTTTGGCTTTCTTTCCCTGTCTATCTGTTTCCCTGTGTCTGTCTCTGTCTCTTTGTCTGTCTCTTTGTCTGTGTCTGTCTCTTTGTGTCTGTTTCTTACCCTGTCTGTGTCTGCCTCTTTCCCTGTGTCTGTCTCTTTCCCTGGCTGCATTGTGACACGCCAACATTCCATATAAGGGTGTGGCTGCGCATTCTTCTGAAGTTCTGTCTGCACTGTGGCTCCCAGCTCCATTCACTTTAATGGAGGCAGTTTTTTTGGCGAATAACTGTAAAGCGCGGGGTTAAAAATTCCCCTCAAAACATATGACGCTCTCAGGGTCCAGACGTGTGAGTGTGCAAAATTTTGTGGCTGTAGCTGCGACGGTGCAGATGCCAATCCCGGACATACACACACGCATTCAGCTTTATATATTAGATATATATATACTAGCTGTACTACCCGGCTTCGCCCGGGTTAATAACTGCTGTTAACAAAATAGAATGTATTAACAAAAATGTATTCTGCACACAAAAACCACAAAACAAATAGATAGAAATGTAATTATTAAAAGGCAAAAACTAAGCTAATAGAAGCATTTCACAACATATATTTCAACACCACAGATATTCCACACAGATTTAACTAAATTGGCCAAGTAATGTGCTCCGTCTGTCTCTTTCCAGATCTGTCTCTTTCCCCGTCTGTCTCTGTCTGTCTCTTTCCCTGTCTGTCTCTTTCCCCATCTGTCTCTTTCCCCGTCTGTCTCTTTCCCTGTCTGTCTCTTTCCCTGTCTGTCTCTTTCCCCGTCTATCTCTTTCCAAGTCTGTGTCTTTCCAAGTCTGTGTCTTTCCAGGTCTTTCTCTGTCTGTCTCTTTCACCGTTTGTCTCTCTTTATGTCTCTCTGTCTGTCTCTCTCTGTCTCCCCACCGACATCTTATTACCTCACATATAAGCTTCATATACTATGAATCTCTTTTTTTCCTATAGCAACCAATCACAGCTCCTACTAATAACCTGTAGTTCCAGGCTCCATTTACTTTAATGGAGGCATGTTTTTTGGAGAGTAACTGTAAAGCACGGGGTTACATTTTCCTGTCAAAACATAGTCTACGACGTTCCCTGGGTCACATGAGGTGTCAGTGCAAACTTTTGTGATTGTAAATGCGACGGTGCGGATACACTTTTTGTTTCACTTTTTCCCCATTATGTAGATAGGGGCAAAATTGATTGGTAAATTGGAACATGCAGGGTTAAAATTTAGCCTCACCACATAGCCTATGACGCTCTCGGGGTCCAGCACCCGGTGCTGCCTGGGATAGTAACTGTCTCTCTGTTTCTCTCCCATTCTCTGTCTGTCTCCCCCTCTGTATAAAGCCCTCCCCCTGACAGTATATATTAGCTCACACATACACATATAGACAGGTCATGTGACTGACAGCTGCCGTATTTCCTATATGGTACATTTGTTGTTCTTGTAGTTTGGCTGCTTATTAATCAGATGTTTATTTGTGAAGGATAATACCAGACTTGTGTGTGTTTTAGGGTGATTATGTGGCGAGGTTGGTGTATGTGTGGTGAAATGTGTGCTGAGGGTGGTATATGTGTTCAAGCACGTGGTAGTGTGTGGCGCATTTTGTGTGTGTGTTCATATCTCCGAGTGTGGTGAGTATCCCATGTTGGGGCCCCACCTTAGCAACTGTACAGTATATACTCTTTGGCGCCATCGCTCTCATTCTTTAAGTCCCCCTTGTTCACATCTGGCAGCTGTCAATTTGCCCCCAACACTTTTCGTTTCACTTTTTCCCCATTATGTAGATAGGGGCAAAATTGATTGGTAAATTGGAACGCGTGGGGTTAAAATTTCGCCTCACAACATAGCACCCTGTGCTTCCCGGGATAGTAACTGTCTCTCTGTTTCTCTCCCATTCTCTGTCTGTCTCCCCCTCTGTATATATCTCTCTGTCTCTCTCTCTATCTCTTTGTCTGTCTGTCTCTTTCCCTGTCTGTCGCTGTCTCTTTCTCCGTCTGTCTCAATCTCTTTCCCTGTCTGTCTATCTATCTCTGTCTCTTTCCCTGTCTGTCTCTTTCCCTCTGTCTCTTTCCCTGTGTCTGTCTCTTTGTCTGTCTCTTACCCTCTCTTTCCCTGTCTGTCTGTTTACCTCTGTCTGTCTCTTTGTCTGTGTCTGTCTCTTTGTCTGTGTCTGTCTCTTTACCTGTCTGTGTCTGTCTCTTTACCTGTCTCTCTCTTTCCCTCTCTTTCCCTGTCAGTTTGTTTCTTTGTCTGTGTCTGTCTCTTACCCTGTGTATGTCTGTTTCTTACCCTGTCTGTGTCTGCCTCTTTCCCTGTCTGTGTCTGTCTCTTTCCCTGGCTAAATTGTGACACGCCAACATTCCATATAAGGGCTTGGCTGCGCATTCTTCTGAAGCTCTGGCTGCACTGTGGCTCCCAGCTCCATTCGCTTTAATGGAGGCAGGTTTTGGTGTATAACTGTAAAGAGTGGGGTTAACATTTCCCCTCAAAACATAGCCTATGACGCTCTCGGGGTCCAGAAGTGTGAGTGTGCAAAATTTTGTGGCTGTAGCTGCGACGGTGCAGATGCCAATCCCGGACATACATACATACATACACACTTACACACATACACACATTCAGCTTTATATATTAGATATATATGTATATATATATATATATACAATAGAAAAGAACAGAAAGAAACAGGGGTTCCCTTACTGGTTTCCCACGCTGGTACCAACCTGACTTCAAACCGTACTGGCAGCACCTTTACAATGTGGACAGGTGCGTATCTGGATCGTGTGTAAATATGAGACAAAAAAGATCAGTCGCAGACCAGATACAGTGTAGTGTAGGACCCAGCAAAGGAGGGTGCCGTGAAGGGGCGCTGGGCTGGTATTACAACGGCCATTATAATATGCTAAATACCTCCATTTATGTATAAGGTAGAATTTATTTTGGTTTTTCACAGTGTGCGACTGGTCTTTTTGTCTCATATATATATATATATATATATATGTATATATATACATATACACATGTCCACAGCCCATCCAGTGATGTATATGTGTCCCCAGCCCCTCCTGTGGTGTATACATTTTTTGCGGCCCCTGAAGGTTGATAGAAATTTCCAAATGGCCCCCAGCACAAAAATGGTTCCTCATCACTTGGATAGGGCAATGTGAGATCAGGATGGGGCAATGTGGGACCAGGATGGGGCAATGTAGTATCAGGATGGGGCAATGGGGGACAGGATGGGGCAATTAGGAAGGAGATTGTGAAAGGCGGCATAGTATAATTAGTATAATGAGGAGCCAGGGGACTTTGCAGAGACATAGTATGGAGGATATATTATAGAAATGACAAGTTTTGGGGGGACGTTATGGAAAGGGCACTTTGTGGGGCTTTTTTGGAGGGTGGATATTTTGTGCAGGAAGCAATTAACAACCCATTCTGATTCCCCTTGTTTCCCCCAGCTAAAATAAAAGACCCTGTATTCACCTCTGGTGCTGGCACCATTTCAGCGCTGTCAGTTATTACGATTCGTAGCTTACGTTACATTGTGACATCATGGGAGCCCTAAGTCCAATCACTGCCAGCTTCTGTCTCCCCACCTTAGAAATGAACTATCATTTGAGGGAACATAGAGGCTCAGGATAGGGACATTATTAAATATAGGGGGCTAGGTTGGGAGATATTATTACTATATGGGGCCAGAACGAGGAACATACATTATGGGTTTATGGTGGCAAATGGTGGATGTGTACCGCCCCGCGGGCTCGGCTGGCTGCCGAGCCGTTCGGATCCGTGCTCGTACGGTGGGTGGCTCGAGCTCCTCACGGACCCAGGGGTCACGTCGCTCTGCAAGGGGGTTGGCGCTACACGCAGGGACTTCGGTGAGGAGTTCCACGGCCGGGGCCGCGGTTCTTTGTAAGGGGTGTAAGTTCATGACGCCACCCACAGGTTGTGGTGAATGGATGGACACCACCACTGCCGTTGACTAGGCCTACCGGGGACGGTGTTGCGCAGCTTGGTGTTGACCCCTCCGTGGGTAGGGGAGTGATTGTCCCGGGGACCCGAGCGAGGTGCTGAGGCAAGGGGATGGGTGCGTGCTGGTGCGGTGCGGCGCGGTGCGCGGCCCGAAGGCACTGGTGTACTCACTATGATACAACACACTGGAGTCTCTGGTAAACCAAACGGGGTGATGAACGGTGCCCGCAGCCGGCTGCAGCTTCTCCCTTAACAGGTTGCTAGTTTCCGCCTTTCTCCTGCACTTCTTTATGTGAATGTTATGACTCCTATGCCTAAGCAACGGTAGTCCACTCCCTGGCTTGCTGGGTGTCGGGAGAGCCCTGTTTGCCCGCAGACGCTGGCCCCTTGGATCTCTATGCCTTGGCGGTGGCTTTACCCTAATGGTTGGGCTATTGTCTTCAGTCAGGTCTTGTGTGGGAAAGGTCCTAAAGTGCAGTCCTCAATCAGTTGATTTGACTCGGCCCATTAGTTTCTGGGCTTCGTACTGGGTCTGAGTACCCCTCCTGGTGCTCCGGTTTCCAATCGGCTCCCCGATTCGGTACCGGCGGGCCACCGCCCGACCCCGGTCCCTACGGTTCCACCGGCTATAATCCCAGCTCCTGCAGGCGGCCACCACCGTCTGCCTCCTTGCCAGAGGTGACTGGGCTCCAACCCAGACACCTGGTAGACTATGGCAGGCCTGAGCACAGGTCTGCCCTTGGACTTGACTTCTCTTCTCCACTGTCAAGACTAATCATCTACTCTGAACTACTGCTTTTTCCCGCCTCCAGGCCTGTGAACTCCTCGGTGGGCGGGGCCAACCGCCTGGCTCTGCCCCGCTGGCGTGGACATCAAAACTGGAGGGTGGTGACAAGGTTTTGAAGTTTGGCTGCTGTCATCTTTTTAGGGAGGGGGTGTGTGTGCATGGGACTACCTGGGACGACCTGACTAGTCCAGGGCGTCACAAATATAATTACTGTAGGGGCAAATGAGGGGAGATTATTACTGCTATAATCTAATTTAATTTTGAGGATACTGTCTTCCATGGAGGGAACAAAAGTCTGACGTGCTGTAGAAATGGGGGAAAAGTGAAGAATGTGCTCTTGGAGTGATTAGCTGTAGGTGACTTTATGTTATTTTCTGCAGAGTCGCGTCATCGCCTATTCTAAGGCCATGTGCCCATGTTGGGTATTTGGTCAGTATTTTACCTCAGTATTTGTAGCCAAAACCAGGAGTGATAAAATCAGAGGAAAAGTATAATAGAAACATCTCTGCATTTTTAACCCACTCCTAGTTTTGGCTTAGAAATACTGATGTAACATTCTGACTAAATACTGAATGTGTGAACGTGGCCTAAGGATAAGTGATAACTTATTCATTTTTGGGGACGATTTCTGGGACCTGCACCGATCCTGCAACTTTTATCGCCTTGAAAGTGGACTGATGTCCGACTCGTCTCTGATCCATTCAATGAATAAGTGATCACCTACCTAACCTGTGGATCAGTGATCATTTGTTTTCATCAAAGATCCCCCTGACTTCAAACTACTGTAATTGTACATCAGTTATTGTGTGTGCACAGGAGATGTGCAGGAGGCGCCTGTGCTTCACAGTCAGTGCTCCACTATCACGGGGATAATAGTTAACAGCTGTTTGCATATCGCTGTAGGGTGGGCCCCTGGAGTCAATTTCTCTGGTGGGCCCCAGACACCCCAGTCCGATGCTGGTTACAGCAGTGCCAGAGCCTCAGTAAGTATGAAATGCCGCTTGCTTTATTTTTTTCTTTATTATTGCTTTATTTTTCTGTATTACCTGAGTGCCGGATCCGGATCAATGCCTGGAATTCCCTGAGAATTCCGGGACCGGGTCCGGCATTTGGGTAAGTTTGAAACCGCGCTGGTACTTTTACAGTTCCGGTCTGCCCATCACTAGTAGTAACAACAGAATTTTTTTTTTCAGCATCCTTTTTATTCTAACATCTGGGGTTTATTCATTTTCCCTTTTGTTAACATGCCTTAACGTATTTTAATTTGTTCCTATGTATATGTTTTTGGATTATTTCCTACAATATTATTCGCTGGCTTTACAAATTATCTAGACAAAAGTCTATATATATTCCTTGGTGTTTTCTATGTTTAAAATATCTTACATAGTGTTCATGTAAGGCATTATTTATAAAAGTTTGAACAGAATTTTACTTTGCAGATAGCCCTTTATTGTAAGCACAGACTATTTAACCACTTTATAATTCCACAAGTGATTTACCTATTTTTTAGTGTTTAGAACTGATTATCTGAGGTTTCCAATATAAACAAAATTGGGGTAACCAGGTCTTATTATGATTTGTGTGAGCGAACAGATTCCATTTGGTTCTTATAGTTTCCATCTTGTCCTATAGCTCATGATGTCATAGGGTTCAGCTAACACTGATGGGTGGGGAAGTTTCGCTTTTCTATACACACCCCTGCGGCTCTTATTGGTACAAAGTTCAGATGGAACATATCCTTTTTCTGTGACGCTATATAAACTGGTCACATGTACTAATAAAGGAGAATTCTTGGAGTACACTATAAGTGTGTGCTTTATTGACTTCCCGAGCGCTCATAAAACAAATATTAATTTGGAGTTACAGAGGCACAGAAGGAGTGTATTTCGCTCACACTTGATATGATCAAAATTTGGAAAATTTGGCCTTTGTCATGAGTCTTTTAAAGGGGTTATCCCGGCTTATTTTGCCTTTTTCTTGTCAGTATACTATTGGGCTACATTGGGACAGATAAGTAGATAGCAACTACCTACCTCCTCTGCTTTCAGCCCCTCCCCCCTGGCTCAGAGCCGTCATGTGACTGCTCCTGCCGTGATTTTGCTGCTTCCTGTGATGTCACGACGATAAGAGCAGGAGCTTATTCCCGCCTTTGTTGACGGGCATCACAGCCGACGTCATGTAGCCGCTCTGCTGGGCAGGTACAGTGCGTGGCGCCCCCGCCACCCTTCCCTGCACCCTCCCACACATCTGTACTGCGGTGGTCTTGCTGCATATAGGCTGCATGCAGCCCCAAATGCTGCTGGCGGCGCTCAGGCCCATTGCCTCCTTGCTGAACGTGGTCTGTGCTAGGGGCCCGTGCAGTCAGCTCTGTATATCAGATGACTGATTCACTGGCGCTGCGCAGATGGGAGTGCTGTATACAGCTATGATCAGTCACCGGCCAATCAGAGGCCAGCAGTGGATCATTGGAGAAGCTGCATAGAGAGCGCGTCCCTGCACAGTGCCTGGAAATCAGTCATCTGATATACAGCGCTGACTGCACCGCCTCCTGCACAACCCGCAATCAGCAAGGAGGGGCCTGCGGCCGCAAGAGTCAGGACACAGGACACCGAGAGAACCAAGACAGGTGAGAAGGATTTGTGTTTGTTTTTTGTGTGTGTGTGAAGCTTGGAACACTAGGGGACACAGAGCATTGCTAGAAAAAGAGGAGCCCAAGGGCACATTACTATAAGATGGGCATGTGGCGCCCCTGAGGCTCAGTTGCGACAGGGTACTGCATCTCATTTAAGGTGCACTATTCATCTCGGGTGAGGAAGAGGTTTCCACAGGTGTTTCCACATTTCACTTTACATACAACTTAGGTACCTTCGCACTGGGGACTGAACCAGGGTAGGCTGGGGGTGGCCATCATGAGGCATGGGACTTTCCCGGTCACTAAGACAACCACCTGGGGGGCAGGCACCACTTGGGGTAGAATTAGGAGCAACCTTGACACAATCTTCAGTCAGTTGGGACCACAGTCCTGGCAACACGACACCACTTTCTTCAACTTCTTCTTCTCAGAGCCTGAGGCTTGGAGCAGGAAGCTCAGCCCGGGTTGTTCACTTCATTGAGGGACAACCCTTGAGGAAAAGACACACTCTGACACCGCTGGCGACCTCCGACTTACCCGGGATCGGCTGGGGCCCATCACGGCAGAAACTGGCACTCCATGGGTGGCTATCATACAGTGAGTAATGACCTTGAACTGCAACCACTGTGTCAGCCCATCCTTGCCCACACCAGTGCCCCGCGCTTCGGCGCCAATGGCCACTACCACCACCATCATCCTTCCCTGGGGCGTGGCTCTACCTGTGGGGAGCAGAACCATGTAGGCTGCAACATCATCCACCCCAGAGCACACGCAGCGGCGGCTTATCCCTGGCCGCGCACTACAGGTGGTGTCATGAGACAACTACTCCCAACATCCTCAACCCCATCCTGAACCCTTTCATCATCATCCCATCATACATCCCTTTTATTGACACCGACAGTGTCAAGAAATCGGGCAGGGCCACCCATGACACTCCCGACCCTCACCGGCCCGGTGACGAGTATTCCCCGAGACCCCATGGGGCCCGTCAGGCACATTGCTATAGTATCGGGACAGGGATGGGCACATTACTATAATATGGGGACAGGGATGGGCACATTACTATATTCTGGGGACAGGGATGGGGACATTATTACATTATATATGCGGTGGATGTGAGGTGATTGCGCTGCATAGATGAGATAAGCAGGATCACTGCTATGTACTACCAATGATTGGAAATACAGAGCAGTGATATCTCATCTGTGACCGCACAATCACCTCACATCCACTGCACATATCATGCAGTTAGGGCCCATATTTGCTGGAGTGATGAGAGGTCTGTGCTGGGGCAGAATACCGACAGCCAATGGCCGGGCAGGGGGCGGAGCTGAACAGTGAGGCCGGGTGGTGCCAGCTCTGATTGTGAGGTTTGGCATAGGAAGATGTTATGTTTGGTTGAGCTGCAGGTAAATAAAGTGTCTGCAGAGAATAAAGAGATAATTCAAGAAGAACAAACGTCAGAAAACATAAAATATTAAGTAGGGGTGATTTATATGACAATACCGCACAGATTAGCTTAAAAACATTTTTGGAGTTTATGTCGAACAACTCCTTTAAATGTTTTTAATTGCTGTTTAGCTTGTAGTAAAACAATGTAGATTATTTTTTGTAAGGTGATCCCATTTCATGAGCACACCCTCCCTTTTCTCTCTCAATCACTTAGCTGTATACTATAGGAAGATGATCCTTTTTTTAGAGGTTTCGTCCTTCAATTGACTGTTTAGGCCTGGCATGTGGCTAAACTTTTTGATAAAATAGCACTCCAATAACAAATGTTTGCAAATATTTCAAACAAACCAATAATAGTGTGATGCACTGGCAAAACCAGGTGTCACACAGAAAGGCCCCCGCACAACACCTTCCCACACAGGGTCACATACAGCCGACCTGAAACCCTAGTCACCCCCCCCCCCCAGAGTAGGACAGACACATCAGTGGGCCGGACCAGGCGGATGAGAGACGCTCACCTAGGAGTCTAGAGAACCGGGGGCGGGAAAAGCAATAGTTGGAAAGGAGTCAGTCGGAGTGGTGGAGGTTCAAATTGAAGGAGGGGAGCAGTGTAGCTCCAGTGAAGTGCGGAGTCTGAGAGGAAAGGCGTCGGGGTTGGAGCCCCGGCGTACTGGCTAGGTGGCAGACGTTGGCAGGGTTGGAGCCCGCCGGTACCGACACCGGAGAACTGACCCAGAAACCGTGCACAGAGGGGATACTTGGACCCTGAAACCAAGATCGGAACCAACGGCCTAGCTAATTCACCAATTGAGGGAAAGATTATAGGTCCGGTCCCAACCAAAGTCCCAAAAGCAGACAACCACCCACCGAGAGGGATAGGGCATCTGCCAGGGCCCAGTAGATCCTGAGGGTCAGCGTCAGCGGGCAAGGCTCCCAAACAAAAGGACCGGGAGCGGACTCCCGTGTTTCACACCGGGAAGTCCAACACACTACACACTGAGTGCAGAGGGAAGTGTGGCGCCCCTGAGGCTTCCGTCGCCACAGAGACATTGCACCCCAGCCAGAGGTGTGATGTCCCATCCTGGGTAAGGAAAGGGGTGAACGCCGGTCCACAGGCAAATTCACACTACACCCATTGTTAGGTACACACAGGGACCAGGGACAGTGGCAGCAACCCTCCCATGCTGCATGCTGGGAGGGGCCGTAAGACCCATCCCTGCTCCCATAGGGTGGTAGCTTAGCAACTGGGGGGTGGGAGAGCAGAGTAGTAAGGAAGGTCAAGAGAGAGAGTTTCAGTTTACCTCAGGGAGGAGGGGAGTGAGGAAGTCTGCGGGAGGCAGAGAAGTGAGAAGTGTGAGTCTGCAGAGAGAGCTGAAAGAAGAAGTGCTCTAGTCAGTCAGGAGCAAGAGAAGAAAGTGACGCTTCCTGGTGAAGACCCTGGGACTCAGAGTGACACCAAGTAGAGAAAAGAAGGGATTCCAGGGCCACAGATAGCTTTCAGGCTTGTGGCCTGTTTCACAATAAGGAGATTCGGTGGAGGGATCAAGCTGCACACAGGGGACGGTCCCTAGACACTGGAGGAGGAAAAGTCATCTCCAAAAGTAAAAACCGAGGCCCAGGGAAAGCTACAAGCTCCCCGGGCCACAGCCCACAGCAGAACCTCTAGAAAGGGGGTAAATTACCGACAGGCAAGCCCCTGGCCCGGAGGCTGTAGTGGAGGCCGAGCCAGGTTCAGCCAACAAGGGCAAGGCTTAAGGAGACAGCTGAAGAAAGGAACACATAGAGGGGTGCACCGGCTTTTACCCCCAGATCTACTCAGGATCGGCGGAGGTCCCTGACAGTGGGTCTCAGCAGTCCAGAGGCACCAGGGTGCACTTACCAGGAACTGTGAGTAAACATCTTGAAATTGCCCCCTCTGGCGTTGCCTCTGTTATTTCATCTGCATAGACTTCCATCACTGCATAGACACTCACAAGCACCAACAGTGTCCCCGGGGCACCGCTCCACCTGTGGGGAGCAGGACCATCCAAGCTGTCATTCCATCAGCCCCGGAGGCCCCATACAGCAACGGCGGCTTAATAGCCGCAAACCACAGGTGGCGTCACGACTATTATAAACTTTAATCACCCCCACTGAAGCCATATTAATTGACCCCACCAGGGTACGGAGTCGGGCCCAGCCACCACTGACGTCCCCCGGACTAGTCCGGCCCGGCACCGGGTGTCCCATAGCCCTGGGGTGGGCGAGTCAGAAGTGACACAGATCATCAGCCCGGGTGTGGGACTAGATACACCCGACCGCGGCGGCCGGCCACCAGCACCTTGGTTTACCACTGGACTTGTGTAATTTATTCAACCATGAGTAACCTAATATTTCCCGGTCCGACCGGGTGCGCCGGCCCCTACAGTCACCATCCCCAGCACGGCAACACTGGGCCCTGGGGCATCCATGCCTACCCACGAAGGGGTTAACATCCAGCTGCCATCCAATCGCCCCCGGGAGCCCCACAACAGCAGCGGTGGTGCCCCACTTCACCACACACCGTGGGTGGCGTCACACTTCACCACACACCGTGGGTGGCGTCACAGACAGTTTACGGCAAATCCCGTACAAATACGTCCCCTTTTATTTGAAGTGTCCGTGCGACCCCCGGGTCCAGTAGAATCCCTCGAGCCACACTGTGGATCCGGATCTGAGCAGCCCGGCTGCTGGCATTGGGGTGGTACACATCTAAACTTGGCGTCACGAACAGGATAGTAACCCATCCACCTACATGGTGGAAGTGCGCCTTGTTCTGGACTGTCAGCGGTGCTCCGCTGCAAAACTTTTGGAAAGCTGCCATTTTGCCGCTAGCTTTGGGCACGAAAAACAGCAACTCGGCCTCTTCTTCCCCGAGAAAGGGCGCAAAGTTGAAGCCCCACCCCTGGGAATGCGGCCAGAAAGAAGTAACACCAAGAAGCCGAAAACGAAACTAGAGAGCCGTGTCTAGAGACTGCTCCCGAAAAAACCAGGGTGGAGAAGAGGGAAGATGTCCGCGCCCAATGCTGATGGTGGCGCAGCACCTGCCGCTGGAGCGACGGTGCCTAGAGGTGGCAGAGGCGGAGTGGTGGTTCCCGCAGATGAGCAAGGATCGGACCGTCTACCACTGGGGACCGCTGCCTGGCTGGAGCAGGAACTAGCAAGGTTCTGTGTCCAGGTGCGAGCTCAGTCGCTGCAACAAGTGGTGGAATGGAAAGCGGAGGTCCGGAGAATGGTGGCCGTGGTGTGGGCCCACGAGAGCCGAGCCACCCATACAGTGCTGCGTCGGGAGAGGGGAACACAGACCCTCCCGGCCTCGCTGACCTGCCCGAGAGCCAGAGCCCGGAGCCAGAGCCCGTTTCCTATGTGGCCAGGGAACGCCGGCCAACACAGCTACCAGAAGTGACAGCGCTGCCTGCTATGCCACCTCCGTTCCCGATAGAAGCCCAGAGTTCCGGGATGTACTGCAGCTGGTCCAGGGATGCTGTTCCCAGAGTGCAGGGCGAACCTTACGGCCCTATGCAGCACTGGTAGCGGAACCCGTAAGTCTACCATACAAGTTAAAAAGTTGACTGTTTGAATGCCCTCATCATCTCCCGCCTCGACTACTGCAACCTCCTGCTCTCTGGCCTCCCTTCCAACACTCTTGCACCCCTCCAATCTATCCTAAACTC
Source organism: Anomaloglossus baeobatrachus (assembly GCF_048569485.1). Classification (NCBI taxonomy): domain Eukaryota; kingdom Metazoa; phylum Chordata; class Amphibia; order Anura; family Aromobatidae; genus Anomaloglossus; species Anomaloglossus baeobatrachus. The sequence goes on along the minus strand of NC_134359.1, from coordinate 252,531,086 downwards.
TGCGGCCCGCTTAATCCACCTCTCCCCTCGCTACTCCCCAGCCTCGCCACTCTGCCAATCCCTTCACTGGCTTCCCATCGCCCAACGACTCCAGTTCAAAACATTAACCATGACATACAAAGCCATGCACAACCTGTCTCCTCCCTACATCTGTGCCCTAGTCTCCCAGTACCTACCTGCACGCAACCTTAGATCCTCACAAGATCTCCTTCTCTGCTCCTCTCTTATCTCCTCTTCCCACAATCGTGTACAAGATTTCTCCCGTGCATCCCCCATACTCTGGAACGCTCTACCTCAGCCCATCAGACTCTCCCCTACCGTGGAAAGCTTCAAGAGGAACCTCAAGACCCACCTCTTCCAACAAGCCTACAACCTACAATAGCCCTCAGCCCAGTAGACCACTGCGCAACCAGCTCTGTCCTCACCTATTGTACCATCACCCATTCCCTGTAGACTGTGAGCCCTCGCGGGCAGGGTCCTCTCTCCTCCTATACCAGTCTGTTTTGTACTGTTAATGATTGTTGTACGTATACCCTCTTTCACTTGTAAAGCGCCATGGAATAAATGGCGCTATAATAATAAATAATAAATAATAATAATAAATAATAATAATAATCCCGCTATCCTTGTTGAACGTCATCATGTTCCGAAGGAGGCCATCTGCACTGCAGGTGGAGGGTAGCAGGACGTTGAAAAAGTTGGCAGTGGAGCTCCGTCCTTGTTGAACGTCTTCTCACCCCTGCATGTTCCAAGGGAGGACGCCATGCTGTACCCGCACCGCAGCAAGAGGAAGGAGTCCCGGGACAGTGCAGCACCGTGAGTGAAGGTAGCATTAGGGATCCGTGTTGTCCGAGCGGTGGTCTGTGGGAAAACTGCAGAAGGAGGCTGCCCCGGCAGTAGTATTTAAATGTTTTAACCGACTACCTTCTTGTTGCTCGCCGCAGTCTCTGGAGAGGCTGATTGGAGGAAGGGCCTGCGGTGGAGTAGGCCGAGGCCCAGTCACTACTGCAAGCGGTGACTACCCTCCAGGCCAGGGGTCCCCGGACTTGGGACCCGTGACAAGGACTGCCGGGTAAGGAACGTTTTACCTGGCCCGTGTGGGCGTCACCCTGACCCATTCCTGGACTTGGGCAAAGGGGTGTGCACCAGTGTTTAAGGTTGGCACCAGGGAACAGGTTGTTTTGGGTGGGTGCAATAAGGAGGTGGCCCAGTCCGTCCCGTTCCGATATTAGCAACAGTTTAAGAAATGTGCCTCCCATAACAGGAAGAATTGTTGAAAAACGTTATTATACTTGCTATCCTTTTTTCCTGGTTTTTCTACAGTTCTGATTTAATAAACATTGGTGGTCGGACAGCCCACGGATGGTCTGTATTTAACCAAGGGGGAATGTGACGCCCTGGCAAAACCAGGTGTCACACAGAAAGGCCCCCACACAACACCTTCCCACACAGGTTCACATACAGCCGACCTGAAACCCTAGTCACCCCCCCAGAGTAGGACAGACACACCAGTGGGCCGGACCAGGTGGATGATAAACACCCACCTAGGGGTCTAGAGAACTAGGGGTGTGAAAAGCAGTAGTTGGAAATGAGTCAGTCGGAGTGGTGGAGGTTCAAGTTGAAGGAGGGGAGCAGTGTAGCTCCAGTGAAGTGCGGAGTCTGAGAGGAAAGGCATCGGGGTTGGAGCCCCGGCGTACTGGCTAGGTGGCAGACGGTGATCAACGACTGTCAGGAGATGGGAAGACAGCTGCCGGAGATCTGAGGTGGACCGGGACAGGGTTGCAGCCCGCTGGTACCGACACCGGAGAACCGACCCGGAAACCATGCACAGAGGGGGTACTTGGACCCTGAAGCCAGGACTGAAACCAATGGCCTAGCTAATTAACCAATTGAGGGCAGGATTATAGGTCCGGTCCCAACCAAAGTCCCAAAAGCAGACAACCACCCACCGAGAGGGATAGGGCATCCGCCAGGGCTCGGTAGATCCCGAGGGTCAGCGTCAGTGGGCAAGGCTCCCAACCAAAAGGACTGGGAGCGAACTCTCGTGTTTCACACTGGGAAGTCCAACACACTACACACTGAATGCAGAGGGAAGTGACACGAATCATCAGCCCCGGTGTGGGACCAGATACACCCGACCACGGCGGCCGGCCACCAGCACCTTGGTTTACCACTGGACTTGTTTGATTTATTCAACCGTGAGTAAACTAACATCCCCCGGTCCGACCGGGCACGCCGGCCCTTGCAGTCACCATCCCCAGCACGGCGACACTGGGCCCCGGGACATCCATCCCTTCCCACGTCCAGCTGCCATCCCATCGCCCCCAGGAGCCCCACAACAGCAGCGGTGGTGCCACACTTCACCACACACCATGGGTGGCGTCACAGACAGTTTATGGCAAATCCTGTACAAATACGTCCCCTTTTATTTGAAGTGTCTGCGAGACCCCCAAGTCTGGTAGAATCCCTTGAACCACACTGGGGATCCGGATCCAAGCAGCCCGGCTGCTGGCACGGGGGGCGGTACAATAGCTGAATGTGTTACAAAAGAATTTAAGCTGAGCTTTATAGTTCTACTAAAACTTTTGCTGCACACCACAACTGTCACTCAAGGAGGAAAGCCCGCCCTGCCAGAAACCAGGAAGTGAGGAGACTTTTGAGCTCTGATCTGTTAAAGAGTCAACTTGCATAACCCTTTACAGAAAATAATATCATAACTGCAAACTACTCTTTAGTATCAAAAAGACTCCAAGAAAAAGAGAACTCCTAAATTCAGAGAAGATTTGGCAAATCTCCATTACATTGAGGAAACCTTTCAAAAAGGAGTTCTTCTGGAAGGTAATTTTGCAAAATTCAGTTGATAGGTAATAAGGTGTTGGTAGGTTTTTCAGATGTGTATGCTTGGAAAAATAGAATATCATAACAAGAAAAAAAAAGTACACTTTATCACCGATCACCGCAGAGGAGAGCAACGACACCTATCGGACTGGACTGTCCTCTCAGCGATTATAATAAAATTGTTTTTTATGTTCTACAGCATGACCTGGGTTCTTGTATAGAGTATTTTTTATACTGCATATAAGAGCCCATTGAACGGCGCCCTATGCAAGCCACTAGTGTGCAATTTTACCATCCAGCGATCACCCCCTCTATATTCTGGAGTTGTGTGAGTGATTTGGTCCCCTTGCACCTGTGATAATTCCATCTATTGGGGGTTTCACTGCACCCTGTTAGTGCATTCATTTTTCTTGGCCTGAGCAGTTCACCACCACTTCTTTATCCTGCTGTGAGTATTAGAACTCCTGCAAGCCCACTAAAGACAGGACGGAGCATTGCCCCCCCTCCCCCCCCCGGGGCATTTGCGGAGGCCTGCATGACCCCTGATTGGTGGGGAGGTCAGGGTGTCATGGGTGGGGGGAGGGGGTGCGAGCCCGTTTTGAAAGGATTGGAGGGGACAGGGGGAGGAGCGGCACTTTCCCGCTCCCCTGGCTGAAGGAAGAGTCGCAGGCATCTTACCTGCGGCAATGGAGTCCGTGGAAATCATCCTGGAGCGGCTGCGAGCGGCGGCTGGCGTCCATCCTCCAGGCTGGCTGCAGGCGTCTGTGCAGGGACTCATCGGAGGGAGTCAGGAGGCGGTGGGGGCTCCCCCCCCACGTGAGCGGCGCCTCCGGAGATCCAGACCGCCGGAGCGGTTATCACCTGAGGTGACTCCCCGGGCCCGGCGACGCATTAGAAGCCCCTCCGGGGACCCTCCAGGCCGGGCGCCAGGTGCTAAAAAGTCCAGCAGGCCCCGGTCTGGGAGGAATTCATCAGTGCGGCCGGGTCCAGCGGTGGTGAGCAGGCCTTGCCTGGAGTTGGGGGCGGGGCCTGCTCCCACTGTGGCAACGATGGATGTCGGGGCTGCGGCGGGGCGCTCTGGTGATGTGCCGGCCGAGCGCCCTGAGCCCTGTCTGCGATGGAGATCGGATGAGGGGGCGGGCCCTAGCGGAGGGGGCGGATCGCGACGGCTGGAATCAGTAGTGCACCGGGCCTGGCGTGCAGGGCCCTCATCAGCAGAGGCCCCGAATGCCGGGGGGGCCCCGTGGAGTGGGATGTGGGAGCTGCGTCGGCAGGATCCAGAGGACCGCAGACAGCCCCCCGTGGCAGCCGGCTGGGGGGGCGGACTTCAGCCACAGGATCAGCTCCGGGAGGGATCTTCCGGCCCTGCAGCAGCAGGGGCCAACGGCGGCGAAGCGGAGGTGCGGAGCCAGGAGTCTACTGAGCAGCCGGAGGGACGTCAGGAGTCTGGTAGTCCGGCTGGCGGGGCCGCTACCCTCGTGCAGCCCGGTGAGTATGGTTCTATGTCTTGTTTGTCTGCCCAGTATTGTCCGGTACAGAACGCAAGGGGGGATGTAGGTCACCCAGGGGTTAGGCAGGGGATACCCACGGGGGGTGGAGGATATGTGTCAGGAAGGGGGGATGTGGTGGAGCTTATAGGTTGTGTGCGTACGTTGCTGGAGCGGATTGGGGGGGCACGGGAACACCTAGGGCCAGTGGGGGCTTGGATTAATCCGCCTCCCTTGGGCATTAGTGAAACGCCGGTGGCGGGTATTGCTTCCCCGGTGTCGGTGTCGGTTCAGACGGAAAAGAATAAGGAGGACAGGCTTCATTTGGATGATCGGGCGCGGGGCGAGGTTTTCGTCTGTTTTGAGGGTCCCTTGGGTTCCCATCTTAAGACAGAGGTGAAGGAGAAGATATGGAAGGATGAATACGTAGAGATCTTCTCCCTGCTGCCGTTGGCTAAATTTAATTTGGACAAAGGTAAAAAGGATGAGAGCAAGAAAGAGGAGGAGAAGAAGCGGCGATGGCGCTTGATCCCTCAGACGTTCACTAATTGGTTGCAGGCTTTTGCTATTTTGGCGAGTGTGATAGGCGAGAAGGCGCCGGAGAACTGTTCACATTTGTTTTGCTATATGGACGCTATTGGTGAGGCGTACAGGGTATATGGGGGACAGACATGGCTTAGGTATGACGAACAGTTTCGTCAGCGGAAGGCCGTTCGACCTTCTATTAGATGGGACCATAAGGACATCGGTTTGTGGTTACGGGTTATGGCGCCGTCGAGATATGGCCAGCCCTTTCAGGGCGGGGCCGGGTCTGCCGGCCAGTCCGGAACGCAGGGTGCCGGTAGTCAGCAAGGTCAAGGGGGTTCGCAAAAGCCCGGCGTGTGTTGGCAATTTAATGAGGGGCAATGCAAGTTCGGGGCTACCTGCCGTTTTAAGCACCTCTGTACCCATTGTAATGGGACCTCACATGGAGCGGCAAAGTGCTTTAAAAAAGGCAAATCCAAGCCCGGCACCACTCATACCCAAGGGTCTGACGCCGGTGAGCTTAGCCGCGATACTTCCGTACCTAAATAGGTACCCCGATAGGGAGAAAGCTGAAGTTTTGCGGTTGGGTTTTGGGGAGGGTTTCAGAATTCCGGCTCCCAATTTTAATGTGCCGGCGGCGACGAAGAACCTTTTGTCAGCATATCAGCATTCGGTGGTCGTGGCCGAAAAATTAGGCAAGGAAGTGGCTTTAGGGAGGATGGCGGGGCCGTTTCAGGCCCCTCCTTTTCCTGATCTGGTGGTCTCGCCGCTGGGGGTGGTGCCAAAAAAGGAGCCGGGGAAATTCCGGCTGATTCACCATCTGTCTTACCCAAGGGGTAGGTCGGTAAATGACGGGATACCGGCTGAACTGTGTTCGGTGGTATATACGTCATTTGATGAGGCCACAAGGTGGGTGAAAAAATGTGGAAAGGGGGCACTTATGGCTAAGACGGATATTGAATCAGCTTTTCGGCTTTTGCCAGTGCATGCAGATTGTGTCCGGTTGTTGGGTTGCTTCTGGGAGGGGGCGTATTTTGTAGATCGCTGTTTGCCCATGGGGTGCTCAATCTCATGCGCATTTTTCGAAACGTTTAGTTGTTTTTTGGAGTGGGTTGTTCGGGACGTTTCGGGCTTGTCAGCATTGGTACATTACCTCGATGATTTTTTGTGTGTAGGTCCGGCCGATTCGACGCAGTGTGCCGGGATCTTGGCAACTATGGAGTGGGTTGCGGACCGATTTGGGGTCCCTTTGGCGCCTGACAAAACGGTGGGACCGACTACTAGTTTAAGTTTTCTGGGCATTGTAATCGATTCCGTGGCCTGGGAAGTTCGACTTCCTGAGGACAAGGTTGCGGCCATGAGGGACGAGGTGGCAAGGGCACGGCGGGTGAAGAAACTACAATTGAGGGAAGTGCAGTCTCTTCTGGGAAAACTTAACTTTGCTTGTCGGGTGATGCCAATGGGCCGGATTTTTTCGCGTCAACTTGCCAGGGCAACGGCGGGCGTGGTTGCTCCGCACCATTATGTTCGGTTATCAGCTGAACACAAAGCGGACTTAGCAGTGTGGGGACAGTTTTTGGACCACTATAACGGTCGTTCCCTGATCATGGAGGATGCAGTGGACAATTTTGACTTGGAGTTGTTTACGGATGCGGCGGGCAGTTCAGGTTTCGGAGCTTTCTTCCAGGGTCAGTGGTGTGTGGGTCGGTGGCCGGACAACTGGACGGCTGCAGGCTTGACAAAGAATGTGGCGCTATTGGAAATTTTTCCAATAATGGTGGCACTTCACCTTTGGAGAGGCCGGTTGGCAAACAAGAAGATTCGTTTTAACTGTGACAACATGGGGGTTGTGGTGGCGATTAATCAGTTTTCGGCGACCTCTCCTCCGGTCGTTCGGGTGTTACGGGAATTGGTATTGGTTTGTCTGCAAATTAATGCATGTATTACGGCGGCTCATGTGCCAGGTGTTCAGAACCTAATAGCTGATTCCCTCTCTCGTTTTCAGTGGGATCGGTTCCGGGTTTGCGCACCAGAGGCAGAGTCCAGCGGGTTGGAGTGCCCAGCACACCTTTGGAACGTGGTCTTCGGGCAGCGGGACCGCTAATTAGGGCGTCCTTATCGGGTAACACGTGGACAGCATATCAGGCAGCATGGGGGCTTTGGGAGCAATGGTTGCAGGGTGGGGATTTTTCTGAAGAGGATCAGTTGGGAATATTGTTGGAAAAGTTGGGGGAAGCGGCGGTAGCAGGGTGGTCGGTTGCAAAGGCAAATCGTTTCATGGCAGGGTTAGCATTTGGTTTCCGGTTACGGGGGTTACGAGATTTAACTAAGTGTTTTTTGGTTGTTCAGGCGTTGAAGGGTTTTCGCAGAGGACGAAAGCCACTAGATGGTAGACGACCAGTGTCATTTGGATTATTGGAACGGCTGGGTGGGGTGTTGGGGGAGGTTTGTACATCCCCGTTTGAGGGACATTTGTTTAGGTTGGCGTTTTCATTGGCGTTTTTTGGAGCCTTGCGGGTGGGGGAGTTGGTATCTCCCAGTAAGTTGTCCCCTGGGGGGTTGAGTCGTGGTGACGTTATGGCGGTGGACAGGGGAATTGAATTGTGGATAAGTAAATCTAAAACTGATCAACGGGGGGCAGGAAAGCGAGTGTGTTTGGGAGCAGTTAGGGGATCGGATATGTGCCCGTTGAGGTGTTTCAAGAATTTTGCACACATTCGTAAAAAGGTGGACGGCCCGCTGTTGTGTCATGATGACGGGTCTTTCTTGTCACGATATCAGTTTGTGAGTGTTTTCAGGGCGTGTTTGAAGTTGTTGGGGTTAGATCCTAAGTCTTTTGGATCGCATTCTTTTCGGATAGGGGCGGCGACAGAGGCTTCCATGTGCGGTTTGTCTGAAGACGCGGTTAAACAGATTGGTAGGTGGAAGTCGGGGCGTTTTAAGTTATACGTCCGCCCCCAGGCGGTGGTCGATAACTGAGTGGGGGATTTTTACGGTGAATGGGGGGGGGGGGGGGGGCGGCCGGGGTGTGGGTGTTTCGGTTGAGGGTATCAGGCACTAAAATGGTTGTTTGTTTGTGCTTTTGTATTGCAGAAACACCCCTTCCCTCCCCCCCGCTGGTCTGGATTTTGGGCCATTCCTACGTGTATTGGGGAGCCCGGCGAGCGGATGCGAGAAGGAACGGGAGACAGTTAGGCTTCGCCAGGGACGTGGCTCTCATAAGGTGGCTCGGGGTTCGGGGGTTAGGGTGGAGCAGGGTGTTAACAGAGGTGAATAAATATGCCCGATTAGACAGGCCTCCTGATGTGTTGGTCTTACACGTTGGGGGGAACGATCTAGGGAAAAGGCCTTTCAGAATCCTAATAAAAGACATCAAGCACGACTTGTTGCGGCTATGGGTGTCTTTTCCAGGGATTACGGTAGTGTGGTCAGAGATGGTGGCGAGAAGGAGTTGGCGGAAAGCACGGTCTGTTGAGAGGCTGAACAAGGCGCGGGCGAAGGTTAATAGGGCGATTTCAAAGTTTGTTAGTCGGAATGGGGGTGTTTGTATCCGGCATGTGGAGTTGGAAAGGACGGAAGAGGAATTTTGGTTGGCGGACGGGGTACACTTGAATGCGGTAGGGATCGATTTGTGGACCCTCGGCCTGCAGGGAGGTATTGAAAGGGCTCTGAGGTTGAGGGGGGTCTCAGGCACTTGAAGGTTATCAAGGTGCCTTCGTTGTGGCGTGTTATTGGTGGGTCCTTGAAGTTGGTTAAAATTGTTCGGGGAATCCATACGGGTGTGGATCCCCTCATTGGCATAATTGCTGGTCACCTGGTGATTTGGAGGGGAATCCCGACGGGGATGTCGGGGCCCCTGTGGGTGTGTTGGGGTTAATGAAGGATTAACCCTTACAGTTGGTGCGCCTGAGCCAGTGTGGGTAACGGCTGGGAGCAAGTTGGTTTTATGGTTCGGTTTATGGGGATCACCAGGGTTGTAGCTTCAAGGACCTTACCATATTGCAATTTTATTGGTTATGTATTTATGTTAATAAAATGGCTGCTATGGCCAGAATTATCCAAAGATATTCGGTGTCTGCGTAGTCATTTTAGATAAGAATGGGAATGGTGGAAGGAGACGGGAGGAAGACCGGAGTCAGCAATTCCAGGGTCAAGACAGGACGGAGCATTGCCCCCCCTCCCCCCCCCCGGGGCATTTGCGGAGGCCTGCATGACCCCTGATTGGTGGGGAGGTCAGGGTGTCATGGGTGGGGGGAGGGGGTGCGAGCCCGTTTTGAAAGGATTGGAGGGGACAGGGGGAGGAGCGGCACTTTCCCGCTCCCCTGGCTGAAGGAAGAGTCCCGCCCGCCCTCCCTGATAGTTATGATATGTCTGGGGTGCATTATATGATAGACGGGGGGGGGGGTTTATCGGGTCGTAGTGGCTGATTGGCGTGTTATTGGTGGGTCCTTGAAGTTGGTTAAAATTGTTCGGGGAATCCATACGGGTGTGGATCCCCTCATTGGCATAATTGCTGGTCACCTGGTGATTTGGAGGGGAATCCCGACGGGGATGTCGGGGCCCCTGTGGGTGTGTTGGGGTTAATGAAGGATTAACCCTTACAGTTGGTGCGCCTGAGCCAGTGTGGGTAACGGCTGGGAGCAAGTTGGTTTTATGGTTCGGTTTATGGGGATCACCAGGGTTGTAGCTTCAAGGACCTTACCATATTGCAATTTTATTGGTTATGTATTTATGTTAATAAAATGGCTGCTATGGCCAGAATTATCCAAAGATATTCGGTGTCTGCGTAGTCATTTTAGATAAGAATGGGAATGGTGGAAGGAGACGGGAGGAAGACCGGAGTCAGCAATTCCAGGGTCATGAGCACACAGCTGGTCAACGCCCGAGACTGCCTGTGCAACTCAAAAGCACCAGAGAAAGCATAGTGTGGAATGTCACGTTATAGTTTGAAGTGTCAGATGTTGCCATGACACTTGGCTAGTTTAGAGCCAAACACCATGGGACAGTATTGTACAACATATCTATTGTATATAGCAGTTATGAAAGTGGTGTGGCACGTTTTAACAAAAAATACACTATCAATACATTTAGTAATACTAATAAGCTTAACATATATAGATTTATATATATAAAAAAAATCCTTACCATCTGGTCCAATTTTGCCTTTGTGTTTAGGGTCACCATCTTTCAAGAAATCTGCAGTCTCAGTAGGAGTAAGAATCCTGGCTTCACTGTCAAAGCCCCTCAGGAATAGTCTGATAATAAGAACATTGTTGTCTTAATATTTTCACTTTTTGTGTTTGCACATACAATAGCTGAAGTCTCAGTATTTGTTGCTTGGTTAGACTTTTCCAAAAGTGTTAGATTTTTTTATGGTACAATATAATCATCTACTTCTGATATTTTAGAATAAAATATTAAAACTATATCCTTACGAAATATCGGTGTTTTCCATAAATCCAGTTTTTTCTCTGTCTAAGATATCGAAAACCTTCTTTATTTGAGGGGGAGATTTGACATCTAGACGAACTTGTATGAAGAAATTTTTGTTCTGAAATGGGACGCCAGCTGTACAAAAAAATATATATTTTTTAAGTAACATAACTATAGTAGACTGGAAATCTTTTTTTTGCCTTTTTTAAAAAAAAACGCCATTCCTTAATACATTTATGTATTACATTATACAGTAGCAAATAAAAATATTTAAATTGTAAATCCTGAGATTTACTAAAACATTACGGTACAATGACAGAATCACTTTCCTGATGAGTCTCTTTTAGTAAATACTTGAGTTCTTAATTAGATCACTCTGGAGCTTAATTTATTCAGCATTATATTGCATTAGCCCTTGTAAGTAGGGAGATGTTCGGGTTTGGCGGGTCTGGACAAACTTAAAAAAAAAGTCCAGTTCAGACTTGAACCCGAACTTGATCCCTGACCCCGAACCCCTATATAAGTCTATTATAACTTGAACTTAAGTGCTGTAAAATGGATGTGACTCGGTGTTGGGGCGGACTAGTCCGGGGTAGTCAGCGGTGGCGGGGCCCGACTCCGTGACCCTGGCGGAGTCAATTAAAGTGGCGGTATTGGGGAAGATGATGATAATAATAAAAGTTTATAATATGTTCGTGACGCCACCTGTGGTAATTTGCAGCTATGGAGCCGCAGCTGCTGGAAGGGACCTCCGGGGCTGATGTTATGGCATCTGAGGTGTTTCTTGCTCTCCACAGGTAGAGCGGATACCCCGGGGCAACCTTTGGTGCTTGGTAAAGTCTATGGTGTTTGTTAACGAGGTGCAGGGCCGACAGGGCGGTATAAAGGAACAGACAGACAATGATTCTCTTTACCTTCTCCTTTACTTGTCTTTACCAACAGTGAACTCCAGGGGGCCTGTTACAGGTGGTAATGGTGATATGTCGCGGGTGGGGAGGAGGATGGCAACGCTGCGCTCTCCCGCAGCTCGGGCCCGGCCGCTGCTGCTCTGCGGCTACTGCTGCTCGGTGGCTCGAGCGATGGGCCAGGTCCCGGGAACTCGAGCGGCACTCCTCGCCCGTGAGTGAAAGGGGGTTGATTGTTGGTGGGGGATTTGGTTAATGTCCGTGACGCCACCCACGGTTGTGGTGACTTTAATGACACCACCGCTGCTCTGAACGGGGATCCCGGGAGCGGTGACAGGGAGCAGCAGAGTTGGTAATTCTCCCCTCCGTGGGCAGGGGGTTGATTGTCCCGGGGCCCCGGTGATGGGGTTGGGGATGGTGGACAGGCGGGTTATGGGGCCTGTTGAGGTGCAGGGACGCAGGGGCAGCGCTGTGCCGCACGGCACGGAGGTACTCACTCAGCCCAAGGATGATGACACAGTTCACGGTAAACAAGCAGCTGGTTGGACGGGTCCCTCGGACGGCTGCGGTGCTGATGTTCCCTGCAGTTAGCGGTGACGGTCTCTTCCCTGCACCTAAATACGGTTGTTGGTATCGATGGGTCCCCACCGGTAACCCGCTCCCCGGCTTGGATATGGGCCGGAGGAGCCCCACTTTGCCCGCAGGCGCTGGCCCTGAGGTACTGGTGCCTTGGCGGTGGCGGTGTCCCTCTCTCACGGTTGGACCTTTGCCTTCAATCGGGACTTTGCTGTTTAGAGACCCAGGAGGTCCCCTTCACTAACGGATTTGGCAAACTGTACAGCGACTCCAAGCCTTGCCGGGATCCGAAAGGCCCCTGCCACTGGTGCTGGCTTCTCTTCGTGTACCGGTCCGGTACCGCCGGGCCACCACCCGTCCACGGTCCTTTCGGTAACTCCAATTAGCCTCCACTGCAGACGGTCACCACCGTCTGCCAACCTTGCTGTCTCTGTCCGGGGCACACACCCGGACACTCTCAGTCAGCTTCCACTTGTTCCTCCACTGCCACTTTCTACTTCACTCAAAGCTAATCTCTACTCCTTCACTTCCCTAGCTTAACTGCTGGTTTTCCCGCCTCCAGGACTGTGAACTCCTTGGTGGGTGGAGACCAACCGCCTGGCTCCAACCCCTGGTGTGATCATCAGCCCCTGGAGGAGGGCAACAAGGGTTTGTGTTCTGACTTTGGTGTTCCTGCAGGGATGTGGGGTGTGTGTGATGTTGTGACCTGTGACCCCTGGCTTGCCCAGGGTGTCACAGATACAGTGGCCTGGAAGCAGTCGGGGGTCTCACACTGGCCAGATGAATAATGAGGCCTGTTCCCTATGCTCTGTCTGTGTAAACGGGGTCCCACTGTTTCAGTATACTGAGACTCGTTCTGCTGCTCTCTGAGGTAATTTGTTACCTCCCCCATATGGCGGGCTGCATGGACTGTCAAAGGTGCCGTTTTTCTATCTGGGCTCCTAGTCCTGGCTCTACAGCTGCACCTCCGGGTGCGGGGTGGACAGAGACCTGCAGTCATCTCGTCCTCCAGATGCGACCACCGGTACTCGAGTACTCGAGTGGCCCTGAACTCCGGTATTCAGTTTCTTTAGCTACGACATTGGGGTGAGCTGGCTACGCTCCACTCCCAATGTTCTTCTCCTCTTTGCCTCTTTGTGGATGTGCTTTCCTGGGCTGAGCGATCCAGCTCCGCTCCCAGCTCACACACCACACTACTCGAGTCCTTGTCTCTCTGAACTCTCCACCCAAACTAAACTAACTCCTCCTCCAGGTCAGGGCTTAAGGAAAGCTCCCTGGAACTCCAGGTTTAGAGCTCCCCCTGCTGTCCTGGGAGAGAAACTGTGTTGAATGATGGTACTTACTGGCCAATGGATTTCCCCAACTACCTCCAGGCTCAGCATTAACCCTTTTGAGGAGGTCAACACTGCTGTGGCAACCAGACCGCTGGGGCGCCACAGATGATGACAAGAATGGGCCCATTACTAAAGAATGGGGACAAAGATGGGCACATTACTACATGATGAATACAAGGATGGGCCCATTCTCACCTGTCTTTCGTTGCCTTGGCGTTCCCTTTTCTGCTTCTTGCGGCCCACAGGCATGTTGACCCCCTTTGACAATCGCAGCAGATGCAGTGGTCCTGCCACCATCAGTGCATTATTATTATTATTATCAGAGAGAAGCTCTCTGCACAGCTATACCAATAATATTTTTCTTGTAATGAAGATAAGCCACAAAAGTATACCATCTCTGGGTCAGGAAAAATCCAAAGGTTCTTTAAACTGCACACCAGACACGTTTCGAGCGCATGGCTCTTAGATCTATTTTAAAAACGTTTTTCATTAAAGTTGTGTTTTTATGGAAACGTGAAGCTGAATCATGCCTTTGTTCACCTGTGCCTCAGACACTGAACAGCAGAGGGATCTCATGCTTCAACACTGCCCAAGGGTGCGGACATGTTGGGGTGAGCTGGATATTTGTTTCTTTGCACTTACAGCTATACCAATGCTAATCTCATTTCACTTGGATATTTTTCCCACATCCAGTAAACTGTATGATAAAATGGATGGTATAATTCAGAAGTATCTGTTATCCAAGTGTAGCAGCTGCTCCTTACCATTTATTGTTAGGGTGTTTAACTGACCGTCTTCTTCAATACGTTCTTGTCCGTTCTCAACAATCCTCTTGGTTGTAATTTTTCTGCTATTTATCATTTTGGTTGAAGTTGATACAGATTTCAAGTTGCCCATTCCAGAGCCACCGAATGATGAAGAGGAGAAGAAAGTGAAACCACCATGTCCAAGGGAACCAAAGGATGAGGTAAAACCTGAATCAAAAGTATTAAAGCTGGGAGCAAAACTAGGGAAACCTCCAAGAGTGGAAAAGAAGGAACCTCCAGGCCTGCGACTTCCCCTGTGGCCTCATCTAAAGTCATCGAAGGGGTCGTCAAAAAAGTCAAAGGAAAATTGATCTCTTGTTCCAAAGAAGTCCCTGAAGACATCATCTGGGCTTCTAAATTGGAATCTGAAGTCAAATGGATTGTCATAGTGACTTCCCCTGCCACCACCACCTCCTCCTGTTAAGCCTTCTTTTCCAGATTTGTCATAGATATCCCTTTTTTTGGCATCTGATAAGACTTCATAAGCTTCTGCAACTTCGTTAAACTTCCTCTCAGCTTCATCTTTGTTGTCAGGATTTTTATCAGGATGCCATTTAAGAGCTAATCTGTGGTACACTTTCTTAATATCCTCTGGAGAAGCATTCCTGTGAACTCCCAGCACTTGATAATAGTCAAATATGGTTTAGACAGATTAAGCCTTGGGACCTCCACCTGTAACGGTCTTCTCAACCACATTTTACCACATTTTCCAGTAAACTGTATGATAAAATGGATGGTATAATTCAAAAGTACAACTAGTCCCACAAAAAACAAGCTCTTTCAGTCGGAAAATTAAAAAAAAAAAGTTACTGTTCTTACAAAAAAGGAGGGAATATTGAATGCGCAAAAACAGAAAATTCCTCAGTCCTTAAGGGTATAAGGGGTGGGAGAGAGGAATCATCCTTACTACCAATTTACAGGCTCTGATGCCAGGAGATGTGAATTGTCTCTGAAGCAAGGTGAGCAGCACTAGAAAAGCCCCCCGGACTCACTATACACCTCATACACCACTATATGGTATATTGCTAAAGTTTCTGTTTCTGTTCACATAGCTACCGCTAGTACTGTAACTACTGTCTCCTCACCTGCCATATCATGATTTCCTCTCCATGCTCACATCCTTCCATCACCAAGTTACCCCCTGACCCACCACCATGCACAATCTACCCTCCCGTGCAGTAGCCACCTCCCTCTTGGTTATGGGTCCCTAACCAAATGGTGTTGCCTACATCAGCTAATCAAATCCTAGATACACCCTGCACCACACCCATCACACCAGTGGACAGCTTGAGTGGAATAGAGTTGCCCACCTGGGGGGGTCGAGGAGGGGAGGTGAGGAGTGTAGTCAGTCAGTCAGTCAGTGAGTGGAGAGAGAGTTGGAGAGTAGCCCTCGAGCTGTGAGGAGGTCGGGAGCGGGGGCTCCCATAAGAACACTGTCTAGGTTGCAGACGGTGGTCTGGACCTAGAGGAGTTGGATCCCCGGTCGCAGGGGATCATGGCAAGGGGCTCGGATCTGTGGAGCAGGACAGCCAGCGGCCTTGCACCATCACCGGACTGAGACCAAGGAACGACGGGGTACATGGACCCTAGGTCAGGGAGTAGCTGCATGCAACCCGATAATTTACCCATGGAGAACGGAGCCTTCAAGATTAGTTCCCAACTGCTCCAAAATCGGGGCACTAGCGCAACGAGGGGGATAGGACTTTCCATTCAAAACGGTCCAGAAAATCCCAAGCGTGAGCCCTGAGAGCAAGCTCCCACACTTAAGCCTGCTTTACACGGGACGACTGATTGTGCAATTTCACAATTTATCATACCCGCCCCCGTCGTTTGTGCGTCACGGGCAAATCGCAGCCCATGTTGCACAAAGTCGTGAAACCCCCGTCACACGCACTTACCTGCTGAGCGACCTCGCTGTGGGCGGCGAATGTCCACTTCCTGAATGGGGAGGGACGTTCGGCGTCACAGCGACGTCACACAGCGGCCGGCCAATAGAAGCAGAGGGTCGGAGATGAGCGGGACGTAAACATCCAGCCCACCTCTTTCCTTCCGCACTGTCGGCGGCAGCCACGGGACGCAGGTAAGCTGTGTCCATCGTTCCCGTGGTGTCACACTGAGCGCCGTGTGCTGCCAAAGGAATGATGAACAACTTGCTGCAGGAAAAATAAACGATATTATGAAACTGAGCGACGAGTACACAACTCACGATTTGTGAGCGATACTGCGTCGTGTACGATGCCGGATGTGCGTCACGAAAACCGTGACCCCGACGATGCATCGCACAATCCGTCATCTCGTGTAAAGCACCCTTTAGCCATAGTGGGGAGCGGGACCCGGCAAGTTTCACACTACCGAGACCACCAGAAAAGTAACTTAGTGCCAGGAGGCAGGTCACGGATCACCAGGCAGCACCATTGGGGACGGGACCTGAACTAGCTCCCCTCAGCGGCAGCGGTGTCCAGAGATTTTGTTTATCCAGTTGTCGGTGTCTGCTTAATGGATTGAGTAAGTACGCAAGTGAGCCCTGCATCCCACAGCCTATACCCCACACCGAGTCCCAGGGCATTCCCCCTACCCGTGGAGGGTTACAACACCTGGCTGCCCCCGTCATCACCGGGTACTCCCCAACGGCAGCGGCGATATTCACCCCAGTTACCGCGCACCACAGGTGGCGTCACGAACTCTACAATCCTTTGTAAATACCCCCCTTTATTTGAGTGGCCGCACAACCCCCAGGTCCGGAGACCCTTGAGCCACTGAGAACCCGGATCCGAGCAGCCCGGCTGCTTCCACGGGGACGGCACAATGGTCCTGGCCTTTCTTGGTACTTATTAAAACATTTGAACTGCTTCATTTATATTTGCTTTTGGTAGTGCCTCCTGATCCACCACATGCCGTCCATCGCTGATCCTTATCAGTGACCACTGGAGTGAGGAAACGTGCCAGCATGCAGTGGACCAAAAGGGAACAGAAAGGAAACAGTAAGGGCTCTCATACAGTGGCTCAAAAGGCAAGAAAAAGGGCCAGGGGTCCTGACTGACCAATTGCCAGGTCTCACAGGCCCATTTTGGTGCCTTTCCAATAGTCACTCTGGATGCCTCATTGGTGCCATGTCACTCACTATGTGCCTGTTTGGTGGTGCCGCCTCAAACACCATATGCCTTTGTGGACCTTGTGTTGCCTCTTTAGAGGTCTAGTATTCATTGTGTAGCCTATGCTTTTTTTGATTTGTTTTAAAAAGCTTAGGAAATTTGCATCAAAAGGAATCATTGTCCTATAACAGTAAAATAACAGTCCCCCATTGTGCTCCTTGCATCTCTTCAGCACTTCTCTGGTGGTCTGCTCTACTGTAAATTAAAAGGGCTATCCACTATTGGATAACCCCTTTCAATGGTCATAATATGTCTAGTCCAAAAAAAACTCCTGAGGGGGCTCCATTCTGAGTGCTCTGTAGACCGCAATCTCTCAACGTTGTTATGTCACGTGTACCATACCAGCATGCACTGACAGAGGCAGAGCTTGGATCAATGCCTTTCCAGGAGATAGGTTTTTTTTTTACTAGACACATTAGGGACATTGAAAGGGGTTGTCCAGGAGCGGAGAAGCATTTTAACTGTATAGGATAATTTCCTGTTTGGTTCAGTCATCCCTTGGCCTCAGTGGTTACTCGCATGTATTTAGCTGGTGGCTGCTGTTGTGTTGTGAATGTCAGTTATGCTTTGGCTGCTGTGAGGCTCCCTCTTGTGGCCAGGAATGGTTTGGACAGAGACCAGGTGTGTTGAGCAATGGGCATTTCCATTGCTAACTCTCTGCTTATTTAAACAGTGGTCTGATAGCAGGCTATGCCGGATGTCAGTTGTTCTTTGTTCACCAGCCTGCTTCATTCTGCTCCAGACCACATCTACCCAAGATAAGTGCTTGCCTCTTTATTTTTGTTTTGTTCTTTTTGTTCTTATCTGAGTTTGTCATTTGCTGTGGTTGTTTTCAGTTTATTTGCATGCAGGGATCTTCCCTCTCAGTTGCTTAGCTGGAAAGCTCCCTGCAGCTATGTTTGGAGTATTGCTCCTATAAGTCCATGTGTTTGTTGCTTCTTGTATTTGTAATGGTTCCTGCTTTCTGTTCACTGGTATGACAAGAGCGCCTGGTATAGGACGGAGTTCAGATCTTGCGATCTGAGGGCTTTTTTGTACTATCAGGTTGTTGGATTTTGCAGGGTTTTTCTCTGGCCACCATCAGTCCCTTTCCTGTCCTGCCCTATTTAGACAGTAGGTCCTCACCTTTTGCTAATCCTATCATCTATCTGTGTATTGTGTTTTCCTATATCACCGCAGTCTTTGAATGTGGGGGGCTTGCTATTCTTTATCTATTTTCTGAGGCAGAAAGTTAGTCATCTTTCCTTCCTTTAGGATAGCTAGTTCTCCGGCTGGGTTCGTGGTGCACAGGATGTTAGTTCACCCCTCGGCTACTTCTAGTTGTGATGGTTAGTAGGGAGATGGCGGCCAGATTAGTTGCCAATGCTCTTGTCACCTTTTACCAGTGATTTATGGTTGTCTTCCATGGTTCCAGATCATAACACTGATGCCAGAGATTGGGTGCAAAGCTAATGATAGAAAGCGCAATAGGGTCTTACCCAATAAACATATGGAAAGTGATAAGGAATAGTGTTCACTGTCACGTCCCCACCAGAGTCCGCTTCTGCGACTTTTGCTTTGATCCCCAGGAGCACCCGTATCAGTGGGCGATGCTGGTGATAGGGGAGGAGTCCGTGCCAGTGGCTCTGCTGGGCGCAGATCCCGCCCATCCACTGAGCTGGGTTTCCCTGGGGCCTGCAGTAGCACTGGCTGACGGTGATGGCATGTGTCTTCCAGCTGAAGTTACCACCTTTCAGCTACCTTCTAATTCCCCCTCCTGTCTGCTGGTCGCTGTAAGATATAGTTTTGTAGTTCGCTGCTTGTCTCTGATTCTTGTCCTGTTCTGAATATTGATTCCTGTGTTTTGACCCCTGCATGCTCCCTGACTATTCTCCTGCCTGCCGTTTTTGTAGCTCACTGCCATCTCTGATTTTTGACCTTAGCCTGATTCCTGACTACTCTCTTGTCTGCCAGTTTTATCCCTTTTCTGTACTTCCTGGTTTGACCCTGCCTGACTACTACTGTCATTGGACTTCCACAGGTATTGATCTTCGGGGCCCTGTAGTAATTCTAAATCCCTCTATAGGGGTTAAAGGGTTTTGGGGTTCTCGGAATCCTGCTTAGTGAACGGTTTGCCTCTAGCCTGTCCATGCAGCCATCCTGAGACTGTGGTTCCAGGCAGATGTCACACTCACCTTGTGTGGTTGTGTGACACACATCCAGTTTCAAAGCACGTAATCAGCTGCTGCAGAGTCCACGCGCACAAAAACTGGTATAGATCAGGAACTAAACAAAGGTGGAACTATTTTTTGGCTGCTGTAGGGATGACACAAATTCCAAAATACTTAAATATAGGTGGTTTTATTCTACATGTTTCAAAGTATGTCCTCACTTCTTCATCAAGAAAATCCACTGATATCGGGGGATTTTCCCGATGAAGAAGTGAGGACATACTTCAAAACGCATAGAATTAAACCACCTATTTATCGCCCCTGAGCCACTCAGGGCACTACTAGGAACTGCATCCTCATGGGGATGCAAGGCCTACCCTCACGGATCTGGAACATCAGTGCCAGCAACACCTAGACACACTAAAATCCTAGTTACACTCCACACCAGGGGTCATTGGCTACTCAGAGACAAGGGGATGGCCACCTAGAGGGCGGAGCCAGCCCAGAAGGACTAGACAACCTGGTGGGAGGGGACAGCAGTCAGTTCAGTAGTAGTAGAGAAAGTGGGAAGATGTGCCTAAAGTTGGGTTGTGTAACGGTGACCCGGGGGCACAGAAGAGTGGTTGCCAGGGCAGGTACACCTGAGTACCGCTGGGACCAGACTACTGACGGGCTACAGGGCCCTAGGTCAGGCGATAGTTTCAGATGGCCTTGAAAATACCTGCACAGTGAGGGGACCTTCACGGACTTCACTGACCCACAGATCCGGGTGCATTAGCAGTAAAGCAAGGATCAGGGTTCAGGACACAGACCAGCCCTACAAGGTCCACACTGCCCACCGTACGGACGAAGAGACTGCCACTAAAAAGGGACCCAAACCACTCCATGCCAGGGTGCCAGGGACAGAGAAACTGTGTCATCAACTGGCACTGGGAAGTAAAGGTACCTGATCCAGCTGTCCAAAGGTCCAGAGTGAGTAGAGACTGTTAACCTCAACCTACGGTGTGGCCTCCCTTATTACTCCATATTATATCTCCCAGGCTCAGCCCTACCTGCGGAGGGCCTTCCACCACAGCTGCCATTACCACCAGCCCTGGGGGATAATCAACTGCAATGGCGGTTCCACCATCCTAACCGCAACCCGCAGGTGTCATCACACAAATGACTTTAATCTCCCTTGTAAATACTCCCCATTAAAAAAAAGCACCCAGGGCACGCGACTGGGCAATGACCACCAAAGTGACATTCCCCTGTTATACACTGCCCGGGACCGAGTACCCCTTTCCCTGGGCGATACACCTATACTTCAGTATTTTGGGATTTGTGTCATTCCTACAGCAGCGCAGAAATAGTTCCACCTTTATTAATTTCCTAATCTATACTAGAGACTGGGTGCAGCAGACAGTTGAGGTGATAGATGGAGAGGTCATCCTTTCAATTTGAGCAGGGTTCCTTTAGCACTAATTTTCAAAAATTATAAAAAAAAACCTTTAATGCAATATGCCAAGCTAAGAAGTGACCCACAGTTTGACTGGAACGACTGCCACTCAACAGGAGGCAATGAGACTATCAATAAGGCTGGGGCCACACGGGGCACTACTGAGATGCTCGCATGACACTCGGCTCGCGCTAGCAGCACAGCAGGAGACAAGTATCATGTTTGTATCCCTGCGACTGCGGTCTGACTATGCGAGCGGACCACAGCTGAGGGGGGCGGCCCAGCTCTCAGGAGGGGCGGGCCAGCGCTGTGGAAGGGAGAGATTTCTCTCCCTCTATCCTGCGTAGCCGGCTATTGCGATTCTCGCTCTGCACGCGCGGTACACAGGTGTACCGCGAGTGCAGTGCTATTTTTGACTCACCCCATTCACTTGAATGGGTGCGAGAGAAAAGAGTCTCGCATTACAATCGCAGCATGCTGCGATTGTTTTCTCGGTCCGATTAGGGCTGAGAAAATAATCGCTCATGGGTGCTGACACACAGGCTAGAATTGGTCCAAGTGGAATGCGATGTTTTATCGCACTCCACTTGCACCGATTTTCTCGTCGTGTGGCTTAGGCCTAAAGGTAATGGAAGGGTAAGAAGGCCATAACACAGTACATAGCAGGGATACACATATAAGATTATCTCAGTACAGGAACTTTTTTTTAAACACATCCAATTGTGGAAATTATTATTTTCCAAGATTGTTACATAGGTTGAAAAAAAGACCTAGGTCCATCTAGTTCAACCTTCCTTCCAATCCATTGATTAAAATAAACTTTTGTTGTGGGAAAACCCCTTTAAGGTCATTAAAGAGTATCCAAACTTACACGTATGTTTTCACAAATTAGCAGCCTTTGAAGATGTTCTTCGGCCATCATTATTAGATTTGTGAGAGTAGGGCTCCCGGCTTCCCCTCTAATCAGCCGTTATTAGCGCCGACTGTCTAAATTTAAACAATGAATGGAGATGCACTTTTATTCCAAAAGGTGCAGCATAAAAAGCAGGGAGGGAGCTGGGTGCAGGCTCCTCCATAGGACGACGGCCGTTTCGCGTTGGTGTACGCTTCGACTGGTCCACAGGAAGAGATGGGAAGCGGCTCCCTAAAAGGAGTGCACCCAGCCCACGTCATTACCGTTAAAAACATGGAAAATGCAACATACTCAAGAAACATTATGTACAAATAAAATGTCCAAAAATAAATTTCAGACTAATTATAGAAATTCATTACAATAAACAAAAAATTGAAGGATACAGAGGTAAGGTTGTGGGTTCATAAGAATACCGACAGGTCATTTCTGTCGTTTAGACCTAACTCGCCTTGAGCTCTAAATTTTATAATTAGACGTGCCTCTGTCTGCAGCAATAGTCTGTGCAAGTTGCCGCCCTGTGGAGGAAGACTAACCCTTTGCAGACCAGCAAAGCGTAGAGATTCAGGATTGCCCCTATGACAAGCCCTAATGTGCTCAATCAGGTGTGGAGAACCTTTGCCTGTCGAAATGGAATTAAAGTGCTCCTTAAAATGTACATAAAGAAACCTTATGGTTTTGCCGATATAAAATTGGCCACATGGGCAAATAATAATATATTATTTATATTATTTTTTGCCCATGTGGCCGATTTTATATCGGCAAAACCATAAGGTTTCTTTATGTACGTTTTAAGGAGCACTTTAATTCCATTTCGACAGGCAAAGGTTCTCCCCGCCTGATTGAGCACATTAGGGCTTGTCATAAGGGCAATCCCGAATCTCTACGCTTTGCTTCACTTTTTGTAGCTTTTACCCAGCATATGGGCTACGCGGTAATATCCGTTCTATGTGTCAATATTCATTCTAGCTACATTCTATGGCCAGTTACTATCTGCTGGTACCGTGCCATAATTTATCATTGGCCATACATTTTTCATTAGCAGTTGTGCTATTGTCAGCTACGGTATTAATTCAGTAAGTATATAAGGGAACACATTCAAGGGCTCTTCCTATTGTGTCACACTATTAACTTTATAAATTTTGTTCTAAATGCAAGATTTATCATTGCTTTTTGGTACATTGCATCATATCACCCATTACCATATTTTGCGGATCAATTGATTCTATCCATATTCTATAACTCGGCTTCTATGGCTGTTGCTATGCATTTGTTTTGACTAGCAATTTTGGATGTCTTAGAAGGACTGACGCTATTATATCCTTTTAAGATTGTGGTAAAGTACCTGTTTGATATTTATGTGGTCCTAGTGAACCATTTTCAGTGGCCATTGGAGTAAATTTCCTTTAGCATGGTGGTATGTATCTCTTGGAAAATTTTGCCATCGATTACGTGTAACAAAAAAAAAAAAATATGTCACAAAAATCTTGTGAAAACTCTAAAAAAAAACCCACGAAAAAAACGCTTCAGGAAAAAAAAATTCAAGTGTTTCCTGAATCATCTTCACTGCAGGTTCATAAAAACAAGCCTTTACTCTTATTAGTCACTAACCAAATCTTATATTACACATATATATATATATATATATATATATATATATATATACAGTTAGGTCCAGAAATATTTGGACAGTGACACAATTTTCGCGAGTTGGGCTCTGCATGCCACCACATTGGATTTGAAATGAAATCTCTACAACAGAATTCAAGTGCAGATTGTAACGTTTAATTTGAAGGTTTGAACAAAAATATCTGATAGAAATTGTAGGAATTGTACACATTTCTTTACAAACACTCCACATTTTAGGAGGTCAAAAGTAATTGGAAAAATAAACCAAACCCAAACAAAATATTTTTATTTTCAATATTTTGTTGCGAATCCTTTGGAGGCAATCACTGCCTTAAGTCTGGAACCCATGGACATCACCAAACGCTGGGTTTCCTCCTTCTTAATGCTTTGCCAGGCCTTTACAGCCGCAGCCTTCAGGTCTTGCATGTTTGTGGGTCTTTCCGTCTTAAGTCTGGATTTGAGCAAGTGAAATGCATGCTCAATTGGGCTAAGATCTGGTGATTGACTTGGCCATTGCAGAATGTTCCACTTTTTTGCACTCATGAACTCCTGGGTAGCTTTGGCTGTATGCTTGGGGTCATTGTCCATCTGTACTATGAAGCGCCGTCCGATCAACTTTGCGGCATTTGGCTGAATCTGGGCTGAAAGTATATCCCGGTACACTTCAGAATTCATCCGGCTACTCCTGTCTGCTGTTATGTCATCAATAAACACAAGTGACCCAGTGCCATTGAAAGCCATGCATGCCCATGCCATCACGTTGCCTACACCATGTTTTACAGAGGATGTGGTGTGCCTTGGATCATGTGCCGTTCCCTTTCTTCTCCAAACTTTTTTATTCCCATCATTCTGGTACAGGTTGATCTTTGTCTCATCTGTCCATAGAATACTTTTCCAGAACTGAGCTGGCTTCATGAGGTGTTTTTCAGCAAATTTAACTCTGGCCTGTCTATTTTTGGAATTGATGAATGGTTTGCATCTAGATGTGAACCCTTTGTATTTACTTTCATGGAGTCTTCTCTTTACTGTTGACTTAGAGACAGATACACCTACTTCACTGAGAGTGTTCTGGACTTCAGTTGATGTTGTGAACGGGTTCTTCTTCACCAAAGAAAGTATGCGGCGATCATCCACCACTGTTGTCATCCGTGGACGCCCAGGCCTTTTTGAGTTCCCAAGCTCACCAGTCAATTCCTTTTTTCTCAGAATGTACCCGACTGTTGATTTTGCTACTCCAAGCATGTCTGCTATGTCTCTGATGGATTTTTTCTTTTTTTTCAGCCTCAGGATGTTCTGCTTCACCTCAATTGAGAGTTCCTTAGACCGCATGTTGTCTGGTCACAGCAACAGCTTCCAAATGCAAAACCACACACCTGTAATCAACCCCAGACCTTTTAACTACTTCATTGATTACAGGTTAACGAGGGAGACGCCTTCAGAGTTAATTGCAGCCCTTAGAGTCCCTTGTCCAATTACTTTTGGTCCCTTGAAAAAGAGGAGGCTATGCATTACAGAGCTATGATTCCTAAACCCTTTCTCCGATTTGGATGTGAAAACTCTCATATTGCAGCTGGGAGTGTGCACTTTCAGCCCATATTATATATATAATTGTATTTCTGAACATGTTTTTGTAAACAGCTAAAATAACAAAACTTGTTTCACTGTCCAAATATTTCTGGACCTAACTATATATATATATATATATATATATATATATATATATATATATATATATATATATATTTATTTTACGGATGAGCGAATGTATTCGCCACTCTTCGGTATCCGACTGATAGCAGGCTATTCGCACCATTCGGTATCCAACAAATAAAACTACATCCGCTCCGATACTTTCAGTTTCATTTCTAACTTCCTGGCGCTCGTTTTCCAGCCTCCAGGTCCGGCGTAATTCATGAGGTCCAGAGAGAGAAAGAGAGACAGAGAGAGACTGTGCCCGTATTGTTTCTGCCTTTTCCTCAGTCACCACAGCTTGCCGTTAGGTCCAACGTGAAATTATTCTGGTTTCCTATAGACTTATATTGGGCGTTGAATATTCGCGAATGGTCGAATAGCGGTGATGTATTTGCTGGATATTCGGCGAAGCGAAAATTAGGGTATTCGCTCATCCCTAATATATATATACATATATATATATATATATATATATATATATATATATAAAATTTCTCCACAGTAAGGCCAGATTCATATAAGTTTATGAAAAGTTGTCTATTTTTCATCCAGAGAGAATAGGCAATTTTTATCTATATTGTCTTCTGGATTTCATCCATATACCATTTCAGTGTTACACGTATATCAGTTTTTTACATCTATATGACATCAGTGCAACCTATGTTTTTATGCATCAATTGAAAAATATTACAAAACCAAATACAGTTTCTTATGCTAATTATTGTGATAAGAGATGAGCGGACCCATGGAAGTTCGGATCGGCGGGTTCTGCTGGACTTTGAAAAACTTTGGTTTGGGACATGGACTTGATCTGAACGCCATTGAACGTCACTAATTGGGCAGTTGGGGTCTCCGCCCACATGCAGCCAGCTATAAACAGAGGACTTTCGGGGGGCGGGTAGGTGAGGTTTTTTCAATTTTTTTTTGTTTGGGGCACACTACATCCGATCACGCTGTTGTTACCCCCAGTGTGAGACGATTAAACACTGCAAGTGTCTCGCACTGGGCTGAGCACCGAGCGTACGGGAGCACAGCGATGCTCACATGAGTGGTTTGCATACATAAAGCACCCGAACTCTTGGGGTGGGTTTTAAAGTCTGTGTTTGGTATGAAAACCGAACCTCGGGATTGATCATCTCTAATTGCGATGTGTCCATGAAAAATGAATATAATAAGGATGAACCGTGTGCGCCCATAGACATTAATTGGCAAGTATAATCCAAAAAATGGAAGATATAGTACAATCCAATCTCTTGTGCTGTCTGATTTCAACATATACATAAATTATGCTAATCTGAACATGGCCTAATAAATAATAACCACAATAATTAACAATAAACCAAGTATTATTTTTTCACAAGGAAAATGTGACTTACCCTTTATGCCAGCCATGGCACTAGCAATATCCGCAGAAGATACAATGTCAGTAATAGACATTATTGTGCTGCAAGTATATATATATTAAAAAAAAATGGAATTATAAAAACTTTCAAACTCTTGAATATTTTGTTTTACAAGTTGCTTTGACTATTAATAACTGAGCAATGAGCATGGAAAATTTCCAGTTTTTTTATTCTAGCCTGGTGTCAGTTGTTTGCAATGTTCCAGACAATGCACATTACAGAACACTTATATATGTGACATTAAAGGGTTTGTTCTGACTTGGGACAAAAGTATGTATTCTGTGTGACTGCAGATTACAGAATTGTGACAGCATACGGTGCACGCGTTTTCATGATTTTCCAGTATTAGCAGTAAGATCAGGTGGGCACGTGACCCCAGCCATACAAATTGTATAATTGCAATCACAAATACTAGGCAAGAAGTGTTCGACTTCTTTCAATAGAAGGGAATTGACAGAGCCAGATGAGAGTCATTGGCTCCTAACCGCAAGTATGCAAGTCACATATATGCAGCCGCATGACCATCGACTAACATGGAGATCACCGGGGGGATAGCGACAGCATCCACACCGCTATCCGTCCCAGTTCAGCAATCTGCAGTCAAAAAATGTGACTGTAAACCTCTGTCCTAAATCTGAAAAATCCCTTTACTACATTTTTGTCTAAACGACAAAAGTATTACTGGAGTGATACCTTTATTAGCTTAACAGAAATAAAACATCATATTTACAAGCTTTTTGAGAAAAAGAGCCCTTCATCAGGCTTTTTTTGTCACAACTTGCCTGATAAAAGATGTCCTCACCTCAGAAAGCTTGCAAGCATATTTTGCCTGATTTGGCAATATAGGTATTTCTTCTATCTCACTTATTCCTGTTTGACACAAAAATATAGAACATAACTTAGATTATATAAATGTATAATATATATATATATATATGTATGTATGTATGTAGATATTTCCCCCTCTCTCGCTATATACAGTATATATATATATATATATATATATAAAAAAATTGTTTAAAAGAACAGAGAGTCCTCAGTGGTTGATACCTTTTAATGGCTAACTGAAAAGATGGTAATAATTGCAAGCTTTCGAGACTACTCAGGTCTCTTCATCAGGCATGGTATAACACAAAATCTGAAGAGTCACGTATTTATACACAACAGGACTTAGAATAGTGCAGTAAAAAGAAAAAAAAAAAAAAAAAAAAAAAAAAAAAAAAAAAAAAAAGAACAAGTTATATGAAACAGAACTATCTCTATGGCAGGGGGACAAGCTGTTCTAGCCATAAATACTGCTGCAGCAGTATTTATGGCTAGAACAGCTTGTCCCCCTGCCATAGAGATAGTTCTGTTTCATATAACTTGTTCTTTTTTTTTTTTTTTTTTTTTTTTTTTTTTTTTTTTTTTTCTTTTTACTGCACTATTCTAAGTCCTGTTGTGTATAAATACGTGACTCTTCAGATTTTGTGTTATACCATGCCTGATGAAGAGACCTGAGTAGTCTCGAAAGCTTGCAATTATTACCATCTTTTCAGTTAGCCATTAAAAGGTATCAACCACTGAGGACTCTCTGTTCTTTTAAACAATTTTTTTATCTCTACTGGCTAACACGGTACAAAGATATATTTTACTTGTATATATATATATATATATATATATAGTTATTGCTGTGCGTACGTATACTTACCTGTCACTTGTATTCTTGATGTAGTAAATATTCTGTTATACGGACGCCTCATATCTCTATATATACAGTATACTACATATAGGGTGGATCACATTTCATAACAAAGCAAGTGGTGTCTGTTGAGAGAAGATTAATAGTTCTAATTAAATCTTATCTGATTACCAAGTATTCTGCAAGTAGTTTATAAATCAAAAGGTAACTATAACCAGGGGTGTAACTAGGGGGGTTGCAACGGGCATTTATCTCAGGTGCAGCAAGACGGGCGGTGCTGTTGGGCAGCCTGATGCGATGGTCCAATGTGTCTACTAAGCGGCTGTATTTTGCTAGCCCCTTGGAGTTGGAGTTGGCCGCTCTCCGAGCCAGCTGTTAAACTGACAGTCAGCTTTGGAAAAGTATAACATGCCGGTTTCCAGCAATCAATTGTACTTGCATCTTTTAGGTGCAAGTACAATTGAAGCCCTGCCTGCCGATATTTCCGGGTCAGGCAATGTCAGAATTGTGATCAGGTCATCTTCTTGCGCTGCTGACATCACTCTGCTGCACCACATAGATGAGGTGAACGTTGATATGGTAAGCACTCTAATGAGGGAGTGGGCTTTGGGGAGACAATATAGGGAGAATGCAACTTGTGAGGAAACAATATGGTGAGCGAGGGGATCCTGAGAAGAAGCAGTATGTCAGTATGGGGAGAAGAAAAGGACACCTGTGTGGAGACAGTATGGCAATATTGGAAGTGAGGAGTACCTGTGAAGAGACAGCATGGTAGTATGGGCAGATAAGTGACCTGTGAGGAGACAATATGGCAGTATGGGGAGTGAACTAGACCTGTGAGTAGACAATATGGCAATATTGAGAGTGAGAGGTACCTGTGAGGAGACAGCATAGCAATATAGGGAGAAAAGGGACCTGTGAGGAGACAGCATGGCAATATGGGGAGCAAGGGGGAACTGTGAGGAGACAGAATGGTAAGCGATGCCCAATCGACTGGTTTGCATACGTAAAGCACCAGAACCTAGAACTCGAACACTGACTGTTTTGTAAAATCTGTGTTCAGTACGAACACCAAACGTTATTGTTCGGGTTCACTCATCTCTAATAATGATTATCCTGATGGGAAGCAATAAAAATAAGTGCATAGTTTGAACAGGAACATACAATAAAATAAATACATTCATTTGATGATAAAGTTACCCCTCTCTAAAGTAAACTTATTCCTTATTAACCCCACAGAAATATGAAAAAATAAATAAAATTAAAATCACAGCAAAGGGCAAAAAATGTTGATATAAAAATATTAATTAAAAAAGAAAAGGCACAAGATGGGGTGACAAAAGCAAAGAGGAAGCATTTCCAGATCCAGGTCCAATCTCAACCCAAATTCCCAATAACATTGAAGAATATGCCAACATGCAAGATACTGGACAATCAAGATTAGTCCACCCAGGATATGATTGGTTGCAGTCAGACACTGCCCCCGCTGAATGACAGCTGTCTAAACTGCAACCAATCACAGCCACCGGTGGGCGTGTCTATATCGAGCAGTAAAAAAAATAAATAAATGAAAAAAAACGATGTGCAGTCTCCCCCATTTGGATACCAGCCAGGGTAAAGCCATACGGCTGGAGGCTGGTAATTTCAGGATGGGGAGCTCCACGTTATGGGGAGCCCCCCAGCCTAACAATATCAGCCAGCAGCCGCCCGGAACTGCCTCATCCATTAGATGCGACAGTCCCGGGACTTTACCGGCTCATCCCGAATTGCCCTGGTGCTGTGGCAAACGGGGTAATAAGGAATTAATGGCAGCAGCCCATAGCTGCCACTAACCAAAAAAAATCTACACTATATGGAGAGAAGGTATGCACACCAGTGACTATGTAAGGGGAATATATGAAAAGCAGAAACTGCTGTGTGAATACTGACATGAAAAATCCAATAGCTGTATGTAAGAATGAAAGTATGAAAATAGAATCTGCATTACTGCTATTAACATATGAATAAAGAGAAATTTAGCTATTGAATTGATCAATGCAATAGAGCCACACTACGCCAAAGTATTTCTCTACGTTGGGGTCCCTAGCTAGTGTGTGTCCTCTCATGCAGTTAAAAAACTTACCGTGTTGGGAAGCTGAGACCCAGGCTATTTATGCGTATAATGTGGACTGGCATTAGGTGTGGTGGGGCCGGGTTCACAAACGAAAGACTACAAATCAATTAATCTCGGCTTCTCAACACGGTAACTTGTTTTACTGCATGAGAGGACACACACAAGCTAGGGACCTTAACGTAGAGAAATACTTTGGCGTAGTGTTGGGGCTCTATTGCATTGATCAATTCAATAGCTAAATTTCTCTTTATTCATATGTTCATGGCAGTAATGCAGATTCCATTTTCATATTTTCATTCTTACATACAGCTATTGGATTTTTCAGTATTCACACAGCAGTTTCTGCTTTTCATATATTCCCCTTACATAGTCACTGGTGTGCATACCTTCTCTCCATATAGCATAGCTGCCACTAAGTCCTAGGTTAATCATGGCAGGCGTCTCTCCGAGATACCTTCCATGATGAACCTGTAAGTTAAAGTAAATAAACACACACATCCAAAAAATCCTTTATTTGTAATGAAAGACAAAAAAACACCCTCTTTTACCACTTTATTAATCCCTCAAAAACACCTCCAGGTCTGACGTAATCCACGCAAGGTCCCACGACGCTTCCAGGTCTGCTACATCGGAAGCTGACAGGAGCGGCAGTAGAACACCGCCGCTCCTGTGAGCTCCATGCAGCAACTGAAGTGAGTCGCGCGATCAGCTGTGCTGTCACTGAGGTTACCTGCGGCGACCGCTCTCAGGTGGAGGACTGCAGCTGTGACCGCGAGTAACCTCAGTGAAAACACAGCTGATCGCGTGGCTCACTGCAGTCACTCAGGGGATTTGCGACCACAGGTGAGTCCTTCACGTGTGACCACAAATCAAGCACATGCACAGAGCCGCGCGATCACAATGAAGTCGCGTGAAGTTCATCCGAGTTGATTCTGATCACGCTGCACTGTGTCGCAGCCAGCCATGACAGTGACAGTGTGGTCCCATTCGGCTCTGCTGCAAGTCTATGGGGATGCTGCAGAGCCGAGTGGGTGCGTACCGTGAAAAATGTGCGTTCTGGATGCTTTTCCCACTCTATGGCAGAGCAAGCATCGAGAACGCATGAATTCTCTCCAGGAATGTCCGCACTTTGCGTTCTGCCGAATGCGTCTCAGTACGCAGCTTTTTCGGCTGCGTTCTGAGATGCAC
Organism: Anomaloglossus baeobatrachus; assembly: GCF_048569485.1. Lineage (NCBI taxonomy): Eukaryota > Metazoa > Chordata > Amphibia > Anura > Aromobatidae > Anomaloglossus > Anomaloglossus baeobatrachus. The sequence goes on along the minus strand of NC_134359.1, from coordinate 252,499,826 downwards.
ACGCAGTGACTTACACGCTGCAGAATTGAACTGCAAAGTGCGCACACAGCCTAAGTTGCGTAAAGGAGGGGGAGTCGATCTGAATTTTTGCTTCAGGTGCAGGAAAACCTAAATTCTGGCAAATCGTACATGTAATAAGATGTACACAAAGCATTTAAATTGTATTGTAATTAATATAGTTATTAATAGTATTTATTATTTGTTAATTATAGGTGTAAAATTTAACATTTTGTTCACATTCAAGCAACATTTAGATACACTATGATGACCCTAATTATAAAAATCCTTTAGTATTGAACCATGTATTATTCTTTTGCCGTTCGGTAATAAAAAGATTGGGAGCTGAGAACGAATTATTATATTAGTAGGTGATTTTTTTTTTTATATACAAACTTGACATCCATTGAATGATTACATTTAGACTCATCTTGAGAAAGTCTGGACAAATTTATTTTTTAGAATGTTAATGAAATCTTTGAAATATCAAATACAAGTTGTAGAGGATTTTGAATCATAGTTTGCAAATATAGATCTACCCAGGCAACCACTTTTTCACGCATACTACCAATTCCTGCAATTATTCGTCTGTGTAAAGGGAAGATATATTTTTAGTGGAATTTTGGAAAAGAATAATATATCAGGATTACTAGGATTTCTCCACAAAAATCTTGTGAAAGTTTTTTGATTTAGTGCCTCTCTACAAACTTATAAATTTGATCAATATTCAAAAAAGAGCCAATACAATAATAATAATGGCTATGAAGTTCACAGTGAACCAAACTAAACTTACAAAGAACTACAATAATGCAATTTTAGAAAATCTTTATTAAAGCATAAAAAAGTATAATAAACTACAATAAAAGATGTGCACAGCAAGACTATGACATATGGAGGAACAGCAATATATAAAAAAATTAATTGTAATAATCCCTCAGCGGCTAACAACAATGAGCAATAGTCTCACAGGGTGTGAAATACTAAATGTCAAAACTGACACAGAAAATAAACAGGTAAAATACCATCTGAACAAACCCTGATGTTCAAAAGCAAAAAGCCACGTGCAAAATTACTAGAACAAATGTACAGTCATATGAAAAAGTTTGGGCACCCCTATTAATGTTAACCTTTTTTCTTTATAACTAGTGTTGAGCAGACCCGGATCCGCAAAATCCGGATCCGCACGGTTTGAGAGCCCGATCCGAGTCCGACCAGTACCCAGGATTCGGGGTGCACGATCTCTCTCTCTCTCTCTCTCGATTTACATGGACGCGGATTCCGGATCGGATCCGCATTTCTGCGGCAACCCGATTCGGATCCGCCGGACCCGGATTATTACAGATCCGCTCAACTCTATTTATAACAATTTGGGTTTTTGCAACAGCTATTTCAGTTTCATATATCTAATAACTGATGAACTGAGTAATATTTCTGGATTGAAATGAGGGTTATTGTACTAACAGAAAATGTGCAATCCGCATTCAAACAAAATTTGACCCGTGCAAAAGTATGGGCACCCTTATCAATTTCTTGATTTGAACACTCCTAACTACTTTTTACTGACTTACTAAAGCACTAAATTGGTTTTATAACCTCATTGAGCTTTGATCTTCATAGGCAGGTGTATCCAATCATGAGGAAAGGTATTTAACCCCTTAACGACCCATGACGTACTAGATACGTCATGGATCGTGTGCCGGTAAGCCCCGCCCCCTGCCGCCGGCAGGCGGCGGCGAGACGCGCACATATCAGCTGTTATCAACAGCTGATATGTGTGCCTGCTAGCCACGGGTGGAATCGCTTCCACCCGCGGCCATTAACCCCTTACATTTCGCTGCCAAAGTCTTGGCAGCGATATGTATATGGGCGCCGCCATGACAGTGACTTACCCCGCCCCCACCGGAAGTCACGTGACATGATCACGTGACTTTCGGCGGTTGCCATGGTAGCACAGGGTCATGTGATGACGCCTGTAGCTAACATGAGTCACTTCCTCTCAATGCCGGAATACAGCCGGCATTGAAAGTGAAGCAGCAAATCTGCAGTTCTCAGCTCTGTAGCTGAGATCTGCAGATAGTGCAGAGCGATCGGATTGCTGATCGCAATAGCCCCCTAGGGGGACTAGTAAAATAAAAAAAAAAAGTAAAAAAAAAAGTTTTAAAAAATTAAAAAAACCTAAAAGTTCAAATCACCCCCCTTTCACCCCATTGAAAATTAAAGGGTTAAAAAAATAAAAAATACACACATATTTGGTATCGCCACGTTCAGAAATGCCCGATCTATCAAAATATAAAATCAATGAATCTGATCAGTAAACGGCGTAGCGGCAAAAAAATTCCAAACGCCAAAATTACGTTTTTTGGTCGTCGCAAATTTTGCGCAAAATGCAATAACAGGCGATCAAAACGTAGCATCTGCGCAAAAATGGTACCATTAAGAACGTCAGGTCGAGACGCAAAAAATAAGCCATCACTGAGCCTCAGATCCTGAAAAATGAGAACGCTACGGGTTTTGGAAAATGGCGCAAAACGTGCGCCACGTTTTTTGGACAAGCTTGTGAATTTTTTTTAACCCCTTAGATACAAGTAAACCTATACATGTTTGGTGTCTACAAACTCGCACCGACCTGAGGCATCATACCCACACATCAGTTTTACCATATAGTGAACACGGTGAATAAAATATCCTAAAAACTATTGTACAATCCCACTTTTTTTGCAATTTTTCCGCACTTGGAATTTTTTGGCCGTTTTCCAGTACACTATATGGTAAAACTTATGGTTTCATTTAAAAGTACAACTCGTCCCACAAAAATCAAGCCCTCATATGGCAAGATTGATGGAAAAATAAAAAAGTTACGCCTCTCGGAAGAAGGGGAGCAAAAAACAAAAACGCAAAAACGGAAAGTGCCCGGGGGCTGAAGGGGTTAAGGTGGCCACTTGCAAGTTGATCTCCTATTTGAATCTCCTATGAAGAGTGGCATCATGGGCTCCTCAAAACAACTCTCAAATGATCTGAAAACAAAGATTATTCAACATAGTTGTTCAGGAGAAGGATACAGAAAGTTGTCTCAGAGATTTAAACTGTCAGTTTCCACTGTGGGGAACATAGTAAGGAAATGGAAGAACACAGGTACAGTTCTTGTTAAGCCCAAAAGTGGCAGACCAAGAAAAATATCAGAAAGGCAGAGAAGAAGAATGGTGAGAACAGTCAAGGACAATCCACAGACCACCTCCAAAGACCTGCAGCATCATCTTGCTACAGATGGTGTCAATGTGCATCGGTCAACAATACAGCGCACGTTGCACAATGAGAAGCTGTATGGGAGAGTGATGCGAAAGAAGCCGTTTCTGCAAGCACGCCACAAACAGAGTCGCCTGAGGTATGCAAAAGCACATTTGGACAAGCCAGTTATATTTTGGAAGAAGGTCCTGTGGACTGATGAAACAAAGATTGAGTTGTTTGGTCATACAAAAAGGCGTTATGCATGAAGGCAAAAAAACATGGCATTCCAAGAAAGCACTTGCTACCCACAGTAAAATTTGGTGGAGGTTCCATCGTGCTTTGGGGCTGTGTGGCCAATGCCGGCATCGGGAATCTTGTTAAAGTTGAGGGTCGCATGGATTCAACTCAGTATCAGCAGATTCTTGACAATAATGTGCAAGAATCAGTGACGAAGTTGAAGTTACGCAGGGGATGGATATTTCAGCAAGACAATGATCCAAAACACCGCTCCAAATCTACTCAGGCATTCATGCAGAGGAACAATTACAATGTTCTGAAATGGCCATCCCAGTCCCCAGACCTGAATATCATTGAAAATCTTTGGGTTGATTTGAAGCGTGCTGTCCATGCTCGGCTGTTTAAATGCGGATTGCACATTTTCTGTTAGTACAATAAACCTCATTTCAATCCAGAAATATTACTCAGTCCATCAGTTATTAGATATATGAAACTGAAATAGCTGTTGCAAAAACCCAAATTGTTATAAAGAAAAAAGGTTAACATTAATAGGGGTGCCCAATTTTTTTCATATGGCTGTATCCAAATGTTTAGAAGTTTATCCATGCCAAAGGAACACCCTGCATAGCAAGTGGATAATAAATGGAAATGAGACAGCATGACTATAATGGTAGTAACGGATATAATACTGCAATGACTATAATACAAATACAGTGGAACCTCGGTTTACGAGTAACTTGGTGTGCGAGTATTTCGCTATATGAGTAAAGCTTGCTGTAAATTTGTAACTCAGTTTACGAGCAAGCTTTGCTGTACGAGCAAATACTCACTGCACACACTTCCGGTTCCGTACTTTCACTGCGCTCTAACCCGCTCTTGCAGTCCACACAAACACACACGCAGCTTATTTCTTATTCCAATACATCTGAAATACACATAAAGCAACTTTGCAAACATATTTGCTTTTACTTGCGAAGTCTAATATTGCAGACATATATTTTCTATGAATTTGAGCAGTAAATGGTGGCCCAAAGTATAGACAATTGGCTTTATGATTAGTGATATTATTATTATTATTATTATTTAAAGGCAGACATATAATTTGTGCAACCTGCGTGCTGCACTGGTGCACTGGTGCCCAAGAGGTAAAGAGGCCACTTCTAACTCCAAAACAGATGAAATTTTATATAGATATATATATTATGATGACATACTGAACTGGTCTATATATTGTTCTTGTTCTGTCTGTGTCTGTCCCATTATTATTATTATTACCTTTTTGAATTTTCAAGTGTTCACAATTCACAAGTGATACATGTGTGGTATACAGTCATGGCCAAAAGTTTTGAGAATGACACCAAAATTATATTTTCACATGATCTGTTGCCCTCTGGTTTTTAATTGTGTTTGTCTGATGTTTACATCACATACAGAAATATAATTGCAATCATATTATGAGTACCAAAAGGTTATATTGACAGTTAGAATGAGCTAATGCAGCAAGTCAATATTTGCAGTGTTGACCCTTCTTCTTCAGGACCTCTGCAATTCTCCCTGGCATGCTCTCAATCAACTTCTGGACCAAATCCTGACTGATAGCTGTCCATTCTTGCATAAGCAATGCTTGCATTTTGCCAGAATTTGTTGGTTTTTGTTTGTCCACCCGTCTCTTGATGATTGCTCACAAGTTCTCAATGGGATTAAGATCTGGGGAGTTTCCAGGGCATGGACCCAAAATCTCTATGTTTTGTTCCATGAGCCATTTAGTGATCACCTTTGCTTTATGGCAAGGTGCTCCATCATGCTGGAAAAGGCATTGTTGGGCGCCAAACTGCTCTTGGACAGTTGGGAGAAGTTGCTCTTGGAGGACATTCTGGTACCATTCTTTATTCATGGCTGTGTTTTTAGGCAAGACTGTGAGTGAGCCGATTCCCTTGGCTGAGAAGCAACCCCACACATGAATCGTTTCAGGATGCTTAACAGTTGGCATGAAACAAGACTGGTGGTAGCGCTCACCTCTTCTTCTCCTAATAAGCTGTTTTCCAGATCGAAAAGGGGATTCATCTGAGAAAACGACTTTACCCCAGTCCTCAGCAGTCCACTCCCTGTACCTTTTGCAGAATATCAGTCGGTCCCTGATGTTTTTTCTGGAGAGAAGTGGCTTCTTTGCTGCCCTCCTTGAAACCAGGCCTTGCTCAAGCAGTCTCCGCTTCACAGTGCGTGCAGAAGCACTCACACCAGCCTGCTGCCATTGCTGAGCTAGCTCGGCACTGCTGGTAGTCCTATCCCGCAGCTGAAACAGTTTTAAGATACGGTTCTGGCGTTTGCTGGTCCTTCTTGGGCGCCCTGGAGCCTTTTTGGCAACAATGGAAGCTCTCTCCTTAAAGTTCTTGTTGACTGAGGTGCAATCTTTGTAGCTGCGATACTCTTCCCTGTTAGGCCATTTTTGTGCAGAGCAATGATGGCTGCATGTGTTTCTTTAGAGATAACCATGGTTAACTGAAGAGAAACAATGATACCAAGCACCAGCCTCCTTTTAAATTGTCCAGTGGTGTCATTCTTACTTAATCATGACTGATTGATCGCCAGCCCTGTCCTCATCAACACCCACACCTGTGTTAATGGAACAATCACTAAAACAATGTTAGCTGCTCCTTTTAAGGCAGGAATGTAATGATGTTGAAATGTGTTTTGGGGGTTGAAGTTCATTTTCTTAGCCAATATTGACTTTGCAAGTAATTGCTGTTAAGCTGATCACTCTTTATGACATTCTGGAGTATATGCAAATTGCCATTAGAAAAACTTAAGCAGTAGACTTTGTAAAAATTAATACTTGTAGCATTCTCAAAACTTTTAGCCATGACTGTATATAGCATAACGGAGCTACAGATATGTAGAAAATGTCTAATAAGAAAAACCTGCCCTAAACCAAAAATGAAATAATAATGATTTTCCAACATCCTGGAAAACAATTTTTTTTACAATTTTATTACGATTGAGTTTACTTTCTCATGCGAGATTAATTCAACTATTCATTTATGATGAAACTGGTGATCATAAATCTTGTATCACTGAAACCAACTGTGCTATGTCTTCTAATTATAACATTTTTAAAGAAACTAGTATCCTATTTATTCCAGATATCTCATCTAACCCCATCCACCCATCTCGTATCCTTATGTGAAAAATATCCTCCATTTTGTGCAAAATATAAAATGCACTTGATTTTTAGCTTAATCTTTTTTTGCAGCTTTTCAGAGCAAAACGTCTGTCGCAGCTTTAAACTTTGCACAAAATGGCATTAACTCATTTGGTATAATGAGAGAGAGATTGGGTTTAAGGGAAAGAGCATATTGTAGATTGATATACAGAAAAGAAGAAAAGAAAACAGGTCGCACTCACCCCATATAAAAAAAACTTCTTTATTTCATCCAAAAATTAAAATCACAGTTGAGGGATGTGGGAAATGTCTCAGATGTTGGTGACCGTTCCACGCACAGCGACACCTTGTCAGGTTCTGACACTTGGTGAAAAGTGTCAGCCCCGACGAGGCGCCACTGTGTGCGAAATGGTCACCGTCGTGGGGGACGTCTCCCGCATCCCTCCACTGTGATTTTAATTTTTGAATGAAATAAAGAATGTTTTTTTACAAAGGGTGAGTGCCACCTCTTTTCTTTTCTTCCTTTCTGGATTTGGATTTGTGGGCTCACTTCTAGGTTGAGCACCGCCCGGTTCTAATGTTGATACATAATGGTCTTTACTTTTTGAGCAAAGCTAGGTATGTGTTTGTTTGGTCTTTGGTGTCGGACAACTTCTTGCTTTGTGGACATTGTAGATTCAGCTTGAAGGCAGTAAAACCACAAAGGGACACATATAGAAATGTAATATATGTGAATAAATTCAGAATATATGTTAAATTAAGATTCCTCAACGTATTCTTCTTCCTCTGATGATTGCCCCTTGGCACTCTTTCAACCAGATTTATCAAGTAATCTCATGGGACGGCTTCCAATGAACAATTATGCCTCATCAAACGTTCATTTGCGAAATTAACAGCCTTCAGAAAAGTGTTTGAGAGCATCAGGTGTATTTTGCAGAGGCAAAGTTTGTGCATAGTTCTACACAGTGCTGATACCTATTCCACATCTCTTCTAAACCAGATTTTGGTAAGAACCACTCAACCAAGTGAAAAGACACAATAGTCTATCATTATTTTAAAATATGAAGATCTGTCAATCTGATCTTCATGAAAACCATCAATTGATATGATGAAACTGGCTCTCAAGAGGAGTGCAAAGACCAAGAATTACCTTTGCTGCAGAGGATAAGTTCACCAAAGTTAGCAGCCTCAGAAATCATAAATTAACAGCACCTGACTTAACAGACATTATAAATGATGCAATCATCTGACTTCAACCCATTTGAGATGATTTGAGAAGAGTTGGACTGCAGAGTAAAGACAAAGCAGCCTAAAAAGTGCTCAGGAACTCTAGGAACTCCTTCAAGACTGTTGGAAAGACATTCCAGGTGACTCCTTGTTGAATCAACTAGAGAGAATGCTAAGAGAGTACCAACTTTTGTGGGCGTCGTCTGTGTGGGTGCTGTTCTGGGGCTCCCTCTGGTGGCCAGGAATGGTAGTGGAGCTAAATCTGAGCCATTGACTCAGACAGGTGTCGGTGTTAATTGGGAATTGGGGAAGTCCTCTTGCAGACAAGTCTGGTCTATATGGGGGAGCACTTTCTGCCCAGCTGACGTCGGTTATAATTATATATTCCATATCTTTGTTCCTGGCCTGGAGATTTGTCCTTCCCTGTATCCATGAGCAAGACTTCTGCAGATAAGTTCCAGTTTTGCCTTGCTTTCTGGTTTACACCTTAGGGTGTTGTTTTTCCTTGTTTTACTGTGTATCTGTTTTCTTGCAGGTGAAGCTTTGTTTCAATTGTGTTGTGATCACGGGGTTTTCCCCTGTGCTGGCTTTCCTGCAGGAAAAGGTTTTTTTATCCCTGCCTGATCTGATTTATTTGCTCTTCTGTATTTTTGTGTTCTTTTTTGGGATTTTGTCTCTCCCATTATTTACAGGAGTACCTGATACAGTGGGGGTGAGCTCGTATGACCTCCTGGGCCTTTTTTACTATCAGGAGTGTGGTATTTTTCTATAGGGATTTTGCACTGACCACAATCAGTTCCTTTCCTTTGTATCAAGTTAGTTGGGCCTCGCCTTTGCTAATTCTATTTTTCCTATTTGAGTATTGTGTTTTTCTATATCACCGTAATCTTTATATGTGGGGGGGCTACCTACTCTTTTGGGGACTGCTCTGAGGCAAGGTAGATTTCCTCATTTCATTCTGTGAGGCATAGCTATTTTCTCCGGCTGTGACGTGGCGTCCAGGTTTTTAGGAACGTTCCATGGCTACTTCTACTGTGGTCTGATAGTCAGACGATTACAGTCAGCCCAGGTTCCAACCACTCCTGTTTCTTGGTGTTTTTTCCCCAATAGGAGTTTTTGTAATCTTCCACGGTTACCAGATCATAACAACCAACACTACCTCTGCAAACACCACCTGATGGTTTCAATCACTTTTTGAAAGATAGTGATTACATAAATGAACTTTTGTGAAGGCATACCTGTTCATTGGAAATTGCTCCAGGTGAAGAAGCTGTTTTAGTTAATACCAAGGGCGTATAAAGCTGTTATGAGGATGAAAAGGGGATACTTTTAGGAATTGAATGATAAAGACATATTCTGGCTTGGTTTCTTTACCCCTTGTTTACATAGTTAGTTTTGCCACCTTCAGTCTGAATTTATAATGTGTGCATTCCAATAAAAACAATGAAAACCATGGCATGAAGTGATGTGTCCAAATATAATACAAAGTAAAAATGTTTAAAAAAAAAAAACAAAAGAGTTAATAGTTTATTTTTAGCAATTAACAAGTTGCAAAGTGAATGAAGAAAAGAGAAATCTAAATCAGATAAATATTTGGTGTTGCCGGCCATGGAATCCTAAATGCTGAGAAATACAAGAAGACAATTATCCATCACGCTATGCTATCAGGGAGGTGTCGGATTGGCTCCAAATAAATTCTGCAGTAGGACAGCGACCCCAAACATACAGCTTAATGTCATTAAGAACTACCATCAGGGTAATGCAGAAAAAGGAGTTCTGAAAATGATGATCCGCCCCCTACAGAGCCCTGATGTCAACGTCATCCAGGATACATTTGTGATAGAGTGACAAAGAGAGGGGCACCTTTACTTTGTAGAGCACCTTCAGGAGCTCGATTACTGTTTACAGCATAATGGATGGTTATAACAGAATTAAGTTTTTATTTTTAGAGGTGAGTAAAAGTGGGGAGTGATGAGCCAAATATATATATATATATATATATATATATATATATATATATATATATATATAAAATTTTGTACAGTAAAGACCAAACGTTTGGACACACCTTCTCATTCAAAGAGTTTTCTTTATTTTCATGACTGTAAATTGTAGATTCACATTGAAGGCATCAAAACAATGAATTAACACATGTGGAATTAAATACTTAACAAAAAAGTGTGAAACAACTGAAAATATGTCTTATATTCTAGGTTTTTTCAAAGTAGCCACCTTTTGCTTTGATTACTGCTTTCTACACTCTTGGCATTCTCTTGATGAGCTTCAAGAGGTAGTCACCGGAAATGGTTTTCACTTCACAGGTGTGCCCTGTCAGGTTTAATAAGTGGGATTTCTTGCCTTATAAATGGGGTTGGGACCATCAGTTGTGTTGTGCAGAAGTCTGGTGCATACACAGCTGATAGTCCTACTGAATAGACTGTTAGAATTTGTATTATGGCAACAAAAAAGCAGCTAAGTAAAGAAAAAAGAGTGGCCATCATTACTTTAAGAAATGAAAGTTAGTCAGTGTGAAAAATTGGGAAAACTTTGAAAGTGTCCCCAAGTGCAGTGGCAAAAACCATGAAACACTGCAAAGAAACTGTCTCAAATGAGGATATTTTTCAACAGGACAATGACCCCAAACACACCTCCAGGCTGTGTAAGGGCTATTTGACTAAGAAGGAGAGTGATGGGGTGCTACGCCAGATGACCTGGCCTATTGAGATGGTGTGAGATGAGCTGGACCGCAGAGTGAAGGCAAAGGGCCAACAAGTGCTAAGCATCTCTGGGAACTCCTCCAAGACTGTTGGAACACTATTTCCTCTGAATACCTCTTGAAACTCATCAAGAGAATGCCAAGAGTGTGCAAAGCAGTAATCAAAGCAAAAGGTGGCTACTTTGAAGAACCTAGAATATAAGACACATTTTCAGTTGTCTCACACCTTTTTGTTAAGCATTTCATTCCACATGTGTTAATTCATAGTTTTGATGCCTTCAATGTGACTCTACAATTTTCAGAGTCATGAAAATAAAGAAAACTCTTTGAATGAGAGGGTGTGTCCAAAAGTTTGGTCTGTACTGTATGTATATATATACATATATATATATATATATATATATATATACAGTTAGGTCCAGAAATATTTGGACAGTGACACAAGTTTTGTTGTTTTATTTAGCTGTTTACAAAAACATGTTCAGAAATACAATTATATATATAATATGGGCTGAAAGTGCACACTCCTAGCTGCAATATGAGAGTTTTCACATCCAAATCGGAGAAAGGGTTTAGGAATCATAGCTCTGTAATGCATAGCTTCCTCTTTTTCAAGGGACCAAAAGTAATTGGACAAGGGACTCTAAGGGCTGCAATTAACTCTGAAGGCGTCTCCCTCATTAACCTGTAATCAATGAAGTAGTTAAAACGTCTGGGGTTGATTACAGGTGTGTGGTTTTGCATTTGGAAGCTGTTGCTGTGACCAGACAACATGCGGTCTAAGGAACTCTCAATTGAGGTGAAGCAGAACATCCTGAGGCTGAAAAAAAAGAAAAAATCCATCAGAGAGATAGCAGACATGCTTGGAGTAGCAAAATCAACAGTCGGGTACATTCTGGGAAAAAAGAAATTGACTGGTGAGCTTGGGAACTCAAAAAGGCCTGGGCGTCCACGGATGACAACAGTGGTGGATGATTGCCGCATACTTTCTTTGGTGAAGAAGACCGTTCACAACATCAACTGAAGTCCAGAACACTCTCAGTGAAGTAGGTGTATCTGTCTCTAAGTCAACAGTAAAGAGAAGACTCCATGAAAGTAAATACAAAGGGTTCACATCTAGATGCAAACCATTAATCAATTCCAAAAATAAACAGGCCAGAGTTAAATTTGCTGAAAAACACCTCATGAAGCCAGCTCAGTTCTGGAAAAGTATTCTATGGACGTATGAGACAAAGATCAACCTGTACCAGAATGATGGGAAGAAAAAAGTTTGGAGAAGAAAGGGAACGGCACATGATCCAAGGCACACCACAACCTCTGTAAAACATGGTGGAGGCAACGTGATGGCATGGGCATGCATGGCTTTCAATGGCACTGGGTCACTTGTGTTTATTGATGACATAACAGCAGACAAGAGTAGCCGGATGAATTCTGAAGTGTACCGGGATGTACTTTCAGCCCAGATTCAGCCAAGTGCCGCAAAGTTGATCGGACGGCGCTTCATAGTACAGATGGACAATGACCCCAAGCATACAGCCAAAGCTACCCAGGAGTTCATGAGTGCAAAAAAGTGGAACATTCTGCAATGGCCAAGTCAATCACCAGATCTTAACCCAATTGAGCATGCATTTCACTTGCTCAAATCCAGACTTAAGACGGAAAGACCCACAAACAAGCAAGACCTGAAGGCTGCGGCTGTAAAGGCCTGGCAAAGCATTAAGAAGGAGGAAACCCAGCGTTTGGTGATGTCCATGGGTTCCAGACTTAAGGCAGTGATTGCCTCCAAAGGATTCGCAACAAAATATTGAAAATAAAAGGGTTTTTTTTGGGTTTGGTTTATTTGTCCAATTACTTTTGACCTCCTAAAATGTGGAGTGTTTGTAAAGAAATGTGTACAATTCCTACAATTTCTATCAGATATTTTTATTCAAACCTTCAAATTAAACGTTACAATCTGCACTTGAATTCTGTTGTAGAGGTTTCATTTCAAATCCAATGTGGTGGCATGCAGAGCCCAACTCGCGAAAATTGTGTCACTGTCCAAATATTTCTGGACCTAACTGTATATACTTTTATTGGAATCAATATATTGACAGATGAAGATTTTATATCATAATATATATATATATATATATATATATATATATATATATATATATATATACAGTGCCTACAAGTAGTCTTCAACCCCCTGCAGATTTAGCAGGTTTGATAAGATGCAAATAAGTTAGAGTCTGCAAACTTCAAACAAGAGCAGGATTTATTAACAGATGCATAAATCTTACAAACCAACAAGTTATGATGCTCAGTTAAATTTTAATAAATTTTCAACATAAAAGTGTGGGTCAATTATTATTCAACCCCTAGGTTTAATATTTTGTGGAATAACGCTTGTTTGCAATTACAGCTAATAATCGTCTTTTATAAGACCTGATCAGTAGAGATCGGTTCGCCGAACGGACGTCTCGTTCGAGTTCGGTTCGGCGAACGTTCGACGAACCGAACTCGAACCGCTTAGGAAACAATGGCAGGCAATCACAAACACATAAAAACACCTAGAAAACACCCTCAAAGGTGTCCAAAAGGTGACAAACAACTCACAACACAACACAAACACATGGGAAAGTGGCAAGGACATATACTCATTCAAAAATAAAAGAAAAACAAAAGAGCAGGACAAGGAAAAAGAGAAAGGAGACACAGATATAGGCATGGCACGCCTTTCTAAAATCATGTAAATCACCGCAAGGTGACTCCAAGCGGAGTCTCCCTTTTTTCCAAAAATTGGGCCACACACACACCCCTTCAGTGGCAGCACTTGTGCCCCTGTTGTACACTTCACAGCTAGATTTGCATCAAGCACATTAAAAAATACGCCATACTTAACCGTCCCCAGGATGACACCGGGGTAGGTAGCAAAGTCTTTCCTGATCCCAGCTCTGTGCATCTTGGATCATTTTTAAAAACAATGTAAGCAAGGGTTACTCCAAGCAGAGTCTCCCTTTTTACCAAAAATTGGGCCACACACACACCCACCCCTTCAGTGGCAGCACTTGTGCCCCAGTTGTACACTTCACAGCTAGATTTGCATCAAGCACATTCAAAAATACGCCATACTTAACCGTCCCCAGGATGACACCGGGGTAGGTAGCAAAGTCTTTGCTGATCCCAGCGCTGTGCATCTTGGATCATTTTTAAAAACAATGTAAGCAAGGGTTACTCCAAGCGGAGTCTCCCTTTTTTCCAAAAATTGGGCCACACAGACACCCCATCAGTGGCAGCATTTGTGCCCTAGTTGTACACTTCACAGCTAGATTTGCATCAATCACATTCAAAATACACAAGCATTTACTCTCCCCAGGATGACACAGGGGTAGTAAATTCCTTGTGGATCCATGACTTGTTCATTTTGATGAACGTTAGTCTGTCCACGCGTGCGCTTATCTGTCAGCACACACCCAGCAGCACTGAAGACACGTTCAGAGACAACGCTGGCAGCTGGACACGACAAAATCTCCAAGGCATAAGTTGAGAACTCTGGCCATTTTTCAAGATTTGAAGCCCAAAATGAGCAAGGCTCCATTTGCAAAGTCATGGCATCGATGTTCATTTGGAGATACTCCTGTATCATCCTCTCCAGCCGTTGACTATGTGTCAGACTTGTTGTCTCTGGTGGCCTTGCAAATGAGGGTCTAAAAAAATTATGAAAAGATTCCATAAAATTGCTGTTACCAGCACCAGATACGGTCCTACTGGTACGGGTAGACTGTTGAAGATGACGAGACCGTCCCATGTTTGTCAAGTTACAACTGGGAGATTCACTCCCTGCACCTGCACGATTGTTTGGTGGAAAAGCCGAGCTAAGATCGAGTAACAGCTTCTGCTGATACTCCTGCATACGTGCGTCCCTTTCTATGGCTGGAATTATGTCACAAAATTTGGACTTGTACCGGGGATCTAATAGTGTGGCAAGCCAGTAGTCATCATCACTTCTAATTTTGACAATACGAGGGTCATGTTGGGGGTAGTGCAACAAGAAGGCACTCATGTGTCTTGCGCAGCCATGCGGACCAAGTCCACGCTGTGTTTGTGGCATAGAGGTGCTAACCGTTCTTTCTTCCTCTGACATCTCCCCCCAACCTCTTTCAACTGAAATTTGACCAAAGTCTCCCTCATCCGCTGAGTCTTCCATGTCCATGGACAGTTCGTCCTCCATTTATTCATGTTCTCCTGCACCTTCCTCAACATTTCGCCTGCTACCATGTGCCCTTGTTGATCCCTGTCCCCCATGGTCCCATGCCTGCCGCGTTGGTGATGATGAACGTCTGGACCTTGGTGATGTTGTTGTGTCTTGCGCATATGAATCCTCCTGTAGTTCCTCCCCTTCCTGTTGTCCCACCCCCTGACTCCGAATAGTGTTTAGCGTGTGCTCCAGCATGTAAATGGCTGGAATTGTCATGCTGATAATGGCATTGTTAGCGCTAAACATATTCGTCGCCATGTCGAAACTGTGCAGAAGGGTGCATAGGTCCTTGATCTGAGACCACTCCACCAGGGTGATCTTCCCCACCTCTGCATCTCGTTGGCCCAGGCTATACGTCATAATGTATTGCACCAGGGCTCGGCGGTGCTGCCACAGTCGCTGTAACATGTGGAGAGTCGAATTCCAGCGTGTCGCCACATCGCATTTCAGGCGATGAATCGGCAGGCTGAAAGACTTCTGGAGCGATGCAAGTCGCTCAGCAGCGGTGGTTGAACGGCGGAAGTGAGCAGACAGTTTTCGTGCCCTGTTCAGAAGGCCATCTAGGAGGGGATAGTGTGTTAAAAATTGCTGGACAACAAGGTTCAACAAGTGAGCCATACAAGGCACGTGTGTCACCTTGCCCAGGCGAAGGGCCGCACCCAGGTTTGCAGCAATGTCGCACACGGCCTTACCAGGCTGCAGGTTGAGTGGAGACAACCATTTATTAAACTCAGTCTCCATAGCTGCCCACAACTCATCCACTGTGTGACTCCTATTTCCAAGACATGTCAAGCTAAAGACCGCCTGATGCCGTTGCGCTCTGCTGCCAGCATAGTAATGAGGGGTGCGTGATTCCTTCTGCGCAGTGAGAACGCTGGTGGCCTGACCAGGCAAGCTTGGGGCGGAGGTGGAGGACCCAGAGGAGGTGGAGGAGGAGGCAGAAGCAGTGGCGGAACTTGGACAGACAGAGGATTGACACACAAGTCGTGGGGACGGCAAGACTTGTGCAGCAGACCCTTCACCATCTATCCCCATAGTTACCCAGTGCCCAGTCAGCGACATGTAACGTCTCTGTCCATGCTTACAGGTCCAAGTATCGGTGGTGAAATGCACCCGTTCACACACAGAGTTTCTCAAGGAAGCGGTGATGTTGTGTGCGACATGCTGGTGTAGCGCGGGCACACCTTTCTTAGAGAAGTAGTGGCGACTGGGCATCTGGTACTGGGGCACAGCGACAGACATAAGGTCTCTAAAATCCTGTGTGTCCACCAGGCGGAAAGGCAGCATTTCGGTAGCCAAGAGCTTACAGAGGGATAAAGTCAACCTCTTAGCTTTGTCATGGGTCGCAGGAAATGGCCTTATATTTGTCCACATCTGAGGGACAGAGATCTGGCTGCTGTGTGTAGACGGTGTTGAGTAGGGTGTCCCTGGAAAAATGCAGGTTTGTGAGGAAAGTGCAGGCGGAGACATGATGTTGCCTTCATCCAACGTTGGTGCTATCGATGTCTGAGAGAGCTGTACACACGCACTTGTTTTCCCTTCCAAACCAACTGACGACCTACCAAGCAAACTGCCTGTTGCGGTTACAGTGGTGGAAGTTGTGCATGGAAAACCAGGTGTGACAGCTGTCCCCACAGTCCTAGAAGATGAAGAGCGCGCGGATGCACTTGAAGGGGCAGGTGGTGGATGGTTCGCTCCGCTAGGCCGCATTGCAGCACGGTGAGCTTCCCACTGGGACATATGATATTTATTCATGTGACGATTCATGGAAGAAGTTGTCAAACTGCTGAGGTTTTGCCCTCTACTAACAGAATCACGACAAATTTTACACATCACATAATTTGGGCGATCTTTTGCAATGTCAAAAAAGGACCAGGCTAGGCAAGGCTTAGAGTGCATGCGACCTGCTGATCCACCCCGACTAGTGCTCAGAGGCACAGTGGTGGCTGAGGATGCAGTTGTAGACGTGCTACCAGTACTCCGACTCTGTCCACGAAGGCGCAAGGTAACTTCGTCGTCAGTTGCATCCTCCTCCACCGTCTCTGTTGACCTCCTCGAGGGCCTGACTGTGGGTTGACAGTAGGTGGAATCTAGAACTTCCTCATCAATTGTTGTGTTTGCACTCCCCTCACCCTCAGACCTAGCCTCTTCTTGCCCTGACCGAATATTTAAGTTGTCATCCCAATCTTGTATCTGCGTCTCATCGTCATCAGTATGTTCCTCATTGTCTATTACAACAGGTGTTTCAGTTTGTGAATAAGGGTCAACATTATGCTCAGAAACTTGGTCATCACGGCCTGAATCAGAGTCACAAAGGTTCTGGGCATCACTGCAGACCATTTCCTGGTCTGTACTCACTGTAGCTTGTGAGCAGACCTCTGATTCCCAGGCTATAATGTGACTGAACAGCTCTGCAGACTCAGCCATCTCAGTTCACCATACTGTGCAGGGCGGATGGTGACTTCAGAGCTGGGAGAAAGCAAGTGTGATTGGGATGACAACTCAGAGGACTGGTGTTTTTTGGATGCGGTAGTTGAGGTGGAGGAGAGGGCACTTGTTGGACCACTTGAGATACATTCAAGCATTTTCTTTTTTTGGCCATCATCTACCTTTGTTCCAGTTGTTCGTGTCCGTAAAAAGGGGAGCACATCGGATTGTCCACGGTAAGTAGTAGACATCTTACTTTTGCTGGAAGATGGTCTATCTTCAGCAGATGTTAATGGAGCTTTGCCACTTTCCCCACGGACAAACCCTTTTTTTCCTTTTCCAACACGCCTCTTCCCCTTTCCACCAGCATCTGTCATTTTGCCACTCATTTTGATTGCGACAAGATTGTGCACTTAAAATGTGGTAGTAAAAATTGAGAGGTGGTGTAGATTGCAGCGGTGGTCTATCTTTATTAACAGCAGAATAAACAACAATAACTATCCCTGACAATGCAACTACGGCCCTTAAACTGGCAGCATAGTTTGCTAGTATAATGGCTTAGTAACAATGAGTTTGAGTGTGGAATGCAGAGGTGCTGCACATAGGTTTGCACCAGTGGGACACTAATGGAAGTCCAACAGCCACTTTTAGGATGCCACTAAGTTTACTCAGTGTGTGCTAGTATAATGGCTTAGTAACAATGAGTTTGAGTGTGCAATGCAGTAGTGCTGCAAATAGCTTTGCACCAGTGGGACACTAATGGAAGTCCAACAGCCACTTTTAGGATGCCACTAAGTTTACTCAGTGTTTGCTAGTATAATGGCTTAGTAACAATGAGTTTGAGTGTGCAATGCAGTGGTGCTGCAAATAGCTTTGCACCAGTGGGACACTAATGGAAGTCCAACAGCCACTTTTAGGATGCCACTAATTTACTCAGTGTTTGCTAGTATAATGGCTTATTAACAATGAGTTTGAGTGTGCAATGCAGTGGTGCTGCAAATAGCTTTGCACCAGTGGGACACTAATGGAAGTCCAACAGCCACTTTTAGGATGCCACTAAGTTTACTCAGTGTTTGCTAGTATAATGGCTTAGTAACAATGAGTTTGAGTGTGCAAAGGGCAGGAGGGTACAGTGGCAGGGTTGTGGGTCTGGGTAGAGGAAAGGAAGCCTCCCTTTCTATCCCTCCTAATGGGGAAATGCAGGGAGGAAATCCCTGACCTTAGCTACACAGACGCTGTCATCTTGTGTAGCTGTTAAAATCTGTTTTCACGGACCTGACTGTCACCTATGGCTCTGACCCTGCCGGTATTAGCCCTTACAAGGACTAATAGAAACTTCTATCCCTATTCTGTATAGCGCTGTGTATAGAGCGTACACAGCAGTATCGGAGACAGGAGCTACGCCAGCGGTGACTGACACCAAGACGCAGAAGGCAGATAATGGCGTGCTGGAGGAAAATGTCCGTTTTTATAATGCATGGACATGTGACATGGACATCCTATCACACATGCCGTTGCTTCTCTGGCTAAAAGTCCACTTAGATGTGTGTGTGTCTGGGATTGGCTGACATGCTGGCCCGCCCCACTACACGCGCGCGCTTAGGGAAGGAAGACAAGGAAAAAAAAAAAATGGCGATCGCCATTATCCAAACATCAGTGATCTGAATGCGCTGTTCCCGCACACTATACGCTGAAATTTCATAATAGTGTGAGTCACAGAGTGACTTACAGTATTACAGCGGAAAGCCAGCTAGTAATTAGCTTGTCTTTTTGCTGCTAGAACCGTTCTCAAACGTATCTAGAACTATCGAGCTTTAGCAAAAAGCTCGAGTTCTAGTTCGATCTACAACAGCCCCCAAAATCACTCGAGCCGCGAAC
The DNA here is from genome assembly GCF_048569485.1 of Anomaloglossus baeobatrachus. Classification (NCBI taxonomy): domain Eukaryota; kingdom Metazoa; phylum Chordata; class Amphibia; order Anura; family Aromobatidae; genus Anomaloglossus; species Anomaloglossus baeobatrachus. The sequence continues at coordinate 252,480,716 of NC_134359.1, read as the reverse complement.
TGGAGAACCTCGAACCGCGCTCAACTCTACTGTCCAAGCCGTGGAAGGCTAACAGTAGTTCCATAAGCCTTCCACTTCCGGATGATGCTCCCAACAGTGGAGACAGGTAGGCTCAACTCCTTGGAAAGGGTTTTGTACCCCTTGCCAGCCTTGTGACCCTCCACGATCTTGTCTCTGATGGTCTTGGAATGCTCCTTTGTCTTTCCCATGTTGACCAAGTATGAGTGCTGTTCACAAGTTTGGGGAGGGTCTTAATTAGTCAGTAAAAGCTGGAAAAAGAGATAATTAATCCAAACATGTGACGCTCATTGTTCTTTGTGCCTGAAATACTTCTTAATACTTTAGGGGAACCAAACAGAATTCTTGTGGTTTGAGGGGTTGAATAATAAATGACCCTCTGAATAAACTTTTCACAATTTAAAAAAAAAATAAAAAAAAAAAATAACATTCTTTTTTGCTGCAGTGCATTTCACACTTCCAGGCTGATCTACAGTCCAAATGTCACAATGCCAAGTTAATTCCGAATGTGTAAACCTGCTAAATCTGCAGGGGGTTGAATACTACTTGTAGGCACTGTATATATAAAAAAAAAAAAAAACTCCATCCATTTTCTCTCTATATTCCTCATAATTTGTGAATCTCCTTCTACAGGAATTCAATTATATGGTCCTTTAAAATGGTTCTTAATCTTTATGTCTGTGTTTGTACTTTATAAATTGTGACTGCTACACAGTTTTTTCTTTATAATATGTTTATCACTTTCATGTACTTTTTTGCATAGTTTTTTTTACGTTTTCAATTGATTTCGGATTGTGATGCGTGTGTATATGATATTCTTGACAGGGTTAGTATTACTGGGCGTTAATAATTATTGTATACACCTGCTGCGGCTCACGGGTTACCTGTGCTGCTGTGGGCTGGGCTAACTACATAGAAGCCTTTTCACATTAGAACACTAGTTTTGGTTTGGGACCGTGAAGAAGGCGGTTTCTACCGCCGAAACGCGTAGTCCGCTACTGCGTGTATATTCCATCAACTATCTGTCATGAGGTCTGGAATTTTTAATCTGTAGCACAATAAAGTTGAAGAAAAATCTTTTTTACTGCCACCTGGAGTCGCCTTGTATTTGCTGGATCCATTCATCTGTCTCATATATATATACTGTTTATATAATTTTGTATATATTTTGTGGTATATTGTATGTAATTCAGTATTATTTGGTGACTGAATGAGTGTTAAGTGTTTATATTCTGCAAATGTAATATTCAACCTGATCAACTATAACCCACAAGTGCACGTACATATTTCACATTCACAGTGGACCCGTGTGCTGTCAAATGCCAGAAAATGTCAATCTCAGTCCAGCCCTTGATAACAGGGACCACACCTACTATGTGCAATTTATGATATTAGTGTCTTGTAATATGGGATGAGGCCCCTTGGTTGTCACCAGGCACCAGACCCAAAGAGACAGCTGCACCCAACATAGCCGCTGCTTGTCAGCTTCACTCTATAATTATGGTGTCTTCAGCCAAGTTGCTTTAAGGAGTGGTCTTGATTGATTGCGAATAATGATTTAATTCTTGCTGATATTTAATTAACAAAGTATTGGTATTGCTAATCATGTGATGCCTATTCTGACTTTTCAGTCTTAAGAGGCTCAAATGTGGATCTTCATTTTCTTGGACTGTGATGCAAAACCTTTACCTTATTTACCTTATCAATCACTTATTTTCCATCAAAGCTATTCTTTGAGAGTGCGACAAGGTTGTGATGAGAGGTCAATGCATTGAATTAAATTTTCGCCTAAAAATAGGCACCACCCATAGGTTGAAAGAGTTTCGATCTAGGCTGTTGCTCCTTGATTTCTTCTCACCGCATAAGACACACCCTTAGGCTACATTCACGCATCCATGTGACACACCCTAGTGTGGTCTTTTTCTCAGACAGCAAACAAATCTATAGTGTTTAAATGATCCATAGACACATTAGTTTTACAAATAGGTCCGTGCCTTTGGCCATGACACTCAGAGCATCACCCATTCTCATCAATTTTGATTTGCAGATCAAACTCAAACTCAAAGTCCATCTGGTTATCATTCATTTTTAACTGATTCATTATTAAGAGTCAATGGATAAAAAAAGTTCAGACAGTCTACCTGCTTCAGTTAAAAAAAAAAGGATGAGGAAAAAACTAGGATGACACTTGAGAAATAAATTGGCATGTTTCTGTAGGATGCTAACACTCAATAACGTAACACCAATGGTGGTACATGGCAGCTATAAAGACCATGAATCAGATCGGTCAGTTACCAGCGTCGGCCCCCCATCATCATACCTTCAATAGTTGAAAGCAATTATGAAAGAGGGAGTGGACAACTCCCTGCTTCATCATTCCCCGGCTGCATCTGCGCCCTGAGATATGCAGAGCTGAAGAACACTCACTGCGGCAACCAATGAGAGGAGAGGTTTTGTTTTTTTTTATTTAAAGCAGTGAGTACATTGGTGGCCATAATACTATATGGAGGACTATGGAGTGAATTATACTATATGGAAAGCTATAGAGTGCATTATAATATATGGAGGACTATAGGGGTGCATTATACTAAATCGAGGACTATGGGGTGTGCATTATATCATAAGGAGGACTATGGAGGGCATTATTATCATGGCTCGACTCCAGGGCACGATCTGGTGATTTCTGGTTGTGTGGTCGGTTTCCCTCTCTGTTGGACTAAAGCCTGTTTTGTCTCTGTCCAATTGCTGATAGTTATCTTGTCTTTCCTTTCGCCTTGCTTTCCTGCTTTACTTCTATTTAGGTGTTTTAACTTATTTCTCATTTTGCTTGCCTCATCACATCTTAAGAGGAGCTATTTATATTCACCATGAACATGTCTTTATTGCTGGTTATATTCCAAGATAGATGAATGTTTGGAATTCCAGCTCCTCAGTTAAGGATTATCCTGATGATTTATCTCTATTGCTTTTACCTGTGTTTTGTTTGTGAGTTTCCCTTCCCAGCATGCTTCCTATTCTGTTGCATCTTTGGGGTTTCTTCCATTTTCCTCCATCTTTTCTGTATGACTGTGGAAATACGTTTTAAACCCAGTGTCTCACACTCTGCCAGTGTACACTTAATTTATTGTTTTTGTTGTGTTGCGTTGCACTTAGTTAATAGGTAAGGATACCATTAAAACCACTCAGGATTAGTTGATGTTGAGTAAGGCTGTCACTGCATAATCTTAAAGTACCAACCTCCATGGTCAGGCAGGGAAATTTCACTGTACACAAGCAATTATACAGTAGGAATGTTTGTGTGGGTATACCTTGTTGGGACAGTTGAGGGTGGTACAGTAGAGTTATCATACTTTGCGTGTGGAGAGTTCTATGCAGGAATTCACTGCGGAGGTATCATACAATGTCTGTGGGGCACTTTTGTTGCCATCATACCTTTATAGGTGCAATGAAAGGGTAATCTAGGGGCTTCGATAAAAGGAAAACTACTTTGTAAGGGCTGCAAAGTTGTAAGATATGCTCTGCTGTGACCTTGCTGAAAACTATTATTATTTTTTGTGATGGGGCGAAATTAGAATTTTTGCTATGGGGCCCCATGATTTCTATGTATGCCCTTGATGACATTCTAGCCTTAACCAACACATAGATTTAAAAAAAAAAAAACAGTTATGCTGAGGAAAGCAATGAAAACAAATATTATTATGCCCATATACTGTATGTGAATCTTTATTAATAATAAAGTATGAAACAGTGAAGAATGGCAATAAATACAACAAGGTGTTCAGTTAATAATAGCAAGTGCTTAAGCTATATATCAATGGACACTACATCATACGCTCAATCACTTATCACAAGTAACCAATAAATCACAGTGAAATATTCTTTGCCTAGAGGTTTAAATGTTTAAGCAATAATAATGAACACACAGTAATAAACATATGTACAAGGCAATAATATATACTGACTTGATAATAAGCTTACCAGGATAAGGGTGTTCTGCGTGTCCTACTTGTCCCAATGCACATTTTGCCCTTTTTCACCAGGATGCATCACGCTGTAATGTCCACTGATGTATAGTTTAAGCACTTGCTATTATTAACTGAACACTTTGTTGAATATATTGTCATTCACTGTTTTATACTTTATTATTAACTAACTGTAGTACCTGGCGTTTCCCGGGATAGTAACTGTCTCTCTGTCTCTCTCCCTCTCCCTCTCTGTATGTTTCCCTCTCTGACTGTCCATCTCCCTCTCTGTCTGTCTCTCTCTCATTGTGCCTCTGTCTCTGTTTGTCTGTGTGTGTCTGTCTCTCTGTGGGTGTAAGTCTGTGTGTCTGTCTGTGTGCTTCTGTCTCAGTGTGTCTATTTCTGTGTGTCTCTGTCTCTGTGTGTCTCTGTGATTGTCTGTATGTGCGTCTCTGCTCTGTGTGTGTGTCTGTGAGTGTATGTCTCTGTGTTTCTGTCTCTGTGTGTCTCTGTGGGTGTCTGTGTGTATGCGTGTGTGTGTGTGTGTATGTCTCTGTATGTACGTTCTCTGTGTGTCTCTATCTTTGTATGTCTCTGTCTCTGTGTGTATCTCTTGTATGTTTCTGTATCGGTCTCTGTATAAGTCTCTGTGTCTCTGTCTCTGTGTGTGTCTGTTTCTTTGTGTCTCTTTCTGTGTCTCTGTCTCTGTGTCTGTGTGTCTCTGTCTCTGTGTGTGTCTCTGTGTCTGTTTCTGTCTTTGTATCAGCCTCTCTATGTCTATGCCTCTGTGTGTCTGTCTCTGTGTGTCTGTATCTCTGTGTTTGTCTCTGTCTTTCTCTGTCTCTGTGTCTGTCTATGTATGTATCTGTGTGTCGCTGTCTGTTTCTGTGTGTGTGTCTCTGTGTGTCTGTGTGTCGTTGTGTCTCTAACTTCGTATCAGTCTCTGTATGTCTCTGCATCTGTGTGTGTCTCTGCCTCTAAGTGTGTATGTGTGTGTATGACTCTGCCTCTGTGTGTCTCTGCCTTTGTGTGTCTCTGCGTCTGTGTGTCTCTGCCTTTGTGTGTCCCTGCGTCTGTGTGTCTCTGCCTTTTGTATCTGTCTCTTTCTGTCTCTTTGTGTCTGTGTGTATCTCTGTGGGTTTCTGTCTCTGTCTCTCTCTGTCTGTCACTGTGTATCTCTGTCTCTGTGTGTGTCTTTGTGTGTGTCTTTGTGTGTGTGTCTGTGTGTGTCTGTGTGTGTCTCTGTGTGTCTTTGTCTCTGCGTGTCTCTGTCTCTGTATCAGTCTCTGTATCAGTCTCTGTGTGCCTTTGTCTCTGTGTGTCTCTGTATGTCTCTTTCACTGTGTCAGTGTTATCCATCTCTGTGTCTCTGTCCATCTCACTGTATCTGTTTCTGTGTATCCTTCTAATTGTGTGTCCTTCTCTGTTCGTGTGTGTCTCTGTGTGAGTGTCTCTGTGTGTGTCTGTCTCTCACTGTCTGTCTCTGCGTTTCTCTGTCTGTCTCTACTGATAACATATTACCTCACACAAACTTCTTACACTAAGAATGTCCTTTCTTCCTATAGCAACCAATCAGAGCTCCTATTAATGACTTGTAGTTCCCAGCTCCATTGACTTTAATGTAAGCAGGTTTTTTTGTCGAATAACTATAAGGCTACGTGCGCACTTTGCGTTTTTCCATGCGTTTCCGCAGCGTTTTCAACTGCAGCGTTTTAATGCCAAAATGCATGTGTTTGGATATTCAAGCAAAGTCTATGGGAAATAGGGCTATCTTGTGCGCACTATGCTTTTTTAAACGCTGCGTTTTAGTTGCAAAATTTGTGGCAAAAACTCAGCGTTTAAAGAAGCAACATGTCAATTGTTTTTGCCATTTTGGCTTTTTGCTAACATTAAAGTCTATGAGAAGTTGCAAAACACATTATACATCAAAATTCTAGTGTTTAACATGCTTTTTTGATGGAGAAAACATGCGTTTTTGACTAATTAAAAGCATGCGTTATTGTAATATTGGCATTACATGTCCCTTTACACACACACATAGTCCTACAATTAAATTTTCTTGGCAAAACATAGTGTATGACGTTCCCTGAGTCACATGAGGCGACTGTGCAAAATCTTGTGATTATAAATGCAACGATGCAGATTCCTTTAGCAGGCACACACACACACACACAAACACACACACACACACACACACACATACACATACACTCAGCTTCATTTATTAGATTGTCATGTAAAACTGTTGAAGGGTCTTCACCCCCCTCATTTCCACCATCAGCTACAGATCGTCATGACGATTATCTGATCGGCCTGGAAGCTTAAGGTATTTACAAAATGGGTGATGGTAGAACTAAAGCCAAAGATGCAGAGAAAGACAATCCTTTGTGCTCTTTGGCGGGAAAACTTCCAAAGCAGGTTTTAAGTGCTGCTTTAATGCTAGAAAAATGAAAAACATATTTCCAGAATCCCTGTTGAGTGCTGAACCCAACTCACCATCTAGTTCCACTGGGAGATCACCGGAATCACGACACATTAGTATTGACCAGTAAAATCGTACTAGAGGCGTTGTGTTTGGTATCAATGTAAATGTAAAATCGATATATAAGATATGACGCTAATATCTTGCACCTGTGTGACCCAGGAGCAAAGATATGGAAAACCCTAGAATTACGAAACTTTGTGAACATCTCAAGCCCAGCCCACAAGAGACTGTAAAATGATGTCACAGGCAAGGGGGGCTAGCCAGGGCATAAGAGACAGCTCCTGTCTGGGGGGGTCAGTCAGTACTTGGAGGGCATCATGAAGGGTGATGCTGGCAATTCTTCTACCATCTTGGAGTTCCCTCCACTCCCTAAGTAGACGCCACTTCTATGGCACAAGCTTAGTAAGTTTCATGTTTATACTTTTTATTTTAATTTTAATGTAACTGTCTACTCTATTTGTATTGTTCCCTTTTGTAAATTCTTGTATATTTTTTAAACACTGCCTATTTTCAGATTAAATATAAAAATGTAATAGTTTCTTTCCTCATGCTTTATATGCGAATCCAATAAACCCGAAGGGCCTTATGCTATCTGAAACGGGTCCCCAGCTACCTGTAGAAAGGCTGGGTGGTGGCAGCATAATTTGTTTTTGCATAGAATTATTGGAGTGCTATCATTAAGGGTACCGAGGTGTATATTTATATATTCCATTAGCGGGAATCGGTGATATATACATTCACCCTTGCTGTGAGACCTCCAATATTTGGAATTATCAGCTCAGCAGCCTCCTTTTATGCATTGTCCTGCAGTACCAAAAGTGGCCTGCAGACAAGGGGGGCGCTAGAGAGTAGTCGTGTGACAAATCAGTGAACAGCTGCGGATTTCTGAGTGACTCCCCCGGCTGTTCATGACAAATTGGTGGCAGCGGCGGGATATATAGAGCATTAGTGATCTGGTTTGAGCAATCATCCCTTTCACTAAAAAACTTGCAAAAGTTTGGAGGATTAAACTCAGTGTTTAAATATACCTGGAACAATACTGTACGTGTAGCAGTTACCCCCTCCCCTCTCTCTTGTTTTTCTATCCTATCTTTTATTTGGCAATGATGGATGCTGTGACAGAAGCCTGGTGCAATCAGCAGAAGAAAGAGGTTCTTGCTGCACTCTGCAGATCCAAGTTGATTGATGCCCATGGCAAAACGAGGCAGGACCTCATTAAAGAACTTTTACAATGGGACGCAGAGCATGTCCGTTTCCCCAGTGCTGGAGAAGAGGAGGCAAGCCAAGCCCAGGATGGTGCTTCTGCAGAGTCCCCACCATCAACTGCAAGCCAGAGCAGTGACCGGGGCAACATGGACTCTTACCTGCAGATGGCCCTACAACAATTCGCTGCAGATGACCGGGAGGGACGGCTGAACCTCATTCAGCAATATTGAGAGGCTGAGCGAGCCGAGCGCCAGGCTCAGGCCGAGCGAGAGGTTGAGAGAGCCGAGCGCCAAGCCCAGAGAGACCATGAATTGAATATCCTCAAAGCCCGGCAGCAGACATCTTCCTCACTAAACGGTGAGTCCAATAATGCCAGCAGCTTTAACCCCCGACCAGAGCACTTTCCTGTGATGGAAAAGGATGGGGACTTGGACACCTTTCTGAGGGGATTTGAAAAGACTTCCTTGCAGTACCAGTTGTCCTCAGCACAATGGGCACGATACTTAACCCCAGGGCTACAAGGCAAGGCCCTGGATGCGTTTGCCAGTCTCCCTCAAGAGCAGAGTGGAGACTATGAGGCCAAAAAGCAGGCCCTAATACGGAAGTATCAGTTGACTCCAGAGATGTACCGCAAAAAGTTCCGGACCCTGAAGCGTGGACCTCACGACAGCAACAGAGACTTTGTGGATAGGCTCCGGACCAACTTTAAACAATGGGCCTAAGGACTGTCCGCCACCACTGGTGACCAGATAACAGGCCTGATGGTAAAGGACCAATTCCTACACGCGTGTTTTGCAGACATGCGACAGTTTGTGATGGACTGGGAACCAAAGAATGTGAATACAGCAGCACAGATTGCCGACACCTATGAGGCCAACCGTGCATCGGGGGTGCGGAAGCCATCCACCGCCAGCTGGAAAGGGGGTAAGATGACAACTACGACCACCCCTGCCCCAGCAGCCGACGTCCCGTAGGTCCTGTGTCATCCACCAGTGCATCCACTCGCAGGTGTTTTTCCTGCAACCAGCCTGGACACCTCAGCTCCGCTTGCCCAGAGAGGCAGAAGAGGAACCCCACATGCAAGGCCCAAGGGCCTGGTGGAGCTGTCCTTTTGGCAAGGGAGGCGGGTGGTAAGGCCTGCGAAAACCTACACCCCGTCACCGTGGGCGGAACTTTCACTGTGGGGCTCAAGGACACTGGGGCCGACAGAACACTGGTCCGCCCCGAACTGGTGCCCCCTGAAAACTTTATTCCGAGAAAACTCCTGACTGTCACTGTGACTGGGGGAGTTCACCAATCCTTCCCAATGGCCCTTGTTCCCCTCGACTGGGGTGCTGGGAGAGGGTGGAGGGAAGTGGGGGTGGACGAACATCTACCAACCAATGTTTTATTGGGGACTGATTTGGGGCGATTGGTTGCACAATTTCTCCCTGATGATCCTCCCGAATCCAATAAGTCATGTGATACAAATGTTCTTGATAAGTCATGTGATGCAAATGTCGTTGATAAGTCATGTGACCCGAATGCGGATATCCAGAACATGATTACAAATGTTGTGCATGGTAATAAAGTGGAGGTTTGTACAGGGGAACTCAGCCATGCCACGCTTCAGGGTGACGTGGCTGAGGACGACCCCAAGGTAGTAAGTGTCTGTGCTGACAGAGATGGAGTCAGACATGAGAACCATGAGGAAAGTGGTCAGATGCAGCTGACCAGTGTCACAGCGGACAGTGACACTGCCCGTAGTACCTGTCAGGCTGATGGGGAAGAGTTGTTATCCCCCGGGGAGACAGCCTTCATCGGTGCTGTCACCCGCAGTCGGAGTGCCCAGAACGCAAATGAAACCTTGCCTTCTGACACCTCTTCACCCAGAGGGATAACGGAACAGGTTACGGACCCAGAGCAGGTCCCAGAGGGTCCCGGTGAGGTCTGGACCTTAACGTCACTTTTGGCTGCCTCTAGCCAAGAGTTCCAGGGGGCTCTACGAACTGATGCCAGTCTAGTCACGTTAAGGGACGTCGCAGAGAAGCCCTCCTCCGAGACCGATAAGGAGTTGGTATTCTGGGACCAGGGGAGGTTGTACCGGGCAACTGTTCCCTGTAACCCCCAACAAGAGTGGCTGAAGGAAAGACAACTGGTGGTGCCTTATCGCTTTAGGAGTGATTTGCTGCAGATTGCCCATGAGATCCCACTTGCCAGACACTTGGGGGTCAGCAAAACCAAGGCCCGGCTGTCTCACCACTTCTATTGGCCCAAAATGGGGACAGATGTTGCCAATTACTGCCGCTCCTGTATCACATACCAAAGAGTGGGGAAGTCAGGGCCTGCTCCCAAAGCTCCCCTGATCTCTTTGCCGGTGATAGCGGAGCCTTTCCAGAGGGTCGCTGTGGACATCGTTGGGCCTCTGGCCGTCCCCAGCAGCTCTGGAAAACGTTTCATCCTTACTGTGGTAGACTATGCTACCCGGTATCCGGGGGCAGTGGCTCTGTCCTCAGTTAGGGCCGATAAGGTGGCAGATGCCCTCCTGGCCATATTATGCAGAGTAGGATTTCCCAGGGAGATGCTTACCGACCAGGGGACTCAGTTCATGTCTTGTCTTATGGAGGCTCTCTGTAAGAAAATGCAGGTGCGACATCTGATATCAAGCGCTTATCACCCACAGACCAATGGTTTGTGTGAGCGATTTAATGGTACCCTTAAGCAGATGCTTAAGATGCTGGTTGAGTCACATGGACGCGACTGGGAGAGGTATCTCTCACACCTGTTGTTTGCTTACAGGGAGGTACCACAGGCCTCAACGGGGTTTTCCCCCTTTGAGCTCCTGTATGGTAGACGAGTCCGGGGGCCCCTTGGTCTGGTAAGGGAATCCTGGGAAGAGGAACTGAACTCCCCAGAAGTGTCCGTGGTGGAGTATATCATCTGGCTCCGTGACAAAATGCAGTCAATGATGCAGATGGTGCATGAGAATATGGTGCAAGCCCAGGCCAGCCAGAAGCTATGGTACGACCAACACGCTCGAGAGCGGGTGTACGAAGTGGGTCAGAAGGTGTGGGTCCTAGTCCCAATGACCTAGAACAAGCTTCAGGCGGCCTGGGAGAGTCCATACCTTGTGCATCAGCGCCTCAATGACGTAAACTACGTGGTTACCATCGACCATGCCAAGATGAGGCAAAAGGTCTTCCATGTCAACATGATGAAAGCTCATCATGACAGGGAAGCCTTTGCCCTTCCTGTGTGTAGTCTTCCCGAGGAAGGCGAAAGTGAAGTCTTGGTGGACTTGCTCGCCTCGGCCCGGGATCGAGGGTCTATCGAGGAGGCGGCATTCAACCCACAGCTATCCATGGACCAAAGGTCCCAGCTGCGGGAAGTATTCCGGCCCTACCTGATGACCTTCACGAATGTCCCAGGGAAGATATCCCTAGCCACCCACCAGGTGGACACAGGGAGTCATTCCCCAGTCCTTCAACCCCCATACCGTGTCTCCCTAGAGGTACAAAAGGACATAAAAAGGGAGATCGATGAAATGCTAGTCCTGGGAGTGATCCATATGTCCAAAAGTGCATGGGCCTCACCTGTAGTTTTGGTCACAAAAAAGGACCGGACAACCCGGTTTTGTGTGGACTACAGGAGGCTAAACGCAATCACAGCACCCGATGCATACCCAATGCCACGCATTGGTGAGCTACTGGATTGCTTAGCCGGGGCCTGGTACCTGACAATCATGGACCTGATAGTACTTGCAGATTCCTATGTCCAAGGAAGCACAAGAAAGGTCCGCCTTCATCACCCCATTCGGGCTGTACGAATCCCTTGTCATGCCCTTTGGCATGAGAAATTCTCCTGCCACTTTCCAGCGATTGGTCGACCAGCTGCTTGAGGGACTAGGAGGGTTTGCAGTCGCTTACCTGGATAACATTGACATTTTTAGTCCCACTTGGGAGGAACCCCTGGGGCACCTGGAGCAGGTGCTCAGGTGGATTCAAAGCACTGGTCTGACTATAAAGCCAGGGAAGTGTCAGATTGGCATGACGGAGGTACAGTACTTCGGACACAGAGTGGGTGGTGGGACCCTGAAACCAGAACCAGGGAAGGTTGATGCTATCACCTCCTGGCCTATCCCCAAGTCAAAGAAGCAGGTGATGTCCTTCTTCGGTACGGCAGGGTACTATAGGAAGTTTGTCCCTAACTATAGTGCTCTTGCTAAGCCGTTGACGGACCTCACCAAAAAGAAGCTACCGCATATAGTCACCTGGACAGATGACTGTGAATGGTCCTTCAGAGCACTGAAAGCTGCCCTCGCCAATTCCCCAATCCTACAAGCCCCAGACTTCACCCGACGGTTCATAGTTCAGACAGATGCCAGTGCATTTGGCCTGGGTGCAGTACTCAGCCAGGTAAATGGGAAGGGAGAAGAGCATCCGGTGGTGTTTCTCAGCCGTAAGCTCTTATCCCGGGAAGTGGCCTACACCACTGTGGAGAAGGAGTGCCTCGCTATAGTGTGGGCCCTGCGGAAACTGCAGCCCTACCTATGTGGACACAACTTCACCATATTAACAGACCACAACCCTCTCAGCTGGCTACACCGGGTGGCCGGCAACAATGGTAAGCTACTGCGGTGGAGCTTGGCACTACAGCAGTATGATTTTACCTTTCAACACAGGAAGGGTGTTGAGCATGGCAACGCTGACGGGTTTTCCCGGCAGGGGGATGCCAGCGAGGTAGGTTTAGGAGACGATTGGCAAATCAATCTCCCATGCTACCTCAAAAAGGGGGAGGTGTCATGTAAAACTGTTGAAGGATCTTCACCCCCCTCATTTCCACCATCAGCTACAGATCGTCATGATGATTATCTGATCGGCCTGGAAGCTTAAGGTATTTACGACATGGGTGATGATAGAACTAAAGCCAAAGATGCAGAGAAAGACAATCCTTTGTGCTATTTGGCGGGAAAACGTCCAAAGCAGGTTGTAAGTGCTGCTTTAATGCTAGAAAAATGAAAAACATATTTCCAGAATCCCTGTGGAGTGTTGAACCCAACGCACCGTCTAGTTCCACTGGGAGATCGCCGGAATCACGACACATTAGTATTGGCCAGTAAAATCGTACTAGAGGCGTTGTGTTTGGTATCAATGTAAATGTAAAATCGAGATATAAAATATGACGCTAATATCTTGCACCTGTGTGACCCAGGAGCAAAGATATGGAAAACCCTAGAATTACGAAACTTTGTGACCATCTCAAGCCCAGCCCACAAGAGACTGTAAAATGATGTCACAGGCAAGGGGGGCTAGCCAGGGCATAAGAGACAGCTCCTGTCTGGGGGGGTCAGTCAGTACTTGGAGGGCATCATGAAGGGTGATGCTGGCCGTTCTTCTACCATCTTGGAGTTCCCTCCACTCCCTAAGTAGACGCCACTTCTATGGCACAAGCTTAGTAAGTTTCATGTTTATACTTTTTGTTTAATGTAACTGTCTACTGTATTTGTATTGTTCCCTTTTGTAAATTCTGTATATTTTTTAAACACTGCCTATTTTCGGATTAAATATAAAAATTTAATAGTTTCTTTCCTCATGCTTTATATACGAATCCAATAAACCCGAAGGGCCTTATGCTATCTGAAACGGGTCCCCAGCTACCTGTAGAAAGTCTGGGTGGTGGCGGCAGCATAATTTGTTATTGCATAGAATTATTGGAGTGCTATTATTAAGGGTACTGAGGTGTATATTTATATATTCCATTAGCGGGAATCGGTGATATATACATTTACCCTTGCTGTGAGACCTCCAATATTTGGCATTATCAGCTCAGCAGCCTCCTTTTATGCATTGTCCTGCAGTACCAAAAGTGGCCTGCAGACAAAGGGGGCGCTAGAGAGTAGTCGTGTGACAAATCAGTGAACACCTGCGGATTTCTGAGTGACTCCCCCGGCTGTTCATGACATAGATAAACATTCACATATTTGGGCATAATAATATTCGTTCTGGTTGCTTTCCTCGGCATACCCGCCTCTTGTTGAAATACACTTATTGAGTTTAATTGCCCTAGTTACATTTTAGCACCATTTTTGTAGACATTGGCCAATCATCTGATGTGTATGCTGGTCTTCGTACTATTTATTTAAAAGAAAAGTCCTTTTTTGAAACTCATGGAACTTAAGGGTGCTTTACACGCTGTGACATCGCTAACGATATATCGTCGGGGTCACATCATTAGTGACGCACATCCGGCGTCGTTAGCGACATCGCAGCATGTGCTACCAATCAGCGACAATCAACGATCGCAAAAACGTCAAAAATCGTTGATCGTTGACACGTCGCTCTTTTTCATAATCTCGTTGGTGGGGCATGCCGCTGGTTGTTCCTAGTTTCTGCAGCATCACACATCGCTATGTGTGACACCGCAGGAGCGACGAACATCTCCTTACCTGCGTCCACCGGAAATGAGGAAGGAAGGAGGTTGGCGGCATGTTCCGGCCGCACATCTCCGCCCCTCCTATGCTATTGGACGGCTGCCATGTGACGTCGCTGTGATGCCGCACGAACCGCCCCCTTAGAAAGTAGGTGGATCGCCGGCCACAGCGACGTCGCAGGGAAGGTATGTCCGTGTGACGGGTGTAAGCGATGTTGTGCGCCACGGGCAGCGATTTGCCCATGACGCACAACCGATGGGGGTGGGTACGCTCACTAGCGATATCGATACCGATATCGCAGCGTGTAAAGCCCGCTTTAGGATAAGCCATGCAAGAGATTTCTGACAGTTTGCTTTGCCATCATCAACTGAGCTGATCTCATCTGAACAAACAAATGCACTTAGGAGAAGAAATTGTGATATAATTTTTGAGATCTGAATGCTATTTTAGACATATTCCATGAAAGGCCTGTACTACTTTTCTGATAAATCAAATGCTAAACTATTTGAGATGGAGAGGCCACTGCACACTTGTTATTCTGCAAGTTTTCCTTCTGAGCTCCAGAAGCTATTGCACTTTTAGGCAACATTCCCATGATGAGTATTTTTTGAGTTTTTGATGCTGCAGATCTTCTGCAACATTTCTGCACCTAACAGGTAGATTAATTATTTGTATTTTTTCATTTCATTTTTTAGTGCATTTTTTCATATGTATTTTAACAATTCGTTTTTTGTTTCTTGTTACTATATCATGCGTAAATAAAGCTGTTTTGTTTTTGATATTTCTTGGTATTTAACTTTGACGAAACGTCAAAACGATACATTCATGTGCAGATTACATTCATTTTTTTACCTGAATATTTTCTGCATATAATGTAATCCCATTGGGAAAATCTGCACTTAAAACTCTCGAGAAATTGACATGTTAAGGATTTGGACCAAGCACCGCAGGTCAGCTTCACTGTGCTAAGAAAAAAAACAAAGGGCAAGAGATTTCTATAAATCCCATTCATTCCTCTGGAACTGTAAGATGTTGCATTTTTTTGCGCTGTGAAAATATGCAGGGTCTAAACCTCACTAAAAACTGTTTGTGGGAACCTAAAGGGAACCTGTCAGGTCCTGTATGCACCCAGAACCAAAAGTGGTTCTCGGGGCATATTTTTAATCCCTGCCTAACTGTCCCTGTATCTAGCAGCATACATAAAGAGATCTTTAGAAAAATTATTTCTAAAGATCCTATATGATATGCTAATGAGGCCAGGGACTAGTCGCAAGGGCTTAGTTCCCTTGGCTAGTCGGCCCCCTTGGCATATAAGCACGCCCCTGTGGGCGTTAACATGCCAATGAATGCGCAGTGTCAGAGGTATGGTGGGATGAGCGCATGCTCTGGCTTGGGCGGCGCATGTCATCGTGGGGGCGTCTCTATTACTGGGCTCGGACCCGGTCATGTGACCGGCCAGAATCATATGGGACTCCATGTGGCTCGCGGCCACTCGGCTCGATGACGTCCTGCATTATGCCGCGCGACACCACCCGGCCTAACCGCGTGCTACCGATAATATATCCCAGGTCTAGGCGAACAGTCCTGTGATTGGTGCGGGGGAATATAAATTGTCCCCCCTTCCTGCCGTCCGACACCACACCTCCTTGATGAAAGACACGTGCCGAAACACGTGTTGGTTTGGCGTCAGCACAGCAGTGGGACATGACCTCAGGTAAACCCTTTCCTCCATACATGTAATTATTGCTTCCATTTGATTGCTTGTCCTGGAAATTCCCTTTGTTAACATCTATTGAATTTGATACATATCTGCATTCAGATACTGGTGCCTAATTGGCCACATCTCTATAATGCACTTTATTATTGCAACTTAAACTTTTTTTCACTGTAGTTTTACACCTTAATTTATTCTGTGGAATTATTTTTCCACATATTGTATCACCTTTTTTTACTATTTTCTACTATATTATATATCATATTTTATGTGGAATTCTGTGCTGCATTTGAGATTTACACTTTTGTATCTTAAAAATGTTTTGGTGGAAAACATACTACCCTGGACGTACTACTTGTATTTTATGCTATTTATGATTGATTATTACTATATTCTCTGGTATATCATGTTGAGCTATTCAAAAATATTTTTGTAAATTTTGATATTGTTATTATTGTCCCTTGTCCTGCTGTCCTGTTGCGCAGTTTGCACTTTTTTATATTGTTTTTATTCACTCATTAATAAAACTTGGTTTTATTGTCTCATATTATTGTATTGGCTATTTTTTTTTGCTTATAGGGGTATATGATTTGTATTTATAGCCTTTCCATTTGCACTGAATGGGGGATGTGATGGTATATCGATACCATCGGACATTTCGGGTCAAGGCTACGCCACCCCCCTTCATAAGTAGCTGGCACACAGAAAGGTTTATCTGATATAATAAATTGAATGTGTATGTTGTAAATGGCCACCAGGTGGCAATGTGGCTTAGTGACAGCTGCCCTGGCTCCTGGTTAGGCAGAAAAAGGGTTAAGTGAAAGTAGGAGGATTGGGTTTAAATAGGACAGGATGTAAAAGGAGGGTAGGAGAGTCCCCAGTAGGAGAAAGAGAGAACAAGCCCAAAAGATCTATTGATTAAAGATCCTAAGGGTCAACCCTTTGATATTGGACATGCGGGGTCATGCTCTTTAGAGGACTGTTGTAACTGTGCCCCCAGAAGAAGGGTTGAGTCCAGATGATCGGGGTGGCGTCCGTTTTTCTCTGGATTGAAAACCCAACAAAATCCCCTGCGAGACTGAAGGACAGTGGGCTCCTAAAGGAAAAGGGTAGGTCCTGGCCAGAAGCATGGGCAGAGGAGTGCTATCACAATAAACCCCTTCAATAGCATCAACAAAAACCCTGTGTATGGGACAGAGGGGCTAAAGGTCTTTTTGAATCGGTTTGTGCAGTATGATGTCAGACTGTGAATGAGGGGCCTAACAGTATCTGAAGGAGCCCAGGTGCCAGGAAAGCGGTCGGCCGGTAAATTCTATTATGGAACGAAGTCTGGAAAGAACCCCATGGGGGTCAGAAGTCCATGTCATGAGAGATGAAAGTTTCCCTGTAAAGGATTCAAGTAAAGTTCTGCTGTTTGAAGAAAGTATATCTGTGTCTGATTTATTGACTGAGTGGAAGTGTGGACTGTGGCTAAAGCATCCCTGCAGTGCATCGGTGACCAGCAGGCAAGGGGTTACCGAGCGGCTGCGCTGTGGCCTGGCAACCCCTGCACACACAACTACCTCTGTCTTCTCTAGCCGTTCTACACATGCAAAAACAGGTGAGGTAGTTTATCATATTACAATGTGGTGGTAGACAAAAAAAGACATTAAAAACATTACAAAGGAAAAAAAAAGAGACTATTTTTGCACATAAATACAGATCCCCAGATAATGTGTGTAGGTGTCATGTCTCCACCAGAGTCTGCTTCTGCAACAAGTGCTCTAGTCACCGGGTGCCGCCGTATTTCCACAGTAGGTGCTCCTGGCGATAGGGGAGGAATCAGTACCTTCACTCTGTGGTCCAACTCACCCCAAACTATCTCGATTGGCTTCAGGTCTGGTGACTGTGGAGGCCAGGTCATCTGGCGTAGCACCCCATCACTCTCCTTCTTAGTCAAATAGCCCTTACACATGGAATAGCATGCCGCTGCAAGATGCTGTGGTAGCCATGCCGGTTCAGTATGCCTTCAATTTTGAATAAATCCCCAACAGTGTCACCAGCAAAGCACCCCCACACCATCACACCTCCTGCTCCATGCTTCACGGTAGGAACCAGCCATGTAGAGTGCATCCATTCACCTTTTCTGCGTTGCACAAAGACACGGTGGTTGGATCCAAAGATCTGAAATTTGTACTCATCAGACTAAAACACAGATTTCCACTGGTCTAATGTCCATTCCTCGTGTTTATTAGCCCAAACAAGTCTCTTCTGCTTGTTGCCTGTCCTTAGCAGTGGTTTCCTAGCAGCTATTTAACCATGAAGGCCTGCTGCACAAAGTCTCCTCTTAACAGTTGTTCTAGAGATGTGTCTGCTGCTAGAACTCTGTGTGGCATTGACCTGATCTCTAATTTGAGCTGTTGTTAACCTGCGATTTCTGAGGCTGGTGATTCGGATAAACATCCTCCGCAGCAGAGGTGACTCTTGGGCTTCCATTCCTGGGGCGGTCCTCATGTTAGCCAGTTTGATGGTTTTTATCACTGCACTTTGGAACACTTTCAAAGTTTTCTGACTGACCTTCATTTCTTAAAGTAATGATGGCCACTCGTTTTTCTTTACTCAGCTGCTTTTTTCTTGCCATAATACAAAGTCTAACAGTCTATTCAGTAGGACTATCAGCTGTGTATCCACCAGACTTCTGCACAACACAACTGATAGTCCCAACCCCATTTATAAGGCAAGAAATCCCACTTATTAAACCTGACAGGGCACACCTGTGAAGTGAAAACCATTTCCGGTGACTACCTCTTCAAGCTCATCAAGAGAATGCCAAGAGTGTGCAAAGCAGTAATCAAAGCAAAAAGTGGCTACTTTGAAGAACTTAGAAAATAAGACATATTTTCAGTTGTTTCACACTTTTTTGTTAAGTATTTCATTCCACATGTGTTAATTCATAGTTTTGATGCCTTCAAAGTGAATGTACAATTTTCAGAGTCATGAACATAAAAAAAATCTTTTTTCAGGGGTCACAGGTCACTACACAACACCAGACACCCCCCTTCCCTGGACAGGGCACACCAGTCAAACGTTAAACCCTTGTTGCCACCCTCCAGGGTTGATTTCCACACCAGGTGGGGGGGAGCCAGGTGGTTGGCCCCGCCCACCGAGGAGTTCACAGCCTGGAGGTGGGAAAAACACAGTGGTCAGTCCAGTGGTGGTCGGTAGTGAGTGAGGAGTGAAAACTGTTGGTGTCTGGGTCGGGACCCAGGCACATTCAGCAAGGTCGGCAGACAGTGGTGGCCGTCTGCAGGAGTTGGCGAAGGTCAGCGGAACCGTAGGACCAGGGTAGGGCGGTGGCCCATCGGTACCGAACATGGGAGCAGATTGAAGCCAAGCACCAGGCAGGGTACTCAGACCCCGACTAGGCTTAAAGCCAACCTTTAGTCAAATTCTCTGATTGCAGTCTGGACCTCAGGGGTTCATTCCCACCCAAGTCCCGATTGAAGGCAACAGCCCAACCGTTCCGGGTAAGTGCCACCGCCAAGGGCCAGAGATCCAAAGGGCCAGCGTCTGCGGGCAAACGGGCTCCTCCGGCACATATACATCGGGGAGCGGATTCCCGGTGCTCAGGCATTGGGGTCAAAACACAAAACACAGGTGCAGGGAATGACAGCCACCATCAACCCGTCCAGGGAGAACACCGCAGCCGGCTGCGGGCCCCGTCCATCCAGCCGTTTGGTTTACCAGAGACTCTGTACATCTGTGTCTGAGTGAGTACACCAGTGCCATCCGGCACCACGCTGCGCTGCACCGCGACAATGCACCCTGCCAAAACCCATCCTGAGGAATTCAACCTCCTACCGGGCCCCGGGACCACCAGCCCCTACCCACGGAGAGGGGCCAACACCTAGCTGCTCCCCGCCATCGCTCCCAATAACCCTGTCACCAGCAGCGGTGGTGCCCACTGTCACCACAACCCGTGGGTGGCATCACGAACACTCCATCCATCCCAAAAATCCAACTCCCCCTCCCTTTTCACTCGTGGGCTAGGAGCTCTGCTCGAACCCCGGGTCCGGCCCGCTTGAGCTGTGGCACCCCTGACCTGGTCAGGCACCACTGAGTACTGCACCCATGCTGGGGGCAGTGCAATACAGGTAATCCAGAAGGCTGACCGAGGTGTGACTACACAGGCGCATAGTAATCAGGCCTCACACATGTACCTTTGGGAGGACTCCTGAGAGCTTCCAGGAGGGGGCGTGGCCTCCATGTCCACTCAAGGGGTGTGGTAGAGAGCTTGGTTGCTAGGTGGCATAGGCAGGCACGAGTGGGGAAAAGGAAGAAAGGAGTGAGCTGAGTCAGTCAGTGAAGGAGTGTCAAGGGAGGAGGAGTAGTGAGAAGACAGCGGAGAGAGCAGATGTGCAGGTCCCATGAGTGAGCCGGTTTAGTGTGCAGCTCAGGGAGAGCAGAAGCAGACCCTGGAGCTGTGGCAGTCTAACAGCGTCCGCGCAGTGACTACTGACTGGGGAGACCGGTCACCTGGTAGTGCCGCCCGAAATCCACCCAAAGCTAGAGAGAGCAACGGGGTGGCAAAGTAAGGGGACTGCCAGGGAGTAACCAGGCCCAAACGGGTAACAGGTCCCAGTGCAGAGATAGATCCACCTTTCTTCTGCCATACCTGCCTGAGGGGGCACTTCAAACCCCCAAGACAACACCACAGAGTCCGCAGCCACGTAGCAGAGTGAGGGCCCATAGCTCACAGGAGGCAAGCAGCCGGAGTGACCTGGTCCAGGCTACAAGCAAACGGGCCGAAACGAGGGAAGCAGTAACTTCCCTGGGTGACCCCCGTAGGGACTGCAAGTCGGAGTTACCACAAACCACCAAAGGGCTAAGGAAGGTGAGTCAGTAGCCACCCTCACCAGTCAGAGGGAAGGACACCTGGTTCCAGCCTGGTTCATCCCAGCTACGCCCGGGTTACTCACCCTGCCATCAACAGTGAGTAAAACCCATGAAAGACATTCTGCTTGTGTTGAGTTATTCTGTGCCTTGTGGTTCCACACACCTACACAGGGCCCTGGGGCTTGCCTCACTCTCAGGAGGCTATTACAACTGACTGCACCCACCATCAACCCCAGGCATCCCTTAATCTGCAGTGGCGGTCCCCATTGACCGCAATTCTGAGAGTGGCGTCACGACAATCCCAAAAAGGTTCCCTACCTGTGACCAGAACCGTCCCATCACGTGGAGCCCCTAAAGATAATGCACCGCTAAACAACACCTGTGGGGCTTCACAGAGCCACCGAGCAGAAGGCACCAGATCCGAGCGCGACCTCCCCGAGCAGCCCCCGCGACAGGGAAAGCTGGCCCCCGCCCTCGACATATATATATGAGAAAAAAAGAGCAGTCGCACACTGTGAAAACCAATATAAAACTCTGACTAAACAATATAAATGGAGGTGTTTGGAATATTATCATGGCCATTGTAATACTAGCCCAGCGCCCCTTCACGGCACCCTCCTTTGCTGGGTCCTACTCTACATTGCATCTTTTCTGGGCTTCTTAAAAACCTACACAAGATCAGCAGGTGGACAAAAAGGGCTAATGAACAGGCAAGGGCTAGAGTGCAAATCCAGCAACAGAGCATCACTCCCTGTTACATACAATATGCAAAAAAACAGAATAAAACGGGTTCACTTGCAGGTTTCCCCCGCTGGTACTAACCTGACTTCAAACTGGGCTGGCAGGGGGCGTGGCTAGCAGCCGATGGAGCAGGAAGCTTAAAGTGCAGTCTCTGTACACCATCTTCTAAAGCTTCGATTTTGCCAAACGAAAAGAGATGGTCCACTGCTAATTCATCATTGCCTATATCAGACAAGTCTCAGGGTCATTTTAAGACCTCTCCTAATTTTTTCTGTGCTGGCACAGCTGAGATATAAGGCTTGGTCTGAGGCGACATAAAAATAACTGGGAACTGTGGTTCTTAGCACTCTCATCTCCTCAGACTGACTAAACCTAACAAAATACCTGAGACAAACTCAGTAAAACTTGATTCCAGGTCTGGCTGTCTTCTTGGAGAAAGGGGAAGAGATTTTTTTTCACACAGAATTTAATTATTTTATGAGTTTTTAGTCCCATCTGGCAGGCTCTCTGACTGACTTTGGAAGCTGCAGGTTAGGTCTATGCCCACAGCACCTATTGTGTCTTGTGTAGCTTCTGACTGAGAGACAAGGGGAGTGGTCGCCATGTTGGATTCTTGAAAATCCTTCTTGGGGTTGTCGCTTCAAACTGCCTCACAGCTCCTTACACTCTCTACAGAATTCCTTTTGGCCCTTTCCTGACAAGTCTGCTGACTGAAAAAAAAAAGATAACTCACTGGGACTGGCACTGGGGTTATCAGAATAAGGCCTGTTTCACGTGTCAGTGATTCTGGTACGTTTGTGCTTTTTTTTTCTACATACCAGAATCATTGACATACGCAGACCCATTATAATCAATGGGTCTGCTCACACATCAGTGATTTTTCACTGACCTTGTCTCCGTGCGGCGTACCCGCGTGTCCGTGATTGCTGCACGGAGACATGTCAATTTTTTTCTGGCATCACTGATGTCCCACGGACCACGCAGTGGTGTGATCCGTGAAACACGTGCCAGAAAAAAACGTGCATATAAAATAAAAATCATTTTTACTCACCCGGCTTCAGCCGCCCTCTCTGCAGCCTGTTCTGCCTGCTGCTTCTGAGCCGGCTCATTACTGTCGTGCATATTCATGAATGCACGACACAGCCGACCCGGAAGCAGCTGCTGCGGGGGTCAGCGCCGGCCGGATGCTGCACCGCGGGAGCGTTCAGCACCATGGAGAGCGGGAGCGGGCACAGGGGAGTTAATCTCTATGTGCAATCACGGGCCACGGAGAATGGAGCCCGGATTGCACGTAGACAACCCACGTGTGCCGTGAATCACGGCACATGGAGGGACATGTACGTGTTTTACACATCAGTGAAGAACGTCTCTGTTTTTCACTGACGTGTGAAAGGGGCCTAAGAGCTATGCAATTTATTTAATGGCTCCACTGAGTTCCTGCTGTCTACCTATATCTATACCAATAGTCAAATTGTAGCTCACTAGGACTCTTCTTAACTTAAATAAAACTGCAAATTAGACTAATTAATCTAAAGATACTGTATATAAAGCGGAAACTACATTAAAGAGTATTCCTAAGTCTTGCTTATTCCAGTGAAACCTTCTGTTACATACACTCCCTGACTGAACAGTTCTGGATATATTACTTATAAAGTCTCCTACAGACTTTACATTTTTTTTGACTAAATCATGCAAACTACATCAGGCTTTCTCCGTACTAAACAGCAAGCCATGGAGATTGTTCCTATGCCTCAGAGAGGAAATAGAAGTCAAGCAGGTCACTCATCTGGCCGAGAAACTATGGGTAAACCTGGCACTGCTCACCTCATACCATCTAGTAAAAAGTCCTCTAATCCTCTGGAGGTAGTGAGACCTAAATCTGTGGTTAGTCCTCCTATTGTTAAACCTGACCAGAAGAACGATAAAGACAATTCTAATAAATTGAACAAAAAAGACCTAGGGAATTCTTCGGAAAATCCTTCAAGGGGTCAGATTATACCGCATGATTGTATAGGATCCTCTCAAGGCCTGGGTGAAGACGCCTTTTCTGAAATGGACACTTATGACTTATCTTCAAATAAGCATAAAGACAGAGCCCGCCTCATCAAGTTCACAGACAAATTCGGACCCTGATTCACATGAAGGATCACCACCATATAATCCAAAGAAGAATAAACTTAGGTACGAACAAGGGGATGACAAAGATCAATTAGTTACACCCAGGCCTTTACCGGATTTGAGTTTTCTATCTGCAGGAGGACATGCTATAGAGTCTTTTCTATCAGACATTGTCAAGAACCTCAACAGAAATATAGACTTAAATTTTGAGAAGCAGAACCAGTTACTACAAGACAACCTTAATAAACTCTCACAAAGAATTGATACTCAGGAAAAGAGGATGGATGTCTTAGAGGAGAAAAGTGAGCTCTGTTTAAAAAGTCAATCTGATCTTCAGCTGGAGGTGCGCTCCTTGCGCTTAAAATTAACAGACATAGAAGATAGAAAATGCAGAAATAATCTGAGAATAAGAGGCATTCCAGAGTCCATTTCTTCGAGTAATTTGAACAACTTTGTTACTAGCATATTTCGGAAAATTCTCCCTTCACTTCTGAGTTAGTACTATTAATAGACAGAGTTCACCGCCTCCCTAAACCTAAATCGATTCCCCAAGATCTTCCTAGGGATACAATCCTGAAGCTACACTTTTTTTCAAACAAAGGAAAAGATTCTAAACTACATGAGAAGGAATGGAGAACTCCCCAATCCTTTTGAACAATTAAAGATCTTTGTGGACTTGTCAAAAGATACTATCATGGCTAGGAAAACCTTCAGTGAAGTTACTTCATCCCTGAGAGCAAACGACATCCAGTATAGGTGGGGATTCCCAACTAAATTATTAATTTTTCACAAAGGAAAGACTATCCCAATCCTTGACCCAGGGAAAGGAATCAACTTCCTCAGATCTCTAGATGGCAGTAAAAAACAAATTTCTGACCTCAAGATCCCGAAGGGATGACTTCTTCTACAACAACGGAATAATTTAAGTCCTGGTTGATTTCTCTATTTCTTGATTTCCTGGCTTGGATGGATCTTCCTCTTCAGCTATTATTTTTCTACAGTATATTGCAGCAGTTCTCGAGACTCTGGTTCATCTACTTGGACCTTGGAATATTTCACATGGTCATTTGGTGTCTTATTGGATTTCTTTTTGGATCATTATCTTTTTCCCTTATTACAAGAAGGTGACTTCTTGGCTGATTGTATCACAAACTTTTCCCCCAAAAAGGAGTTTTTTTCCAGTAGTTTTTGTGTTTTACTACTGGGTCTCCTCCCGGAGGCATAGTTTATTAGTTGTTACTTGAATTTTTTTTTTTTGACTGTTTTGTTTTTCTGCCTTCTTTATTTTAGGTCATTATACAGGATACTGTTTGTAAGTATTATTGCCATTTTAGCCCGTTGAATAACACAACTTCTGTTGTTCGTAAGTATTTTTTCTGAGTTATCTGGTTTTGTTTTGTTTTTTCCCTTTCTCTTCTCTCTTTTTTTTCTTTTTAATTTTCCTTTTCTTGCCTTTCCTTCTTTTTTTCCCCTTTGACTCTCCCCCTCTTTCTTCCTTTATTTCTTCTTTTCCTCCTCCTTTTTTTTCTTACTTTCTCCCTCTGTATTTCTCTCTATTTTGTTTACTTCCTCCCCCTCTAAAGAAGGGGGGAGGGGGAAAGAAAAAAAATAATTCTTGAACTATGACAACCAAATTTATGTCCTTTAATGTTAAGGGACTAAACAGTCCATCAAGAAGGCATTTTCTCGTGATCACGTGACTTTCGGCGGTTGCCATGGTAGCACAGGGTCATGTGATGACGCCTGTAGCTAACATGACTCACTTCCTCTCAATGCCGGAATACAGCCGGCATTGAAAGTGAAGCAGCAAATCTGCAGTTCTCAGCTCTGTAGCTGAGATCTGCAGATAGTGCAAAGCGATCGGAATGCTGATCGCTATAGCCCCCTAGGGGGACTAGTAAAATAAAAAAAAAGTAAAAAAAAAAGTTTTAAAAAATTAAAAAAAAATAAAAAAAACCTAAAAGTTCAAATCACCCCCCTTTCACCCCATTGAAAATTAAAGGGTTAAAAAAATAAAAAATACACACATATTTGGTATCGCCACGTTCAGAAATGCCCGATCTATCAAAATATAAAATCAATGAATCTGATCAGTAAACGGCGTAGCGGCAAAAAAATTCCAAACGCCAAAATTACGTTTTTTGGTCGCCGCTAATTTTGCACAAAATGCAATAACAGGCGATCAAAACGTAGCATTTGCACAAAAATGGTACCGTTAAAAACGTCAGGTCGACACGCAAAAAATAAGCCATCACTGAGCCTCAGATCCTGAAAAATGAGAACACTACGGGTTTTGGAAAATAGCGCAAAACGTGCGCCACGTTTTTTGGACAAGCTTGTGAATTTTTTTTAACCCCTTAGATACAAGTAAACCTATACATGTTTGGTGTCTACAAACTCGCACCGACCTGAGGCATCACATAGATACCTCAGTTTTACCATATAGTGAACACAGTGAATAAAATATCCCAAAAACTATTGTACGATCACACTTTTTTTGCAATTTTTCCGCACTTGGAATTTTTTTGCCATTTTTCAGTACACTATATGATAAAACTTATGGTTTCATTTAAAAGTACAACTCGTCCCGCAAAAAACAAGCCCTCATATGGCAAGATTGATGGAAAAATAAAAAAGTTACGCCTCTCCGAAGAAGGGGAGCAAAAAACAAAAACGCATAAACGGAAAGTGCCCGGGGGCTGAAGGGGTTAAGGAGAATGATTCCGATTTGATAAGCTCTTCTACAGTTTGGAATGCGCATAATGCCACTATTAGGCTATGTGCACACACTGCGTTTTTTTGACGCTGCGTTTTTGTGCGTTTTTTAGCGCTAAAAACACACAGAAACGCAGCGTCTTTAAAAATCGCGTGAAAAAACGCAAGAGTTTTTACCGCATTTTGGTGCGTTTTTGGCTGCGTTTTGCTGCGTTTTTGCTCACTGCGTTTTTCTGCGTTTTTTTATCAGTGAACATTGCCATTAAATATTGTTGAAAAAATAAAAAGGTCTGATGTCATTTCCTTCTTCCATATGTTCTTCATTCTGAACTAGTGTATGCAGGAGAGCAGTCAGCCGCAGAACTACAAGGCTCAGCATGCTCCATCCAGGACTGTATGCTGGAGGGAGAGTCAGGGGGAGCAGACCTACAAGGCTCAGCATACTCCATCCACTAGTGGATGCAGGAGAGCAGACAGGAGCTGCAGAACTACAAGGCTCAGCATCCTTCATCCAATAGTGTATGCAGGAGAGCAGACAGCAGCTGTCGAACTACAAGGCTCAGCATCCTCCTTCCAGGACTGTATGCAGGATTTCTTTGCCCCCCCCAAACAAAAAAAATGACGTGGGCTTCGCCATATTTTGGTATGCTAGCCGGGTACAGCAGGTAGGTATGGGCTGCCCCCAACGCCCAGCTGCCTATTTGTACCTGGCTGGGAACCAAAAATATAGGGAAGCCCCTTTTTTTTTTAATTATTTCATGAATTTCATGAAATAATTAAAAAAGACAAATGACGTGGGCTTCGCCTAATTTTTGTGTCCAGCCAGGTACAACTAGGCAGCTGGGGATTGGAATCCGCAATGCAGGGTGCCCAAGCTTTCTGGGCACCCTCGCTGCGAATTGCAGTCCGCAGCCACCCCAGAAAATGGCGCTTTCATAGAAGTGCCATCTTCTGGCGCTGTATGCAACTTTTCCAGCTGCCCTGATTCCGGGTGGCTTGCTGGGTAATAATGGGGTTAGGGCTAGCTGTGCATTATCAGCTGGCCCTAAGCCCGAAATTCATGGTGTCTCGACAATATTAGACATGGCCACCTTGAATTTCTAGTAAAGATAAAAAAAAAACCACAACACACAGAAAAATATTTTTATTAGAAATAAAACACAACACAATTAGTGACCCTATCTTTATTGAAATAAAGAACCCCCCTCCACAGTAATCCTGGGTCAAGGGTCCCGTGCCGTCCAATCCGGATCCAATATCATCTGATCGGTTTGCTGGAAGGCAAAGCGATCAGATGATGTGTCAGGATCAAGGATGGGAATCACATGAGACAGCAGCTGATTGTATAAACGGCTTTTATACAATCAGCTGATGCATCAGTGCAAAAAAAAACAACCAAACACTTCTGTGCAGCGTCGGCCTGGCTACCAGAGGAAACTCCAGTAATGTCAGGCCTGGATTCAGGTACCTGCACTGCACTCCGGAGCTCTCACCTGAGCACCAGACTGCAGCCGAGACTGTACAGCGAGCGATCGCCGAGTGACTGATTCCTCGGCACTTGCGATTCAGTTCATGACAGCTGCAGACATCCCGGGCTAATCTCCGGTGCTCTCACCTGAATGCCGGAGATCACTCCAGCCTGTCTGCAGCTGTCATTAACTGACTGCAAGCGTCGGGGAATCAGTCACTCGGCAGTAAAATCTGGCCTCACAGTGAGACTTACGATCAGCTGATGCGTCAGTTGACCGCATCAGGTGATCACCGCCAGGTCCTCACGGCCAGGTCATGCAGCTATCGGACGTGCCTGGGAGCTGGCACACAGCCGGAGCGGGGATGGCGGTAACGTGAAGAGGAGCTGGGAGCGGACATGGCACTGGGAGTCTGCAGACAGGTGAGTATGACATTTTTCTACTGTTTCATTTTGATTTAGCAGCCGCTTCCACCTCCTGCACGGGAGCGGACATGGCACCAGGCGAGAAATGGAAGCAGCGGTGACGGTACCGGGAGGATTCACGCTTCTGTGTTTACTGACAGAAGGAATCCTCTTCCTGTAGATGTCACTTTACTACCCACCCCTTGCGTTTATAGCTGCGTTTTTAGTAATAAAAACGCACTAAAATGCAGCTATATTTGCAATTTGCAGTTTTCATTGCGTTTTTGAACATCTCATTGAACTCAATGGGTGGAAAACTCAGTAAAAAATGCAAAAATAATTGACATGCTGCGTTTTTGTGGGCACCACAAAAACGCAGCTAAAAAAAAATGCTGTGTGCAGACAGCAAAAATTAAAACTCATAGACTTTGCTGGGGAAGCAAAGTCATACAGTTTTCTGAGCAAAAACGCACCAGAAGAATGCGCAAAAACGCCGCGAAAAACGCGCCGTGTGAACTTACCCTTAGAGGAACCCTCATTCAGATAGCTTCCAGGCACAAGAAACCTTTGTTAGAGAAAATTAAGAATATCCAACATAATTTCCAAATTAAGGAACAGCTACAACAAAATATTCCTTCCCCTTCAATTTCTTTGCACCAGGAGATCATTAATATTAGACTTGAACTAAAAGCAGCTCTTTTTCAGGATTATGAAAAGGATTATGAAAAATTTATTAGATCCATGAGGATTAAATATTATTCTTCATGGCACAAACCTTCTAAATTTATGGCCCAAAAACTTAAAGACCTTAGAGTAAAAACAAAAATGAATAAAATTAAAAAATCAGACAGTTCCTTTTTATCCCACCCTCAACATATTGTTGATGAGTTTGCTGACTTTTATTCAGGTCTATATAATCTTAAAAATGACTCTTCTATTGTGCAGCCCAATGAGTCCTCTATCAATAATTTTCTTTCCCAGGTAGATCTCCCTAGAATTTCCCAGTCCCAACTTGACCATTTAAATTCACCCATTTCAATTGAGGGAATTTGGGGGGTTATTAATAAGTTGAAACTAAATAAATCTCCTGGTCCAGATGGATTTTCCAACAATTATTTCAAGCAATTGTGCCCTCTACTTTCCCCATATCTCAAGAATTTTTTCGATGAAGCATCATTAAAGGGTAGATTTCCGGACGAAAACCTTCAAGCCAGTATCTCTTTAATCCCCAAGTCCTCAGAAAGTCCCGAACTAGTTACAAATTATCGACCAATTTCCCTAATCAATACAGATATTAAATTTTTTTCCAAAATCATTGCAAATAGACTTAAAAAACTTCTGCCAAAAATTATCCATAACGATCAATTAGGCTTTATTCAGGGGAGACAAATGACGGATGGTACCCGCAGAGCAATTAACTTGATTAGTTTAATAAATAAATCAATGACCCCTTCTATTTTGTTGATCCTTCATGCGTGAATTGGAAATTCCTTAAGGCCACACTACTTAAATTCGGATTTAATAATGTAATGCTGCCACCAGGGGGAGCCAGAGCTCTGTAGCATAATACACTACACAGAGCAATGAGAACCAGGAAGTGAATTCACAGCGTTCTCATGCATTACCTCAAAGCACAGCTGAGAAGCAGAGCTGCAGAGCATGCAAGGAATAGTCAGACAGGCTGGGTCAAACACCGTAGGGCAGAAGCAGGACCGGAGGAACGAGCAAAAGTGGAGTCAAAGTCAGGCCAAGGTCAGTACCGGAGGAAGCAACCGAGTATGGAAATAGGAGAGGGGACAGAGGACAGGAGGGACAACCAGGGGATGGAACACAGACAAGGGCACGGGGGCACAGGAACAGACAGATCAGGATATCACTCACAGGACCAGCAATCACAGGCAAAGCAGTGCTAAGCTTATAGCCGGCACTGGTTCACTGGAAATGCCAGCTTTTGAGGTATCCAGGGTCTGGAAGTGAGGCTCAAGAGAAGGCTCCGCCCCCTAGCCATGTGGACAGGGAGGCGAACCATTACAGTACCCCCCTCCTCAAGGGGGGGCCACCGGACCCCCAGGCTTCCCAGGATACTTCCGGTGGAAAGCCACAATTAACCGATCGGCCCGAACGCATCGAGCCGGCACCCATGACCTGTCCTACGGACCGTAACCCTTCCAATGGATCAGATACTGGAGGGAACAACGAACCCAACGAGAATCGATAATACGCTGGATCTCGTACTCCTCCTCACCGTCCACCAATATCGGAGCCGGAGGGGTCTGAGAATCCACCATTGATGGAACAAATGGCTTAAGCAAGGAGGTATGAAATACTTTAGGAATATGCAAGGTCTGGGGCAGTTGCAACCGAAAGGCCACCGGGTTGATCACTTCGATGATCTCATAGGGACCTATAAACTTAGGACCCAACTTAGCAGATGGAACCCTAAGCCTAATATTCCGAGTGGACAGCCACACTTTGTCCCCCACCTGAAAGGGGGGTCCCAGAAAACGGTGTTTGTCCGCTTTGCGTTTCTGGGACTGTTGAGCCGTCTCGATGCACCGTTGTACCTCCTTCCACACCTTTCCCAGATGCTGAACGATGGACTCGGCCCCTGGACACCCCGAATCCACTCTAGAGAAGGTCCCGAAGTGAGGGTGAAACCCGTAATTACAGAAGAAGGGAGAAGTTCCTGTAGACTGATGGACTCTGCTATTGAATGCAAACTCTGCAAGGGACAAAAACATACACCAATCCTCCTGCTGAGCAGAAACCAAGCACCGCAGGATTTGCTCAAGGGTCTCATTCGTCCTTTCCGTCTGCCCATTGGACTCGGGATGATAGGCGGACGAGAAGGACAACTCAAATCCCAACCGCCTGCACAAGGCCCTCCAAAACCGAGAAATGAATTGTACCCCCCTGTCAGACACAATATTCAGGGGCAACCCATGTAACCGAACCACCTGGTCAATAAAGTGGTTGGCAAGGGCCGCAGCATTAGGTAGACCGGAGAGGGGAACAAAATGTGTCTGTTTACTAAAACGATCCACCACCACCCAGATCACAGTCATACCATTTGAGACAGGGAGGTCCGTAATGAAATCCATGGACAAGTGGGTCCATGGTCTTTCAGGAACAGGTAATGGAACCAGTTCCCCGGCCGGCCGGTTACGACATACCTTAGCACGGGCACATGTAGCACAGGCAGACACAAACCGAGCAACATCTCAGTGAAGAGATGGCCACCAAAACCGTCGAGCAACAGCCCTGCGAGTGGCTGTAATTCCAGGATGGCCGCTGAGTACGGACTCATGGATTTCTTGAAGTCCCCGTAACCGGAGGTGCAAAGGGACAAACAGTTTAGTGTCTGGAGCGGAAGATGGCGCTGAGGACTGGGCCTCCCTGACCTCAGCCTCCAACTCGGATGACAAGGCAGCGACCACCACCCCTCGTGGAAGAATGGAGGAAGGAGGCTCTGGAGGTGACACCGGGTCCAAACTACGGGACAGTGCATCTGCCCTCACGTTTTTAGACCCCGGCCGAAAAGTAATACAAAAATGGAATCTAGAAAAAAAAAGAGCCCACATCGCTTGTCGAGGCGTCAATCTCTTGGCGGACTCAATATACGCGAGGTTTTTATGATCGGTGATGACAGTAATACGGTGAACAGCACCCTCCAAAAAATGCCTCCATTCTTCAAATGCCAATTTTACTGCCAATAATTCACGGTTACCCACATCATAATTCCTCTCAGCTGGAGTGAATTTCTTGGAGAACGCACATGGTCGCAGATTAGTCAGAGTAGCAGGGCCCTGAGAGAGAACAGCTCCCACCCCCATCTCTGAGGCGTCCACCTCCACAATAAACGGCGCCTCGAGGTCAGGCTGTAACAGGACCGGGGCGGACATGAACCGGTCCTTTAGCTCAAGAAAGGCCTGGGCAGCCATTTGCGACCAGTTCTGCAGATCCGCCCCTTTCCGTGTAAGGTCGGTCAATGGCTTGGCAATTTGAGAAAACCCCTTAATGAACCGTCGATAATAATTTGCGAAACCCAAAAAGCATTGTAGCGCCTTGATATCCCTGGGTTGCACCCAATCCACGATAGCCTGCACCTTTCCTGGGTCCATTTTAAACCCATCACGAGAAAGGAGTAACCCAAGAAAGGCTATTTCCTGAACAGAGAAAACACATTTTTCAAGTTTAGCAAACAGATGGTTATCACGTAATCTCTGTAATACTGAGCGAACATGCATAATATGCGTATCCTTATTGGCATACTAAATAAAAATGTCATCGAGATAGATGACCACAAAACGACCAAGAAAATCAGAGACGATATCATTGATGAAATTTTGAAACACCGCAGGGGCATTTGTTAGACTAAAAGGCATCACCAAATTCTCGAATAACCCCTCAGACGTCAGAAAGGCCGTTTTCCACTCATCCCCTTCTCTAATACGGATAAGATTATAGGCCCCCCTGAGATCTAGTTTAGTAAACCACCGGGCTTCAGAGAGTTGGTTGTAGAGATCAGGGATGAGTGGAAGCGGATACGTGTTTTTCACAGTAATTTTGTTCAATTCTCGGAAATCGAGACATGGTCTTAATCCTCCGTCCTTCTTCTTTACAAAAAAGAACCCAGCGGCCACAGGGGAAGAAGAAGGACGGATATGCCCTTTACATATACTCTCAGATATGTACGATTTCATAGCAGCCCTTTCTGGACCCGAGAGGTGATATAAACGGGCCTTGGGCAATTTGGTATTGGGAAGCAAATCGATGGCACAATCATATGGGCGATGAGGCGGCAAAACCTCAGCCCCTGTTTCCGAGAATACATCTCCGTAGTCCCTCAGGTATTCCGGAAGACCCTCAGGACTTACGGAGAACACAGGTACCGATTGTAAACATCTTTTATGACAAGCAGGACTCCATTTGACTATGGTACGACACTCCCAATCAATAACGGGATTATGTAACATCAACCATGGATACCCCAACACTAATCCAGCAGGGAGATTGGCCATTACAAAACAAGAAATTGTTTCAGAATGCAGAGACCCGATCACAAGAGTAAATTTTTCAGTAGCAAACCGAATGAGGTTTTGAGGAAGCGCTGTTTTATCAATTGCCAGGAGTTGAATGGGTCCTTCTAACCTCACTGTCCCTAACTCTAATCTTTGGACCAACTCAGAGACAATAAAGTTCATAGCGGACCCACAGTAAACAAAGGCAGTAGCAGACCAGACCGACTCCTTGACCCGGAGGTCAACATTCAGAAGTATCTTATTGGAGGAGAGGAAAGGTACCTGATAGTCTGGGCAACCTCCTCGACCGTTACCCAGACTTAGAAGTTTCCTGACGACTGTTTAGCGGAGGGGCAAGCCGGGCAGTCTTTCCTCCAGTGTCCATGGTGTCCACAATAGAACCACAGCTTGAGATCCCGGCGTCTTCTCCTCTCCTTCTCATCCGGACTGATGGCTCCAACTTCCATGTGTTCCGTAGCCGGCAAAGAAGGTACCCTGGGTAGAGGGGGTGGAATCTCACGCATGGTGCCCCTTCTTTCCCGTAATCTGCAGCCCTTATGAACTGCCTCCGTCATCGCATCATCCAAGGTGCTGGGAGGTGGGTGCAGAGCCAAAGCGTCTTTCAGTGAGTCTGAAAGACCTCTCCGGAATTGGCATCTAAGTGCAGAATCATTCCACCGTACCTCAGTGGACCACTGCCGAAACTCAAAACAATATAGCTCAGCAGTGTGATTTCCCTGAGTGAGACACATGATCCTGTCCTCAGCCACTCGTACACAGTCTGGTTCGTCGTATATAACCCCGAGGGAGTCAAAGAAGAGGTCAACCGAATACCGTTCCGGGGCCGAAGGGGGTAGGGAAAACGCCCAGGTCTGGGGACCCCCTCTAAGTAACGACATGATGATCCCCACCCGCTGGGTCTCATTCCCCGAGGACGGAGAGTGAAAAGGAGCCTGCAACTCTCCCTAAATGTCCGAAATAGGTTTTTCTCCCCCGAGAATTTATCGGGGAGCATCACCGTGGGTTCGGGGGAGGTCAGTTGGACATCCGTGGGACTATGCTGTCCTACGATTTGTGAGATAGCTGCCACTGAGGTGGCCCTCGCAGAAGCAGAGACCTCACTCTGCAGCATATTGTGTGAAGCTACCAGGGTGTGATGCTCTGCAGCCAAATCCTGCACCAGCTGCGTAAGGTTGGCTACTTGCTCGCACAAGGTACTGAGTGGATCCATTACAGTTTTTTATGCTGTAAAGTTGGATCCCACTACCAAGAAATAAATGTTTTTGTTTTTTTTTTACCTATGGGAGATAAAGCCTATAGAGGCCGGCTATACTGTAATGCTGCCACCAGGGGGAGCCAGAGCTCTGTAGCATAATACACTACACAGAGCAATGAGAACCAGGAAGTGAATTCACAGCGTTCTCATGCATTACCTCAAAGCACAGCTGAGAAGCAGAGCTGCAGAGCATGCAAGGAATAGTCAGACAGGCTGGGTCAAACACCGTACGGGCAGAAGCAGGACCGGAGGAACAAGCAAAAGTGGAGTCAAAGTCAGGCCAAGGTCAGTACCGGAGGAAGCAACCGAGTGGGGAAATAGGAGAGGGGACAGAGGACAGGAGGGACGACCAGGGGATGAAACACAGACAAGGGCACCGGGGCACAGGAACAGACAGATCAGGATATCACTCACAGGACCAGCAATCACAGGCAAAGCAGTGCTAAGCTTATAGCCGGCACTGGTTCACTGGAAATGCCAGCTTTTAAGGCATCCAGGGTCTGGAAGTGAGGCTTGAGAGAAGGCTCCGCCCCCTAACCATGTGGACAGGGAGGCGCACCATAACAAATAACGAATTTATCCATACCGTTATGTCCCTTTATTCCTCCCCGTCTGCAAAAGTCTGCGCTAATAATCATCTGTCAAAGCCCATTGTTATTACTAATGGCACTCGTCAAGGGTGCCCTTTATCTCCTTTACTTTTTGCAATTACTATGGAACCCTTGGCAGAACGTCTACGAAGTAATGTCAAAATAAGGGGAATTTGTACTAGGAAAAGAAGTTATAAAGTTGGACTTTTTGCCGATGATACCCTTTTATCCTTATCTGACATCTACAACTCTATTGAAGAGACTTTGAAAGAATTGAACTATTTCGCAGACGTTTCATATTTGAAACTGAATATGTTTAAATCTAAGATCCTCCCCTTTTTCCTTGACAAATCCTCTATGGACAACATAAAAAGTATCTCTTCTTTTGAATGGGTTGACACTTCTTTTACATACCTTGGTATTACTTTAACAAAAAATGAGCATGCCTTAATTAATGTACATTTGGAAAGTATCATCAAATCTCTAGAAAAAGATTTCAAAAACTTCTCTAAAAAAGATCTGTGGTTAGGAAGAATTACCTAGTTAAAATGGTTTCCCTTCCCAAATTTTATATATCCTTAGAGCCATTCCCCTATTTTTTCCTCTTAAGTTTCTTAATCAACTTCAAAATCTCCTTAATAGATTTATCTGGAACAATAAAAAACCCAGGGTACAAAAGAATCTTCTTTTTAAACGTAAAAATTAGAGGTGGATTCGATGTTCCCAATATAATAGCATATTACCACTCTTTTTTAATCAATCATAGTAGAGACTGGATTGTCAACAACTCACAGTCGGCCTGGGTTGACCTCGAACTCTCCTACAACAAATATTCCTCCCTTCGTAGTATAATTCTCCACCATATAATTAATCCTTTCCTTCCTCTCCCCAAACACCCAACTATTTCCGCCGCCATCTTCGCCTGGAAGAAATTTGCCACAAGAAGTCCAAAGTCCCATTCTTTAAAAATAGACAGTATTAAAGATCTTTCTGTTTCGATTGTTGAGGAATTCTCAGATCTCATAGATCCCAAAGCATGGATAGACAGGGGCATCAACAAAGTTGGAGATTTCTTTGAAGAGTCTGATTTTACCTCCTTCCAGAAATTAAAACAGAAATTTGCCTTGTTGAATTCAGACTTTCTCCCATTCCTGTCCATTAAAAATGCCACCCATAACTTAATAAAAAGTAAACATATTATACCTTCCTCTGTGAATTCCCTTTTTTCTAATCCAGACAGCTCTATTCTGTGGAAAACCAGGAATATTTACGATATCATAAATGAAGATCTACAATTTGTGAAATCATCACATGCTCTTAATTGGGAAAGAGATCTTTGTAAAGTTTTCTCAGAAACTAATTGGCAGAATAGCCTTAAATGGGATTACTGATCAAGTAGTTGCACTAATCTTTTTGAATAACATTTTAAGCTTTTCTCTAGATGGTATTATACGCCTTCCAAACTGAATAAAATCTCTCCGATGTACTCCAAACTTTGCTGGAGAGATTGTGGTTTAAGGGGGGATATTTTACATATTTTTTGGTCTTGCCCAAAGAAAAAACCTTTTTGGACCGAGATCTCTGGTCTTATTAACAAAATTACAAGAAACAACATTAAACTGTCTCCGCAGTTGGCACTTCTTGCTGTTGATATCGATTTAGTATCTCCCATATATAGGCCTGTTGTTATCCATATTTTTCTAGTGGCAAAAAATGCCATTGCTGCTAATTGGAGGAAAGGGTCAATACCCTCTATAACAGAAATAATTGAAAAAATAACTCTCCACAACCATTATGAAATGTATCATGCCACAGTTAACAACGCTTGTCCTTCATATTGCCACAGATGGCAGCCTTGGACAAATATATTCCCTTGACATTTTTAAGGAGCTTCCCCTTTCTTTCAGGATGCTCTCTCCCTTCTTTCTTTCCTATTCTAGTCTTGCTTCTCTAATTCCTCTCTCTTCTCTTTTTTTTTTACAAGTTATATTTTAATACATTGCTATTTATCAACATTTTAGGCTTTTACAGATATGATTAAGAATGTTTTACGTAGCTTGATCCTCTATTCCCTTCCCCCTCCTCTCCTACCTTATTAAAGTTCTTCCAATTTCCCTTCCTTGCTTCCATTCCCACCCACTTCCCTTCAGGGAATTTGATATTGGAAAAATGTGTTTTAACTGATAATTCCTTTTCTTTCCTGTATTATCCTGCCCCTTTAAAATGAATAAAAATTTCTGGAACACAAACTGGACTGGCAGCACCTTTACAAATGTGAACAGGTGTGTATCTGTTTGTGATGTGAAATATATGAGAAAAAAAGAACAAACACTGTGGAAAAACCAATATAATACTCTACCTACCAATTCCATTTATATTTTTTAGGTAGAGTTTTATATTGTTTTTTCACAGTGTTCATATTTATTGTTGCTGACCATGAAGTCCTCAATACTGAGAAATACAGGAAGACCCTTATCCATCACATAATACTATCAAGGAGGTGTCGGATTGGCTCCAAATAAATTCTGCAGCAGTACAATGACCCCAAACATACAGCGTAATGTCATTAAGAACTAACTTCAGGGTAAAGCAGAAAAAGGAGTTCTGTAAATGAGGATCCGTCCCCTACAGACCCCTGATGTAAACGTCATTCAGGATAATTTTATGATAGGGTGATTTGTAGAGCACCTGCAGGAGCTCGATTACTGTTTACAGCATAATGCATGGTTATAACAGAATGAAGGTTTTTTTTTAGAGGTGAGTAAAAGTTGGGAGTGATGAGCCATATATATATATATATATATATATATATATATGTGAGTTAAATTCTATAGAAAACAGTCATGAATTGAAGAAGTCATAATGACCATCTGGTGCGAATTGAGAAGGAAAAGGAATGTCTACTCCAGTCACAATGTCACTTATGTGATCTGCAGAGGACCAGTTTAGGTGTTATTTACCTTTATATATGGTAGTAATATTAGTCTTCGTACAATATTTTTTGTTACTGATCAGTATGATGATATTATCTCTGCTGTATATACTGTTTATGGTCTATAATCTGGTGGTATTTTTCCTTATATTGCTCTGTTGATGATAATAATGATCTTTGTATAGTTCTTGATCAATATGGTGGTATTAGTCGGTCAGTAATATATGGATATGGATTGGTGTTATTATTTGTCAATTATATGCTGATGTTATTAGTAATATTAGTTTTGGTATACAGTGTATATATATATATATATATATATATATATATATACATATATATATATATATATATATATATATATATAAAATGTTGTATATATATTGTGGTATATTGTATATTGTATGCAGTTCAGTAACAGTATGATTAATATGGTACTTGTATAGCCGTATTATTTGGTGACTGAATGAGTGTTAAGTGTTTATATTCTGCAAATGTGATATTCAACCTGATCAACTATAACCCACAAGTGCACATACATATTTCACATTCACAGTGGACCCGTGTGCTGTCAAATGCCAGAAAATGTCAGTCTCAGTCCAGCACTTGATAACAGGGACCACACCTACTATGTGCAATTTATGATATTAGTGTCTTGTAATATGGCATGAGGCCCCTTGGTTGCCACCAGGCACCAGAGCCAAAGAGACAGCTGCACCCATCATAGCTGCTGCTAGCCAGTTTCACTCTATAATTATGGTGTCTTCTTCAGCCAAGTTGCTTTAAGGAGTGGTCTTGATTGATTGTGAATAATGATTTAATTCTTGCTGATATTTAATTAACAAAGTATTAGTATTGCTAATCATGTGATGCCCATTCTGACTTTTCAGTCTTAAGGGGCTCAAATGTGGATCTTCATTTTCTTGGACGGTGATGCAAAACCTTTACCTTATTTACCTTATCAATCACTTATTTTCCATCAAAGCTATTCTTTGAGAGTGTGACAAGGTTGTGATGAGAGGTCAATGCATTGAATTAAATTTTCGCCTAAAAAAAAGACACCACCCATAGTTTGAAAGAGTTTCGATCTAGGCTGTGGCTCCTTCATTTCTTCTCACCGCATAAGACACACCCTTAGGCTACATTCATGCATCCATGTGACACACCCTAGTGCGGTCTTTTTCTCAGATAGCAAACAAATCTATAGTGTTTAATTGATCCATAGACACATTAGTTTTACAAATAGGTCCGTGCCTTTGGCCATGACACTCAGAGCATCACCCATTCTCAGCAATTTTGATTTGCAGATCAAACTCAAACTCAAAGTCTATCTGTTATCATTCATTTTTAACTGATTCATTGTTAAAAGTCAATGGATAAAAAAAGTTCAGACAGTCTACCTGCTTCAGTTAAAAAAAAAGGATGAGGAAAAAACTAGGATGACAAAATGCATGTTTCTCCAGGATGCTAACACTCAATGACGTAGCACTAATGGTGGCACATGGCAGCTATAAAGACCATGAATCAGGTGGGTCAGTTGCCAGCGCCGGCCCCCCATCATCATACCTTCAATAGTTGAAAGCAATTATGAAAGAGGGAGTGGACCACTCCCTACTTCATCATTCCCCGGCTGCATCTGCGCCCTGAGATATGCAGAGCTGAAGAACACTCACTGCGGCGACCAATGAGAGGAGAGGTTTTTGTTTTTTATTTAAAGCAGTGAGTACATTGGTGGCCATAATACTATATGGAGGACTATGGAGTGAATTATACTATATGGAAAGCTATAGAGTGCATTATAATATATGGAGGACTATGGGGCTGCATTATACTAAGTGGAAGACTATGGGGTGCATTAAACTTTATGGAGGACTTTGGGGTGCATTATACTATATGGAGAACTATAGGGTGCATTATACTAAATCGAGGACTATGGGGTGTGCATTATATCATAAGGAGGACTATGGAGGGCATTATTCTCATGGCTCGACTCCAGGGCACGATCTGGTGACTTCTGGTTGTGTGGTAGGTTTGCCTCTCTGTTGGACTAAAGCCTGTTTTGTCTCTGTCCAATTGCTGATAGTTATATTGTCTTTCCTTTTGCCTTGCTTTCCTGCTTTACTTCTATTTAGGTGTTTTAACTTATTTCTCATTTTGCTTGCCTTATCACATCTTAAGAGGGGCTTTTTATATTCTCCATGCACATGTCTTTATTGCTGGTTATATTCCAAGATAGATGAATGTTTGGAATCCCAGCTCCTCAGTTAAGGATTATCCTGATGATTTATCTCTATGGCTTTTACCTGTGTTTTGTTTGTGAGTTTCCCTTCCCAGCACGCTTCCTATTCTGTTGCATCTTTGGGGTTTCTTCCGTTTTCCTCCATCTTTTCTGCATGACTGTGGAAACATGTTTTAAACCCAGTGTCTCACACTCTGCCAGTGTACACTTCATTTATTGTTTTTGTTGTGTTGCGTTGCACTTAGTTAATAGGTAAGGATACCATTAAAACCACTCAGGATTAGTTGATGTTGAGTAAGGCTGTCACTGCATAATCTTAAAGTACCAACCTCCATGGTCAGGCAGGGAAATTTCACTGTACACAAGCAATTATACAGTAGGAATGTTTGTGTGGGATCCATACCTTGTTGGGATAGTTGAGGGTGGTACAGTAGAGTCATCATATTTTGCGTGTGGAGAGTTCTATGCAGGAATTCACTGCGGAGGTATCATACAGAGTGTGTGGAGCACTTTTGTTGCCATCATACCTTTATAGGTGCAATGAAAGGGTAATCTAGGGGCTTCGATAAAAGGAAAACTACTTTGTAAGGGCTGCAAAGTTGGAAGATATGCTCTGCTGTGACCTTGCTGAAAACTATTATTATTTTTTGTGATGGGGCCAAATTAGAATTTTTGCTATGGGGCCCCATGATTTCTATGTATGCCCTTGATGACATTCTAGCCTTAACCAACACATATATTTAAAAAAAAAAAACAGTTATGCTGAGGAAAGCAACGGAAACGAATATTATTATGCCCATATACTGTATGTGAATCTTTATTAATAATAAAGTATAAAACAGTGAAGAATGGCAATAAATTCAACAAGGTGTTCCGTTAATAATAGCAAGTGCTTAAACTATATATCAATGGACACTACATCATACGCTCAAACACTTATCACAAGTAACCAATAAATCACAGTGAAATATTCTTTGCCTAGAGGTTTAAATGTTTAAGCAATAATAATGAACACACAGTAATAAACATATGTATAAGGCAATAATATATACTGACTTGATAATAAGCGTACCAGGATAAGGGTGTTCTGCGTGTCCTACTTGTCCCAATGCACATTTTGCCCTTTTTCACCAGGATGCATCACGCTGTAATGTCCTCTGATATATAGTTTAAGCACTTGCTATTATTAACTGAACACCTTGTTGAATATACTGTCATTCACTGTTTTATACTTTATTATTATCTAACTGTAGTACCTGGCGTTTCCCGGGATAGTAACTGTCTCTCCATCTCTCTCACTCTCCCTCTCTGTATGTTTCCCTCTCTGACCGTCCATCTCCCTCTCTGTCTGTCTCTCTCTCCCTCTCTCTCTCTCTCTTTCTCATTTTGCCTCTGTCTCTGTTTGTCTGTGTGTGTCTGTCTCTCTGTGGGTGTGAGTTCATGTGTCTGTCTGTGTGCTTTTGCTTCTGTGTGTCTATTTCTGTGTGTCTCTGTCTCTATGTGTTTGTCTGTATGTGCGTCTCTGCTCTGTGTGTGTGTCTCTGTCTTTGTGTGTGTCTGTGAGTGTATGTTTCTGTGTGTCTGTCTCTGTGTGTCTCTGTGGGTGTCTGTGTGTGTGTATGTCTCTGTATGTATGTTCTCTGTGTGTCTCTATCTTTGTATGTCTCTGTCTCTGTGTGTATCTGTTGTATGTCTCTGTATCAGTCTCTCTGTGTCTCTGTATAAGTCTCTGTGTCTCTGTCTCTGTGTGTCTATCTCTGTGTGTGTCTGTTTCTTTGTGTCTCTTTCTGTGTCTCTGTCTCTGTGTCTGTGTGTCTCTGTGTCTGTGTGTCTCTCTGTGTGAGTTTCGGTCTTTGTATGAGCCTCTCTATGTCTCTGCCTCTGTGTGTCTGTCTCTGTGTGTCTCTGTCTCTGTGTCTGTCTATGTATGTATCTGTGTGTCGCTGTCTGTTTCTGTGTATGTGTCTCTGTGTGTCTGTGTCTCTGTGTGTCATTGTGTCTCTAACTTCGTATCAGTCTCTGTATGTCTCTGCCTCTGTGTGTGTGTGACTCTGCCTCTGTGTGTCTCTGCCTTTGTGTGTCTCTGCGTCTGTGTGTCTCTGCCTTTTTTATCTGTCTCTTTCTGTCTCTTTGTGTCTGTGTGTATCTCTGTGTGTCTCTTTGTGTTTCTGTCTCTGTCTCTCTCTGGCTCTGGGTATTTCTGTCTCTGTGTGTGTCTTTGTGTGTGTCTGTGTGTGTGTCTGTGTGTGTGTCTGTGTCTCTGTGTGTCTTTGTCTCTGTGTGTCTCTGTCTCTGTATCAGTCTCTGTGTGTCTCTGTATGTCTCTGTCACTGTATCAGTCTCTGTCTTTGTCTGTTTGTGTCCATCTCAGTGTGTGTCCATCTCTCAGTGTTATCCATCTCTGTGTCTCTGTCCATCTCACTGTGTGTCTGTTTCTGTGTATCCTTCTATTTGTGTGTCCTTCTCTGTTTGTGTGTGTCTCTGTGTGTCTCTGTGTGAGTGTCAAAGTGTGTGTCTGTCTCTCACTGTCTGTCTCTGTGTTTCTCTGTCTGTCTCTACTGATAATGTGACGCCCTGGGCGAGCCAGGGGTCACAGGTCATCACACCACCACACCCTACACCCCAGTTAGGCACATCAGCTAACCCAAAAATCCTTGTTGCCTTCCTCCAGAGGCTGATGTCCACACCAGAGGGTGGGCTAGGCGGTTGGCTCCACCCACCGAGGAGTTCACAGCTCTGGAGGCGGGAAAACCAGGCAGTTGAAGTCTAGCTGAGGGCTAGAGTGGA
Source organism: Anomaloglossus baeobatrachus (assembly GCF_048569485.1). Lineage (NCBI taxonomy): Eukaryota > Metazoa > Chordata > Amphibia > Anura > Aromobatidae > Anomaloglossus > Anomaloglossus baeobatrachus. The sequence goes on along the minus strand of NC_134359.1, from coordinate 252,437,755 downwards.
GTTAACCTAGGGAAGTGAAGGAGTAACCAGTGAAGTGTAAAGGGAGTGAAAAGTGACAGAAGTAAAGCCTGAAATTGGTCCGGCTGTGTGCCAGGACAGTGTCAGCAAGGTCAGCAGACGGCGGTGATTGTCTGGAGGGGTGACTGCTCGGAGGTTGCTGGAAGGACTGCGGACGGGTGGTGACCCGGCGGTCTTGAGCAGTATACGAAGAACAGTCAGCACCAGGGCAGGGGCCTCTCGGACCCCGGCAAGGCTAGGAGTCGCCATAATTTGCCAAATCCGTCAGTGAAGGGGACGTCTGTCTCCAAACAACCAAGTCCCGATTGAAGGCAACAGTCCAACCGTGGTAGAGAGACACCGCCACCGCCAGGGCACCAGTTTCTCAGGGCCAGCGCCTGCGGGCAAAGAGTAGAGCTCCTCCGGTCCAGTTTGAAGCCGGGGAGCGGGTTACCGGTGGGAACCCATCGCAACCTTCATCAACATAGGTGCAGGACAGAGGGACCGTCACCGTCACCTTCTGGGGAAAGCAAGTGCAGCTGTCCGTGGGAACCGTCTTTCCAGCAGTGTGGTTTACCAAGAACTGTGTCGCTGTCTCAGGCTGAGTGAGTACCAGAGTGCCGCAAGGCACAGCGCTGCCCCCACGTCCCTGCGCCCACCAGGCCCTGCATCTCCCACCTCATCACTGGGCCCCGGGATCATCAACCCCTACCCACGGAGGGGCAACACAACAACTTGCTGCTCCACGCCATCACTCCCGGGATCCCCATACAGAGCAGCGGTGGTGTCAACAAATCACCACAACCGTGGGTGGCGTCACGGACAATAGACTATCTCCCAAAACCCAATCCCCTTTCACTCACGGGCGAGGAGCGCCGCTCGAGACCCCCGGGATCCAGCCCACCGCTCGAGCCACCACTGAGCAGCAGCAGCCGGACCCGAGCAGAGGGGTGAGCGCAGTGCTGACACCCTCCTCCCCGCCCGCGACAACTTGGCGTCATGAACAGGATCTTACCGCTCTACCGTTGGGTAGAGGTGCGCCTTGTGACCGCCGGAGGTGTCCGGCCGAAAAATTTCAGAAGCCGCCATTTTTGGCGCGAAAAGTCCCCGCTCGAGCGTCTTCTCGAGTAGCAGAGGCGCGAAGGCCAAAACCCTGCCCCGATAGAGGAGTGGCAAAAGAGAAGCTAAGGGGGACGCGATGGCGGCTGGCTACATGTGAGAGCAGCTATAAAAGCAGGGACGCCAGGACTCTGCAGACATCTTGTTCCTGGGAAAAGCCGCCAGCAGCATGTGGATGCCGTCCCGCGATGCCGTAGCCCCCGCGCCTGGAACCGCGGCGTGGGTGGAGATCCGGACCGCGCAGCTCTACCAACGGCTGCAGGTCAGGATGCAGCTCCTCATGGAGGAGTGGGAGGCCGACATGGCGGATGTTATAGCGGCCGTGCGGAGACGCGAGGAGGAGGCAGAGGAAGGGAGGGTGAGTGACCCACGCCCCGATGCCCTTGAAGGGACGGTCATCGCGGCTGCGGGACCCGGTCCAAGCCCTCTCCCCCCGCTGCCTCCCTCGCCACCCGTCTCGGAAGCCGTGACCCCGCCACTAGGCCTGCTACCACCGCAACCGGTAGCAATACCCAGCATCCCCGCCCAGGCGGGCCGACCTGTAGCCGGAGCCCGTAGTCGACCGGAGGTGTTGCCCTGGAAAGTCCCAAAGACTGAACCGGAGGCATCCCCTGAAAAGTCCCCCGAGCCTGAGCTGATGACCCGCTCCGAGCCGAAGGCCCAGCAGCGGAAAGCCCCTGTGCCCATCCCCCACACCTCGGCTGAGGTGGCTCCGGGTTGTAGCTGTAAGGCAGCGCCCAAGGCCAAGACACTGCGGGACCTGCCGCCCAGATTCCTGACAGTGGGCAACGTCCAGGATGTCCCGCGGGGCCCGACCCGTGCTTCGGAGCTCGCAGCAGCGCCATATTGGGATAGGGAGCCGGTACCGCTGGGCCTGGAGATCGGTGAACGGGAGAGGAAGAAGGCCGAGCTGGTGGCCTGAGCGATAAGGGAGAAGGAGAATCTCCGCCAGGCCACGTTCCGTGTCCGGGGCCCGCTGTACGTGGGGCAGGTGAGGCGGTTTGATGTCCATCGGGGCTATGGGTTTATATTTGAACCGGGCCTGGAGGCCGAAGTGTTTGTAGCCCGGCGGGATGTGAATGCCCACCTGCCTGAAGAGCATCCCGGCCGCAACCTAATGCCGGGCGACATTGTGCAGTACACCCGGCACTGTGGAGAAAGGGGGTGGTTTTCCCTGGACGCAAAACTAAGGGGCAGCCAGGAGAGCCGAGTGGGAGCTGCACCCCCTCCCTCGGATGAGGCCGACTACCAGCAATAAGGTCAGCGGAGCACCGCTGCAGCCGTCCCCGTTGGGACCACCAATCAGTTCATGTTTGAAAGTTTAAAAAATGATGAGAGAAAATGATTACCGAAGTTTCACCTGATTGTCTGCACCGTGATTTGGAAAACCGGCCGTTGCCGGCACCGTTGTCCCCGTGGGGACCGTTTCAAAAGTTGCATAAGGGACTCCTTATGGACAAGCCCGTGAACTTGCAGGGCAACCACAGACGCTAGTGGCTTGTAAATAAGTTGTTTACCGTTACCGTTTTCCGCTTTGCCGCCTCCGGAGAGACAGGTTGGAGGGAGGGCCCACAGTAGAGCCGGCTGGGGCCCAGCCACCACCGGGACCGGTGGCTACCCTCTGGAGGGGAAGGACAGATCCCGCTCGGGTAACTTGTGCTGGACTTGGGTCAAGGGGTGCTGCCTGGGCTTTAGGGGCAGCATCAGGGCCAGGTTGCTTGGGTGGGAGAGAGCGGACACCGTAACCATAAACCGTTTTGCAACGTTTAAGTAAAGTGCCTCCCGTTATGGGAAGAAGTAATAAAAATGTAAATATGTTACCGTTTTACACTGTTATATATTTTTCAGAAAATAAAACCGGTGTTTTACCGGCAGCCCGCGGACGGTCTGCATTTTGCTAAGGGGGAATGTGACACCCTGGGCGAGCCAGGGGTCACAGGTCATCACACCACCACACCCTACACCCCAGTTAGGCACATCAGCTAACCCAAAAATCCTTGTTGCCTTCCTCCAGAGGCTGATGTCCACACCAGGGGGTGGGCCAGGCGGTTGGCTCCACCCACCGAGGAGTTCACAGCTCTGGAGGCGGGAAAACCAGGCAGTTGAAGTCTAGCTGAGGGCTAGAGTGGAGTTAACCTAGGGAAGTGAAGGAGTAACCAGTTAAGTGTAAAGGGAGTGAAAAGTGACAGAAGTAAAGCCTGAAGTTGGTCCGGCTGTGTGCCAGGACAGTGTCAGCAAGGTCAGCAGACGGCGGTGATTGTCTGGAGGGGTGACTGCTCGGAGGTTGCTGGAAGGACTGCGGACGGGTGGTGACCCGGCGGTCTGGAGCAGTATACGAAGAACAGTCAGCACCAGGGCAGGGGCCTCTCGGACCCCGGCAAGGCTAGGAGTCGCCATAATTTGCCAAATCCGTCAGTGAAGGGGACGTCTGTCTCCAAACAACCAAGTCCCGATTGAAGGCAACAGTCCAACCGTGGTAGAGAGACACCTCCACCGCTAGGGCACCAGTTTCTCAGGGCCAGCGCCTGCGGGCAAAGAGTAGAGCTCCTCCGGTCCAGCTTGAAGCCGGGGAGCGGGTTACCGGTGGGAACCCATCGCAACCATCATCAACATAGGTGCAGGACAGAGGGACCGTCACCGTCACCTTCTGGGGAAAGCAAGTGCAGCCGTCCGTGGGAACCGTCTTTCCAGCAGTGTGGTTTACCGAGAACTGTGTCGCTGTCTCAGGCTGAGTGAGTACCAGAGTGCCGCAAGGCACAGCGCTGCCCCCGCGTCCCTGCACCCACCAGGCCCTGCATCTCCCACCTCATCACTGGGCCCCGGGATCATCAACCCCTACCCACGGAGGGGCAACACAACAACTTGCTGCTCCACGCCATCACTCCCGGGATCCCCATACAGAGCAGCGGTGGTGTCAACAAATCACCACAACCGTGGGTGGCGTCACGGACAATAGACTATCTCCCAAAACCCAATCCCCTTTCACTCACGGGCGAGGAGCGCCGCTCGAGACCCCCGGGATCCGGCCCACCGCTCGAGCCACCACTGAGCAGCAGCAGCCGGACCTGAGCAGAGGGGTGAGCGCAGTGCTGACACCCTCCTCCCCGCCCGCGACAATATCATATTACTTCACACAAACTTCTTATACTAAGAATGTCCTTTCTTCCTATAGCAACCAATCAGAGCTCCTATTAATGACTTGCAGTTCCCAGCTCCATTGACTTTAATGTAAGCAGGTTTTTTTTATCGAATAACTATAAGGCTATGTGCGCACTTTGCGTTTTTCCATTCGTTTCTGCAGCGTTTTCAACTTCAGCGTTTTAATGCCAAAATGCATGTGTTTGGATTTTCAAGCAAAGTCTATGGGAAATAGGGATTTCTTGTGCGCACTATGCTTTTTTAAACGCTGCATTTTAGTTGCAAAATTTGTGGCAAAAACTCAGCGTTTAAAGAAGCAACATGTCAATTGTTTTTGCCATTTTGGCAGCATTTTGCTAACATTAAAGTCTATGAGAAGTTGCAAAATGCATTCTACATCAAAATTCTAGCGTTTAACATGCTTTTTTGATGCAGAAAACATGCGTTTTTGACTAATTAAAATCATGCGTTTTTGACATTATAATATTGGCATTACATGTCCCTTTACACACACACATAGTCCGACAATTAAAATTAATAAAAAACATTAATTTAACGTTATTTTAGACATAAATAATAATACACAGTTATCAATTTAATAAAATCAGCTATTTTATGTATGATTTTAATCATGATATTTAATATCAATTTTTTTTCACTTTTTCATAGTGTTTGAATGTTTAAACTTTATTTAGCAGTGTATTTGTTTACAAAACGCATCTAACTTTAGGCAATGAAAAAGCATGTAAAACGCGGTAAAAACGCTGTAAAAATGCGGTAAAAACGCGAGCGGTTTTATAGCGTTTTTGTGGTCAAAACCAACCTTGGCAAAAAATGTTTCTGCCAGAGGATGCATTTAGAACTGCAACTACCTCGACGCAAAGTGCGCACATAACCTTAAGCACGGGGTTAAATTTTCTCGGCAAAACATAGTGTATGACGTCCCCTGAGTCACATGAGGCGACTGTGCAAAATCTTGTGATTATAAATGCAACGATGCAGATTCCTTTAGCGGACACACACACACACATACATACACACACATACATACACTCAGCTTCATTTATTAGATAAACATTCACATATTTGGGCATAATAATATTCGTTTTGGTTGCTTTCTTCGGCATACCCGCCTTTTGTTGAAATACACTTATTGAGTTTAATTGCCCTAGTTACATTTTAGCACCATTTTTGTAGACATTGGCCAATCATCTGATGTGTATGGTGGTCTTCGTACTATTTATTTAAAAGAAAAGTCCTTTTTTTAAAACTCATGGAACTTAAGGGTGCTTTTCACGCTGCGACATCGCTAACGATATATCGTCGGGGTCACATCGTTAGTGACGCACATCCGGCGTCGTTAGCGACATCGCAGCATGTGCCAGCAATGAGCGACAATCAACGATCGCAAAAACGTAAAAAATCGTTGATCGTTGACACGTCGCTCCTTTTCATAATATCGTTGGTGGTGCATGCCGCTGGTTGTTCCTCGTTTCTGCAGCATCACACATCGCTATGTGTGACACCGCAGGAGCGACGAACATCTCCTTACCTGCCTCCACCGCAATGAGGAAGGAAGGAGGTGGGCGGCATGTTCCGGCCGCTCATCTCCGCCCCTCCTCTACTATTGGACAGCTGCCGTGTGACGTCGCTGTGACGCCGCACGAATCGCCCCCTTAGAAAGGAGGCGGATCGCCGGCCACAGCGACGTCGCAGGGAAGGTAAGTCCGTGTGACGGGTGTAAGCGATGTTGTGCGCCATGAGCAGCGATTTGCCCGTGACGCACAACCGACGGGGGCAGGTATGCTCTCTAGCGATATCGATACCGATATCGCAGCGTGTAAAGCCCGCTTTAGGATAAGCCATGCAAGAGATTTCTTACAGTTTGCTCTGCCATCATCAACTGAGCTCATCTCATCTGAACAAACACATGCACTTAGGAGAGGAAATTGTGATATAATTTTTGAGATCTGAATGCTATTTTAGACATGTTCCATGAAAGGCCTGTACTATTTTTCTGATAAATCAAATGCTAAACTATTTGAGATGGAGAGGCCACTGCACACTCGTTATTCTGCAAGTTTTCCTTCTGAGCTCCAGAATCTATTGCACTTTTAGGCAACATTCCCATGATGAGTATTTTTTTGTTTTTGATGCTGCAGATCTTCTGCAACATTTCTGCACCTAACAGGCAGATTAATTATTTGTATTTTTTCATTGCATTTTTTAGTGCATTTTTTCATATGTATTTTAACAATTCGTTTTTTGTTTCTTGTTTCTATATCATGCGTAAATAAAGCTGTTTTGTTTTTGATATTTCTTGGTATTTAACTTTGACAAAACGTCAAAACGATACATTCATGTGCAGATTACATTCATTTTTTTACCTGAATATTTTCTGCATATTATGTAATCCCATTGGGAAAATCTGCACTTAAAACTCTCGAGAAATTGACATGTTAAGGATTTGGACCAAGCACCGCAGGTCAGCTTCCTATGCTAAGAAAAAAACAGAGGGCAAGAGATTTCTATAAATCCCATCCATTTCCATGGAACTGTAAGATGTTGCATTTTTTTGCGCTGTGAAAATATGCAGGGACCCCTTAGCATATAGGCACGCCCCTGTGGGCGTTAACATGCCAATGAATGCGCAGTGTCAGAGGTATGGTATGATGAGTGCATGCTCTAGCTTGGGCGGCACGCGTCATTGTGGGGGCGTCTCTGTTACTGGGCTCGGACCCGGTCATGTGACCGGCCGGAATCATATGGGACTCCATGTGGCTCGCGGCCGCTCGGCTCGATGACGTCCTGCATTATGCCGCGCGACACCGCCCGGCCTGACCGCATGCGCCCGATAATATATCCCAGGTCTAGGTGAACAGTCCTGTGATTGGTGTGGGGGAATATAAATTGGCCACCATTCCTGCCGTCCAACACCACACCTCCTTGACGAAAGCCACGTGCCGAAACATGTGTTGGTTTGGTGTCGGCACAGCAGTGGGACATGACCTCAGGTAAACCCTTTCCTCCATACATGTACTTATTGCTTCCATTTGATTGCTTGTCCTGGTAATTCCCTTTGTTAACATCTATTGAATTTGATACAAATCTGCATTCAGATATTAGTGCCTATTTGGCTGCATCTCTATAATGCACTTTATTATTGCAACTTAAACTTTTTTGCACTGTAGTTTTGCACCTTAATTTATTCTGTGGGATTATTTTTCCACATATTGTATCACCTTTTTTACTATTTTCTACTATATTATATATCATATTTTATGTGCAATTCTGTGCTGCATTTGAGACTTAATCGGGCTTTACACGCTACGACATCGCTCAAGTGATCTCGTTGGGGTCACGGAATTTGTGATGCACATCCGGTCGCTTTAGCGATGCCGTTGCGTGTGACACCTTTGAGCGATTTTGCATCGTCGCAAAAACGTGCAAAATCGCTCATCGGTGACATGCGGGTCCATTCTCAAATATCGTTACTGCAGCAGTAATGAAGTTGTTCCTCGTTCCTGCGGCAGCACACATCGCTCCGTGTGACACCGCAGGAACGAGGAACCTCACCTTACCTGCGTCCCGGCCACAATGTGGAAGGAAGGAGGAGGGCGGGATGTTACGTCCCTTATCTCCGCCCCTCCGTTTCTTTTGGGCGGCGGTTCAGTGACGCTGCTGTGACGTCGCTTTGACACTGAACGAACCGCCCCCTTAGAAAGGAGTCACAGCGACGTGACAGGGAAGGTAAGTCCGTGTGACGGGTCCGGGCGATGTTGTGCGACACGGGCAGCGATTGGCCCGTGTCGCACAACTAATGGGGGCGGGTATGCACGCTGGCGATATCGGTAGCGATATCGCAGTGTGTTAAGCGGCCTTTACGCTTTTGTATCTTAAAAATGTTTTGGTGGAAAAAATACTACCCTGGACGTACTACTTGTATTTTATGCTATTTATAAAATTGATTGATTACTACCATATTCTCTGGTATATCATGTTGAGCTATTCAAAAATAGTTTTGTAAATTTTGATATTATTATTATTGTCCCTTGTTGTGCTGTCTTATTGCGCAGTTTGCACTTTTTTATATTGTTTTTAATCACTCATTAATAAAACTTGGTTTTATTGTCTCATATTATTGTATTGGCTATTTTTTTTGCTTATAGGGGTATATGAATTGTAGTTATAGCCTTTCCATTTACACTGAATGGGGGATGTGATGGTATATCGATACCATTGGACATTTCGGGTCAAGGCTACGCCACCCCCCTTCATAAGTAGCTGGCACACAGAAAGGTTTATCTGATATAATAAATTGAATGTGTATGTTGTAAATGGCCACCAGGTGGCAAGATGGCTTAGTGACGGCTGCACTGGCTCCTGGTTAGGCAGAAAAAGAGTGAAGTGAAAGTAGGAGGATTGGGTTTAAATAGGACAGGATGTAAAAGGAGGGTAGGAGAGTCCCCAGAAAGAGAGAACAAGCCCAAAAGATCTATTGATTAAAGATCCTAAGGGTCAACCCTTTGATATTGGACATGCGGGGTCATGCTCTTTAGAGGACTGTTGTAACTGCGTCCCCAGAAGAAGGGTTGAGTCCAGACGATCGGGGTGGCGTCCGTTTTTCTCTGGATTGAAAACCCAACGAAATCCCCTGCGAGACTGAAGGTCAGTGGGCTCTTAAAGGAAAAGGGTAGGTCCTGGCCAGAAGCACGGGCAGAGGAGTGCTATTACAATAAACCCCTTCAATAGCATCAGCAAAATCCCTGTGTATGGGACAGAGGGGCTAAAGGACTTTTTGAATCGGTTTGTGCAGTATGATGTCAGACTGTGAATGAGGGGCCTAACAGTATCTGAAGGAGCCCAGGTTCCAGTAAAGCAGTCGGCCGGTAAATTCTATTATGGAACGAAGTCTGGAAAGAACCCCATCGGGGTCAGAAGCGGTGTCCATGTCATGAGAGATGAAAGTTTCCCTGTAAAGGATTCAAGTAAAGTTCTGCTGTTTGAAGAAAGTATATCTGTGTCTGATTTATTGACTGAGTGGAAGTGTGGACTGTGGTGGAAGCATCCCTGCAGTGGAGCAGTGACCAGCAGGCAAGGGGTTACCGAGCGGCTGCGCTGTGGCCTGTCAACCCCTGCACACATAACTACCTCTGTCTTTTCTAGCCGTTCTACACATGCAAAAACAGGTGAGGTAGTTTATCATATTACATTGTGGTCATAGACAAAAAAAGACATTAAAAACATTATAAAGGAAAAAAAAGAGACTATTTTTGCACATAAATACAGATCCCCAGATAATGTGTGTAGGCGTCATGTCTCCACCAGAGTCTGCTTCTGCAACAACTGCTCTAGTCACCGGGTGCCGCCGTATTTCCACAGTAGGTGCTGCTGGCGATAGGGGAGGAATCAGTACCTTCACTCTGTGGTCCAGCTCACCCCAAACCATCTCGATTGGCTTCAGGTCTGGTGACTGTGGAGGCCAGGTCATCTGGTGTAGCACCCCATCACTCTCCTTCTTAGTCAAATAGCCCTTACACATGGAATAGCATGCCGCTGCAAGATGCTGTGGTAGCCATGCTGGTTCAGTATGCCTTCAATTTTGAAAAAATCCCCAACAGTATCACCAGCAAAGCACCCCCACATCATCACACCTCCTGCTCCATGCTTCACGGTAGGAACCAGGCATGTAGAGTGCATCCGTTCACCTTTTCTGCGTTGCACAAAGACACGGTGGTTGGATCTAAAGATCTCAAATTTGTACTCATCAGACTAAAACACAGATTTCCACTGGTCTAATGTCCATTCCTTGTGTTATTTAGCCCAAACAAGTCTCTTCTGCTTGTTGCCTGTCCTTAGCAGTGGTTTCCTAGCAGCTATTTAACCATGAAGGCCTGCTGCACAAAGTCTCCTCTTAACAGTTGTTCTAGAGATGTGTCTGCTGCTAGAACTCTGTGTGGCATTGACCTGCTCTCTAATTTGAGCTGTTGTTAACCTGCGATTTCTGAGGCTGGTAATTCGGATAAACTTATCCTCCGCAGCAGAGGTGACTCTTGGGCTTCCATTCCTGGGGCGGTCCTCATATTAGCCAGTTTGATGGTTTTTATCACTGCACTTTGGGACACTTTCAAAGTTTTCCCAATTTTTCGGACTGACTGACCTTCATTTCTTAAAGTAATGATGGCCACTCGTTTTTCTTTACTTAGCTGCTTTTTTCTTGCCATAATACAAATTCTAACAGTCTATTCAGTAGGACTATCAGCTGTGTATCCACCAGACTTCTGCATAACACAACTGATGGTCCCAACCTCATTTATAACGCAAGAAACACCACTTATTAAACCTGACAGGGCACACCTGTGAAGTGAAAACCATTTCCGGTGACTACCTCTTGAAGCACATCAAGAGTATGCCAAGAGTGTGCAAAGCAGTAATCAAAGCAAAAAGTGGCTACTTTGAAGAACCTAGAAAATAATACATATTTTCATTTATTTCACACTTTTTTAAGTATTTCATTCCACATAATTCAGAATTCATAGTTTTGATGCCTTCAAAGTGAATGTACAATTTTCAGAGTCATGAGCATAAAAAATACTCTTTGAATGAGAAGGTGTGTCCAAACTTTTGGTCTGTACCGTGGGTATATATATATATATATATATATTTATATATATATATATATAAAAAAGAAAAAAAGAGCAGTCGCACACTGTGAAAAGCCAATATAAAACTCTGAGTAAACAATATAAATGGAGGTGTTTGGAATATTATCATGGCTATTGTAATACTTAGCCCCTTCACGGCACCCTCCTTTGCTGGGTCCTACTCTACACTGCATCTTTTCTGGGCTTCTTAAAAACCTACACAAGATCAGCAGGTGGACAAAAAGGGCTAATGAACAGGCAAGGGCTAGAGAGCAAATCCATGACGCATCTATAAGGGATAAGCAGGTTACAATGCTAAACTCCCCCCATACCATATTTACTTAAATAAAGACGATAACCACGACTTTATTGCAGGAATGGCCACAGCTTTATTTAACCGTATATATGTATACCAAAGCTCGTGGCTCAACATGCCACCCATTGTTAAACATAACCTTATACATATACACCCTTATAACCAAACCACCGATAGAGCCGTCCGAGAGGGCAACCATCATTCTTAACCCCCCGGCCATAACCTCCAACTGGCCCGGAGGACCACCTCGGCCGTGACCAACCGGCCAGAGGTGAGGGGTAATAACGTTCCATCGTTAATTACCCCCACCCAGAACCTTCAGGACCTCCGCCCACAAGTTCCAATCCAATCTGAAGCCACTCCCCTTGAGCGACTTCGTACCAACAAACCGACTGTCGGTACTCCCAACCTCTCTGACGGACCTATCACCCCGCTGTGACAACAAAACAACATCGTCTATATTTTTTTTTTTTTGATAAAGAACCATTACCCTTTTCTTTAATTTTTTTTTTTTTTTTTTATAAGGGCGGGCAGGTGGGGCACAAACTTAACAGCGACAAAAGGGAGGTAACTTATGCACACCCCCTTTTATACCTCCTATAACACCCCCACCCCTTCCCTGCTCTCCTCCATTCCCCCTGCAGTTCTTTCTACCAATCCTATGCCCCCATATACAGTTAGGTCCAGAAATATTTGGACAGTGACACAATTTTCGCGAGTTGGGCTCTGCATGCCACCACATTGGATTTGAAATGAAACATTTACAACAGAATTCAAGTGCAGATTGTAACGTTTAATTTGAAGGTTTGAACAAAAATATCTCATAGAAATTGTAGGAATTGTACACATTTCTTTACAAACACTCCACATTTTAGGAGGTCAAAAGTAATTGGACAAATAAACCAAACCCAAAAACAAAATTTTTATTTTCAATATTTTGTTGCGAATCCTTTGGAGGCAATCACTGCCTTAAGTCTGGAACCCATGGACATCACCAAACGATGGGTTTCCTCCTTCTTAATGCTTTGCCAGGCCTTTACAGCCGCAGCCTTCAGGTCTTGCTTGTTTGTGGGTCTTTCCGTCATAAGTCTGGATTTGAGCAAGTAAAATGCATGCTCAATTGGGTTAAGATCTGGTGATTGACTTGGCCATTGCAGAATGTTCCACTTTTTTGCACTCATGAACTCCTGGGTAGCTTTGGCTGTATGCTTGGGGTCATTGTCCATCTGTACTATGAAGCGCCGTCCGATCAACTTTGCGGCATTTGGCTGAATCTGGGCTGAAAGTATATCCCGGTACACTTCAGAATTCATCCGGCTACTCTTGTCTGCTGTTATGTCATCAATAAACACAAGTGACCCAGTGCCATTGAAAGCCATGCATGCCCATGCCATCACGTTGCCTCCACCATGTTTTACAGAGGATGTGGTGTGCCTTGGATCATGTGCCGTTCCCTTTCTTCTCCAAACTTTTTTCTTCCCATCATTCTGGTACAGGTTGATCTTGGTCTCATCTGTCCATAGAATACTTTTCCAGAACTGAGCTGGCTTCATGAGGTGTTTTTCAGCAAATTTAACTCTGGCCTGTCTATTTTTGGAATTGATGAATGGTTTGCATCTAGATGTGAACCCTTTGTATTTACTTTCATGGAGTCTTCTCTTTACTGTTGACTTAGAGACAGATACACCTACTTTATTGAGAGTGTTCTGGACTTCAGTTGATGTTGTGAACGGGTTCTTCTTCACCAAAGAAAGTATGCGGCGATCATCCACCACTGTTGTCATCCGTGGACGCCCAGGCCTTTTTGAGTTCCCAAGCTCACCAGTCAATTCCTTTTTTCTCAGAATGTACCCGACTGTTGATTTTGCTACTCCAAGCATGTCTGCTATCTCTCTGATGGATTTTTTCTTTTTTTTCAGCCTCAGGATGTTCTGCTTCACCTCAATTGAGAGTTCCTTAGACCGCATGTTGTCTGGTCACAGCAACAGCTTCCAAATGCAAAACTACACACCTGTAATCAACCCCAGACCTTTTAACTACTTCATTGATTACAGGTTAACGAGGGAGACGCCTTCAGAGTTAATTGCAGCCCTTAGAGTCCCTTGTCCAATTACTTTTGGTCCCTTGAAAAAGAGGAGGCTATGCATTACAGAGCTATGATTCCTAAACCCTTTCTCCGATTTGGATGTGAAAACTCTCATATTGCAGCTGGGAGTGTGCACTTTCAGCCCATATTATATATATAATTGTATTTCTGAACATGTTTTTGTAAACAGCTAAAATAACAAAACTTGTGTCACTGTCCAAATATTTCTGGACCTAACTGTACCTCCCCCATCCTAACCAAAACACTTAACCCCTTACTACCCTGCACCCTCCCGATCGTCATGGGCCTGTTCACCCCTATGGGGCTCACTGCACCTCTTGATGCATCTATAAGGGATAAGCAGGTTACAATGCTAAACTCCCCCCGTACCATATTTACTTAAATAAAGACGATAACCACAACTTTATTGCAGGAATGGCAACAGCTTTATTTAACCGTATATATGTATACAAAAACTCGTGGCTCAACATGCCACCCATTGTTAAACATAACCTTATACATATATACCCTTATAACCAAACCACCGATAGATCCGTCCGAGAGGGCAACTATCATTCTTAACCCCCCGGCCGTAACCTCAAACTGGCCCAGAGGACCATCTCGGCCGTGACCAACCGGCCCGAGGTGAGGGGTAATAACGTTCCATCGTTAATTACCCCCACCCAGAACCTGCAGGACCTCCGCCCACAAGTTCCAATCCAATCTAAAGCCACTCCACTTGAGCGACTTCGTACCAACAAACCGACTGTCGGTACTTCCAACCTCTCTGACGGACCTATCACCCCGCCACAGACCGACCAAGTGACACCTTACTTGGCCCGGGCCCTCCACACCACCAGCGCTTGCTCCAGACCATCCCTCAATCCCAACATCCACAAATCCAACCCCACGTCCGTGAGATGGACCCCATCTCGCCTTAAATACTGCTCGGTGGACTCCTCCAGTTCTCTATGAAGTACCACCAAACCACCGTTTCGCGCCACAAACTTGCCAATTGCCCGGTTCAATTTGCTCCGGGCCCTGTTAATACGGTCTGCTGACCTCCCAAAACGCCACTGCGTCCGAGCTATGATATCCGACCAGACAATTACAATGCCCGGGAACGCCCTCCACAAATGTAACAAATCCAGCTTTATATCCCTTTGTACGTCTCTCGCTGACCTCACTCCCAATTCATTCCCTCCCACATGCAAAATCAACACATCAGGGTCGCGATCAATGCGGCTATAATAAGCCACTTCAGGGCGCACTCTACCTCAGGTCATGCCCCGAATTCGCAGCCACTTTACTTGGGCTTCCGTCACCGCCACTCCGAGCTGCCGACCGTCGCGACGAACATCCGCCCGCAACGCTCCCCAATACACATAGGAGTGCCCGAGGATCCACACAAGGCATGGACCTACAAAATATAAAGACCACGAATAAAAACCACAACAGAAACAAGAAAACATTGCACACCAGAATCATAACGCAAACAAGAAATCCCCACTTACGAAAACCATCACCTGACCAGGTGAGGTCTAATGTACGAGCGAAACCTGGAAGATTCCCACCGCCCAATCCGTCGGATCCAATCCTCACTCAACCCCCACCTAGCGGCCTCCATTGCTGTCCCAATCCGGAAGGAGTGAGATCCGTATTCACTTGGCTCCTCCCCCACCCGTGCTAAAGCCGTCTTCAGCACTGCAATGAATTGGAATCGCGATAAAGCAGACCCATCCCTATGCCTAAGGGAAACGCCAGGATAACCACCTCGCACCTTTAAAAACTCTGTCACCTGTACCACCGGTACTGGTGCCCTGGCAATTCAAACAACACTACCAGGCGCCCCCGTTTTTGAAAAACGTAGCCGACATTCTACTCTATCCTCCCCAAACATTACATCCTCCATCAACAAACCACCTATCGCATGCTTAGTCGGGCTGACCAATTCTCCAATGCGAAAGGCCCCAAAAAACGCCAATACAAAAGCTACCGAGAACAATACCTGCTCATAAGGGGATGAACATACAGTTAGGTCCAGAAATATTTGGACAGTGACACAAGTTTTGTTATTTTAGCTGTTTACAAAAACATGTTCAGAAATACAATTATATATATAATATGGGCTGAAAGTGCACACTCCCAGCTGCAATATAAGAGTTTTCACATCCAAATCGGAGAAAGGTTTTAGGAATCATAGCTCTGTAATGCATAGCCTCCTCTTTTTCAAGGGACCAAAAGTAATTGGACAAGGGACTCTAAGGGCTGCAATTAACTCTGAAGGCGTCTCCCTCGTTAACCTGTAATCAATGAAGTAGTTAAAAGGTCTGGGGTTGATTACAGGTGTGTGGTTTTGCATTTGGAAGCTGTTGCTGTGACCAGACAACATGCGGTCTAAGGAACTCTCAATTGAGGTGAAGCAGAACATCCTGAGGCTGAAAAAAAAGAAAAAATCCATCAGAGAGATAGCAGACATGCTTGGAGTAGCAAAATCAACAGTCGGGTACATTCTGAGAAAAAAGAAATTGACTGGTGAGCTTGCGAACTCAAAAAGGCCTGGGCGTCCACGGATGACAACAGTGGTGGATGATCGCCGCATGATTTCTTTGTTGAAGAAGAACCCGTTCACAACATCAACTGAAGTCCAGAACACTCTCAGTGAAGTAGGTGTATCTGTCTCTAAGTCAACAGTAAAGAGAAGACTCCATGAAAGTAAATACAAAGGGTTCACATCTAGATGCAAACCATTCATCAATTCCAAAAATAGACAGGCCAGAGTTAAATTTGCTGAAAACACCTCATGAAGCCAGCTCAGTTCTGGAAAAGTATTCTATGGACAGATGAGACCAAGATCAACCTGTACCAGAATGATGGGAAGAAAAAAGTTTGGAGAAGAAAGGGAACGGCACATGATCCAAGGCACACCACATCCTCTGTAAAACATGGTGGAGGCAACGTGATGGCATGGGCATGCATGGCTTTCAATGGCACTGGGTCACTTGTGTTTATTGATGACATAACAGCAGACAAGAGTAGCCGGATGAATTCTGAAGTGTACCGGGATATACTTTCAGCCCAGATTCAGCCAAATGCCGCAAAGTTGATCGGACGGCGCTTCATAGTACAGATGGACAATGACCCCAAGCATACAGCCAAAGCTACCCAGGAGTTCATGAGTGCAAAAAAGTGGAACATTCTGCAATGGCCAAGTCAATCACCAGATCTTAACCCAATTGAGCATGCATTTCACTTGCTCAAATCCAGACTTAAGACGGAAAGACCCACAAACAAGCAAGACCTGAAGGCTGTGGCTGTAAAGGCCTGGCAAAGCATTAAGAAGGAGGAAACCCAGCGTTTGGTGATGTCCATGGGTTCCAGACTTAAGGCAGTGATTGCCTCCAAAGGATTCGCAACAAAATATTGAAAATAAAAATATTTTGTTTGGGTTTGGTTTATTTGTCCAATTACTTTTGACCTCCTAAAATGTGGAGTGTTTGTAAAGAAATGTGTACAATTCCTACAATTTCTATCAGATATTTTTGTTCAAACCTTCAAATTAAACGTTACAATCTGCACTTGAATTCTGTTGTAGAGGTTTCATTTCAAATCCAATGTGGGGGCATGCAGAGCCCAACTCGCGAAAATTGTGTCACTGTCCAAATATTTCTGGACCTAACTGTACATCACCCAAACACCCCACTAAACGAACCAACAATGGCAACGACACCGGCCGCCTCATGTCACGTGACTGCGCCCCCTTTCGAAAACCCCTCATCGCCTGCCGCACCAGGAAATCCTTAGTCGCATCCCGAACCCCTTGCATTTTAAACAAGAAGGCCAGAGCCGCCAACTTGTAACCAATCACCGCAACAGACCGACCTGCTGAAAAATCCCCACTAATCAAGATCAGGAGGACTCCCAACACTCGACCAGTTTAACTAGGCTCCATGAAGTCCCCACTTTCCAACTCCTCCCATTCCTTCCAAACCGACTGATATTGGCACCAAGTAGCCTCGGCCACCGATCTCCTAATTCCCTCAAACGCTACACCGATGCTAAGTCCCAGAGCCATTCCGGGCAGAGTTCTCCATCCGCGTCCGCTCCCGGCATCAGCCTCCGGAACCTGTAAAACTGAAACCGTGATAGCGCGTCAGCCACATCGTTTTGCACCCCGGGCACGTGCCGAGCTACCACGCAAATGTTTAACTCCAAGCAACGCAACACCAGATGCCTTAAATATCCCACTACCGGCAGAAACTTTGCCGACAGTGCATTGATAGAATGCACCACCGCCATGTTGTCACAATGCATGCAAACCCTTTTTCCTGCAAATGCGTGACCCCACAACTCCACCGCCACAATAATGGGAAACAGTTCTAGCAGCGCCAAGTTCTTTACCAAACCTTTTTCCACCCAAAATCGTGGCCACTTTCCCACGCACCAGCGTGTCTGAAAAATTGCTCCAAAACCCGTCGCACCAGCCGCGTCCGTAAACAATTCCAGCTGGCTATTGGTCAATGCCTCGCTCATCCAAAGAGTCCGCCCGTTATACCGGTCCAAAAACCCCTCCCAGACCAACAAATCCCCCTTCATCACTTTGATCACTCTCACAAAGTGATTCGGAGCTTCCACCCCCGCGGTTGCGCTCGCCAGTCTCCTGTTAAATATCCGCCCCATTGGCATAATGCGACAAGCGAAATTCAATTTCCCGAGCACTGACTGCAAATCCCGCAACCGCACCTTCTTAGCCCGTGACAAAATCCGCACCGACGCCTTCATATCCAGAAGCTTCCCCTCCGGCAACCGGCATTCCATTGCCATTGTATCAATTTCGATGCCTAAAGCCTGCTTTACACCTTACAATTAGGTGTGCGATCTCGTATGCGATGTGACACGCCCAGGTCGCATATGCGATTAAATGAGATTGCACGTAGGTCGTTCATTTGCTGTCACACGTGCGTTAGTAGTCTATGTTAAATTGATCAATTTTGTGTGCGATCCTTTAGATCATGTGTTCCGTGACGTATGCATTGGGCACCCTTTTTTTTTTTTTTTTATTTATTGACTTGCCAAGCGTGTGTAATGTGTAGGGATGCGTTTTTACTATGTCATCTGCCATTCAGCTCTGCTACATGGCCGCTGACAGCAGCCACAGACAGCCATGTAGCAGAGCTGAATGGCAGATGACAGCAGACACAGACAGAGCCGCACTGTCAGAATGAACTCGGGTGAACCTCACCCGACTTCATTGTCATGCTGCGGCTCTGTCTGTGCCGCGTCCTGATTAGCGGTCACCCGTGAAGTACTCACCGGTGACCGCTAAACTCCTGAGTAAGTGAATTGAGCAGCCCTCTCTCATATACTCACCGATCCCCGGCTCTGCACGGCATTCACACTGGTCCGGCGGCTTTTACTGTTTTGAAAAAGCCGGCCGCCCATTAAACAATCTCGTATTCCCTGCTTTCCCCGCCCACCGGCGCCTATGATTGGTTACAGTGAGACACGCCCCCACGCTGAGTGACAGGTGTCACACTGCACCCAATCACAGCAGCCGGTGGGCGTGTCTATACTGTGCAGTGAAATAAATAATTAAATAATTAAAAAAAACGGCGTGCGGTCCCCCCCAATTTTAATACCAGCCAGATAAAGCCATACGGCCGAAGGCTGGTATTCTCAGGATGGGGAGCTCCACGTTATGGGGAGCCCCCCAGCCTAACAATATCAGCCAACAGCCGCCCAGAATTGCCGCATACATTATATGCGACAGTTCTGGGACTGTACCCGGCTCTTCCCGATTTGCCCTGGTGCGTTGGCAAATCGGGGTAATAAGGAGTTATTGGCAGCCCATATCTGCCAATAAGTCCTAGATTAATCATGTCAGGCGTCTATGAGACACCTTCCATGATTAATCTGTAAATTACAGTAAATAAACACACACACGCCTGAAAAAATCCTTTATTATAAATAAAAAACACAAACATATACCCTGGTTCACCACTTTAATCAGCCCGAAAAAGCCCTCCTTGTCCGGCGTAATCCAGGATGCTCCAGCGTCGCTTCCAGCGCTGCTGCATGGAGGTGACAGGAGCTGCAGAAGACACCGCCGCTCTGGTCACCTCCACACAGCAAATGAAGACAGCCGCGCGATCAGCTGACCTGTCACTGAGGTTACCCGCTGTCACTGGATCCAGCGGTGGATGCAGCGGTGGCCGCGGGTAACCTCAGTGACAGCAGCTGATTGCGCGGCTGTCTTCATTTGCTGTGTGGAGGTGACCGGAGCGGCTATGTCTGCTGCAGCTCCGGTCACCTCCATGCAGCAGCGCTGGAAGCGACGCTGCATCATCCTGGATTACGCCGGACAAGGAGGGCTTTTTGGGGCTGATTAAAGTGGTGAACCAGGGTATATGTTTGTGTTTTTTATTTATAATAAAGGATTTTTTCGGGCGTGTGTGTGTTTATTTACTGTAATTTACAGATTAATCATGGAAGGTGTCTCATAGACGCCTGACATGATTAATCTAGGACTTATTGGCAGCTATGGGCTGCCAATAACTCCTTATTACCCCGATTTGCCAACGCACCAGGGCAAATCGGGAAGAGCCAGGTACAGTCCCAGAACTGTCGCATATAATGTATGCGGCAATTCTGGGCGGCTGCTGACTGATATTGTTAGGCTGGGGGGCTCCCCATAATGTGGAGTTTCCCATCCTGAGAATACCAGCCTTCGGCCGTATGGCTTTATCTGGCTGGTATTAAAATTGGGGGGGACCGCACGCCGTTTTTTTTAATTATTTAATTATTTATTTCACTGCACAGTATAGACACGCCCACCGGCTGCTGTGATTGGGTGCAGTGTGACACCTGTCACTCAGCGTGGGGGCGTGTCTCACTGTAACCAGCAAAAGGGAAAGCAGGGAATACGAGATTGTTTAATGGGCGGCCGGCTTATTCAAAACAGTAAAAGCCGCCGGACCAGTGTGAATGCCGTGCAGAGCCGGGCCGGAGATCGGGGATCGGTGAGTATATGAGAGAGGGGGTAAGAGGGATAGACTGACATGAACAGAGAGAGAGGGACAGAGATAGTGACGGACTGACAGAGATTAGTGAATGACAGACATTGTGAGGCGCTTCAGAATGCAGCTTTTCAGCTGCGCTCTGAAGCAGACCTTTTTTAAGCTGCGGTGCAGAACGCACACCTGAGCACATAGCCTCAGACATCAAAATCGTATGAGGGATGTCACACGTTTCAATTGACTAGGTTCATACAACAAAACGTCCAATGTATGAGGAATAAACGACGTGTATGCGATCACCGTATTTTCGTTCAATCTTGATTGCACGTAGGTTTCACACGCAAATACGTCACGAATGATGCCGGATGTGCGTCACTTACAACTTGACCCCGACGACGGATTGAAAGATCTATTGAAGCGTGTAAACCAGGCTTAAGAAACACAGGGCCGTCACCAGCACTTCCGTTTTCTCTTTTGCCAACGGAATCCCCAGGCTCCGCGCAACCCGCTCTAACGTGAACAACAACAAAGAGCAAACCGCAGAACCCGCCGGACCCACGCAAAAGAAATTATCCATTAGTGAATCACTGAATGGACTCCTGCCACATCCCTGACTACCCATTCCACAAAAGAACTGAATGCCTCAAAATAAGCACACGAAATGGAACAGCCCATCGGAAGGCAGCGATCCACATAGTAATCACCATCCCACATACACCCTAAGAGATGAAGGCTCTCAGGATGCACCGGGAGTAAACAAAAAGCTGATCCACATCCACCTTTGCCATCAGGGCCCCCCGCCCTGCTACCCGGACCAGCTCCAATGCCTTGTCGAATGATACATAACAGACCGCCGACAATTCGGGTGATATCCCATCATTCACCGACAACCCTGCTGGATAGGATAAATGATGGATGAGCCGAAATTTGTTCGGCTCCTTCTTAGGTACCACCCCCAGGGGGGAAATCCTTAAGTTGGAGAATGGCGGGTCCTGGAATGGGCCCGCCATCCTCCCCAACTCCATCTCCTTTTGCAGCTTTTTCTTCCCCACCTCCGGATGTTCTTTTGCGGACCTCAAGTTCCCAGGGCAAAACACCGGCGCCTCAGATTCAAACGGAATCCGAAAACCCTCAGTAAAACTACTCGCCAACAGCTCTGCCGCCTGAACATCTGGATATCTATTTAAATAGGGAAGCATCACCTCTACCCTCACTGGCGTCCTCCCTTTTTCCAGACCCCTCCCCTGCCTTTCCTTTACCTTTTTTGAAGCACCTGGCCAAAGAATGGGAACCTCCACATCCGGAACACTCGTGTTTGAACCGACACGAGGCCCCGAACTTACACTGTCCCTCATTGCCAACAAGACCCTTTTTTCGGGCCAGCCGGGGACCCCCCGCTTGCACCCGGGCTCCCGGCACCCCCTCGAAAGGGCTGAGCCGGAGCCGTCATTAGCCGCATCCACAAGGAAATATCCTTGTGATCCCACCGGACACCAGGCCGCAGAGCCTTCCGTTGCCGGAACTGCTCGTCATATCTTAACCACCCTAAACCTCCGTACACTGTATACGCCTCCCCTATCGCGTCCATATATCCAAATAGTGCGGAACAATGCTCCGGCTCCTTTTCCCCAATCACGCTGGCTAAGATCGCAAAGGCCTGTAGCCAGTTAGTAAAAGTCCTTGGGATCAACCTATACCTTTGTTTCTCTTCGTCCTTCTCCTTTTTCGAATCATTGGGCTTCACTTTGTCCAAATTAAACTTCTCCAAGGGAAGCAGGGAAAAAATTTCCACATACTCCCCTTTCCATATCTTTTCCCTCACCTCCTTTTTTAAATGTACCCCTAACGGACTTTCAAAACACACATAAATTTAACTCCGCACCCTATCGTCCAACCGCACAACCTCATCCTCCTTTTCTTTCTCTTTTTCTGCATCCTTACTTGCACCCACTTCAGCCGCCCAGCCGGCTGCCTGTTCCGCACCTACCGCCGCGGTAGTTTCCTGCACCACAACCTCGCGCACCGGCGCCCCTGTCGGCATCGCCCCCGAGGGGCCCACCCATGCCCCCACCAGTGACCCAGGCCCACTCCGACTTAATTGCTCCGCAGACAACCCCTGCAACACCCCCAAAAAGCTGCCCCCAAAACTCCGGGCCCGGTAAACCCGACTGACCGACCGTACTCGCCCCCTGCGTAACGCTCCCCGTGGAGTAACCCCCGCCCGCACTACCAACAGCATTAAATCTACCTGTTGTCCTCTCACCAGGCTGCCGTTGCACCGAATCCGGGACAGCCGTAGCGCGATCTTCCTGCTGTCGCTCCGTCCGACCCGCCGCCGCCATCGATCCTTCTTCCTCACCGGAGTCTGAAGTGCTGCCGAAGTCCACAGGGGGGACCAGCGAGGGGACAGCCCGCACCTGGCGGCCGTCAACCCCCACGGTCACCGCACCCTGCTCCTCCGGGCGTCTCCTGCTGGACCTCATTCTTTTGGCGGCGACGTGGCGCCTTGCCGCCGTCCATCCCCACCGTTTTCATGCGTGACTGCTGCGCCGCCGCTGCATCCTCTCTTCTCAGTGGGCTCCCTCCCTGCCGACTGCAGGAAGGCCGTCCTGCTCCTGACGCACGCTGGGAACACCCCCCAGCCCGATCCTCGCTGGGGGGGACCGTAATCCTGGACCGCATCCGGCCCTCCGGGCCACCGTACCCCTCCCTTGCTCATCTCTGGCTGCCGCTCCGATCATCGCTTGCCGCCCGTCCTGTGGTCCTCCCCTGCTGCCCGCAAGGAGTCTCTTCCCCTGGTCCGGAACACTGGGCTCCACCCCCAGCCCGCACATCACCGGGGGCTGTCGCTGCTCTGGTCCGGGGCCTTGCAGGCCGTGGACCGGAAGTAGGCCTTACCGAGGCTCCGCCCACCTCTGACCCGCGGGATCTCCGGCGAGGATTCCTCCCAGCGGCCGGCAGCTCCACAAAGCCAGATGCAGGGCTCCGCTGCCCCGGAGGGTCCCCGAAGGGGCTCCTGGATCTCCGACTCCCCCTCCCGCTGGGGTAGTAGCGCTCTGGCGGCTGTGCCCGCCGAACACGTAGCATAGGCCCGGGCGTAGGAGCAGCAGGCATAACCGCTCCAGCACCACAGACCGCTGCCAGCTGCTCCCGCAGCGCGTCCACGCCAAGGACCTCCGATGCCCCGCGCACCATCTCCAGTAAAGCGGCCAGGTCAGCCATAGCAGCGGAGGCAGCACGGACGCACTGGAGGCACAAAATTAACAGCGACAAAAGGGAGGTAACTTATGCACACCCCCTTTAATTTTTTCTGTGCTGGCACAACTGAGATATAAGGCTTGGTCTGAGGCGACATAAAAATAACTGGGAACTGTGGTTCTTAGCACTCTCATCTCCTCACACTGACTAAACCTAACAAAATACCTGAGACAAACTCAGTAAAACTTGATTCCAGGTCTGGCTGTCTTCTTGGAGAAAGGAGAAGAGATTTTTTTTCACACAGAATTTAATTATTTTAGGAGGTTTTAGTCCCATCTGGCAGGCTCTCTGACTGACTTTGGAAGCTGCAGGTTAGTTCTATGCCCACAGCACCTATTGTGTCTTGTGTGGCTTCTGACTGAGAGACAAGAGGAGCGGTCGCCATGTTGGATTCTTGAAAATCCTTCTTGGGGTTGTCGCTTCAAACTGCCTCACAGCTCCTTACGCTCTCTACAGAATTCCTTTTGGCCCTTTCCTGACAAGTCTGCTGACTGAAAAAAAAAAGATAACTCACTGGGACTGGCACTGGGGTTATCAGAGTAAGAGCTAAGCAATTTATTTAATGGCTCCACTGAGTTCCTGCTGTCTACCTATATCTATACCAATAGTCAAATTGTAGCTCACTAGGACTCTTCTTAACTTAAATAAAACTGCTAATTAGACTAATTAATCTAAAGATATATAAAGCGGAAACTACATTAAAGAGCATTCCTAAAGGCCGCTTTACACGCTGCGATATCGGTACCGATATCGCTAGCGTGGGTACCCGCCCCCATCTGTTGTGCGACACGGGCAAATCGCTGCCCGTGCCGCACAACATCGCCCAGACCCGTCACACATACTTACCTGCCCGGCGACGTCGCTGTAACCAGCGAACCGCCTCCTTTCTAAGGGGCGGTTCATTCAGCGTCACAGCGACGTCACAGCTGCGTCACTGAACTGCCGCCCAATAGAAGCGGAGGGGTGGAGATGAGCGGGACGTAACATCCCGCCCACCTCCTTCCTTCCGCATAGTAGCCTGGAGGCAGGTAAGGAGAGCTTCCTCGTTCCTGCGGCATCACACGGAGCGATGTGTGCTGCCGCAGGAACAAGGAACAACTTCGTTACTGCTTCAGTAACGATAATTGAGAATGGACCCCCATGTCACCGATGAGCGATTTTGCACGTTTTTGCGACGATGCAAAATCGCTCATCGGTGTCACACGCAACAACATCGCTAATGTGGCCGGATGTGCGTCACAAATTCCGTAACCCCAACGGCTCCGCATTAGCGATGTCGCAGCGTGTAAAGCCCCCTTAAGTCTTGCTTATTCCAGTGAAACCCTCTGTTACATACACTCCCTGACTGAACAGTTCTGGATACAGTTAGGTCCAGAAATATTTGGACAGTGACACAAGTTTTGTTATTTTAGCTGTTTACAAAAACATGTTCAGAAATACAATTATATATATAATATGGGCTGAAAGTGCACACTCCCAGCTGCAATATGAGAGTTTTCACATCCAAATCGGAGAAAGGGTTTAGGAATCATAGCTCTGTAATGCATAGCCTCCTCTTTTTCAAGGGACCAAAAGTAATTGGACAAGGGACTCTAAGGGCTGCAATTAACTCTGAAGGCGTCTCCCTCGTTAACCTGTAATCAATGAAGTAGTTA
The DNA here is from genome assembly GCF_048569485.1 of Anomaloglossus baeobatrachus. Classification (NCBI taxonomy): domain Eukaryota; kingdom Metazoa; phylum Chordata; class Amphibia; order Anura; family Aromobatidae; genus Anomaloglossus; species Anomaloglossus baeobatrachus. The sequence continues at coordinate 252,412,526 of NC_134359.1, read as the reverse complement.
AAAGGTCTGGGGTTGATTACAGGTTTGTGGTTTTGCATTTGGAAGCTGTTGCTGTGACCAGACAACATGCGGTCTAAGGAACTCTCAATTGAGGTGAAGCAGAACATCCTGAGGCTGAAAAAAAAGAAAAAATCCATCAGAGAGATAGCAGACATGCTTGGAGTAGCAAAATCAACAGTCGGGTACATTCTGAGAAAAAAGGAATTGACTGGTGAGCTTGGGAACTCAAAAAGGCCTGGGCGTCCACGGATGACAACAGTGGTGGATGATCGCCGCATACTTTCTTTGGTGAAGAAGAACCCGTTCATAACATCAATTAAAGTCCAGAACACTCTCAGTGAAGTAGGTGTATCTGTCTCTAAGTCAACAGTAAAGAGAAGACTCCATGAAAGTAAATACAAAGGGTTCACATCTAGATGCAAACCATTCATCAATTCCAAACATAGACAGGCCAGAGTTAAATTTGCTGAAAAACACCTCATGAAGCCAGCTCAGTTCTGGAAAAGTATTCTATGGACAGATGAGACAAAGATCAACCTGTACCAGAATGATGGGAAGAAAAAAGTTTGGAGAAGAAAAGGAACGGCACATGATCCAAGGCACACCACATCCTCTGTAAAACATGGTGGAGGCAACGTGATGGCATGGGCATGCATGGCTTTCAATGGCACTGGATCACTTGTGTTTATTGATGACATAACAGCAGACAAGAGTAGCCGGATGCATTCTGAAGTGTACCGGGATATACTTTCAGCCCAGATTCAGCCAAATGCCGCAAAGTTGATCGATGAAACTAAAATGGGGAGACAAAAGGGCGCAATAGGGTCTTACCCGATATAACATATGATGTTAGAGAAGGTACAGTAACACTCACCTGGTGGGGTTGTGCCAGTCACAACTCCTTCAAAGGCATGTGAGTGTCCGCGTGGTTCAAGCAGCGGCCCCGTAAGCACGATATAGATATAATGGTAAACAGGAGAAAAACGGGTATATGCCGCGCTTAAAAACCACTGAGTTGGAAGTAATATAATATTTCTCTTTTATTTACAGCATTCCTACGCGTTTCAGAGACAACAGACCGTCTCCTTCTTCAGGGAAAAAAGAAATCATCAAATGTTGATTTATTTTTTCCCTGAAGAAGGAGACGGTCTGTTGTCTCTGAAACGCGTAGGAATGCTGTAAATAAAAGAGAAATATTATATTACTTCCAACTCAGTGGTTTTTAAGCGCGGCATATACCCGTTTTTCTCCTGTTTACCATTATAGCAAAGTTGATCGGACGGCGCTTCATAGTACAGATGGACAATGACCCCAAGCATACAGCCAAAGCTACCCAGGAGTTCATGAGTGCAAAAAAGTGGAACATTCTGCAATGGCCAAGTCAATCACCAGATCTTAACCCAATTGAGCATGCATTTCACTTGCTCAAATCCAGACTTAAGACGGAAAGACCCACAAACAAGCAAGACCTGAAGGCTGCGGCTGTAAAGGCCTGGCAAAGCATTAAGAAGGAGGAAACCCAGCGTTTGGTGATGTCCATGGGTTCCAGACTTAAGGCAGTGATTGCCTCCAAAGGATTCGCAACAAAATATTGAAAATAAAAATATTTTGTTTGGGTTTGGTTTATTTGTCCAATTACTTTTGACCTCCCAAAATGTGGAGTGTTTGTAAAGAAATGTGTACAATTCCTACAATTTCTATCAGATATTTTTGTTCAAACCTTCAAATTAAACGTTACAATCTGCACTTGAATTCTGTTGTAGAGGTTTCATTTCAAATCCAATGTGGTGGCATGCAGAGCCCAACTCGCGAAAATTGTGTCACTGTCCAAATATTTCTGGACCTAACTGTATATCAGTGGACACTACAGTATACGCTCAATCACTTATCACAACTGTTCATCTCCAGGTCTGTCTGTCTCCCTCTCTCTTTCTCTCTCTCTATCTCTGTGTGCCTCTGTCTCTGTGTGTCTCTGTCTCTTTGTGTATGTGTGTGTCTGTCTGTGTGTGTCTCTGTCTCTGTGTGTTTCTGCCTCTGTGTTTCTATTTCTTTGTGTCTCAGTCTGTCTCTGTGAGTGTGTCTGTGTGTCTCTGTGTCTGTCTCTGTGTGTATCTCTGTCTCTGTGTGTGTCTGTGTGTATCTCTGTCTCTGTGTGTCTGTTTCTCTGGGTATCTGTGTGTGTCTGCGTCTGTGTGTCTCTGTATGTCTCTTTCTCTGTGTGTCTCTGTATTTCTATGTCTTTGTGTGTCTCTAGGTGTCTCTGTATCAGTCTCTGTGTCTCTGTCTGTGTGTCTCTGTATCAATCTCTGTGTGTCTGTCTATGTCTCTGTGTGTGTCTCTGTCTCTGTGTGTCTCTCTGTGCCTCAGTCTCTGTGTGCCTCTGTCTCTGTGTACCTCTTTCTGTGTCTGTTTCTTTGTGTCTCTTTCTGTGTATCTCTGTCTTTGTGTCTGTTTGTGTGTGTCTGTGTCTCTGTTTGAGTGTGTCTCTGTCTGTGTGTCTTGGTCTCTGTGTGTGTCTCTGTGTGAGTTTCTATCTCTGTACCAGTCTCTGTGTGTCTCTGCCTCTGTATGTCTCTGCCTCTGTGTGTGTCTTTGTGTGACTCTGCCTCTGTGTGTGTCTTTGTGTGTTTCTGTCTCTGTAGCTGTGTCTCTGTCTCTCTGTATCAGTCTGTGTTTCTCTGTGTTTGTTTGTGTGTGTCTCTGTTTCTGTGTGTCTCTGTGTGTCTCTGTCTCTGTATCAGTCTCTGTGTGTTTCTGCCTCTACAGTATGTGTGTCTGTGTGACTCTGCCTCTGTGTGTGTCTCTGCCTTTGTGTGTCTCTGCGTCTGTGTGTCTCTGCCTCTGTCTCTGTGTATCTGTGTCTGAGTCTCTGTGTGTGTCTCTGTCTCTGTGTGTTTCTGTCTTTCTGTCTCTGTCTGTCTCTGTGTATCTGTGTCTGTCTCTGTGTGTGTCTCTGTGTGTCTCTGTCTTTGTGTCAGTCTCTGTCTTTGTGTGTCTCTGTATCTGTATCTGTCTCTGTGTGTGTCCATCTCTGAGTGTGTCCATCTCTGAGTGTGTCTCTGTCTCTGCGTGTCTCTGTCTCTGCGTATGTCTCTGTCCATCCCACTGTGTGTCCATTTCTGTGTTTGGTCGTCTATGTGTGTGTCCTTTTCTGTTCGTGTCTGTCTCTGTTCGTGGGTGTCTCTGTGTCTCTGTGTGAGTGTCTCTGTGTGTGTTTGTCTCTCTCTCTCTCTGTCTCTGTGGTTTTCTGTCTGTGTCTGTCTCTACTGATATAATATCTCACATAAGCTTCTTATATTAAGAATGTCCTTTCTTCCTATAGCAACAAATCAGAGCTCCTATTAATGACTTGTAGTTCCCAGCTCCATTGACTTTACTGTAAGCAGTTTTTTTTTGTCGAATAACTATAAAGCACAGGGTTAAATTTTCCTGTCAAAACATAGTGTATGGCATTCCCTGAGTCACATGAGGCAGCTGGGCAAAATTTTGGGATTATGAATGCAACGATGCAGATTCCTTTAGTGGGGACACACACACACACACACACACACACACACACACACACACACAGCTTTATATATTAGACTAGAAAGAGGCCCGTTACTATTGCATCGGGAGTGCGGTGAAATTAACATCTGTCTATGCTTAGTGGTGCTGACAGGAGCAGTAGACATGGGCCACAGTTTTTGCGCTTTCCAACATATCTGTTGTATGTTATCCCTCCGCATTTGTGTATTGTATGTGTTGCATCATTCGACCTCTTGCAGTGGTAGAATCTGTGGTGTGGTGTTCAGATTGGGATGCGTCACCTTGTGATTGTGGTAGAAATGTGGAGACGAAATGTCTATTGTGGCTGCATTGTTTTTGGCAAATAGCTAATTTTTAATGTCCCCTGCTGTAATGTCCTCTGCTGTAATGTTCCCTGCTGTAATGTCCCCATTGTATAATAATGTTCCCATTGTATAGTAATGTCACCTGCTGTAATGTCCCCATTGTTTAGTAATGTGCCCTGCAGTAATGTCCCCTGCTGTAATGTCTCCATTGTTTAGTAATGTGCCCTGCAGTAATGTCCCCTGCAGTAAGGTCCCCTGCAGTAATGAGCCCATTGTTTAATAATGCCCCCTGCAGTAATGTCCCCTTCAGTAATGTCCCCTGCAGTAATTAGCCCATTGTATAGTAATGTCCCCTGCCGTAATGTCCACATTGTTTAGTAATGTCTCTTGCAGCAATGGCCCCATTGTTTAGTAATGTGCCCTGCAGTAATGTCCCCTGTAGTAATGTGCCTTGCAGTAATGAGCCTATTATTTAGTATTGTCCCCTGCAGTAATGAGCCCATTGTTTAGTAATGTCCCCTGCAGTAATGAGCCCATTGTTTAGTAATGTGTGGCGCCCCAGGACCTGGTCTCCACAACAGCATTGCCCTCCCAAAGGGTTAATGCTGAGCCTGGAGGTAATGGGGAGGTCCATTGGCCAGCAAGTTTAACACCCAACGCAGTTCTCCCTCCGGCCAGCAGGGGGAGCTCTGAACCTGGAATTCCAGGGAGCTTTCCTCAAGTCTGACCTGCGGGAGGAAGTAGTAGTCAGTCTGTAGGGAGAAGTGGAAGGAAGCAGACGCAGAGTGTGCTGTCCTGTGGATCTGGGGCCTAGAGCTAGAGTAGCTTGGCCCAGGGAAGCAGGAGTAGCAGAGAGGCAGCGGAGAGAGACTCGGACATCGGAGTCTGTGGCCACCAGGGCTTAAAATACTCCCTGGTAGCCGAATCCGAAGGGCAGGAGAGCTGCAAGCACCTGGCCCATAAACATCCCGAAGGTACAGCTGCAGCATCAGGGCCCGGTGTGGACTCCAGCAGAGAAGCACCAGAGAGGGCCTGCGCAGCCTGCTACAGAGGGAAAGGGACGTACCATCAGTCCCAGCAGCAAAGAGGGCCATTGCTGGATTCAGAGAAGCAGGGTCCTAACATCACAAAAATAGCACAGGAGTAGGCCTCATACTCAGCTGGCCAGAAAGATCACCCCAAGTACTTCCAGGCCGACCGGATCCCCATCACCACCTGTAACGGTCTCCCAGGACTGGACTGTTCCCAAAGTAAAAGAGGAAAAGGTAAAGAGACTGTTGTTTGTGCCTGGTTCTTTCATTGCCTGTCGGCCCTGCACCGTGTTAGCCACACAACCCCATAGACTTTCACAAGCACTAACAGTGTCCCCGGGGCTCCGCTCCACCTGTGGGGAGCAGTACCACCATCGCTGCCATAACATCACCCCGGAGGCCTCACACAGCAGCGGCGGCTTAATAGCCGCAGACCACAGGTGGCGTCACGAACACAAACTTTATTCATCAAGCCATATATTCTACTGACACCCACCAGGGCCACAGAGCCGGGCCCAGCCACCACTGACTACCACCGGACTAGTCCGGCCCGGCACCGGGTGTCCCATAGCCCTGGGGTGGGCGAGTCAACTTTTGGCGTCACGAACAGGATTTCGTGCCCGGTCCCACCGGGTACTGTGCGCCTGTAGAAACTGTGCTTAAAAGACTGTGTTACTGTTTGCAAACTGCCGCCGGCATTAGCCTCGCTGAGCGCAGGAAGAAGGGGGGCGTGCCTGACAAAGAGCGCGAAGGGAGCGTGCCATCAGAGCAGAGCGCTGTTAACCCCGCGCGACCCAGAAGGGAATTTGAAAAGTGAACGGAGCCTAGTAAGGTTCACTAAGGGGGAGGAAGATGTCCGACTCGGAGGGAGGGCAGGTGGCTGCCATAGCCCGAGATGCCGCGGCGCCAGCCGAAGCAATCCAAGTCGCCGTCGCCCCAGCCCCCGCTGTAGCGCCGGTAATGCCGATCACAATGCCGTACATCCCGGGAGCGGAATGGCTGCCGCAGTACTTCGGGGAGTCCCATACCTTGAGCGACTTCAGAGAAAGTCTGCACAGCTTGTTCCGGGTGTATCCTCTGACTGAGAGCAAGAAGGTGGGCATATTAATGGGGCAGCTAACCGGCGCGGCCCAGCGTGAAGTGAAGTCCTGGCCTGATACAGATAAAGGGACAGCAACCCAGATACTGGCCAAGCTAAAGAGTACTTTTGACATCCGCAACACAGCAGAAATAAAGATGAGATTCTTTGGGTGCAAACAACGGGCCACAGACAGCATAAGGAACTATGCCTTAAACTTGCAGGAGGCCCTGAGAGCAATTAAACAGGTGGACCCAGAGAGTGTACGTGAAGAACACAAACTCCTAACTGAGCAGTTCATAGAGGGGCTCCTGTCAGATGCCCACAGGACCCAGCTGCGTATCATGGTCCTGCAGAACCCTGCTCTGGACTTTGCAAAGTTTAAGGACCAGGCCATCCGGGTACTGAGAGAATCTACACCGAATGACCCAGTACCCCTCCGGCCTCTTGCTATCACGTACCCTGGGGTGGTGCCTGCAACACGAGCCGCTGCAGGGGCTGAGGCGCAGTCCCTGGATAAGGATCCCACTGCAGAGCTCAGACGGCAGGTCCAGGAGCTGACCAAGACTGTAGCTGCCCTTGCCAAGACCGTGCAGTCTCTACAAGTGACCCCATCGCCTGCAAGAATCGAGTTGGCCTCCATCCCAGATGACGTCCCACGTTTGCGACAGAGGAGGATTCCGCCGACCCGAGGAAAAGACACAGACCGGTATGATTCAATGGGACAACCGATCTGCCGCCGCTGCAGCCAGGCGGGCCACATTGCACGACACTGTCCTTTAAATGGGCCGAGCCTGGGGCTAGGAGCCGGCCCCCCAGGTGTAAGGAAGTCCGGCTCAACCCCCAGCCGCAGCAAATATGTGGGAGGACGACTGGTCCTTCCTATTGTGCTGGATGGGATCCCTTTGAATGCCCTCCTGGATACGGGGTCCCAGGTAACAACCATCCCTTATAAACTGTACAAAAGATATTGGGCTGATTCAGACATTGACCATGGCCCAGATGATGATTTAACAATTGTGGCCAGTAATGGTCAGCCCTTACCTCAAATTGGGTATAAAGAAGTAACCATTAAAGTGGGGCGGGTAGAATTGCCATGTCAGGGGATGATAATTGTAGATATTGATCGCAAAGAATCTGACCCACTGCTAACCATTGGTACAAATGTGATAGAAAATTGTATTGCCGAAGTGATAATTTTGTTGCAACAGGCGTCTGAAACTGCCAGCTCCGGGCAACAGCGTGCCCTACAGAGGGAGATCAGAGCCCTGATGAGGAGGCAGCAGGTAGAGCTGGCCGGAGGAGAAATTGGCAGTGTGAGGGTAAGTGACACCCTCCCCATTGCAATACCCCCAAGAAGTGAAATATTGATATGGTGTCGGGCAGCAATAGGTCTCAAGGGTCAGGATTACCATGCTTTGGTAGAACCGGTGTATTCAGACAGTAGGCCTGGTGTCCTGATAGCCAGAGGGGTAGCAGACGTTCACAAGGGGAGAGTGCCCGTCCGTGTCCTGAATTGTGGGGAGGAGGAAGCCAAATTGCCCCGGTACGCCACTGTAGCAAAACTGTACACTGGCAGAAACAATACCATCAAAGCAGTGGAACCCTTGATCCCGTCCGACCAGGCGGAAGACAATGGCTCCAAGGGGCAGCTGGAAGACTGGTGCCAAAAATTACATGTGGGCACCGACTCCACCCCCTCACACCAAAAGCATGTGGTTTACCGGGTGGTAAAGGAGTACGAGCGGGTCTTCAGCAAACAACCCCTAGATTTTGGGCAGGTGAAAGGGGTTAAACATCAAATCCCCACGGGTGATCATCATCCCATTAAAGAGAGATACCGCCCTGTACCCCCCGCACAGTATCAGCGTGCCAAAGAGATGTTACGGGAAATGAAGGAGGCTGGGGTTATCAGAGATAGTTGTAGCCCCTGGGCAGCTCCACTAGTGCTCGTAAAGAAAAAAGATGGTACAATGAGAATGTGCGTAGATTACAGGCAAATTAACCGCATTACACATAAAGATGCTTATCCACTACCCAGAATAGAGGAGTCACTAACAGCCTTAAAGTCAGCTAACTATTTCTCCACCTTGGATCTCACCAGTGGGTATTGGCAGGTTCCCGTGGCAGAGGCGGACAAGGATAAGACTGCATTCACGACACCAATGGGCCTCTGCGAGTTCAACTATATGCCATTCGGGCTCTGCAACGCCCCAGGGACATTCCAAAGGTTGATGGAGTGCTGCTTGGGCCACCACAACTTTGAAACCGTGCTGTTGTACCTGGATGACGTCATAGTCTACTCCAAGACTTATGAAGACCACCTGAGGCACTTAGCAGAAGTGTTTGAGTCCTTGTCGAAATATGGCCTGAAGATAAAGCCGTCCAAATGTCACCTCTTGAAGCCAAAGGTACAGTACCTGGGTCATGTGGTCAGCGCAGAAGGTGTGGCACCTGATCCGGAGAAAGTCACCGTAATCAAGGACTGGCCAAGACCCACCACGGTAAAGGAGGTGCGGCAGTTCCTTGGGCTGGTGGGCTACTACCGAAGATTCATTGATGGTTTCACAAAGATAGCAGCGCCCCTTCAAGATCTCCTGGTGGGCCAGCCAAAGCAGGCTAAGAAGCAGAGCCCTCCATTTGAATGGAGCAGCCAACTAGAAACATCCTTTGTCCGGCTGAAAGGGGCTCTCACGGGAGAAGAAATTCTGGCCTACCCTGACTACAGCCAGCCGTTTGTACTGTATACAGACGCCAGCAACGTGGGACTGGGAGCAGTTCTGTCCCAGGTGCAGGGAGGCAGAGAGAAGGTGATAGCTTACGCCAGTAGGAAGCTTCGGCCCACAGAAAGGAATCCAGAAAACTACAGTTCCTTCAAGCTGGAGTTCCTCGCTATTGTTTGGGCAGTGACTGAACGCTTCAAGCACTATCTGGCATCGGCCAAGTTCACCATCTTCACGGACAACAATCCGTTGACGCATCTGGCAACAGCCAAGTTAGGTGCGTTGGAACAGCGATGGATGGCCCGGCTGTCCAACTTTGACTTTACCATCAAGTACCGGGCTGGCAAGAAGAATAACAATGCTGATGCACTGTCCAGAATGCCTCACTTACCCGAGTCTGGAGAAGACCTGGATGAACTCGAAGAGATAGAGTTACCGGCTTTCCATCACCAAGGTGTTTCCCAGTGTGAGCATGCTGTAGGAGTGAAGCGCTCGAGCCAGCACGAGGTTTCGGTCAACCCATTACTCCACCATAATTGGGAAGAGACACAGAACGGTGACCCGGCCGTGCGATTGGTCAAAGAAAAGCTAGCACAAGCTGAGACCCATCTTGGCCCAGATGCTCCAGAAGAAGCCCAGCAGCTGTGGAAGGAGCGGGGACGACTGTTCACGTACCAAGGCAAGCTCTGCAAGAGATATGTCAATTGGCGAACGAATGAACTCGTCTGGCAGATAGTGGTCCCACAGAGGGATGCTCCAATGGTCCTAGCAGCTTACCATGATAACGCAGGACACTTCGGATGGAAGAAGTTGGAGACCCTACTCCGTGATCGGTTCTACTGGGTGCACATGAGAAAGACAGTTGAGAAGTGGTGCCGAGACTGTGGTCCATGTAACCTGAGGCGGAAAGATGATGCCAGCCAGAGGTCTCCCCTACAGCCAATTGTCACGAAGCAGCCCCTGGAGTTGGTGGCCCTGGACCACGTGAAGTTAACACCAAGCCGGTCAGGCTATGTGTACGCCCTCACCATTGTGGACCATTACTCTCGTTTCCTGGTAGTAGTGCCCGTGAAGGACCAGACAGCCAGAACAGCAGCTAGAGCATTTCAGGCATACTTTTGTCGACCTCACGGTTACCCTGAAAGGGTACTGACTGATCAAGGTCCTGCATTCGAGGCAGAAGTGTTCCAAGAGTTCTGTAACATGTACGGTTGTAAGAAAATCAGAACCACACCGTACCACCCCCAAACCAATGGATTGTGCGAGAAGATGAACCATGTGGTTATTGATATGCTCAAGACTCTACCTCTGGAAGAAAGAAACCAATGGCCAGAGAGGTTACCAGATCTGGTAGACCTGTACAACCATATCCCGGTAAATTCAACCAACTGCAGCCCTGCTTACCTGATGCGAGCAAGACCTGGCAAGTTGCCTGTAGACTTTGAGATGGGGACTGTGTCACCTGAAGCGGTTCAGGAGATAGAAGATTGGGATACAGAGCGACAACAGCAGTACCGCAAGGTCCAGGAATGCGTAGAAAGGAGCCTGTCCCAAGCAAGAACGAGACAAGAGCAGCATTACAATCAAACAGCTCCAGCAACTCCCTTAGCACCTGGAGAACAGGTCCTCAAGAAAAAGCGGAGGGCGCATAAATTAGATGATCAGTGGGAGAATGAACCCTACACCATTATCCCCTCCAACTTTGACAATAGTAAGGTATGCCTCATAAGCAAAGATGAAGGCAAGACCTATCAAGCAGTTTCTCGAGACCGCCTGAAAGCGTGCCCCGAACGGTGCAGAATCCAAAAAGAAGTAGAAGAAGTACAAGAAAGTCCCCAAAGTCAAGAAAAAGAGGGAGAGATGATCCAAACAATCCTTGGGAAATTCCCCAAAACTTGGACCCGAATAAACAATGCCATAGTGGTACCAGTGTTGACGTTCCCGCAGTTGGTCGAGCCAGAAACAGAAGAGGTTCCAGATCTACCTAAAGAACCGTCCGCTCCAACACGAGATGACACGCCAGCAGTGGAACAGGAGAATCAACCCCCTGTCAGTGGTGAACCTGTCATACCCTTGGCGACTCTTAGACCACATAGGCAATCATCACGCTTACCTATCAGGGTTAGGCCTACCTGTAGTGCTGAGGTAGAAGACACACCAAGTAGTCAGGGACAAACACCAGAGCTACGCAGGTCTCAACGCAGCACTCGGGGACAGCCCCCTCCAAGCTATAGAGAGTAAAAAGAAAGAGTACTTATTAGAATGTAAATAGTTATGTGCAATGTCTGTAATGTTGTGTATAAAATGTTTTTCTTTTTTGATTGAGAAAATGGACAATTGGGCCACTGGACTATGGGTGGCCAACACCTAGCTGTACATAGTTAGCACCAGTGTGCTCAGCACCCCTGAAGAAAAACCCGTCCGGCGTGCATAGAGTGGGGTCATCCATGCTCTGACGCACGCCCAGAGCCTACATTGGGGGTTTTATCGCGGCGGGTCCCCCATGGAGCAGTGTAATGGACACCCGGCTGGGAGCCACGCTGGACTCTTAAAGTTGTTTAAGGTTGTAACATGTATGTCTTGTTTTGTTTTCTACAGTCCGGGAGTACTGAATTTAACTAAGGGGGAGTGTGGCGCCCCAGGACCTGGTCGCCACAACAGCATTGCCCTCCCAAAGGGTTAATGCTGAGCCTGGAGGTAATGGGGAGGTCCATTGGCCAGCAAGTTTAACACCCAACGCAGTTCTCCCTCCGGCCAGCAGGGGGAGCTCTGAACCTGGAATTCCAGGGAGCTTTCCTCAAGTCTGACCTGCGGGAGCAAGTAGTAGTCAGTCTGTAGGGAGAAGTGGAAGGAAGCAGACGCAGAGTGTGCTGTCCTGTGGATCTGGGGCCTAGAGCTAGAGTAGCTTGGCCCAGGGAAGCAGGAGTAGCAGAGAGGCAGCGGAGAGAGACTCAGACATCGGAGTCTGTGGCCACCAGGGCTTAAAATACTCCCTGGTAGCCGAATCCGAAGGGCAGGAGAGCTGCAAGCACCTGGCCCATAAACATCCCGAAGGTACAGCTGCAGCATCAGGGCCCGGTGTGGACTCAAGCAGAGAAGCACCAGAGAGGGCCTGCGCAGCCTGCTACAGAGGGAAAGGGACGTACCATCAGTCCCAGCAGCAAAGAGGGCCATTGCTGGATTCAGAGAAGCAGGGTCCTAACATCACAAGAAAAGCACAGGAGTAGGCCTCATACTCAGCTGGCCAGAAAGATCACCCCAAGTACTTCCAGGCCGACCGGATCCCCATCACCACCTGTAACGGTCTCCCAGGACTGGACTGTTCCCAAAGTAAAAGAGGAAAAGGTAAAGAGACTGTTGTTCGTGCCTGGTTCTTTCATTGCCTGTCGGCCCTGCACCGTATTAGCCACACAACCCCATAGACTTTCACAAGCACTAACAGTGTCCCCGGGGCTCCGCTCCACCTGTGGGGAGCAGTACCACCATCGCTGCCATAACATCACCCCGGAGGCCTCACACAGCAGCGGCGGCTTAATAGCCGCAGACCACAGGTGGCGTCACGAACACAAACTTTATTCATCAAGCCATATATTCTACTGACACCCACCAGGGCCACGGAGCCGGGCCCAGCCACCACTGACTACCACCGGACTAGTCCGGCCCGGCACCGGGTGTCCCATAGCCCTGGGGTGGGCGAGTCAAATGTCCCCTGCAGTAATGAGCCCATTATTTAGTAATATTCCCTGCAGTAATGAGCCCATTGTTTAGTAATGTCCCCTGCAGTAATGAGCCCATTGTTTATTAAGGTTCCCTGCAGTAATGAGCCCATTGTTTAGTAATGTCCCCTGCAGTAATGAGCCCATTGTTTAGTAATGTCCCCTGCAGTAAAGAGCCTATTGTTTAGTGTTCTCCCCTGCAGGAATGTCCCCTGCAGTAATGAGCCGATTGTATAGTAATGTGCCCTGCAGTAATGAGCAGAGTTGAGCGATGTTCGGCTCGAACTGTTCGCCAATTTCAAATTTGAGGGATTTTGGCCGGCGTTTGAGTCGTTCAACGAACTTGAACGATTTGCTTCAAGTTCGGCAGTTCAAGTTACCATTCGATAACGGTTCGATCACCAAAAGTGTGGCTTTTCACAGTAAGGCTATGTGCGCACGTTGCGTATCTGCATGTGTCCTGCGTCCCCAGCACAATCCCTCTCTTTCCTACTCACCGATCACGAGCGTGGCGCTGCACGGCTGTCACACTGCTCTGGCGGCTTTTCCTCTTTTGAAAATGGCTGCCGTTCATTATTCAATCTGTTATTCCTTGCTTTCCCCGCCCACCGGCGCCCATGATTGGTTCCGGTAAGATACGCCCCCATGATGAGTGACAGCTGTCTCACTGCAACCAATCACAGCCGCCGGCGGGAGGGTCTATATCGTGCAGTAAAATAAATAAATAAGTAATTAAAAAAAAACAAAAACCTGCGGTTCCCTCCAATTTTGATACCAGCCAAGATAAAGCCTCACGGCTGGAGGCTGGTATTGTCAGGATGGAGAGCGCCACGTTATGGGGAGCCCACCACCCTAATAATATCAGCCAGCAGCTGCCCGGAATTGCCGCAACCATTAGATGCGACAGTCCCGGGACTCTACCCGGCTCGTC